>NC_135961.1:60471195-61071195 GCF_053455715.1 Rhinoraja longicauda | reverse complement strand
CTCTCACGTCTTCCAAGACCCAGTTCCAGTGGAATCCTCAGGCCGAAGCCGCCTTCCAGTGCCTCAAAACATTGTTCACCAACGCTCCTGTTCTGACCATCCCAGATCCCCAGAGACAGTTCATTATGGAGGTGGATGCCTCCAACGAGGGGATTGGGGCGGTACTTTCCCAGAGAGCGGAGAAGGACAACCGGATTCATCCCTGCGCCTACCTGTCACGTAAGTTGACCCCAGCAGAAAAGAATTACGATGTCGGAAACAAAGAACTGCTGGCGGTCAGAGCCGCATTGGGGGAGTGGAGGCACTGGCTGGAGGGGGCCGAGCAGCCTTTTCTGGTATGGACAGATCACAAGAACCTGGAATACATCCGTAAAGCCAAGAGACTCGACTCACGTCAGGCCAGATGGACTCTGTTTTTTAGTAGGTTCAACTTTTCTCTGTCTTACAGGCCCGGTTCCCAGAACACAAAACCAGACGCCCTGTCCCGACTTTATGACCCTGAACCTGATACCAGAGAACCCGAACCCATCCTGCCACTTAACCGTGTGGTAGGAGCGGTGTCTTGGCAGATCGAAACAGATGTGAAGCAGGCTAATGATGAGACTCCAGCACCGAGTGGCTGTCCTACTAACCGTTTGTCTGTTCCTGTGACATTACGCCCCCAGGTAATCCACTGGGCTCACACGTCCCTGCTCACATGCCATCCAGGTGCCAAGAGAACTGTTTTTGTGGTTAAACAGCGTTTTTGGTGGCCTTCACTTGAGAAGGATGTAGCTGAATATGTGGCCACCTGCCCTGTCTGTGCAAGGAGCAAGCCCTCCAGACAAGCCCAAGCGGGCCTGCTGCACCCACTTTCAGTCCCTCAGAGGCCCTGGTCCCACATCTCCATTGACTTTGTTACTGGGTTGCCGGCCTCCAAAGGTAACACAACTGTCCTGACGGTGGTAGACCGATTTTCAAAGATGGTACATTTTATCGCTGTGGCCAAGCTCCCCTCTGCCAAAGAGACGGCAGAGGTAATGATGTCTCACGTTTTCCGTATCCATGGTTTCCCTACAGACATTGTCTCGGATCGAGGCCCTCAGTTTGTGTCCAAGTTTTGGAGTGAGTTTTGTTCCCTCATAGGTGCCACCGTCAGCCTGTCTTCTGGTTACCATCCGCAATCCAATGGCCAGACTGAGCGGATGAACCAGGAGCTCGAGACCTGCTTGCGCTGTCTGGTCGCGCAGAATCAGACCACTTGGAGCGACCATCTCATCTGGGTCGAGTACGCACGCAACACGCTTCCTACGGCTGCCACGGGACTCACTCCCTTCCAGTGTGCCTACGGCTATCAGCCCCCCTTGTTCTCGGCTTATGAGGGTGAGGTGACGGTGCCTTCTGCCCACGCCATGATCCGACGCTGTCGCCGAATCTGGGATGGAGCTCAGACGGTTCTACTCCGGGGTCAGTCCCGGATGAAAGCGGCAGCCGACCGCCACCGCAGATCCGCTCCGCATTATCGCCCAGGCCAGAAGATATGGCTGTCTACAAAGGACTTGCCACTTCACGTCGACGCCAGAAAGCTGGCTCCAAGGTTCGTGGGTCCATTTACCATTTCGAAAGTCATTAACCCTGTTTCGGTCCGTCTACAACTCCCCAGGTCATTAAGGGTTCACCCAACATTCCACGTCAGCAAAATAAAACCGGTCAAGGAAAGTGCACTTGTGCCCGCCTCCAAGCCCCCTCCACCCCCCCGGCTCGTCGACGGTGGTCCGGTCTACACAGTTAAGGCACTTCTTGCAGTCCGCAAGAGAGGTCGCGGTCGCCAGTTTCTGGTTGACTGGGAAGGCTATGGTCCTGAGGAGAGGTGCTGGATTCCTGCCAGCTTCATTTTGGACAAGACTTTGATCAAGGACTTTGACAAGACTCATCCTGACCAGCCTGGACCGTCAGGAGTAGGTCCTAAAGGACTGTAATGTCCCGTCATATCTGTTAGTCTTGTGTCATGTTCTGTGTTTAGATTCCCATGTCACGTCATGTCACGTCATGTCCACGTCTTGTCCTTAGTGCGGTTCGTCAAGTTAAAATCACTCATGTCAAGTCTCGCGCTCACTTCCTGTTTTAAGGTGAAACTTACCTCTTATCTCATTTCAGGTCCCTTGACTTCCTGCCATTGTAATTGTCAGCCCCGCCTTGATTGTTTCCACCTGTGTGCCCTTACCTCATGTATATATAGTCCACGCCTCCCTTTGTCCTGTGCCAGTTCGTCTTGTGCTCTCGGTCATTGATTCTCAACTTACCCGCATTGTTTCCAAGTTCTTGTCAAGTGTAGTATAGTTAGTGAGTATCCTAGTAAGTATTTTTGTAACTAATGTTTTTGTAGCTAAGTAAGTTTAGGGTTTTGGTTTGTATCGCAGTGTTCTTTAAATTTGGAAATTAAAGAACGCCTCAGAACGTAACAAACATAAACACTGTCAAGAGCCAGTTGATTCAGTCATAGAGTGATACAGCTTGGAAACAGGCCTTTCGGCCCAACTTGCCCACACTAGTCCCACCTGCCTGCGCTTGGTCCATATCCCTCCAAACCTGTCCTACCCATGTGCCTGTCTGACTGTTTTTGAAATGTTGAGATGGTCGCTACCTCAACAACTCCCTCTGGCAGCTCGTTCCATACATCCACCACCCTTTGTGCAAAAAGGTTACCCATCAGATTCCTATTAAATCTTTCCCCCTTCACCTTGAACCTATGTTCTCTGGTCCTCGATTTGCCTACTCTGGCCAAGAGACTCTGTGCATCTAACCGATTGATTGCTCTCATAATCTTATACACCTCTATAAGATCACCCCCTCATCCTTCTGCTCTCCAAGGAATAGAGTCCCAGCCTACTCAACCTCTCCCTTTCGCTCAGACCCTCAAGTCCTGGCAACATCCTTATAAATCTAAGACAGATGCAAAATACTGGAGTAACTCAGCGGGACAGGCAGCTTCTCTGGGATAGAAGGAATTTTGGGTCGAGACACTTCTTCAGACTGACAATAGGTGGAGGAGTAGGCCATTAGGCCCTTCAAGCCAGCACCACCATTCAATGTGATCATGGCTGATCATTCCCAATCAGTACCCCATTCCTGCCTTCTCCCCATACCCCCTGACTCCGCTATCCTTAAGAGCTCTATCTAGCTCTCTCTTGAATGCATTCAGAGAATTGGCCTCCACTGCCTTCTGAGGCAGAGAATTCCACAGATTCACAACTCTGACTGAAAAGGTTTTTCCTCATCTCCGTTCTAAATGGCCTACCCCTTATTCTTAAACTGTGGCCCCTTGTTCTGGACTCCCCCAACATTGGGAACATGTTTCCTGCCTCTAACGTATCCAACCCCTTAATAATCTTATACGTTTCGATAAGATCCCCTCTCATCCTTCTAAATTCCAGTGTCATTCCAATTTCTCTGTAAATTCCAATTTCTCTTCTCTGCAATCTTCTCTGCACCCTTTTCCAGCTTGATAACACTGCTACCTGGCTAGTCTGCTTCTGGGGGGGATGCAAATTTTTGCGTGTGCAGTAGACTTGGCAATAATCCCAAGCATTACATTAGTATTTGTTGCTGTTTGCATTCAACCCAATCTGTCCCCAATTAGCTGGTATTTGGGAGCAATGTGGACTGGTCTTGGCGCGGGATCGTCTGGGAGTTGTAGTTCAGTCGCGGTCGGAGCCGCTGGAGCCCGCGGCGAGGAGGACTACAAAGACCGGCGTGCTTTGCGGAGGCTCTGCTCTGCTCTGCTCAACCCGACCCGTGGGTGGAGTGGGTCGCAGTCAAGACAGGTGCAGCAGAGGCAGAGGGGACAGAGGGAGAGAGGGGACTGCTGCTGCTGCTGCTCTGGCTGCAAGGTCGTGCCATCAATACATGCACCCCCCTCCTCCTGCATTGAAGCAAAAGCAACAACAAATAAGCAATAATTGCAAAAAAAATGGACAATTCTGGCAAAGAGAAAGAAGCTATGCAGCTGATGGCTGATGCTGAGAAGAAGGTGAAGTCGTCGCATTCATTTCTAGGAGGCTTGTTTGGGTAAGAGATGCTGCTGAGCAATAAACAGGGGTGAGGGTGGGGGTGTATTTACACTGCAAACCCAGCCTTGCTTGGGGAGGGTGGAGAGCTGGTATTTTTGCAAGCTTGCTTTTATTTTGCATTGCATTGCATTTATCAGGGTGGTTGGTGGTGGTGGTGATGGGGGCAATCATCATTTTGCATAAATGGCAGCACAAAACAATGCATTGCATGTTTATTCCCTGTGTGGCAGAGGGAGAGAGAGAGAGAGAGAGAGAGATGCAAAATCTGATTACACTGAGTAATTCTGCAGATGCAATCTTCTTTGAAAACACTGCAGTGTTTAGTCTGCCATCTTTTTTCTTGTAAATCTTGAATGCCAGAATAATTTAAGGGTTGGGATGAAAAGAGGGAGGGGGGGGGGGCATAATAGATGTTTGTCCTTTGTGTGCATGCATTGCAAGTGTAGAGTGCTGCTGCGTGTAAATTAATTGGGAAATTATCTATTCCCTCTGGGGGGTTGTTTTGTTTTTTTTGCCCCTTTAAGTTGTTGAACAAGAAGAAGGCTCGTTTGCTTAGAGCAAAAAGGAAACATGTATCAGGCTGAGATAGAAGCTACTGACCAGTCAGTGATATTGGCCCTTGACTGTCACGTTTACAGTATTTACATGGATTTGGGATCATAGATCATGAATGGGCAGCCATAATCGCACAAAAATAAATAGATGGATTCTCCAGGGGTATTGAATTTAAGAAATAACTTTATTCTTTGAAAGATTATTATTGATGTTTGACTGGAGAAAGAACCAATCATAATGACTTGCATCTATACTGTTTGTGCAGCAATCAACCAGAACCAAATCATATTTTGAGATTTAATTGTAAAACTGTAATGACTTAGTAAGGAAGGGAGATTAATTGTTTTGCTGAGCATGGTACAGTACAGCACAGGAACAGGCCCTTCAGCCCACAATGTCCTTGATGCCAAGATAAGCTAATTTCATCTGCCTATTCGTGATCCATATCCCTACATAATATCCATGTACGTGCCTATGGAAAAAGTCTCTTAAATGCCACTATTGCGTGTGTCTCCACCCTTTGCGTTTAAGAGGCTTATGGTTATTGATGGGCACGTGGATATGCAGAAAATGAAGGAATATTTCCTCCATTGTGTGTGTGTGTGTTTAAAAAAAAATGACTGTAATTAATCCACATAAATCCATTTGGAGAACTAGCAGTGTACCGTTTAATAGTAAAAACCTGAGTATGCGTTCAGAACAAATTGGCTAAAAGCCATTCTTTTCTCCTCCTTTGCAGCATTCCTGTGGTATCATTGCCAAGTATTATCTAGTTCTTCAGCTAAGTGGTTGTTTATCTGTGATCTTTATGGGTGAACGTCAGCAAAGTTTTTGGCTGCTGTGGCCACCGCGAACCATTCCAGTCCTTTGCTCACCTGATAATTACACAAACACACCTTTCCATGGGAAAGGGGTTTCACTGAATTATAGGCAGTGACAAGGACTCCGAATAGTGAAGGGCCTGGGTAGAGTGGATGTGAAGCAGATGTTTCCACTAATGGGACAGTCGAGGACCAGAGGCCATAGCCTCAGAATAAAAGGGCGTACCTTTATAACAGAGCTTTATTTGTCATTCGGTACCGAGGTACCGAACAAAACTACATAGCAGTCATACAAAAAAAGAACACAAGACACATGACCCCAACACAAACGTCCATCACAGTGACTCCAAACACCCTCTCACTGTGATGGAGACAACAAAACTTCCACTCTCTTAGAAAGGAGATGAGAAGGAAAGGTCACCCATCCTTTCTCTCCAGAGATGCTGTCTGTCCCGCTGAGATACTCCAGCATTTTGTGTTTACCTTTGAGGAATTTCTTTGACTAAAGAAGGCGGTGAATCTGTGGAATTCATTGCCACAGGCTGTGGAGGCCAACTCAATAGATATTTTTAAGGTGGAGATTGATAGATTCTTGATTAGCAACGGTGTCAGGGGGGATATGGGAAGAAGGCAGGAGAATGGGGTTGAGAGGAAAAGATAGATCAGCCGTGATTGAATGGCGGACTAGACTTGATGGGCCGAATGGCCTACTTCTGCCCCTCCAACCTATGAATGTATGAGATTATCACCCTTGTTTAACCCAATTCTAGTGATCCTTCCAATATCTCAGCAGAGGGATTTAATTGAACCAAGCCAGGAATTACACAAGGAACTGGAGATACTGGCTTACAAAAAAAAGACACAAAAGTGTTGGAGTAACTCAGCTGGTCATGCATCATCTCTGGAGAACGTGGATCGGTGAAGTTTCGAGTTGAGACTCTTCTTCAGAGGCTCCTGACCCGAAATGTCACCAATCCATGTTTTCCAGAGATGCTGTCTGATGTACTGAGTTATTGCAGCACTTTGTCTTTTTTTCTCCAAGAATTATACTTTGGACTTTTCTGTCTGTTGATCCTGGTTACTAATTGGATGAATTTTGACTTTTGTCATTGGAGAATTAACAGGGACAGGTAAAATACTTTATTCATAATTTATGCCTCAAAAGTTTGCTTGAATTTAAGCCATAATTTTGTTGCTTCATCTGGGATCTTTCACTGCCATTTGCTTCCTGATAAACTCAAATCCATGAGCTGGTATGTAAAATGTTGTTATCAGCATGGAAAATTGAGAAACTGTGTACTTGTCCCATTAGCATCCAGTCTTTGCGTTAGATATATGCTGTGGAGCCTTAAGATTGCATATTACATTTACATCAATGTTTAACCTAACTTAACACTCTGATTAAGGATTTTTATCACAATGTTCTTGCTGGTGAGAAAAGACAAGTTTAAAAACAAAAGATCAGACACACAATGCTGGAGTAACTCAGCGGGTCAGGCAGCATCTCTGGAGAGAAGGAATAGGTGACGTTTCGGGCGGAGACCTTTCTTCAGACTGAGAGTCGGGGGAGAGAGAAATGAGGTATGCAAAAGGTTCAATCCGAGCCAGCACCGATGACCATGGAAAGGTTGAGCCCACAATGGTCCATTGTTGGCTGCGGAAGAGTCTCTTTGGACCTTTTGTGTCTATCTTTGGTGTAACCCAGCATCTGCAGTTCCTTTCCTACCCAAGTAACAACAAAATACCAAATGTAGAAAGAAATCACCCGAGATTCACGAACCATAACAGGCACAACCCTGGGCTTTTCTGCACTGAGCATTGAGGTAACTGAAACACAGATTGTATTAATTCAGACCATTGATGCCTCCTCGTCTTAATCTGAACTTGAGTTGCATTTTAGTAACGTATAAGCTCCCATCAATGATTCTTAAGTCTTTGCTTTCCAGCTGTAGTGTTAGAAATAAAATAATGCTTTTTGTATGTGATGGAAAAATGTCCAAACAAAATGGAAAAGGGAAGTAAATAAAGATCTTTATTGAATGACACATTGACATTGATTATTAAGGTGCGCCTGGTAGGCAGCTCAACCAGAGGTACTGCGAAAGTGGGAAAACATAGGGTTAGCGTGAACGGATGATTGATGATTGGTGTGGAGCCGGTGGGCCGAGGGGCCTGTTTCCATGCCGTATCTCTAAACTAAACTCAACTAGTGTGCATTTCCGATATTTTTAGACTTTAGAGTTATAGTGTGGAAACATGTTCTTCGGCCAACCGGGTCCGCGCCGACCAGCGATCACCCCGTGCACTACGTGCCAGGGACAATTTACAGAAGCCAATTAACCTAATTGGACTGCACCTCTTTGGAATGTGGGAGGAAACCAGAGCACCCGGAGAAAACCCACACGGCAACACAGGGAGAACGTACAAACCAAAGATAAGAGAGCAGAGCAAGATAGACCACTCGACCCTAAAAACCGTAGTATGTCATGGCGCCATTTTAGTAGGCAGAAACTTACAGAAACATTTAAAAAGAAAAATAACAAAAATCTGTGAATTGATAGATGAGATATATTCTGCATTTTTATGGTATCATCACACGTACTGTTCCCCCACAACACTGATTACACTGCGAGAGGCATAGCGAACGGCGGGTTTTGCCTACTAAAACGCCTGCTGTATGTTGGATTGCGCAAGTGGAGGTCTTGGGTGAGAAATTAATGGTATAGAAGGAAGGTGGGATCGGGAAACAATCGACGGACTTGTGGTTATTTTTTTTAACATACATTTCATTTCAGAGGAAACTCCAGAGTAGAAGAAGCATGCGAAATGTTTGCGAGGGCTGCAAACATGTTCAAGATGGCTAAAAACTGGACTGGTGAGTTGCATATTCAAATCTGGGTTGTGGTTCACTGATTGAGCTAACTGATCAAATCTAGAAAATAAAGGTGATAATTGAGCAAAAAAACTGCGTTTACTATTCATGTTGATTCAGTAAGGTTAAATTAAATTCCACGTTCTTCAACAAGATAGACACAAAATGCTGGACTAACTCAGTGGGACTGGCAGCATCTCTGGATAGAAGTTTCTGGTCGAGACCCTTCTTCAGACTGGAGCAGCACCTTTTCACTTAAAATGGCAATGATTGTGCGTTTGTGTACATTTTCATTTTGATCCTGGGTTTCCCCATATCTTCAGTTTAATTTGGAGGTAGAGCATGGAAACAGCCCCTTTCGCTCACTGAGTCCACGCTGACCACTCATTCACCCTGGTTCTATGTTATTCCAGTTTCTCATCCACTCCCTATATGCTGGGGACAATATACAGAGAGGCCAGTTAACCTACAAACCCGCACGTCTTTGAGATGTGGGTGGAAACCGGAGTGGTCACAGGGAGAACGTGCAAACTCCACGCAGACAGCACCCGAGGTCGGGATCGAACCCGGGTCTCTGGCGCTGTGAAACACCAGCTGGACCTGAACCAGCTGAGCCACTTTGCCACCCGTGAGTAATCCAAAGAGGTCACTGAAGAAATCTTTCCTGTGATCTGCATTTTCGTGCAATAACACAAAGCTCCAGCCATTTAAAAAAAAAAAAAAAAAAAATGATAGTAGACAGACACAAAAAGCTGGAGTAACTCAGCGGGACAGGCAGCATCTCTGGAGAGAAGGAATGGGTCGAGACCCATCTTCAGAGTCAAGTACGCTCAGCAGACTTCACCTTTCGAAGAATGTGTTTGCAGAAGTGATTTCATTTTGCAGTGGGTCTTCTCCAGATCAGCCAGACAATTAAATGTTGCTGCCTTCGAGTCAGGCTGCATACAAAACCCGTGTCTTTGCTGTGTACTCGAACGATGCTCATTCACATTGACAGCTGCCAAAAGTGTAGTCAAAGTGCACCCAATTGCTTCGTACATTTTATAAGTAACTTGAGCAACACTCGTCTTCCATTTTCATGGTTCACCTCTCAATGTATTCTGACTCTCTACATTATAAACCATATAACCATATAACAATTACAGCACGGAAACAGGCCCGTTCGGCCCTACCAGTCCACGCCGACCACTTTCTCTGACCTAGTCTCATCTACCTGCTCTCAGACCATAACCCTCCAATCCCCTCCCATCCATATACCTATCCAATTTACTCTTAAATAATAAAATCGAGCCTGCCTCCACCACTTCCACCGGAAGCTCATTCCACACAGCCACCACCCTCTGAGTAAAGAAGTTACCCCTCATGTTACCCCTAAACTTTTGTCCCTTAATTCTGAAGTTATGTCCCCTTGTTGGAATCTTCCCCACTCTCAAAGGGAAAAGCCTACCCACGTCAACTCTGTCCGTCCCTCTTAAAATTTTAAAAACCTCTATCAAGTCCCCCCTCAACCTTCTACGCTCCAAAGAATAAAGACCCAACCTGTTCAACCTCTCTCTTTAGCTTAAGTGCTGAAACCCAGGCAACATTCTAGTAAATCTCCTCTGTACCCTCTCCATTGTTGGAGATTATTGTTGATTACAGTGTGAACTTCAAGTCATCCCTTGTCCAGTATTTTGAACTTGTGACCAGACAAGTGAGCCATCTTCTCAACAACATGAGAGAAGTCCTGACCTGCCATCTACCTCAGTGGAGGCCCTCTGACAATTTTTAATAAGATTTTACTGGACTTTACCTTGCACTAAATGTTATTCCCTTTATCCCGTATCTACACTGTGGACGGCTTGATTGTAATCTTGCATAGTCTTTCTGCTGACTGGATAGCAGGCAACAAAAAAAGCTTTTCACTGTATCCTGGTACACGTGGCATTAAATTAAACTTATCTAAACTATCCTGCATGTCGAAGGTTGATTTATTATGAAGCAGGCATTTTATAGCATTTTGGTTCTTTCAGGGAGACAGTGGAATAGATTAAATAAAGATAACATGGATTTACTTTTGATTTGCGTGAAAATAAATCTTCAGTTAAAATTGTTTTAAACCCCAGGATATGGATGGAAAAGATTAGAGGATTAAGAATGACGTTGGTAGCTTTTTTGAGTGTTTGGAAGGAAATGTCTAGTTACTATCCTGGTTAAATATTCAAATACGTCTTACCTTTAAAAAAAAATAAAATTATTGATCTAATTGAAGTAGTTTTCGTTCAAAGCAGTATGATCATTCGGCCCATCAAGGCTACTCTGCCATTCAATCATGGCTGATCTATCTCTCCCTCCTAACCCCATTCTCCTGCCTTCTCCCCATAACCTCTGACACCTGTACTAATCAGGAATATATCTATCTCTGCCTTAACGTAGGAACTGCAGATGCTGGTTTATGTCGAAGAAGGGTCTCGACCCCAAAACATCACCCATTCCTTCTCTCCAGAGATGCTGCCAGTACCGCTGAGTTAGATCAGCATTTGTGTCCACAATCATATATTAATTGGGTCTAATTTGTGTTTCAAAACCAGGCAAACTGCAGGAATAGAAAATGGATTTATATTGTAGAATAGCGTGTTGAATTGGGTAATAATACAATTCTGTTGGGAATTTCAGGAAAAGCAGAATAACAATGAAAATCAATCAGATTTGTGAGACACGACATCCCACGTACAAAACCATGCTGACTGTCCCTAATCAGCCCTTGCCCATCCAAATGCCTGTATAACCTATTCCTCATTTGACATTTCATAGATTTTAGGCTGGACAAACTTGGATTGTTTTCCCTGAAGCATCAGAAGACGAGGGGAGACCTGATAAAAGGGTATAAAATGATGAGAGGCTTAGATAGGGTAGACGGTCAGAATCTTTTTCCCAGGGTTGAAATGGTGTCCGGGGTTATGGGGCAAAGACAGGGGAATGGGGTTGAGAGGGAAAGATAGATCAGCCATGTTTGAATGGCGGAGTAGTCAAGATGGGTCAAATGGCCTAATTCTGCTCCTAGAACTTATGAAATGTCAGGTGAGGGATAGAATATACAGGCATTTGGATGGGCAGGGGCTGGTTAGGGATATTCAGCATGGTTTTGCACGTGGGAAGTCGTGTCTCACAAATCTTGATTTTTTTTGAAGACGTGACCAAAAAGGTTGAGGGCAGAGCTGTAGATGTGCATATGGATTTCAGTAAGGTATTCGACAAGGTTCCGCATGGTAGGCTGCTCTGGAAGGTTAGATTACATCGGATCCAAGGAGAGATAGCTGAATGAATAGCAAATTGGCTCCATGGAAGGAAGCAAAGGGTGATGGTGGAAGGTTGCTTCTCGGACTGGAGGCCTGTGCCTCAGGATTGGGTGCTGGGCCCGTTACTGTTTATTATGTACATCAATGATTTGGATGAGAACATACAGGGCAAGATTAGCAAGTTTGCTGATGATACAAAAGTGAGTGGTTTGGCAGATGGTGAAGATGGTTGTGAAAAGTTGCAGCAGGATCTGGATCGATTGGCCAGGTGGGCTGAGGAATGGTTGGTGGAATTTAATACAGAGAAGTGTGAGGTGTTGCATTTTGGGACGTTGAACAAAAGCACAGTAAATGGTAGGCCATTGGGTAGTGTTGTAGAGCAGAGGGATCTAGGAGTACAGGTGCATGGTTCCTTGAAGGTCGAGTTGCAGATAGATAAGTTGGTCAAAAAGGCTTTTGGCACTTTGGCCTTCATCAGTCAGAGTATTGAGTATAGATGTTCGGAGGTCATGTTGCAGTTGTGTAAGACATTGGTGAGACCGCATTTAGAATAATGTGTTCCGTTCTGGGCACCATGTTACAGGAAAGATATTGTCAAGCTTGAAAGGGTTCAGAAAAGATTTACGAGGATGTTGCCAGGACTAGAGGGTGTGAGCTATATGGAGAGGTTGAGTAGGCTGGGACTCTATTCCATGGAGCGCAGGATGATGAGGGATGATCTTACAGAGGTATACAAAATCATGAGAGGAATTGATCGGGCAGATGCACAGAGTCTGTTGCCCAGAGTAGGGGAATCGAGGACCAGAGGACATAGGTTCAAGGTGAAGGGGAAAAGATTTAATAGGAATCTGAGGGGGTAACATTTTCACACAAAGGGTGGTGGGTGTATGGAACAAGCTGCCAGAGGAGGTAGTTGAGGCTGGGACTATCCATTGTTTAAGAAACAGTTAGACAGGTACATGGATAGGACAAATTTGGAGGGATATGGACCAAGCGCAAGCAAGTGGGACTAGTGTAGCTTGGACATTGTTGGCCGTTGTGGGCGAATTGGGCCGAAGGGCCTGTTTCCACACTGTATCACTCTATGATCTCTGACTAGAGTCAAGAGAGTCTTATTGTCAAATGTCCCAAAACCGAGCAATGAGGGCGTAGTTTGAAGGTGAGATGGGCAAAGTTTAAAGAAGATGTGAAGGCCAAGTTAAATTAGAAGGACGTTCTTTTTGGAAGGAGGGATTTCTTCAGTCAGAGGGTGGTGAATCTGTGGAATTCTTTGCCACAGAGGCCATGGAGACCATCTGTGGATATATTTAAGGCAGAGATAGATAGATTCTTGATTAGTACGGGTGTCTGAGGTTATGGGGAGAAGGCAGGAGAATGGGGTTAGGAGGGAGTGATAGATCAGCCATGATTGAATGGGGGAGTAGACTTGATGGGCCGAATGGCCTGTTGTGCTCCTGTCACTTATGATCTTATGAAGTTCTTACACAGAGGATGGTGGGTACCTGAAATGGGGCAGTGGTGGAGGCGAATGTGACAGTGGTATTTAAGAAGCTTTTCGGTAGGTACACGGATATGAAGGAATATGTGCAGGCAAGATTAGTTTAACCTGACATCATGTTCAGCACAAACATTGTGGGCTAAGGGCCTATTCCAGTGAATACGACATGAATCTTGACCAGAGGCACAATATTGTCACTGACTTTTGACATCCGTGTCCAAAATCCAATGCTAAACATAGACGAGCTGCACTCAATATTTTTGATTTAAGTATTGATCCTAATTAGGTGATACTTTTCTGCAGTCTCTTGACATCAGCTATGCTGGCAGCTCGCTGATACTTGAAGATAGACAGGGCAGAGTATCTCAGCAGGGCAGGCAGCATCTCCGGAGAAAATAAATAGGTGACGTTTCGGGTCAAGATCCTTTTTCAGACACTGACCCATCCCGAACACAGGCACAGAAATGTCACCCTATCCATTTTCTCCAGAGATACTTTCTGACCCGCTGTTACTCCAGCATTTTGTGTCTATCTTTGGTGTAAACCAACATGTGCAGTTCATTTTTATTATATATTACCTGATAATTGAGCTGCAGCTTAAAGCAAAGATGATAATAACCTGGTTTGTTGTTTCCTCATTGTGACATTCTTTTAAGGCAAACTTAAAATACTCGATTTGTTTTTTAGCATTTTATTTTTACTACTTTTCTGAATGGAATATTAGTTTATAGCAAAGTTAAACACAAAAAGCTGGAGTAACTCAGCGGGACAGGCAGCTTCTCTGGAAAGAAGGAATGGGGGATGTTTTGGGTCGAGACCCTTCAGACTGGTTCAGAGCAAGGGAAATGAGATATATGGACGGTGATGTGGAGAGATAAAGAACAATGAATGAAAGATATGCAAAAAAGTTACGATGGTAAAGGAATCAGGCTGTTTGTTGTTAGCTGTTTGTTCGGGAAAACGAGAAGCCAGTGCCACTGGGAGAGGGATGGAGAGAAAGAATGCCGGGGCTACCTGAAGTAAGAGAAATCAAGGTTCATGCCACTGGGCTGTAAGCTGCCCAAGCGAAATATGAGATGCTGTTCCTCCAATTTGCATTTAGCCTCACACTGACCACGGAGGAGACCTAGGACAGAAAGGTCTGTGTGAGAATGGGAAGGAGAATTAAAGTGTTTAGCAACTGGGAGATCGCCTCTGGTTTATAGCATTTCCCCCACCACCCCACTCAAACAATCTACAAATGTCTATTTTTATGTGCCTCACATTTGGGATGATTAAGTTGCTTCTGCTAAAGATGATGTCTAACCCTTCCGGCTGCTGAGAACTGCACCAAGATCAATTTATTGGGAGTCAAAATGCTGGAGTAACTCAGTGGGTCGGGCAGCATCCCTGGAGAACATGGATAGGCGACATTTTGAGTCACCTATTTGTGTTCTCCAGCGATGCTGCCTGACCCACTATCGATACTCCAACACTTTGTGTCTCTTTGTCTTTGCCTTTTTTTTTGTAAACCATTATCCACTGTTCCTTAAATCTGTTGAGTTTGGGTTTGACAATAGACAATAGGTGCAGGAGGAGGCCATTCGGCCGTTCGAGCCAGCACCGCCATTCAATGTGATCATGGCTGATCATTCTCAATCAGTACCCCGTTCCTGCCTTCTCCCCATACCCCCTGACTCCGCTATCCTTAAGAGCTCTATCTAGCGCTCTCTTGAATGCATTCAGAGAATTGGCCTCCACTGCCTTCTGAGGCAGAGAATTCCACAGATTCACAACACTCTGACTGAAAAAGTTTTTCCTCATCTCAGTTCTAAATGGCCTACCCCTTATTCTTAAACTGTGGCCCCTTGTTCTGGACTCCCCCAACATTGGGAACATGTTTCCTGCCTCTAACGTGTCCAACCCTTTAATAATCTTGTACGTTTCGATAAGATCTCCTCTCATCCTTCTAAATTCCAGTGTATACAAGCCTGGAACGAAAGGATTATGGGAAACTGGCTCTGAACAACAGGTCAGCATCGATCAACCATGGTCATATTGAATAGCAAAACAGGCCGGGGGGGGGGGGGGGGGGGGCAGGGCACATGGCCTTCCCAGTTACTTTCGTGTGAAATTCTTGCAAGATATTTACCACCAACCTTGAGTGTAGTTAATTATCATGTGTACCGAGGTACATTGAAGAGCTTTTGTTGCGTGCTAACCAGTCAGCGGAAAGACAGCGCGTGATTACAATCGTGCTGTCCACAGTGTACAGATACATGACAAGGGGAATAAAGTTTAGTGCAAGATAAAGGTAGTCCAAAGTTCAAAGGAAGGTAGATAATAGTTCAGGCACCTTGTAATCAAGGAAAAGAGCAGGATGGGCATCCCTTCCAGATGATAAGCACACAATATTGATTAGTACGGGGTTATGGGAAGAAAGCAGGAGAATGGGGTTAGGAGGGTGAGATAGATCAGCCATGATTGAATGGCGGAGTAGACTAGATGGGCCGAATGGTCTAATTCTGCTCCTATGACATTATGACCTTATGACAATAAGGATTGCTTGTGTGCCTCGTGCTTTAGTTTATTCCATTTGGTGACCAGATCTTTAGTAGTACGGGTGGTTCACGACACCAGCCTGACCACGGGAGAGGACAGCAGGGGAAGGGAAAAGACATTCTGGCCTTCCATCACAGTGAGGAGGGGACTGGAGGAGACTCACTGTGATGGAAGTTTCTTTTTTTTTTGTGTGTTGGTTGGGGTTATGTAATTTGCTTATTTTATCGCTTTTATTGTTGGACTGTGGGTGACTAAATTTCGGGAAGGTGGTACAGGAACACGAGAATGGTACCTTCAGGTTCAACACCAGCTTCTTCTCATTAACCATCAAACATGTGAACTGTCATCCAAAAAACAAGTTTTTTTGGATGACAAATAAAGATATCTTGAATCAATATGCCAACGTTCAGGTAATTAAAAAAAATAAAAAATAAAGCTTAGGTTTATTATTATCACGTGTACTACTAAGGTACAGCGAAAAGCTTTTGTTTGCGTGCTGTCCAATTAAATCAGATAAAACTATATATGAATACAATCAAGCCTAACACAGGTACAAAAGGTGAAGTAAAAGAGATGGACGCAGAGTGCAGAAAGAGGCTGCTACTTTATTTAATCTATTTTTCCAGTAATAAAGTAGTTTTATTTCACTCATAAAAGCATGCAGATCCAAAAATCTGTTTGCGCTTGCCTGTTGAGATTCCTGCTGCGTGACCAGCTGCATTTGTCTCAATCAGTGGATCCTGTGACTAGTGGTGTGCCTCAGGGTTCGGTGCTGGGCCCATTGCTGTTTGCCATCTATATACAGGTGCTCCCCGGCTTACGATGCTTCGACGTTGCGATAGTTCGACGTTGCGATGGTGCAAACGCCAGCGAGCCGCCGCTCGCTTCCGGCCACGTGACCACGTGTGTTAAATGCATTTCGACTTACAATATTTTCGGTTTCTGATGGGTTTCTCGGAACGGAACCCCATCATAAGCTGAGGAGCACTTGCACACTAATTGGATGAGTACGTTCATGACATGTTTAGCAACCTTGCAGGTGACACAAAAATGGGTGGGTGGTCTTGTGGATAGTGAAGATGATTGTCAAAATTGCAGCAGGATAGTAGTCGGCAGTGGTGTGTGTGGTGCTGAAGCCGGGGCCGTGCAAGGCAGTTCACGTGTCTGATGGTTAATGAGAAGAAGCTGGTGTTGAACCTGGAGGTACCATTCTCGTGTTCCTGTACCACCTTCCCGATGGTCGCAGTGAGAAGAGAGCGTGGCCAGGGGTGGTGTGGGGATGATATTAGCTGCTTTCCAGAGGCAGTATTTCCCGTTGGTCCCTTTTGTGCAATGCCCATCACTTTTTACAGCCTCTCATGTTATACGGTCATAAGTGATAGGAGAAGAATTAGGCCATTTGGCCCATCAAGTCTACTCTGCCATTCAATCATGGTTGATCTATCTCTCCCTCCTAACCCCATTCTCCTGCCTTCTCCCCATAACCTCTGACACCCGTACTAATCAAGAATCTATCTCTGCCTTAAAATATCCACAGACTTGACCTCTACAGCCTTCTGTGGCAAAGAATTCCACAGATTCACCACCCTCTGACTAAAGAAATTCCTTCTCATCTCCTTCCTAAATTAACCTCTTAATTCTGAGACTATGACCCCCCTCGTCCTAGACTCTCCCACTCGTGGAAACATCCTCTCCACATCCACTCTGTCCAAGCGTTTCACTATTTTGTACGTTTCAATGAGGTCCCCCTGCATTCTTCTAAACCCCAGTGAGTACAGGCCCAGTGCCGACAAATGCTCGTCGTAGGTTAACCTCCTTGGGAATTCAGTTTCCAGACCAGTCTGTGTCACAACCGGCCAGTATGCTCTCCGCAATATACCTGTAGAGGTTTGACAGAGTACTTGGTGGTATCCTGAATCTCCTCAAACCTCTTGAGGTAGCCGAGGCATTGCTGGACTTTCTTTATAACCGCGTCAATGTGCGGGGCCAGTATAGATCATCAGAGATGTGTACACCCTGGAACTTGCAGCTATTAGCTCTCTCCATCACCAATCTGCCTCTTAACACGGGTACATGGTCTCTTGGCGTTCCCTTCTCTAAGTCAACAATCTGTTCTTCGGTCTTGCCAATGTTGAAAGTAATATTGTCCTGGCATGACTCAACCAGATTATCCCTCTCCCTCCTATGCTCTGACTCATCATTGCCTGTTATCTCTCAATAACAGTGGTACAGAAACAAAATGCCCCCACATCCAATGGCCTTAACGTATCAATGGACATTAAGATTTTTGATAAAGTATTTTACAAATGTCAATAGAAAATGTCAATGTCAGGAGAAATTTCTTTAGTCAGAGGGTAGTGAATCTGTGGAATTCTTTGCCATAGAAGGCTGTGGAGGCCAAGTCAGTGGATATTTTTAAGGCAGTGATAGATAGTTTCTTGATTAGTACAGGTGTCAGAGGTTATGGGGAGAAGGCAGGAGAATGGGGCTAGGAGGGAGGGATAGACCAGCCCTGATTGAATGGTGGAGTAGACATGATGGGCCGAATGGCCTATCGCATGACTTATGACTTAATAGAAGAGATTGCCCTGTCAGTTTCCAAAGCAAATCTCTTAAGTGGCCTCCTGATGTGAATGGTAGCCTGTGCTTTTTACAGACATTGGTACCTGTTAGATTAATGCAGGACGGTTCCAAGTAAAGAGCTTTATTTTTGCAGATGGTTGTCTTTTGAATTAACCAGCTCTTACCCCTATTCCATAACACCTGAAACATTTTGCATTTCTGTACGTAATCTTTCTGTCTTGAAGAAATATTTAAAACATTTATGGTATTTGCTTATTATTTGCTTAGTCAGATTTCCCTGAGTCAGATCTTCTGTGACACAGGCTGCCCCTGTATATGTATTTATGTATGTATATATATATATATATACACACATACATACATAAATACATATACAGGGGCAGCCTGTGTCACAGAAGATCTGACTCAGGGAAATCTGACTAAGCAAATAATAAGCAAATACCATAAATGTTTTAAATATGTTTTCAAGACAGAAAGATTGCGTACAGAAATGCAAAATGTTTCATATATATATATATATATATATATATATATATATATATATACATACACATACCGTGTTGGTAGGTGGTGTAGGAAAATAACTGCAGATGCTGGTACAAATCGAAGGTATCACAAAATGCTGGAGTAACTCAGCAGTTCAGGCAGCATCTAGGAGAGAGGGAATGGGTGATGTTTCGGGTCGAGACCCTTCTTGTTCAGTCTGAAGAAGGGTCTCGACCCGAAACGTCACCCATTCCCTCTCTCCTAGATGCTGCCTGATCTGCTGAGTTACTCCACCGTTTTGTGATACCTTTGTGTTGGTAGGTGGACACATTATCTAACATAGAAACATAGAAAATAGGTGCAGGAGTAGACCATTCGGCCCTTCGAGCCAGCATCGCCATTCAATGTGATCATGGCTGATCATCCAAAACCAGTACCCGGTTCCTGCCTTTTCCACATATTCCTTGATTCCATTAGCCCTAAGAGCTATAATTATCTTAAAAAGTCTTATACACAGAATAACTTCTACAGATCAGATTTCACTTTTCCATCCTTTTTATGGATATTGACTGCACATTGAAAATGACATGCTTGATATCATCACTCTCTCGTCTCCCTGTAATCATCCTTTCCCTCATTTGTTCTGTTGCCGCATTGCTTAAAATTTTTACAGCAATGAAATGTAATCTGCCGTTTTTCTTCCTATTTGCCCAAGTAGACAAAGTTATTGTGCAAATTGTTAATTGCATCCCTACTGCTTTTCCCATTCCCCTGTACCTTCTGCACATTTCTGGTTCATGTGTAATGTTCAGGACCTTCGGCCCAACTTTACCACACTGGCCAACACATCCCAGCTGCACTAGTCCCACCTGCCTGTTCTTGGTCCACATCCCTCCAAACTTGTCCTATCCATGTACCTGTCTAACAGTTTCTAAAATGTTGGGATAGTCCCAGCCTCAACTACCTCCTCTGGCAGCTTGTTCCATATACCCACCACCCTTTGTATGAAAAAGTTACCCCTCGGATTTGTATTCCTATCAGATTATTATCTCAATGGAGTTAGGTTAGGTAAGGGGGAGGACCAGCTGCCTGGATTAAAGGGAATAGCTATAAGAAGAGACTGGACAAACAGCGATTGTATTCTCTGGAGCGTTGAAGGCTGAGGGGAGACCTGATAGAAGTATAAAATGTACTTCACTTTGGAGATACAGTACGGAAACAGGCCCGACCAACGATCCTACGCACTTGGGACAATTTACAATTTTACCAAAAGCCAATTAAATCTACCAAACCTGTACGTCTTTGGAGTAGGGTAGAAATGCAAAAGACTACAATACAATATATCTTTATTGTTATTGTACAGGGATACAACGAGATTGGGAATGCGCCTCCCATACGATGCAATAAATGAATTAGCTAATCAGTATTAATTGTGCCGGTTCACTGTGCGATGTGACCATCCGGCTCAGCAGGACCGGTTCATGGCAGCTATGGCCCTGGGGATGAAGCTGTTCCTGAGTCTGGAGGTGCGGGCGTAGAAGGTCTTGTAGCGTCTGCCAGATGGTAGAAGTTCGAACAGACTGTTGCAGGGGTGTGAGGAGTCTTTGTGAATGCTGGCGGCTTTTCTGAGGCATCGTGTGTTGTAGATGCCCTCCAAGGCTGGTAGCTGTGTAGAGGAAAGGGAAAGAGGTAGAGGAAAGGTTTAAGATGAGTGGGACAAAGTTTAAAGGCAAGTTGGTTTTTTTTTTTTTGCAGAGTGCTTGATGCCTGAAATATTGCGCCAGGGGTGGTGGTGGAGGCAGGTACAATAGTGGCGTTTAAGAGGCTTTTAGATGGGCATGGTGGGATATGGATCATGTGCAGGCAGAAAAGATTAGGTTAAACTTGGCATCATGTTCGGAACAGACATTGTGGGCCAAAGAGCCTATTCCTGTGCTGTTCTGTTCGATGTCCTCTGAACATTTTTGGCAAAAAAAACATTATTCATATATCCAATTATGCAATGATTTCAGTTTGTAAAATTTTAACTTTAACTAAATTATACTAATCTTTGAGACAGAGTTCTATTAACCAATATAATTAGAGAGAAGCAGGAAGCTCCATGGTATTTGGATAGAAATATGAATAGCCATTTTGTTAGGCAACATAAGCTGAAAGTTATTAACCATATAACCATATAACCATATAACAACTACAGCACGGAAACAGGCCCGTTCGGCCCTTCCAGTCCACGCCGACCACTCTCCCTGACCTAGTCTCATCTACCTGCACTCAGACCATAACCCTCCAATCCCCTCTTATCCATATACCTATCCAATTTACTCTTAAATAATAAAATCGAGCCAGCCTCCACCACTTCCACCGGAAGCCCATTCCATACAGCCACCACCCTCTGAGTAAAGATGTTACCCCTCATGTTACCCCTAAACTTTTGTCCCTCAATTCTGAAGCTATGTCCCCTTGTTGGAATCTTCCCCACTCTCAAAGGGAAAAGCCTAACCACGTCAACTCTGTCCGTCCCTCTCAAAATTTTAAAAACCTCTATCAAGTCCCCCCTCAACCTTCTACGCTCCAAAGAATTATTACTGTAAAAAAATTAATTAATATATTAACAGATGAGCTCTTAACTTTTCAGGTGATGTTCCTCCTATTATTGTTTTAATTGGGATGTAAACGCTGTCTAAGAATGTCAAATAAATGCATTGCATGTCTATTGGTGATGGTGCTTGATCTTATTTCTGTAATGCCCCCTTCATTCAGAGTCGAACAGACCCTTCGGCTGTCTAAATGGCTTATGAAACTTTTGCAGTATTTATGTAGCTTGAGTTGCAAGGGAAATATGACTCAAATTCTGATCTTAATATAAACCACCGTCTTTCCAGCATTGCCCAAAGGCAATAACAAAACATGTATTTCTATTTAATAGGCACATGTTCAGGGCATAGAGGTATATAGGTGACGTACATGCAGATGTAGATAGATTCTTCATTAGTACGGGTTATGGGGAGAAGGTAGGAGAATGGGGTTCGGAAGAGAGATAGATCAGCCATGATTGAATGGCGTAGTAGGCTTGATGGGCCGAATGGTCTGCTCCTATCACTTATGAGATGAGATCATTTTAACTTGGCATCATGTTTGGCACAAACATTGTCCCTCTGGAGTAACTCAGAGGGACAGGCAGTATCTCTGGAGAGAAGGAATGGGTGACGTTTCGGGTGGAGATCCTTCTCTCCAGAGATGCTGCCTGTCCCGCTGAGTTGCTCCAGCATTTTGTGTCTACCTTCGAATTTAAACCAGCACCTGCAGTTCCTTCCTGAACACATCTAGGTTCTACGTCTTCTCTATCAGCGCAGACTGTACATCGGTGACGTTGACCGATCGACTTGCCTGGGGCTGGAACTGCCTGAAGTAATTTATAATTTACTGATTTGCGTCAGCCGTGCTGAGCAAGGGGAACAGTGTGGGTTGGGTTTCAGTATCGCTGCCCTGTGCCATGTGTTGTTGTTGTTGTACAGCTGGTCTCATTGCTTCCTTTCCTGTTGAATAGCTGCGGGGAATGCATTTTGCCAGTCGGCCAGGCTGCACATGCAGCTACAAAGCAAACACGACGCCGCCACCAGTTTCGTGGATGCAGGGAACGCGTACAAGAAAGCAGACCCACAAGGTAAGGGATTTTCACCCGTCTAACTGATGAAACACTTTGGAGTATTTGCATAGCTTGGGTTGCAAGAGGAATATTACTCCATTTCTGATATTAGAATAGACAATAGGTGCAGGAGGAGGCCATTCGGCCCTTCGAGCCAGCGCCGCCATTCATTGTGATCATGGCTGATCGTCCCCAATCAATACCCCGTGCCTGCCTTCTCCCCATATCCCTTGATTCCACTATCCCCTAGAGCTCTATCTCTTTATATATTAATAAATGTAAACCCACAGCCTTTCCAGCATTAAAAGACAATAACAAAAACATGCAAAACTCCAGCTTGATTTTAATTAATTTGGTTAAGTCGGGAGGGTTGGTGGTGGATCTGGCGATGGTTTACTTGGGGGTGGAAAAAGCACCCATGTCGCTGTTTTACTCAGCACAGAAGCGGACAGGCTTTCAATTGCCTTCTAGATCTCTGTTCAGTTCAGTCCAGCCCCTTGCCAGTGACACTGGCTTGATTGAACCCCATGGAGAGGTGCCCTACTTGAGCCCTGAGGAGAGGTATCTTGCTGACAATGAGTAACCATCAGACAATAGACAATAGGTGCAGGAGAAGGCCATTCGGCCCTTCGAGCCAGCACTGCCATTCAATGTGATCATGGCTGATCATTCTCAATCAGTACCCCGTTCCTGCCTTCTCCCCATACCCCCTGACTCCGCTATCCGTAAGAGCTCTATCCAGCTCTCTCTTGAATGCATTCAGAGAATTGGCCTCCACTGCCTTCTGAGGCAGAGAATTCCACAGATTCACAACTCTATCAGAGATGGACACAAAATGCTGGAATAACTCAGCAGTTGATAAGTGATAGGAGCAGATTTAGGCCATTCGGCCCATCACGCCTACTCCGCCATTCAATCGTGGCTGATCTATCTACCCCTCTCAACCCCATTCTCTTGCCTTCTTCCCAAAACCCCTGATACCTGTACTAATCAAGAATCAGGTCAGGCCACATCTCTTGAGAAAAGGAATAGGTGACGTTTCGGGTCGGAACCCTTCTTCAGACTGAAGCAAAACAAACTGTCTGAAGAAAGGTTTTGACCTGAAACGTCACCTACTTTCCTCCAGAGATGCAGCCTGACCCGCTGAGCTACTCCAGCTTTTTGTGGTCTATCTTTGGTGTAGACCAGCATCTGTAGTTCCTTCCTATACCATGGGAAGCCATCATCTGGACACTTTGACATTCAGTGAAGCCGCCACTCCCTGTTGTCGCCAGAATAGCAATCCTGCATGAAGCAGGGGTCTTGAGCAGATTTGAATTTCGCTCATGATGCTGGCTGGCCCAGAACAGAAGCCCCAGTAAACAGTGGGCTGAACGGCCACTGTGGCTGCAGCTCGCTTTATAACATAACATAACAATATAACAACACTTTATTGTCATTCGGTATAAATACCGAACGAAATTTCAGCAGTCACAAGACACAGCAAAAAAGAAAAGAACACAGGACACCCGACCCCAACACAAACATCCATCACAGTGGCTCCAAACACCCCCTCACTGTGATGGAGGCAACAAAACTTCCCCTCTCTTCCCCCCGCACCCACGGACAGGCAGCTCGACCCCTACCGAGGCAAACGACACGCACAGCCCCCGCAAGGGGATGGAAGGCCCTGCGGCCGAGCCGCCCCGGGCACCGAAACGTCCCGCGGCCGCACCGGGCGATGTTAAGTCCAGTGGCCGAGCCGCACCGGGCACTGAAACGTCCCGCGGCCGCACCGGGCGATGTTAAGTCCAGCGGCCGAGCCGCGCCGGGCACTGAAACGTCCCGCGGCCGAGCCGCACCGGGCACTGAAACGACCCGCGGCCGAGCCGCGCTGGCGATGTTAAGTTCAGCGGCCAAGCCGCACCGGGCACTGAAACGTCCCGCGGCCGAGCTGCACCGGGCACTGAAACGTCCCGCGGCCGAGCTTGACGTTTGATTAGTTTGAATCTGCTCCTGTTGTATGAAAAGCCTTTAGCCTGAGGCCTTGGCACTTTGTCAGTGGAGCCATAGAGGCATGCAGCATGGACAAGGTAGGCCAAGAGGCCTGTTTGTATGGTGTGGTATATGGAGTCATATGGTATATGGTGCCATAGAGTTAGACGGCATGGAAGCAGGCCCTTCGGCCCACCTTGTCCATGCCAACTGTGATGTAAGTAAAGTAAAGGGGGAGATGTGATGTAATTAAAGTAAAGGGGGAGATGTGATGTATATGTAATGTAAATGCCAGTGCCCCCTTGAGGCCAAGAGCAGAAGCTGGCCAATGGGCTTGTGCCTTGTGACTGAGGTCAGGTGACCTTCTAGGGCCAATGGGCTTGTGCCTTGTGACTGAGGTCAGGTGACCTTCTAGAAGTTTCCTGGTGAAGGATCAGTAATAAAATCTTTTTACAAGATGTCGGGCGTATATTCATTGTGCTAGCCACAACAGGGTCTTACAGAGGACGTTACACAAACCAAGTTGAACACTGTGGATTTGTCACCAAGTTGGCATACTGGGTTTAGTCCCATTTTGGCCCATAGCCCTCCTGCATGTGTTCAAATCTGTGAGGCAAGATTCAGTCCTTTTAAAGCTGTTGTCACTTTTGAGTTATTGCAACAGCAAAAGACTCCTTAAAATATATTGTGTAGGAAGGAACAGAAAAAGCTGGTGTAACTCAGCGGGACAGCATTCTTTATCTCTCTACATCATCGTCAATGTCTCTCATTTCCTTTATCCCTAACCAGCCTGAAGATGGGCCTCGACTGGAAACGTCACCCATTCCTTCTCTCCAGAGATACTGCCTGTCTCGCTGAGTTACTCCAGCTTTCTGTGTCTATCCTTAAAATGTATCGTGGGACAGCACTGTTCCCTTTTAACGCAGAGAAATCGGTGAATCAATTGGAGTCAATATTATGTTGGAAGTAACTGCAGATGCAGGTTTACAATAAAGATAGGCACAAAATGCTGGAGTAAATCGGCAGGTCATGCAATCTGGGTTGAAATCATCCTTCCCTCTGAGTTATTTCAGCATTTTGTGTCTATCTGGAGGTAATATATGGTATCCTATGGGAGCCTGATGAGTTGGGGGGTGGTTGACAGGGTGGTTGTTGGTGAGGCATGGGTGCCGTTTTGGGTCATATTATATTTTATTATTTCAGATACAGCGCGGAAACAGGCCTTTTCGGCCCACCAAGTCCGCACCGCCCAGTGATCCCCGCACACTAACACTATCCTACTCACACTAGGGACAATTTTTACATTTACCCAGTCAATTAACCTACATACCTGTACGTCTTTGGGTCGAAACCCTCTTTTCCCCCCCCCGTCGTATTCCTCTGAACCCTGGCACAGAGAAATGAACGACTGCAGAGAAATATGCAAAGGTAGCAAGAGAGGAACAATAGCAAGTGGTGTCTCCACTTTATTGTCGTTGCAAGCTCCTCTGATTCTTCGGGCATGATATGTTGGGAACAATGGTCACAGAAAATCTGTGCGGTATTATTTTGTTTTGGCGCACATTTGGTACTCGAGCATCCGTGCGTGCACGGGTCACTGTGTACAACTGCACCTCCACAGACTCCTCTTGTCAAGCTTCTCAAGTTTGCGGACGACACAACCCTGATTGGATCGATCCAGGATGGGGGAGGAATCTGCCTACAGACGGGAAGTGACACAGCTGGCGTCCTGGTGCCATCGCAACAACCCGGAGCTCAATGCTCTTAAGATAGTGAAATTAATTGGAGACTTTAGGAGAGCTCTCCCTCCCCTCCCCCCCACTCACCATCAACAACACCACAGTCACACCTGTGTAGTCATTTAAGTTCCTTGGAACCATTATCTCCAGGGACCTTAAATGGGGGGCCACCATCGACTCCACAGTGAAAAGGGCCCAACAGAGGATGCACTTCCTGCGGCAACTGAGGAAACACAATCTGCCACAGGCAATGATGGTCCAGTTTTATACTGCTATCGTAGAGTCTGTCCGCACCTTCTCCATCATGGTCTGGTTTGGCTCGGCTACCAAGCATGACATCCAGAGACTGCAATGGATCGTTTGATCAGCCGAGAAGGTTGTTGGCTGCAATCTCCTCCCCCCCCCCCCCCTCCTCCATCGACGAACTGTACACTGCAAGGAACAAGAAGCGAGTGGGTAAGATTATCTCTGACCCCTCTCACCCTGGCCACAAACTCCTTGAAGCACTTCCCTCTGGAAGGCGACTCCAGACTGTCAAAGCAGCCACAGCCAGACATAAAAACAGCTTTTTTTCCATGAGCAGTAGCTCCACTCAACAACCAAAAGTCTGTAGCCTCCTTTTGCTCTGGTATTTTACTTCATTCTTCACACGTTTAAATTCTGTTTCATTTTTAATTGTCCACTGTATATCGTGCTGCTACGTGCGAGCAAAGCACCAAGGCAAGTTCGTTGTATGTATACATACTTGGCTAATAACGTTTATTCAATTCAATACCAACATGGTAGTAAATTCAAGGAGCCTCAGGTGCAGGATCTGCAATGAGAATTACTGATTTTATGGAGACATTAGGAATTGGAAATGCTGGAATCATAAGCAAAACAAAAAGTGCTGGAACAGCTCAGCGGGTCAGGCGGCATCTGTGGAGAGAATATTTTGGGTCAGGACCCTACTTCAGACTCCTGAAATCTGACCTTGATTGTGTAGGGGGTAAAAAGAACACAGGCAGCATCTCTGGAGAACATGGATAGGTGACGCTTCGGGCCGGGATCCTTCTCCAGAGATGCTGCCTGACCCGCTGAGTTACTCCAGCACTGGGCTGTCACGGTGGCACAGCGATAGAGTTGCTGCCTTGCAGCGAATGCAGACCCGGGTTCGATCCCGACTACGGGTGTTGCCTGTACGGAGTTTGTACGTTCTCCCCGTGACCTGTGTGAGTTTTCTCCGAGATCTTCGATTTCCTCCCACACTCCAAAGATGTACAGGTTTGTAGGTTAATTGGCTTGGTAAATGTAAAAATTGTCCCTAGAGGGGTGTAGGATAGTGTTAGTGTGCGGGGATCGCTGGTCGGCACGGACTCGATGGGCCGAAGGGCCTGTTTCCGCGCTGTATCTCTACACTAAACTAAACTAAAACACTGTACTGTCTTTTGTAAACCAGCATCTTCAGCTCCTTGTGTCTACATTTAAAATCATAGAATCCCTTTTTTACTTTAGGGCAGATTGCAGAATGTTAATAATCTGATTCTTTTGCCAAATGGTCTCGTATTTGTCCACTTCATCTGAAGTGTGGATTATATATTTTTTGTGGGGATTATATATTTATATGCAGCCCAATTGATTTGAGTGATACTGTGATGCATTCCTACCAATGCAACACTCCTCAGCAAGCCTGTAGGATTTTGGATGTAAAAGTGACTGAGATGAAGTCTATGGATTGAACAGTTTAACGGTGGCAATTGCTTTACTGACGTAGCTTTATTGTTTTTCCAACAGAGGCTATCAACTGCTTAAATGCTGCTATTGATATCTACACAGATATGGTAAGACGCTTCATTAATCTATTTCTGTGATTGCAATTATTTTAATACAACTGCACTATGCATGGAAGCAGACTATGTGGGCTATTGCTATTGAGGGCATGCAGCGTAGGTTTGCTAGGTTAATTCCCGGAATGGCGGGACTGTCGTATGTTGAAAGACTGGAGCGACTAGGCTTGTATACACTGGAATTTAGAAGGATGAGAGGAGATCTTATCGAAACGTATAAGATTATTAAGGGGTTGGATACGTTAGAGGCAGGGAACATGTTCCCAATCTTGAGGAGTCCAGAACAAGGGGCCACAGTTTAAGAATAAGGGGTAGGCCATTTAGAACTGAGATGAGGAAAAACTTTTTCAGTCAGAGAGTTGTGAATCTGTGGAATTCTCTGCCTCAGAAGGCAGTGGAGGCCAATTCTCTGAATGCATTCAAGAGAGAGCTAGATAGAGCTCTTAAGGATAGCGGAGTCAGGGGATATGGGAACAAGGCAGGAACGGGGTACTGATTGAGAATGATCAGCCATGATCACATTGAATGGCGGTGCTGGCTCGAAGGGCCGAATGGCCTCCTCCTGCACCTATTGTTATTGTGTATGTTTATATAGAAAGTTTACCTGAAAGCACAAATCAAATGCATGAGCAAATTCTTTTTTATTATTCTACAGGGGCGATTTACAATTGCAGCAAAACACCACATTACTATCGCGGAAATTTATGAATCTGAGCTGGTAGACATTGAGAAGGTATTGTGTTCGACCGAGCCTGTGTCCGTATAAGCACTGTGCTCTTCACTACAACTCTCTGTACAGTATAAAGTTGGTAGTAACTTGGTACGATCAGAAAAGGATGAGAGTGCCAAGGTGCATGTCCATATCCTGGGCCTCCTCCATTGAGACCCAACGCAAACTGGAGGAACAGCACCTCGTATTCTGTTTGGGCAGCTTACAACCCAGTAGTATGAATATTGACTTCTCTAACTTCAAGTAACCCTTGCCTTCCCTCTTTCTCCATCCCCTCCCCATCCTAATTCTCCAACTAGTTTGACTGTCCTGATTAAATTTGACTTTGTACGTCACGTTGTCACCTTCCCCTAGCTAACAATACAATACAATACAATATATCTTTATTGTCATTGTACAGGGGTACAACAAGATTGGGAATGCGCCTCCCATACGATGCAATAATTTAATTAGCTAGTCAGTATTAATGTAAACAACCCAATGAAACAAATTGTAACAGTTTTAAACAGAATAAAGTGCAAGTAGATCTGTGCCGGATCACTGTGCGATGTGACCATCCGGCTCAGCAGGACGGGTTCATAGCAGCTATGGCCCTGGGGATGAAGCTGTTCCTGAGTCTGGAGGTGCGGGCGTAGAAGGCCTTGTATCGTCTGCCCGATGGTAGAAGTTCGAACAGACAGTTGCAGTACATTGTCATAAACTGGAGATAGGGGTGGGAGGAGACAGAAAGTAGGCTCCTACAGAATATCCGTCATGTTCGTCTTTGCTATCAATGTTGAGGGTCCCCAATATGGACCCCTAGAGTCTCTCAAGCGACGAGGCTCGAGAATCAAGGTCTGAAGAAGGGCCCCGACCCCAAATGTCACCGATCCATATTCTCCACAGATGCTACCTGACTAGCTGGAGCTACTCCAGCACTTTGTGTCTTTCCTCATCAAGAATCAAGGGTTTAATTGTCATATGTACTGAAAATCAGAATCAGAATAACCTTTATTGTCATCCAAAAAAACAAGTCTTTTGGACGAGATTTCGTCACCCACAGTCCAACAATAAGAGCAATAAAAATAAGCAATTACACACACACAATCACAAACCAACACGAAACAAAATGGAACGATTAATGTTCTTATTTGCAGTAGATAAGATATAATATAAGAAAATAACTGCAGATGCTGGTACAAATCGAAGGTATTTATTCACAAAATGCTGGAGTAACTCAGCAGGTCAGGCAGCATCTCAGGAGAGAAGGAATGGGTGACGTTTCGGGTTGAGAATAAATACCTTATGTGCAGTAGATATAGATAGCACAAAAAGTTTAGTAACAATATTAAAACAATTTAAAAAAAAAATTTTTTTTTAGTGTAAAACAAAACCCCACCGTGCAACCAAGACAGTTTGTAGTTTCTAGTTTATTTGATGTTTTGTAGTGTTCAGGAGCTTGATGTTTGTTGGGAAGAAGCTGTTCCTGAACTATTTGGAGGCCATGGTTTTCAGACCCCTGAGGGCGGCACAGTGCTACAGTTGGTAGTGCTGCTGCCTCACAGCGCCAGAGAGGCTGGTTCGATCCTGTCCTCGGGTGCTGCCTGTGAGGGAGTTTACGCGTTCTCCCTCTGGCCACATGGGTTTCCTCCGGTTGCTCCAGTCTCCTCCCACACCCCAAAGACGTGCAGGTCTGTCGGTTAACAGTCGGTCGACAGAAGTCCTCCGAATCCGTCGAAGACCATCCAAAGAGTGGGTCTGCGGCACTTTGAACTTTGTTTCACGTTTGTTTGAATTTCCCAGGCTGTGGCGCATTATGAACAAGCTGCAGATTATTACAAAGGAGAAGAATCAAACAGGTATTTAACATCACTTTTACCAGCGGCGAATAAATGAATTCTCTCGGTATTGTGTTAAAAAGCACAACTGACTTGGCTTTTCTCATTTCAGTTCAGCGAACAAGTGTCTATTGAAAGTGGCTTCCTACGCAGCACAACTAGAGCAGTATCCGAAGGCAATAGAAATTTATGAGCAGGTCAGTCACACAAAAGGATTTGATTTGTAGGAAAGAACTGCAGATGCTGGTTTAAATCAAAGTCAAGTCAAGTCAAGTCAATTTTATTTGTATAGCACATTTAAAAACAACCCACGTTGACCAAAGTGCTGTACATTTGATTAGGTTCCAATAGAAAAAAAAATGAAAACATACAGTAGCACGCAAACAGTTCACAGCGCCTCCTCAATGAGCCTCAAACGCTAGGGAGTAGAAATATGTTTTGAGCCTGGACTTAAAGGAGTCGATGGAGGGGGCAGTTCTGATCGGGAGAGGGATGCTGTTCCACAGTCTAGGAGCTGCAACCGCAAAAGCGCGGTCACCCCTGAGTTTAAGCCTAGACCGCGGGATAGTGAATAGCCCCAAGTCGGCCGATCTGAGGGACCTGGAGTTAGAGAGGGGGGTTAGAAGATTTTTGATGTGGGGGGGGAGTGTCCATTTAGGGCTTTATACGTGAATAGGAGGAGCTTGAAGTTGATTCTGTACCGTACAGGGAGCCAGTGGAGAGAGGCCAGAATCGGGGTGATGTGGTCCCTTTTACGGGTACCCGTCAGGAGTCTCGCTGCGGCGTTTTGGACCAGTTGCAGGCGGGACAGGGAAGATTGGCTGATCCCAGTGTATAGGGAGTTGCAGTAGTCTAGGCGGGAGGAAATGAAAGCGTGAATGATTTTTTCTGTGTCGTCGAATTTGAGGAAAGGTTTGATTTTAGCTATGGTTCGAAGTTGGAAGAAGCTAGCTTTTACCACAGCGTTGACTTGCTTATCAAATTTTAATGCAGAGTCAAATATCATGCCGAGGTTTTTGACATGCGGTTTGACTAGGCAGGATAGGCTTCCAAGACTGCCTGTTATCAATTTGATGGAGTCGGGGGGGCCGAATAGGATGACCTCAGACTTGCTCTCATTTAATTGGAGGAAGTTCTGTGCCATCCAACATTTTATGTCCTCAAGGCAGTGTGAGAGGCTGTTTAAATTTGACTGGTTGTTGGGTTTCAGGGGGAGGTAAAGCTGAGTGTCATCGGCATAGCAGTGGAAAGAAATGCCGTGCCTTTGAATGATTTGGCCAAGGGGGAGCATGTATAGAGAGAAGAGAATGGGGCCTAGGATGGAGCCTTGTGGAACTCCGCAGGAGAGGCTAGCTGGAGCAGAGGAATAACTGCCTATGTTGATGGCGAAACTCCTATCTTTGAGGTACGAAGCGAACCAGCTCAGGGCAGTGCCATCAATGCCAACCGCGTACCGGAGACGGTCAATAAGGATGGTGTGGTCCACTGTATCGAATGCTGCGCTGAGGTCGAGAAGGAGCAGGATTGCACAGTCGCCGGTGTCGATGGCGAGAAGCAGGTCGTTGTGTACCTTCAACAAGGCAGACTCTGTGCTGTGGTGGGCTCTGAAACCTGACTGGAAACTTTCCAGGATGGTGTTTTGGTGCAGGTAGGGCACTAATTGGTTAAGGATTGCCTTTTCAAGGACTTTTGACAGGAATGGCAGTTTGGAAATGGGTCTGTAGTTGCTAGGCAAGGTGGGGTCTAGGTTAGGTTTTTTCAGTAGGGGCTGGACCACCGCGTGCTTGAAACTGGTTGGAACAGTGCCAGTGGCCAGAGAACTGTTGATAATAGAGAGGATGCTGGGACCAGCTATTGCAATGACATCCTTCAGAAGGGCAGTGGGGGCAGGATCAAGGGGGCAGGTTTCATAGTGGAGACAAGGTAGACGCAAACTGCTGGAGTAACACAGCGGGACAGGCAGCATCTCTGGAGAGAAGGAATGGGTGATGTTTCGGGTCGCTTCAGACCGAACAAGGGTCTCGACCCGAAACGTCACCCATTCCTTCTATCCAGAGATGCTGCCTGTTCCGCTGAGTTACTCCAGCATTTTGTGTCTACAAAGGATTTGACTTGTTCTGCACTTGTCCTGGTGAATGTATTTGTTTTTTTCTCCTCGTCTGTTTTTATCGTGTCTAATTGGGATGGCGTGCAGCTGCTTATATCTTAATCTTGTAAGGCATGTTGGGACCACTCACCGGCCGGGAGAACGGTGCTCTCTAGATCCATTTTGAGTCTGTAATCGTGGATGTGAAATCCTGCTGCAGTTTTGTGGCTTGGTCTAGCGTTTACTTGAATGTTGCTTTTTCATGCTGGAATTTTTTCAGCTTCCACCAGACCTTCGCCATTGTTTCAATTGGATACAGAGTGCAATGATATCTTGTATTCGAGCATTAGTTTAACAACAACAAGGGTGGCAGGGTGGCGCAGCGGTAGAGTTTCTGCCTTTGCAGCGCCAGAGACCCGGGTTCGATCCTGACTCGGGGTGCTGTCTGTACGGAGTTTGTACATTCTCCCCTGCGTGGGTTTTCTGTGGGTGCTCGGGTTTCCTCCCACATTCCAAAGACGTAACAGGTTTGTGGGCTAATTATGACAATAGACAATAGGTGCAGGAGGAGGCCATTCGGCCCTTCGAGCCAGCACCGCCATTCAATGTGATCATGGCTGATCATTCTCAATCAGTACCCCGTTCCTGCTTTGTCCCCATGCCCCCTGACTCCGCTATCCTTAAGAGCTCTATCTAGCTCACTCTTGAATGTATTCAGAGAATTGGCCTCCACTGCCCACTGAGGCAGAGAATTCCACAGATTCACAACTCTCTGACTGAAAAAGTTTTTCCTCATCTCTGTTCTAAATAGCCTACCCCTTATTCTTAAACTGTGGCCCCTGGTTCTGGACTCCCCCAACATTGGGAACATGTTTCCTGCCTCTAACGTGTCCAACCTCTCAATAATCTTATACGTTTCGATAAGATCCCCTCTCATCCTTCTAAATTCCAGTGTATACAAGCCTAGTCGCTCCAGTCTTTCAACATATGACAGTCCCGCCATTTTGGGAATTAACCTAGTAAACCTGCGTTGCACTAATTGGCTTGGTATAATTGTGAATTGTCCCTAGTGTGTGTCGGATAGTGTTAGTGTGCTGGTTGGCGTGGACTCGGTGGGCCGAAGGGCCTGTTTCTGCACTATATCTCGAAATTAAATTAAAGATAATATTATTACCATGTGTGTAAATTACTTAATTGCTTTCTGCTGCATCTGGAAGTGTTGAGTTGAAGGTCTTTTTGTGTCTCATAGGTTGGGACCAACACTATGGACAATCCATTGCTGAAATATAGTGCGAAGGAATATTTCTTCAAAGCAGCACTGTGCCATTTTATTGTTGATGAGTTGAATGCTAAGGTGGGTACGACTTCATTGTTAAACAACAAAGACTAGGTGCACCCTTGCTTCAAAACGTAACTCGACCTGACAGGGATAAATGTAGACGCAAGCAACTGCAGATGCTGGTTTACAAAAAAAAAACAAAAGACAAAGTGCTGGAGTAACTCAGCGAGTCAGGCAGCATCTCTGGAGGACATGGATAGGTGACGTTTTGGGTCGGGATCTTTCTTCAGACTGATTGCAGATGCAGGGAGAAAGCTAAAAGAGAGGTGGGAGGGATGGGACAAAGCCCGACAAGTGATCAGTGGGCTCAAAATGCTGGAGTAACTCAGCGGGTCAGGCAGTATCTCTGGAGAGAATAGGTAACGCTTTGGGTCGACATCCTTCTTCAGTCTGTGAAGAAGGGTCTCGACACAAAATGTCACCTATTCCTTCTCTCCAGAGATGCCGCCTCCAGCATTTTGTGTCTAACTTTGGTGTAAACCAGCATCTGCAGTTTCTTCCTAGAGATAGGTGTATACAGGTTTGGGGGGTGGGGGGGGGGGGGGGGGGGGTTGATGGCAGATGGGTGGGCAAAGACCAGAGGTGAGAAGAAGACATGGGTGAGAGACAAGAAGGGAAGGGGTGTGAAGTTTGCATTCAGAGGAAGGGATATAGATGGAATAGGATGGAGGAGGGGGAAAGGGTTGTTGTTGGTGAATGACCTGTCCCTAGACCTCTCCACTCAGATCCATCAGGGATCCCATCAGCTCTTCCAGCTGAGACAGAGGTTCACATGCACCACCTCTACCCTTGTCTAGTGCACCCAGAGGCTCCCAATGTGGCCTCCTTTTACATCGTTGTGACCAAGCGTAGATTAGTTGACCTTTTATCCTAACACTTCCCCCCCCCACCTCTCTTCCAGCTTTCTCCCCTCTACTACAAACAAATGTAAGGGGGGGGGGGGGGGTGGGTGAGAAAGATACTCCAGCACTTTGTGTCATCTTTGCCCCATTAACTAGTTGTTGTAGCTGACAACAGCTAATGTGGCGCTTGGTCTCACCGACAAGGGGTGGCGCAATGGTAAATTTGCTGCCTCACAACACCAGAGAACCGAGTTCGATCCTGACTACAGGTGCTGTCTGAACGGAATTTGTACGTTCTCCCCGTGATCTGCGTGGGTTTTTCTCCAGGAGCTCGTGTTTCTTCTCGTCCTCCAAAGACGTACAGGTTCGTAGGTTAATTGGCTTCGGTAAAAATTGTAAATTGTCCCGTGTGTGTGTGTGTGTGTGTGTGTGTCGGATAGTGTTAGTGTGCGGGGATCGCTGGTCGGCGCAGACTCGGTGGGCCGAAGGGCCTGTTTCCGTGTTGTATCGCTAAACTGTACTCAAAGCCCACTCTGACACAAGGCTTTCTTTCACTGCGGAATTTGAACCGACACGACATCAATGTACCGTGCCCTTGTCTTTTCAATGAGCTGCGAATGAAGTTAAGTTCTTGTTTTCTTGCAGCTTGCTTTGGAGAAGTATGAAGAAATGTTTCCAGCATTTTCGGACTCGCGGGAATGCAAGCTTCTAAAGGTAATTGTTGGAAAATAGTGGCACTGCTGGGATTTCAAAGAAAGGGTTGGGGTGGCATTCATTTTTTATGTTTTTGCTAAGCAGTTCAGTTCTTGCAGCAACAGAGCGGCGAAAGGCCTGGATAGAGTGAATGCAGAGAAGATGTTTCCACTAGTGGGAGAGCCGAGGACCAGAGGCCATAGCTTCAGGATAAAAGGACGCACTTTTAGATAGGAGAGGGCGCGTGACTAAAAAGCGAGAACAGTGTTGCAAAACAAACGGGTCGTCCCCCTGGTCACATCAGGGTTCTGTACCTGCGAGCTGTTAACAATGAATGGCGGTGCTGGCTCGAAGGGCCGAATGGCCTCCTCCTGCACCTATTTTCTATGTTTCTGTAAGTGACAGGAATGCAGGTCCCCCCTTGTTCTTCCCCCTCCCTCACGCCGGTCCCCGCAACGCCGGGTCCTCCTTTGTTCCTTCCCCCGGCAGCGGCGTCCTCATTCCCTCGTGTCAGTCCGTCGTCGCCATCATCGACCACCGCACCGACCTCTCCACTAACGCCCCCGGGTCCTTTCCGGCCGCCTCCGTGGCACCGACCCAGGCCTCAGCCGCGGGCCCCGCAGACAATAGACAATAGAAAATAGGTGCAGGAGAAGGCCATTCGGCCCTTCGAGCCAGCACCGCCATTCAATGTGATCATGGCTGATCATTCTCAATCAGTACCCCGTTCCTGCCTTCTCCCCATACCCCGTGACTCCGCTATCCTTAAGAGCTCTATCCAGCTCTCTCTTGAATGCATTCAGAGAATTGGCCTCCACTGCCCTCTGCGGCAGAGAATTCCACAGATTCACAACTCTCTGACTAAAAACGTTTTTCCTCTTCTCTGTTCTAAATGGCCTACCCCTTATTCTTAAACTGTGGCCCCTGGTTCTGGACTCCCCCAACATTGGGAACATGTTTCCTGCCTCTAACGTGTCCAACCCCTTAATAATTTTATACGTTTCGATAAGATCCCCTCTCATCCATCTAAATTCCAGTGTATACAAGCCTAGTCGCTACAGTCTTTCAACATATGACAGTCCCGCCATTCCGGGAATTAACCTCGTAAACCTACGCTGCACGCCCTCAATAGCAAGAATATCCTTCCTCAAATTTGGAGACCAAAACTGCACACAGTACTCCAGGTGCGGTCTCACTAGGGCCCTGTACAACTGCAGAAGGACCTCTTTGCTCCTATACTCAACTCCTCTTGTTATGAAGGCCAACATTCCATTGGCTTTCTTCACTGCCTGCTGTACCTGCATGCTTCCTTTCAGTGACTTCCAGGCCCCAGCCACGGGCCCCACAGACCCAGGCCCCAGCCGCAGACCCAAGCCCCAGAACACGGGCCCCACAGACCCAGGCCCCAGCTGCGGGCCCCAGCCACGGGCCCCACAGACCCAGGCCCCAGCCGCGGGCCCCACAGACCCAGGCCCCAGCCGCGGGCTCCGCAAACGCTGGGGCCGATGGCCACGGGCTTCATCGACCCGCGAGGCTCCACTTCCGACTCTCGAGGCTCCAGCTTCGGCCTCTCAGCGGCACCTCCGGCAGGAGTCTTTCGCTTCAGACAGGCGTCTGTTCATTCTCATTCGCCTAATGCTGATTTTAAACTTCTGTGGTCCCTTTTTAAATTCTTGCCAGCATTTCCAGTTTCAGTTTAGTTTATTGTCACGTGTACCGAGGTACAGGGAAAAGCTTTTGCTGCATGCTAACCAGTCGGCAGAAAGACAATACATGATTACAATCGAGCCATTTACAGTTTACAGATACACTATTTAGTGCAAGGTAAAGCCAGCAAAGTCCGACCATGGATAGTCCGAAGGTCATCAAAGAGGTAGCTAGTAGTTCAGCACTGTTCTTTGATTTGTGGTAGGATGATTCAGTTGCCTGATAACAGCTGGGAAGAAACTGTCCCCGAATCTGGAGGTGTGCTTTTTCACACTTCTATTCCTTTTGCCTGATGGGAGAGGGGAGAAGAGGGAGTGGTCAGGATGCGACTGGTCCTTGGTTATGCTGCTGGCCTTGCCGAGGCAGCATGAGGTGTAAATGGAGTTAATAGAATGGAGGTTAGTTTGTGTGATGGTCTGGGCTGTGTGTTCACCAGTGTGTTTCAGTGTGGTATATCCTATTTACCACTGTCCCAGCCATTGCTCTCCTGCTTGTGCCCCAATCTCTGCACTGTCATTCCTATAGTCACAGATAGACTGAAGAAACATTGAATAATGAACGGCAGAGATAGAGTGGATGTGGAAAGGTGGGAGAGTCTAGGACCAGAGGTCATAGCCTCAGAATTAAAAAGCGCTCTTTTAGAAAGGAGGTGAGGAACTAGTCAGAGGGTAGTTAATCTGTGGAACTCATTGCCATGGAGGGCTGTCGAGGCCAAGTCAGTGGATATTTTTAAGGCAGAGATAGACAAACTCTAGATTAGAACGGGTGTCAAGGGTTATGGGGAAAAGGCAGGAAAATGGGATTAGAAGGCAGAGAATGGCGGAGTAAACTTGATGGGCCGAATGGCCTAAATATACTCCTATAACTTGTGAATATGAACATTGTGATCTGCATTTATAACTGTCTTTTGTCGTAGAAATTGCTTGAAGCCCACGAGGAACAGAACGGTGAAGCTTACACTGAAGCAGTGAGTACACACAGTTTGCAGATTTTTACTTGGAGAAACAGCATGGAAACAGGCCCTTCGGCCCACAGCGTTCACACTGACCTTCGATCACCCGATCTCTTCAGAATTAGAGATCCATGCTGTATCTGTGAACTGAACTAGTGTGCATTTCAGATATTTTTAGACATTAGAGATACAGTGTGGAAACATGCCCTTCGGATCACCGAGCCCACGCCAATGAGCGACCACAACATTAACATACACCAGGGACAATTTACAGAAGCTAATTAACCTACAATCCTGTGCGTCTTTGATATGTGGGAGAAAACTGGAGCACCCGGAGAAAACCCATGCGGTCGCATACAAACTCCGTGCAGACAGCACCGGTAGTCAGGATCAGAAGGCAGCAACTCTACCATTGTGCCACCGTGCTGCCTCACAGTCACATATTCTTGTGAATTCATCAATCACTATCGCAACATTCAAGAAACATTTAGACAGGTGCTTGGATAGGGTAGGTTTAGAGGCATATATGGGCTAAACGTAGACAGGTGTGATTAGTGTAGATGGTCGGCATGGGCGAGTTGGGCCGAAGGGCCTGTTTCCACACTGCATGACTCTGTCTCTATTTGACCCTGTAGGTGAAGGAATTTGATTCCATATCAAGACTGGACCAGTGGCTTACAACCATGTTACTGCGGATCAAGAAATCCATCCACGGAGAGGGAGATCTGAAATGAAAGATTGGCAAAAATCGTGGCAAAATTGTGACCTGCTATTATGTGTACTGGGTTGTGACATACTTGGTTATCCCTGTTTCAATGTTAATAAGTGGGATTTGTTTTCTTGTGTAACCTGCCAGTTATTGTAAGTTTAACAATATATATTGTTGTGGCCATCCACTGATTTAATGCCCGACATGGAGACTAGTCCTCGCCATAAACATCACAGCACTACAAAGGGCATGGTAACACTCTTTTAACATTTTGCTTGAAAATTGTTCTGAATGTCAGTGAAGTATAAACAGTTTATTTTGTGTTAACGCAAGTCCATTGGGTGGTAATTCAATACTGCAGCAAAGGATTGTGAAGAAACATATGCAAATAGGGCGTGAATTCAGTGTCGGAAATCCATGTAACCCTGAATAATTCTTGGTGAAAATTCAACACAAATTTTTTTTTAATTAAAATTTCAAATATAATTTAATATAATTTTTTTTTAAATCCTTTAAGTATAGTGTTTGGAATGCAAACTTTAATTGTGTCTTTCTTTCTGTGTTAACTGAGAAGGTATTGTAAGCATTGATTTTAATCCCTTTGCTGTTTTTTTTCATAATTTGTCATTGTCCTTTGCAGTTGATTGTGAAGATCTATTTGAAAAGGTCGATGTGACTATGTTTATATTTTAAAAAGCATTTAGTTAGTCATTCCATTAAGGCTTGTGAAATGGTGGTGTGTCTCTCTAACATTTAGAATGGTTTAAGAATCTGTTAAAATACTCTTTTAACCTCTCCACCGTTCACTTGAAGATAATGTGTTGCTGATCAAGGCTTTTTAAGTTATTTTCTTTAGTTTAAAAAATATATATGTCATTCTATTTGGCAATTATTTATTTCTTACCCTGGAGATTCACAGACACAATGGAAAAGACATGTTTTGAACTCATTATGTAATATAGTGGCAGTCACTAGCTATTTCTGCTTACAATGCATAATTGATAAGATGGAACCTTTTCCAATTTACTGTGTGAAAGGGTTGCAACTCTATGAATTTGCTAAGTATTTTATATAGAAGATTGTTTTTGTAAATCCGGAATTCAATATTTTGTGAAAGGCCAATGTTAATTTCCCATGTATGTGTCTTGGGAGTATGTGTGTATGTGTGTATGTATGTATCAAAATTTATAACAGCCTAACTGTTTGCCAGTTCAGGCAGATGCTGAATTGCAAGCTATTATTATTGGGGACTTGTCCCCGGTAAATAATAATTCAATTGGCTATGCTAGTGCTTCAGACTTGGGAAAGTCAATGTAATGATGTCGGTCGAGTCTACAAAATAGAGTAAAATGAAGGCATTGATGAGATATTTCCTTGTATCTGAATGAAATGAACCAGTTCTAGACTGTTGACCAGTGGACATGTCGAGTTAATGAGCTGAACTAGGGTTCAGGATGCAGAAGATGGTACAGGTTCATGAAAGTGTCTGCTTCCAGATTATATACTTCACAGAATAAATACATTCCATCCCACGTTCGATCTTTAAAAGCCAGACACTTTATGTATTAGACTGTGTTGGGTCTTACTGTGTTTCATATCGTGTCCCAAGGAATAAATACGGGTCAGAGAGTTTCATTAGCATTCTAAAGCTCAGTGTTGCAATGGACTAGCTGTTTTCTATGGACGTAGCATATTCATTTTAAATACGCGAGAGGCTGCATTTGATGTGACAAAGGACGTTTTCTTTTCCGCTGATGTGACACTGTCATCGGGGCTGAGTCCTAAGCAAACTTTTTAAAACTATAGACCTGCTACGGGCTTCAAAGTGGAAGTGTTGACTTGAGATTCCTCCTGCATGAATAGATGTTTGCTTTTACTTTCCAAATGTAAAACTGGCAAATGAACACAATAAAGCTGTTGCTATTTAATTTTGGTTTTGAGAATTTCTGTATTTTCTATACTTTCAGATAAAAATTGCAGCCTCGTCCAGATATTAATGCTAGCTGGGACTGATTTGCTCTCTGTTATTTGTGCTTATCTAAGTTCCATTTCATGATCTGTTTTGTGTTCTACACTGATAAAGCGTTGAAAGCTGATTTTCTTTTTGTAATGAAAATAGCTGTTTAACCTAAGAATTTAAAAAAAGCAAATTAGTTATTTTTTTGAGGAATAGAATTTAGGAAATATAAAACATTTTGCTCTAAACACAGAAATCAAAGTTAAAGCTATGGGTGCTGGTTTTTCTAAATCTATTGATAATCTGAAATATCCACTTGGAATATTGCCAAACTATAGATTACCAAGTGGGGAAATTCTCCCATAAAACACATCTTCAAACATTTATGAAATAATGTCAAACGCCTGTTCTATCATTAATGATAAATTTGATTCTTAAGTACTACTACAGACGTTCTCTAATGCCCAGTTATTCATGCCAGAACTTTTGTACTCGAACAATAGTAATTAAGAAAAGTACTTTTGCTTTGGGAATGAAATGAGGGAAAAGTTTGTTTTCTATCCAGTTTCACAAATGGCAATGTTGCATTAATCAAGTGAGTTGTAACCTGGCCCATTGTAAATGTGCACACAAGTGCACCTGTGAAGATGAATTTAAACATGTCTCTTTGCATTCCTGAGATGTATCTGTGTAGTTAGTGCAAGAGGCATAGTGTGGAAACAGGCCCTTCGGCCCAACTTGCCCACGCTGACCAACATGCCCCATCCACACTAGTCCCGCCTGCCTGTGTTTGGGCCATATCTAAACCTATCCTATCCATGTATCTGTCTAAATGCTTCTTCAAAAGTGATAGGAGAAGAATTAGACCTATTAAGTCTACTCTGCCATTCAATCATGGCTGATCTATCTTTCCCCTCTTATCCCCATTCTCCTGCCTTCTCCCCACAACCCCTGACACCCATACTAATCAAACAAGAAATAGATGGGAATATTCTCTCTTGCCCTGCCCAATCCTAAAATAAAAGTATTTGCATATTTCAGGAAACCACGTACAATTCTGTCTCATTATACAAATGCCCCCATGTACGAAGATGCCTTGCGATGTTGATGACAGCCTTCCTTTCCACGATCTGGTGCAGTGATCAGCAGATCCTGAAGGAAAGAAAAGCTCAATGCAAACACTTACCCGAAAGCGATCTCAATCGCCTGCAAAAATCAAAATCTGTCCTAAATGAAAGAGTGTTTGTTGAAGACACTGCAATGCGCAACTTTAATTATTCCATGTAATGATCTAGGAACTATAGGGAAGGAATAACATTCTGAGGTGGAGATTAATTAATGGGAAGTAACATAGTCCACTTCATATACTAGGGGCTGGCTGTAGTATAATAAGGTCACTTTATGTACTCTAACTTTCTCTTTCCGCGCCCATTTTAAATTAAAAATTGTACCTTTTTGTCAGGTGTCCAGAGACTATTGTCAATTGACTAGGTATTTTATCCAACATTATTATCTCTAATGGTGTCAAGCTTTTGCCATTAAGTTGTGTGGATTGTATGCCTGTTCCAATGTGTTGTGATCTGAAGTGTTGTCCCAGTGTAACTACTTGTATGCAGCATGTTCTGAGGTCATTATGAGCAATGTTATCAACTTTATGTATTAGAAATTGTTTTGAGGATCTAGTGCATCAGGACTATCTGGTCTTTGTGATGTTTTGTCTCATCTGCAAAACTGGTGCTTCTGAGAAGAAGCAACAATTAATTGGTCTGTTCCTGAAACAAGCTAAATTTCTCAATGAAAAATAAAATGATTGAAAGTATTACCAAAGCCTCATTTGTTCATTCTGACGCTGAACAGTGTTACTATGGAGCCCCATGCTGGGACACCATTATTTACACAATCCCCTCTTAGTATTGATCAGCAGAAGTGTAACCAATTATTCCACATATCCAACAATCCCACGTGTGCTTCACTGTAGCGCAGCGGTAGAGTTGCTGCCTTACAGTTGCCAGATTACCCGGGTTCAATCCTGACTACGGGTGTTGTCTGTACAGAGTTTGTACGTTCTCCACGTGACATGCGTGGGGTTTCTGCAGGTGCTCTGGTTTCCTCCCACACTCCAAAGACGTACAGGTTTGTAGGTTCAGTCTGAAGAAGGGTCTTGACCCGAAATGTCACCCATTCCTTCTCTAGAGATGCTGCCTGTCCCGCAGAGGTACTCCAGCTTTCCGTGTCCATCTCAGGTTTGTAGGTTAATAGGCTTGGTAAAATTGTAAATTGTCCCCAGTGTGTGTAGGATAATGTTAGTGTGCGGTGATCTCTGGTTGGCGCGGGCGGACTTGGTAGGTTGAAGAGCCTGTTTCCATGCTGTATCTCTAAAACTAAAATCTGCATTGTAATGTGCAAATCAGAACATCCTCTCATCAAAGGAGAGAAGGAATGGGTGACGTTTCGGGTCGAGACCCTTCTTCAGTCTGAAGAAGGGTCTCGACCCGAAACGTCACCCATTCCTTCTCTCCTGAGATGCTGCCTGACCTGCTGAGTTACTCCAGCATTTTGTGAATAAATACCTTTGATTTGTACCAGCATCTGCAGTTATTTTCTTGTATATATCCTCTCATCAAATATCTGTAAAATAAACAAGCTAATCCTCACCCTTGATTGATTCCGGCACCATCTTTCGATAGTCCAGTGTTTCAGTAACAATGTCATGTTTTTTTTACGAAGGTAGGCACAAAATGCTGGAGTAACTCAGCGGGTCAGGCAGCATCTCGGGAGAGAAGGAATGGGTGACGTTTCGGGTCGAGACCCTTCTTCAGAGTCTGGCTTTCCATTCGCACATCTTCCATTTAACTACATTGCTTTCCAGGATCTCAGAAATAAATAGCAAAAAATTGATTTTCCAGCTCATGAGGAGGGAGGAGGGGGAAAAGCCATTTTACTGAGAAAGCACCATGCAAATTCAATCCACCCCATGACAGAAGGGGGAGGAGTCGTACAGTTTGATAGCCACAGGGAAGAAGGATCTCCTGTGACACCTGACAAGCTATGACCATGGCTACATCTGTGACAGATGCTGGAGGCATTGAAATTTAAGTATTTAAATAACATTTAGAAAGGAAAAAACAGTATCAGTGACCGATTCTGTTGGATTGCTGTTAAAAACCTACTTAGATTACACTACTAACCTTTGGGCATGCTGAAATCCTGCTGTCCTTACTCCATTTGACTTGTGTAACCTTCCCTGGATCCCATGAGGCTGCTTCATATCTGCTCTATGAAATGGCCCCACAAGCTATTCAGTTCAGGTCCACTCCACCATTCAATCATGGCTGATCTATCTCTCCCTCCTAACCCCATTCTCCTGCCATCACCCCATAACCCCTGACACCCGTGCTAATTGAGAATCTATCTTTGCCTTTAAAATATCCACTGACTTGGCCTCCGCAGCCTACTGTGACAATGAATTCCACAGATTCACCACCCTCTGACGAAAGAAATTCCGCCTCATCTCCTTCCTGAAGGAAGTCCTTTTATTTTGTGGCTATGACCTCTGGTGCTAGACTCTCCCACTTGTGGAAACATCCTCTCCACATCCACTCTATCCGGGTCTTTCACTTGATCTTGCCAGTAATGCTCACACTTTGTGCATGAGTCATAGAGTCCCACAGCACAGAAAGAGGCCCTTCGGCCCATCGTGTCCGTGCCGCCCGTTACCAAACACAGTCTAATTTTAATCCCATTTTCCCGCATTTGGACCGTAGCCCTGAATGTTGTAGCATTTCAAGTGCCCATCCAAATGCCTCTTAAACGTTGTGAGTGTTCCCGCCTCCACCACCACCCCAGGCAGTGAGTTCCAGACTCCAACCACTCTCTGGGTGAAAAAGTTCTTTCTCACATCCCCCCGAAACCTCCCTCCCCTTACCCTGTATCTATGTCCCCTCGTTGTTGAACCTTCTACCAGTGGAAGAAGTTCCCCGCCATCTACCTTATCTATGCCCCTCATGATCTTGTACACCTCGATCATGTCCCCTCTCTGCCTTCTCTGCTCCAGGGAAAACAACCCCAGTCTGCTCAGTCTCTCCTCATAGCCGAGGCCCTTCATCCCTGGCAGCGTCCTGGTGAATCTCCTCTGCACCCTCTCCAAAGCTATCACATCCTTTCTATAATGTGGTGACCAGAACTGTACACAATACTCCAGCTGTGGCCTCACCAGTGTTCTGTACAATTCCATCATTACCCCCCTACTTTTATATTCGATGCCCCGGCTAATGAAGGCCAGTAACCCATATGCCTTTTTGACCACCCTGTCCACCTGTCCTGCTGCCTTCAAGGACTTGTGTACCTGTACTCCAAGGTCCCTCTGTACCCCTGTCTTCCCTAGGGTCCTTCCATTCATGGTGAAAAAGTTCTTTCTCACATCCCCCCGAAACCTCCCCTTACCCTGTATCTATGTCCCCTCGTTGTTGAACCTTCTACCAGTGGAAGAAGTTCCCCGCCATCTACCTTATCTATGCCCCTCATGATCTTGTACACCTCGATCATGTCCCCTCTCTGCCTTCTCCGGTACATCCCCTGTTGCAAGAGAGGCTCTGAAAATTTGTGCTAGAGCCCCCGCAATCTCCTCCCTTGCCTCTCTCAGCATCCTGGGATACATCTCGTCAGGGCCCGGAGACTTATCCACTTTTAAGCCTGCCAGAGCCTCCAGCACCGCCTCCCTGTCAATAGCAATATGCTCAAGAACATCACAACCCTCCTGCTCCATTTCTAAGTCCGCATCGCCCTCCTCCCTCGTAAAAACAGATGCAAAAAAACATTTAAAACATCTCCTACATCCTCTGGCTCCACACACAGCTTTCCAATTATGGTCCCTGATGGGCCCCACTCTTACCCTCGTTATCCTCTTACCCTTGATATACTTATAGAACACTTTGGGATTTTCTTTTATTTTGCCCGCTAGTGCTATCTCATGGCCCCTTTTTGCTCTCCTAATTTCTTTTTTAAGAACCGCCCTACACCTTCTGTATTCCTCTAATGATGTCTGTGTCTTAAGTTCTTTATGCCTTCCAAAAGCCCCCCTTTTTTTTCCGAATCAATCCTACTATATCGTTCGACATCCAAGGTTCTTTGGACTTGTTTGTCCCACCCTTAAACTTTAGGGGAACATGCTTCCTCTGTACTTTTTCAATTATTCCTTTGAATGACTCCCACTGTTCTGATGCGGTCCTCCCCACGAGAAGCTGATCCCAGTCCACCAGGGCCAACTTCTGCCTTATCAGATTAAAATCGGCCTTGCCCCAATTTAGAAATTTTCCTCTTTCCTCTGGTCCCTCTTTATCCTTTTCCATTACCACCTTAAATATCACTGAATTGTGATCACTGTCACCAAAATGCTCTGCCACTGACACTTCAGCCACCTGTCCGGCCTCATTTCCCAAGATTAAGTCCAATACCGCCCCCTCCCTTAGGAACTCTGCACCCTCAGAGCCCTTGACACTTTGGCTATCCCAATCAATATTCGGGAAGTTGAAATCCCCTACTATTACTACCCTGTTGTTTTCACACCCCCCCGAGATTTGCCTACAAATATGTTCTTCTATTTCCCTCTGACTGTTTGGGGGTCTGTAGTATACACCCAGTAAGGTGCATGCCCCTTTTCTATTTCTCAATTCCACCCAAATAGCCTCATTTGAGGAACCCGCTAATATGTCATCCCTTCTTACAGCAGAAATAGATTCTTTGATTAATACTGCAACACCCCCTCCCCTTTTTCCCTGCTCTCTGTCTCTCCTGAAGATTCTATATCCTGGAATATTGAGCTGCCAGTCCTGCCCTTCCTTCAACCATGTTTCCGTAATGGCAACAATGTCGTACTCCCATGAATAATAATAATAATTAAAAATCTCAACCTGTTAGTGCTCTCGACCACTGTCAATTAATTTTGAACCCAGTAGCTATAGACAGCAAGAGGCATTGAGGGCTCAATGCCTTGCTGAGATGGGTTACCTAACAACTCCTGAAAGGCTCTTAATAATAAACCCACAGAAAAATGAGACTTTGATCAATGTAAGCATTTAGCCTTGAAATATTGAAGTGCAGCTGAGAAGAGATTCTAACGACTTGTACACCTAATACCTTTGGACAATCAGCAATGACAAACGCCCTGAAATCTGACTGTGCACTTGAAAGCAGAGCTCACAGCTTACCCATGGTAAAGGAAAGAGCTCCACTAAGCAAATGTTCACATTGATTTCAGCCTCAGGATAAAAGAGCCCCGTATTGATCCACCTTCAACCTCCCTCCCATCTTATCAATGAGTACTAACTGCTCACCAATTAAATAGACCTCTGGGCTGACTAAGGATTCTTGGGATTTTGAATATATGTTCATGTGATAGGAGTAGAATTAGGCCATTCAGCCCATTAGCTACTCTGCCATTCAAACATGGCTGATCTATCCCTCTCAACCCCATTCTTCTGCCTTCTCCCCATTACCCCTGACACCCTTACTAATCAACAACCTATCCTTCTCTGCCTTCAAAACATCCTTTGACAGCCTCCGCAGCCTTCAGCGACAATGAATTCCGCAGATTCACCACCCTCTGACTAAACAAATTCCACCTCATCTCCTTCCTAAAGGAATGTCCTTTAATTCTGAGGCTGTGACGTCTGGTCCTGGACTCCCACTGGTGGAAACATCCTCTCCACATCCACCAGCACCATTAAATATTGATCAGGACATGTGCTCCATCGTGTTTGCTGCAGTCGATAACTAGCTCCTTTGTCTTGCTGACATTGCTGCATTGCATAAAGAGATTAACTTTCAAGATGAAAGTCTTTATTAATAATGAGGTTAATCCATTATGTGATATTATCCAATAATGCGGAGTGCCACAGTGGCCTTTATCATCCTAGCTGTTGCGCAGCGCGAATGGAGACAGAAATCATGACTACTTGTCCTTTCTGAATGCAGGTTTAGTTTAGTTTAGAGATACAGCGCAGAAACAGGCCTGTTGGCCAACTGAGTCACCCTGTACATTAGCACTATCCTGCACACTCGGAACAATTTATAATCTTTACAGAAGCAAATGAACCTACAAGTGTGGGAGGTAACCAAAGCACTCGGGGAAAACCCATGCAGGTCACGGAGAGAACGTACAAACTCCATACAGTCAAGCACCCGTAGTCAGGATCGAACCCGGGTCTCGGGCACTGTAAGACAGCAACTCTACCGCTACGCCACCGTGCTGCCCTGTTGATCCTGTCCCTCAGAATCCCCTCCAGTAGCTTTGCCATCACTGATGTTGGGCTCATTTGCCTATGGATCCCTCTTGTCCTTGCAGCCCTTCTGGAAAGTAAATTTCCCTGTATTTTTCCCTTTGTTGTGCCTATTGTCCTTGAGTTTAGCTTGATTGTATTTATGTAGAGTATTATTTATTGGAAGGAACTGCAGATGCTAGTTTAAACCGAAGATAGACACAAGATGCTGGAGTAACTCAGCGGGACAGGCAGCATCTCTGGAGAGAAGGAATGGGTAACATTTCGGGTCGAAACCCTTCTTCAGATCAGATAGTATTATCTGATCTGCTTGGATAGCATGCAAAACATAGCTTTCACTGTACCTGACAACAATCAACCTAATTGGCACGTTACACTGATCAACCTAAACCATGGTCATGAAAAGGTAAGGTGATCCAGCAGATTAAGATTTATGGGATTAACAGTGACTTACAGAAACACATATAGAAACAAATAAAATTCATAAGGGATTGGACAGGCTAGATGCAGGAAAAAATGTTCCCCATGTTGGGGGAGTCCAGAACCAGAGGTAGGCCATTTAGGACAGAGATGAGGAAAAGCTTTTTCACCCAGAGTTGTGACTCTGTGGAATCTCCTGTCACAGAAGGCAGTGGAGGCCAATTCATCAGATGTTTTCAAGAGAGTTAGATTTAGCTAACATAAAACAATAATTGCTGACATTGGCAGAAGTTAAATTCCTGTCCACTCTGGTGCGGCAGACTGGCTGAAATACTGAGGTGCTAGCACAGATCATGAGCAGGGTTTTGTTGCTTCCATGAACAGATCATACCCCTTCATTGCCGCCTTTGCTCTGCGCCATTATCCACTAATCATCTGCTCCCATCACCCTTTGCATAGAAGATAGAATCAACATGCTGGAGTACCTCAGCAGGACAGGCAGCATCTTTGGAGAGAAGGAATGGGTGACGTTTCTGGTCGAGACCCTTCTTCAGACTGAAGAAGGGTCTCGACCCAAAACCGCACGCATTCCTTTTCTCCGGAGATGTTGCCTGTCCCACTGAGGTACTCCAGCATGTTGTGTCCATCTTTGATGTAAACCAGCATCTGCAGTTCCTTCCTACACCCTGTGTGTATAGTTCTGTAGCATGCACGGGGTATTTGACTCAGAAACTGGGAATGAAAATTCATTTTAATAAGATTGGGCTACCCTTATTTTCAATAGAAGGCACTTTCAATGTAGTATCCTCCCAGACCAAGAACCTCCAACCTCTGCAACACAATAACCTTAGACCATTATGTTATGAATCCCTACCTCAGAAAGAAACCTTTTAATTAAAAATATATATCGATAGCTTTCAGCACTCTTTAAAAATCAAGGATTACTCAAAATGTATCTTGACTCAAAGGCTCAAAGGTTTCAAAGGTCTTTTATTGACTCAAGGAAGAAGCCACCAGATACAGAGCTAAAGAAAAGAAAAAAACTCAAACTCAAAACTTGAAATTAGATTAAATGATTGAACATAATTGCGAGCAATGGATAATTGGGAGTGGGACATGTATGATAGATAAAGTATTCAAAATGAAAGTTAACTGTTAGAAACTTTGATAACTGTGAAGGGATATCATTCTGGAGCTCTCCAGATATAACCCTACAATATCATGTCACAGGAGCAGAATTAGACCATTCGGCCCACTGAGTCTACTCCGCCATTCAATCATGGCCGATCTATTTTGCCATCTCAATCCAATTTGCCTGCCTTCTCCCCATAACCTTTGACACCCTTACCAACCAAGAACCTGCCATTCTCTGCTTTAAATATACCCAATGACTTGTCCTCCACAGCCGTCTGCGGGAATGAATTCTACAGATTCACCACCCTCTGGCTGAAGGAGCACCAAGCAAGCAGCACAAGGAAGTGCTGCTGAAAGGGAGACAAATGATCAAATTAGGACATAACACTAAATAAATTACATGAAGAATGAGTTTAGAAAGAGAAACGTCTAGGTAAATAGTAAAGGAAAATAGTACAAGGTTCAAAAGCACAAAATACAGTGCCCTCCATAATGTTTGGGACAAAGACCCATCATTTATTTATTTGCCTCTGTACTCCACAATTTGAGATTTGTAATAGAAAAAAATCACATGTGGTTAAAGTGCACATTGTCAGATTTTATTAAAAGGTATTTTTATACATTTTGGTTTCACCATGTAGAAATTACAGCTGTGTTTATACATCCCCCCCCCCCCCCCCCCCCCATTTCAGGGCACCATAATGTTTGGGACACATGGCTTCACAGGTGTTTGTAATGGCTCAGGTGTGTTTAAATGCTGTCTTAATGCAGGTATTAGAGAGCTCTCAGTACCTAGTCTATCCTCCAGTCTTTCCATCACTGTTGAAAACTTTTATTGCTGTTTATCAACATGAGGACCAAAGTTGTGTCAATGAAGCCATTGTGAGACTGAGAAACAAGAATAAAACTGTTAAAGACATTTTGGCTTAACAAAATCAACAGTTTGGAACATCATTAAGAAGAAAGAGAGCACTGGCGAGCTTACTGATCGCAAAGGAACTGGCAGCCAAGGAAAAGCTCCACAGCTGATGACAGAAGAATTCTCTCTATAATAAAGAAAAATCCCCAAACACGTGTCCGACAGATCAGAAACACTCTTCCGGAGTCAGGTGTGGATTTTTCAATGACCACTGTCCGCAGAAGACTTCATGAACAGAAATACAGAGGCTACACTGCAAGATGCAAACCACTGATTATTAGCAAAAATAGGATGGCCAGGTTACAGTTTGCCAAGAAGTACTTAAAAGAGCAACCACAGTTGTGGAAAAAGGTCTTGTGGACAGATGAGACGAAGATTAACTTATATCAGAGTGATGGCAAGAGCAAAGTATGGAGGAGAGAAGGAACTGCCCAAGATCCAAAGCATACCACCTCATCTGTGAAACACGGTGGTGGGGGCGTTTATGGCCTGGGCATGTATGGCTGCTGAAGGTACTGGCTCACTTATCTTCATTGATGATACAACTGCTGATGGTAGTAGCATAATGAATTCTGATGTGTATAGACACATCCTATCTGCTCAAGTTTAAACAAATGCCTCAAAACTCATTGGCTGGCAGTTCATTCTACAGCAAGACAATGATCCCAAACATACTGCTAACGCAACAAAGGAGTTTTTCAAAGCTAAAAAATGGTCAATTCTTGAGTGGCCAAGTCAATCATCCGATCTGAACCCAATTGAGCATGCTTTTTATATGCTGAAGAGAAAACTGAAGGGGACTAGCCCCCAACACAGGCATAAGCTAAAGATGTCTGCAATACAGGCCAGGCATAGCATCACCAGAGAAGACACCCAGCAACTGGTGATGTCCATGAATCGCAGACTTCAAGCAGTCATTGCATGCAAAGGGTATGCAACAAAATACTAAACATGACTACTTTCATTTACATGACATTGCTGTGTCCCAAACATTATGGTGCCCTGAAATGGGGGGGACTATGTTTAAAAAAGGCCTTTATTAAATCTGACAATGTGGACTTTTACCACATGTGATTTTTTCTATTACAAATCTCAAATTGTGGAGTACAGAGGCAAATAAATAAATGATGGGTCTTTGTCCCAAACATCATGGAGGGCACTGCAGGTAGGATATTAAGGATATTTTTTGTTTCAAAATGACAGTGCGGAAATTTATGCTACAAATTAGGATGGTTACAATATGATATGCACTTGTGTCTTTTAGTAGAGATGGTGCAGATTTTGACCATTTTTGTTTCAATACTGTCCTAATAGGTGGGGGGGGGGGAAAAACCCACTTTCTACCTTTTTGTTTCAGAGAAATAGAATGATTAAAAGTTAAGTACTTTAAATTGCTTGTGGGATTCCTATAGTGTCATTCATAACAGGATAAATAATTAAAATCACTCACATTTATACTACATATTGCAAAATATATTATTTTGTTGTTAGTATGGATTGATGCTAAATGTGAATTGGTTCTAAGAGTACATGGATAGGACAAATTTGGAAGGATATGGACCAAACATTGGCAGGTGGGACTAGTGTAGCTGGGACATGTCGGCCGGTGTGGGCAAGTGGGGCCGTGGGGCCGAAGGGCCTGTTTCCACGCTGTATCACTCTATGAGTACATGATCTACTTTAAGTCGGCTAGGCTAAGACATACCTGTAAATTTATGTCACTGTCAGGTTTGACAAAGAAATTACCCTCTGAAGAATGCTCTTGGAACTACAGTATGAAGTAGGTAAGATGGTAATGTCAGTGTTTTATCAATATTTAAAATTAGATGGACAATTTCTAATAAGCTTTTAATGACAAAATAACCCTTGGTAAATGGAAGTCAAATGTTTGTTTAAAGCTGGGGTAGTTTGAAATTTCCCGTCAGTGATAGGAAAAGATGGTGTTTGTAAGCTCGGAATCAGAACATACATTTCCATGAAACTTGTTTTCAGAAGATCTCTCCATCAGACTGAAGTCTATTGAGAACATTTTTCATGTTGGATAAGTTAGCATACACTAACTAAGGGAGCAGCACTGTGCAGACTGGCCAATGTGACTGGCTACCATTTTGAATTGCATCCCTCTACACCAGTATTTGTGTACACTGTAAATTATGGATCAAAGTTAAATACAGATTCATAAATGTCTCCTACCACAATTTTTATACTAATACATTCAAAATTACACTTCATACACTGTACAGCTTAATCATCGTTCTGTTTGAGCATTTCCAGGGCTTCAGAACATTAGTGCGAATTTGCAAAGTTACAAAGGAGCCTTATGAACATGTTCAATTTATTAAGACCATGTTTCATATCTTGACATTGTTGATAAAAGCATAAATGAACAAACAGCATCAATTCCCCAAAATTACTCGTCTATATTACACGGCATTACAGGCACGTGCATTTATACAGGGGCGAGTCTATAATTTTAAATAAAGACACTTGTATTGTAAGGCCGTTAGATCTGAGATGCTATGGACATTAAAAAAAAAAATTAAATCGTATTTCTTTCTGTTGACAAAAATCCAAGCATGCCATTTTGCAATGTGCAGGCAAGTGAGAATCCAATAATAATTATGTGGTGTGTAAATATAATTACTGAGGCCAGGTCTTCCAAACAAAAATCTTTGTGGGTCAGTCACAAAAGTAACATCACGTTATTTTTTTCCCTAAAGGACTTAACAAATCATGGGTAACAGATCTTCTGGTGCCTTTTAAAACCAATAGTCAGACTAACTAGTTATACTACAAGTTACTTTATTTTAAAAATCTAAATCCATTACAAGGCAACCCCATCACACAGTATCAGAAAAAGTGGAAGCACAAAATAATTGCAATCTTGAGCCTCAAAGGGAATTGTAAAAAGTATACTGTGCCATTGATGCTCCAGTTCACTGCAGAGGAGCAGAGTCGATGGACAAAACATCACAGGCACGACGCAGATAATCAAAATGTGTCCTTACCCAAATTTAGTTAAATAGAATCCATGAGTCTGGGGGCTAGTGGAAATAGCATTGCTGATTAACACCTTACATCTGTATATTGGTCACTCCATTTACTGCGCTCTGCAACACGGACAGGTTACTGCTCTGCATCACAGTTAACTGTGGAGAACCTGCTGCTAGGGTGACAGGAGGTCCACTGGGCATTTGTCCAACCCCGGCTGCATGTGCTAGCATGTTATTCATGTGACCAGTCATGGCCAAGCAGGCGGGCACTGAAATGGTCGTCACAATGCTCGTGTTGGTGGCCCCATTCTTCTCCAGTGCGACGTTGTCGAGGACCAGACCTTGTGAACTTGCTGCACCCAACTGCTCGACGTTGGCCAAGGTGTGCAGGTGAGGCTGCACTAAATCTGTAGGGGCGTGAAGCACTGCAAGCTCGTTAAAGGTGGCCGCCATGGAGGTTCCTTGAGTCTCCATACTGATGGAAGGCAGATCGGCTGCCCTCCAACCTGATGTACCCGACACGTCGTGCTCATGTCCACCGGAGATGTTTCCGTGGAGTGTGACAGCATTCAGCTCTGTACAAGTTGCTGAGCTGTCTTGGGCATCTGTGGGGGAAACTTGCTCGCATTCCACAAATGCGTGGAGGTCTGTTCTTCGAGCATGTCCCTTCTTTGAGCCCTCATCCAAAGTGACAAGGAAGGACTGCCACGGTGCATTCTTGTCATGGACCTGTGAAGAGTACAAGCCCAGGTTTCAATTATAGTTAAGATAGACACAAAAAACTGGAGTAACTGAGCGGGCCAGGCAGCATCTCTGGAGAGAAGGAATAAGAGACGTTTCGGATCGAGACCCTTCTTCGGGCTTAGTGGGCAAATTATAGTTTGTTGGATGGATGAATGGGTTTCAGATTTTTGAATTTCGATCTGTTCACAGGATTCAGAAGCAGAATACACACAAGGAAATACACACACGGAAATGAAGCGTGCAAGTCACCAGGGAAGGTCATGCTGTCTTCTGTAGCATTAAGTATCTTAAATTATAATGACATATCTTGCATTGATAGAAAGCTGATGCAAAATTTTTAAAAAGCATTTTAGATAGACACAAAATGCTGGAGTAACACAGCGAGGCAGGCAGCATCCCTTGACAGAAGGAATGGGTGATGTTTCGGGTCGAGATCCTTCTTCGGAACAAAAGCATTTTCATCTATGCTGTCAATGATTTACAATATTTTGCGTTTGGTATGCACAGATTATTCCTTGGTCATCCTAAGATTTAAATTAACATGGGGGAGGAATGCACCCGTTTTTGCTGAATATCCACTATAACCAGAGTTTAACCCAAGGCCGGGAGGGAATAACCATGAAGGGCTTAAACAAGCAGGAAATCACAGGCCAGGAGCCGCAGAGATCCCTGCCACATACGCAGAGCGCAGAGGACGGGCCCGGTAATCACAATAGACAATAGGTGCAGGAGGAGGCCATTCGGCCCTTCGAGCCAGCACCGCCATTCAATGTGATCATGGCTGATCATTCTCAATCAGTACCCCGTTCCTGCCTTCTCCCCATACCCCCTGACTCCGCTATCCTTAAGAGCTCTATCCAGCTCTCTCTTGAATGCATTCAGAGAATTGGCCTCCACTGCCTTCTGCGGCAGAGAATTCCACAGATTCACAACTCTCTGACTGAAAAAGTTTTTCCTCGTCTCAGTTCTAAATGGCCTACCCCTCATTCTTAAACTGTGGCCCCTGGTTCTGGACTCCCCCAACATTGGGAACATGTTTCCTGCCTCTAACGTGTCCAACCCCTTAATAATCTTATATTTCGATAAGATCTCCTCTCATCCTTCTAAATTCCAGTGTATATAAGCCTAGTCGCTCCAGTCCTTCATGATGCTCACTCTCTCGCGCGGGGGGGGGGGGGGGGGGGGGGGGGAGGGGGAGGCGCCTCGGTTCGCTATAACAGAATTCCGCAATGTTAAGGTCTGTTATTGCGAGGGTTTACTGTACTTGTAAAAATAACATCAGTAATAACTCTTCACTGACCTCTTCATGAGGCTTGTCGTTACTGAAATGCCTGAATGGAAGAGCAAGCAAGCTTGGTCTAATCCTCTGTACATTCCTACCATTCAGATACTTATCACCTTCCTTCAGAATGCTAGAATTAAATCATTCTCCAACGCTACCCCTGGCAGTGCAAGTGCATTCCATTCCCTAACTTACCACATGTGTATTTAAAAATAAATCCTTGAATCTTTTGACAATCATCTTCATTTTGTATCCTCCAGTTCTTGACTACTCCATCGATTAGAATAATTTCTTTCTACAAATTGTGCCTGTACAGTGTCTCACAATTTTTAGGTATCACAAAATGCTGGAGTAACTCAGCAGGTCAGGCAGCATCTCAGGAGAGAAGGAATGGGTGATGTTTCGGGTCGAGACCCTTCTTCTTGCCTGCAAATCACAATTTTTAAATACTCTTCTTGCATTTCCTTGTAACCTTCTGTTATAAATGATGTCCTAAATTTATATTGGGGAAGTTTACAAAGCTATACTGATACCAGATTTTGTAGAGGTATTACTAAAATGTTATTGGTAAACTGATGTACATTTGATAATCTTGAGTGAAAGAGCAGACATGGGGACACAAGATAGACACAAAATGCTGGAGCAACTCAGCTGGTCAGGCAGCATCTCTGGAAAAAAGGGATAGGTGACGTTTCGGCTCTTCTGAAGACGGATTCCGGCCCAAAACTTCACCTATTCCTTCTCTCCAGTGATGCTGCCTGAACCGCAGAGTTACTCCATCATTTTGTGTCTATCTTTGGTATAAAGTGCAGTGCCATTCTACACAGAAGCACACAAATCCATGTACGCTAGAATCCATTTTGTTTCATTTAGACCCTAATGTCACTAACAAGTATATATATATATATATATATATATATACATATCTACAAATAGTGCCTTGTAGAGAATGCATCATACAATTTGGTTACTTACTGAAGCGTGTCTTCTGAGTGTAGATTTATCAGTGAATGTTCTCCCACATGCACTGCACATAAAAGGTTTCTCTCCTGAATGTATGCGATAATGGCGTTGCAGGGCATTCAATTGTGTGAACTGTTTGCCACACTGATCACAGCAATAGGGCCTTTCACCTGCAAAAGACACCTTATAATGATCAATCCAACAAATATATTTGGGCCACCAGCTCTTTCAAGAACAGTCCATTTAGTCCTCCTACTTCACTTTTGTGAGACAGCATTAGTCAAATTTCCTACTCTTTGCCCCATGACCATAATTAATCGCCTATAAATTGAGCAAAAAAAAAGGGCTGTCAAACTCAGCTGGCCAGGTAGAGTTTTGACAGCTGGAAAGAAAAGAACAGGTGATGTTTTGGATTGGAACCCCCCCCCCCTTCAGACTGATGGAGAAGAGGACAAAAGGTTGAGATAGGTGAAGAGGAAGTGGTGGGGCAAGAATTGGCAAGTGATAAGTGAATTCAGGGGAGGAGGGATGGATTGGGAGATGGGAGGAGATAGTAACCAAGGCTAGAGGTGAAGTAGAGATAAAAGGGTGCTAATGTGGAATCTGATAAGGTAGATGGGGGTAACTAGAGGGTGGCATAGTAGGTGGAGTGGGAAAGAAAATGGGGAACTTGGAGTGCGGGGAGGGGGGTGAGATGAGCAGATGGAAAGTTGTATAGGGCCCTGGTAAGACCACATCTGGAGTATTTGTACAGTTTTGGTCTCCTAATTTGAGGAAGGACATCCTTGTAATTGAGGCAGTGCAGCGCAGGTTCACGAGATTGATCCCTGGGATGGCGGGACAGTCATATGAGGAAAGATTGAAAAGACTAGGCTTGTATTCACTGGAGTTTAGAAGGATGAGAGGGGATCTTATAGAAACATATAAAATTATAAAAGGACTGGACAAGCTAGATGCAGGAAAAATGTACCCAATGTTGGGCGAGTCCAGAACCAGGTCTTAGAATAAAGGGGAGGCCATTTAAAACTGAGGTGAGAAAAAACTTTTTAACCCAAAGAGTTGTGAATCTGTGGAATTCTCTGCCAGAGGGCAGTGGAGGCCAATTCACTGGATGGATTTAAGAGAGAGTTAGATAGAGCTCTAGGAGCTGGTGGAATCGAGGGATATGGGGAGAAGGCAGGCACGGGTTATTATAGACAATAGACAATAGGTGCAGGAGTAGGCCATTCAGCCCTTCGAGCCAGCACCGCCATTCAATGCGATCATGGCTGATCACTCTCAATCAGTACCCCGTTCCTGCCTTCTCCCCATACCCCCTCACTCCGCTATCCTTAAGAGCTCTATCCAGCTCTCTCTTGAAAGCATCCAACGAACTGGCCTCCACTGACTTCTGAGGCAGAGAATTCCACACCTTCACCACTCTCTGACTGAAAAAGTTCTTCCTCATCTCCGTTCTAAATGGCCTACCCCTTATTCTTAAACTGTGGCCCCTTGTTCTGGACTCCCCCAACATTGGGAACATGTTTCCTGCCTCTAATGTGTCCAATCCCCTAATTATCTTATATGTTTCAATAAGATCCCCCCTCATCCTTCTAAATTCCAGTGTATACAAGCCCAATCGCTCCAGTCTTTCAACATACGACAGTCCCGCCATTCCGGGAATTAACCTAGTGAACCTACGCTGCACGCCCTCCATAGCAAGAATATCCTTCCTCAAATTTGGAGACCAAAACTGCACACAGTACTCCAGGTGCGGTCTCACCAGGGCCCGGTACAACTGTAGAAGGACCTCTTTGCTCCTATACTCAACTCCTCTTGTTACGAAGGCCAACATTCCATTGGCTTTCTTCACTGCCTGCTGTACCTGCATGCTTCCTTTCATTGACTGATGCACTAGGACACCCAGATCTCGTTGAACTCCCCCTCCTCCTAACTTGACACCATTCAGATAGTAATCTGCCTTTCTATTCTTACTTCCAAAGTGAATAACCTCACACTTATCTACATTAAACTGCATCTGCCATGTATCCGCCCACTCACACAACCTGTCCAAGTCACCCTGCAGCCTTATTGCATCTTCCTCACAATTCACACTACCCCCCAGCTTAGTATCATCTGCAAATTTGCTCATGGTACTTTTAATCCCTTCGTCTAAGTCATTAATGTATATCGTAAATAGCTGGGGTCCCAGCACCGAACCTTGCGGTACCCCACTGGTCACTGCCTGCCATTCCGAAAGAGACCCATTTATCCCCACTCTTTGCTTTCTGTCTGTCAACCAATTTTCTATCCATGTCAGTACCCTACCCCCAATACCATGTGCCCTAATTTTGCCCACTAATCTCCTATGTGGGACCTTGTCGAAGGCTTTCTGAAAGTCGAGGTACACCACATCCACTGACTCTCCCCTGTCAATTTTCCTAGTTACATCCTCAAAAAATTCCAGTAGATTTGTCAAGCATGATTTCCCCTTCGTAAATCCATGCTGACTCGGAATGATCCCGTTACTGCTATCCAAATGCTCAGCAATTTCGTCTTTTATAATTGACTCCAGCATCTTCCCCACCACTGATGTGCAGACTAACTGGTCTATAATTACCCGTTTTCTCTCTCCCTCCTTTCTTAAAAAGTGGGATAACATTTGCTATCCTCCAATCCACAGGAACTGATCCTGAATCTATAGAACATTGAAAAATGATCTCCAATGCTTCCACTATTTCTAGAGCCACCTCCTTAAGTACCCTGGGATGCAGACCATCAGGCCCTAGGGATTTATCAGCCTTCAGTCCCATCAGTCTACCCAAAACCATTTCCTGCCTAATGTGGATTTCCTTCAGTTCCTCCATCACCCTAGGATCTCCGGCCCCTAGAACATTTGGGAGATTGTGTGTATCTTCCTCAGTGAAGACAGATCCAAAGTAACGGTTTAACTCGTCTGCCATTTCTTTGTTCCCCATAATAAATTCCCCTGTTTCTGTCTTCAAGGGACCCACATTTGCCTTGACTATTTTTTTCCTCTTCACGTACCTAAAAAAACTTTTGCTATCCTCCTTTATATTATTGGCTAGTTTACCCTCGTACCTCATCTTTTCTCCCCGTATTGCCTTTTTAGTTAACTTTTGTTGCTCTTTAAAAGAGTCCCAATCCTCTGTCTTCCCACTCTTCTTTGCTATGTTATACTTCCTCTCCTTAATTTTTATGCTGTCCCTGACTTCCCTTGTCAGCCACAGGTGTCTCTTACTCCCCTTAGAGTCTTTCCACCTCTTTGGAATAAATTGATCCTGCAACCTCTGCATTATTCCCAGGAATACCTGCCATTGCTGTTCTACCGTCTTCCCTGCGAGGGCCTCCTTCCAGTCAATTTTGGCCAGCTCCTGCCTCATGCCTCTGTAATCCCCTTTGCTATACTCTAATACCGACACTTCCGATTTTCCCTTCTGCCTTTCCATTTGCAGAGTAAAACTTATCATGTTGTGATCACTGCCTCCTAATGGCTCTTTTACCTCTAGTCCCCTTATCAGATCAGGGTCATTACACAACACTAAATCCAGAATTGCCTTCTCCCTGATAGGCTCCAGTACAAGCTGTTCTAAGAATCCATCTCGAAGGCACTCTACAAACTCTCTTTCCTGGGGTCCATTTCCAACCTGATTTTCCCAGTCTACTTGCATGTTGAAATCTCCCATAACCACCGTAGCATTACATTTTTGACACGCCAATTTTATCTCCTGATTCAACTTGCACCCTATGTCGAGGCTACTGTTTGGGGGCCTATAGATAACTCCCATTGGGGTCTTTTTACCCTTACAATTTCTCATTTCTATCCATACTGATTCAACATCTCCTGATTCTATGTCACCCCTTGCAAGGGAATGAATATCATTCCTTACCATCAGAGCAACCCCACCCCCTCTGCCCACCTGTCTGTCTTTTCTATACGTTGTGTACCCCTGAATATTCAGTTCCCAGCCCTGGTCCTCTTGTAGCCATGTCTCAGTGATCCCTACAACATCATACTTGCCCATGACTAACTGAGCCTCAAGCTCATCCACTTTATTTTTTATACTACGAGCATTTAAGTACAACACTTTAACTTCTGTATTCACCTCCCCTCTCACAACGGTCGCAATTGGCCCTGCCCTTAATTTCTTTTCCCCTCTAGAACTTCTGTTCCCATTCTTCCGAGAGTCTTTTGCAATATCTCCTGTATTCCCTTTTTTTTACCTCATCTTCATATTCACAATTTGTCAACCCCTCCCCCCCACTACTTAGTTTAAAGCCACAGGTGTCACACTAGCAAACCTGCCTGCCAGAATGTTTGTCCCCCTGCTGTTAAGATGTAACCCGTCCCTTTTGTACAAGTCACCCCTAGCCCAGAAGAGATCCCAGTGATCATGGGGACGATCAGCCATGATCACAATGAATGGTGGTGCTGGCTCGAAGGGCCGAAAGACCTCCTCCTGCACCTATTTTCTATGTTTCTATGAAAGGGATTGATTTGGGAGCTCCGATAAGTTAAGAAATCCGGCATGTAAAAGCAAGACATGTCTTTAAATCACTGCTGGATTTAACCAATTGTTCTTGACCATGCATCTATTAAAGATGGGGGTTGGATAAAGACTTCATACCTGGGAATACTGCAATCAAAGTAAACATTTGCAGTGAAAGGTTCTTCATACATTGAACTTCCTGAACAGGAGACAAAAAGCTGCATGGTACAAATAACCTCATTACTGAAGTTTATTTACACCAATCAGCCAAAGACATTATAACCTGATGAGCCAAAACATTATGACCCCGTGCCTAATATGCTGTTGGTCCTCCGTGTGCAGCCCGATACGCAGCAGGGTGCGATGCACTGTGTATTGTAACACATTCCTCCCGTGACCACCATTAATATTTTCTGTGACTTGTGCCACAGTAGACTTTCTGTCGCTTCGGACCAGACGGGATAGCCTTCATCGCCCTTGCGCATCGATGAGGCTTGGGCGCCCAACACCCTGTCTCTGGTTTGCGGTTTGTCCCTCCTCGGACCACTGTCGGTCGGTACTCACCACTGCTGACCGGGAGCACCCCACAAGCCTTGCCGTTTCAGAGATGCTCTGTCCTAGTCATCTGGCCATAACAATTTGGCCCTTGTCAAAGTCGCTCAGGTCTTTACTCCTGCCCACTTCTCCTGCATCCAACACATCAACTTCAAGAACTGACTGTTCACTTGCTGCCTAATATATCCCACCCCTTGACAGGTGCCATTGTAACAAGATAATCAATGTTATTCACTTTGCCTGTCAATGGTCATAATGTTTTGGCTGTTCGGTGTATTTCTTTGCTCTATACCTTGTAAAACGTTGAATCTGAGTTATATTGCCGCTTGTTTTAATGTAGATGCTCAATTTTATATCTTTATAATATGTGTACTTGGGAAAATTTGGATTTAGTACTTGGCTTAGAAGTAAATATAGGAACAAAGCTTGTCTTCAAGGAGACTGAGCGTCATAACAAAAATGTATCACACCTGTATGAACTCGAAGGTGCTGGTGAAGAGAATTTCTCTGTGCAAAGGCTCGATAGCAGATTTCACATATGAATGGCTTTGATCCGGTGTGAATCCTGTTGTGGTGTTTTAAATACTCCTTTGAAGCAAAACTTTTCCCACATGTTTCACACATAAAGGGCCTTTCTCCTGCAAAATAAAGTAGAATTAGTAAAGCTGTGCCTAAGTGTCCATGACTTGTATAGTGGTGATTTTAAATGGTATTGACTATATGTCTCTTCTCCCCCCCCCCCCACACCCTCCACGACAATCAGTTTGAAGAAGGGTCACCATCCGAAATGGCACCTATCCATGTCCTCCAACGATGCTTGCTGCCTGATCTGCTGAGTTACTCCAGCATTGTGTGTTTTTTTCTCCTGACTATATAAAGAACAAAAACAGGCCATTCAGACTTTTAAGTTTGTACCATCATTCAATCCAATCAGTATCCTAACATCACCACCCCTACATCTTGGTTTCACATTCCTTTCTATCCCATTAAAGTTAAACAACTATATTTTTTAATTTGAAGATTGTTATAATCTGCATTATTTGGGTGTGCGTTTCCTGTTTCTATCACACTTTGTGTGTAGCACTTCCATCTTCTCTCCTGAAATGCTTTGACGAATTACGAATTGAAATCCTCCTACCACTGGTAAAGGTTTCTCTTCCCATCAAATCCATTGCTAGTCTTCTATATTCGAGAGAACACGGTTCATATAATCTTCCCTTAACATCCAATGTTCTTGGTAATGTGTTGCTTTGCACTTCTTTTGCCACCAAACCTTCTCAACCATGAGACGTAGGAGCAGAATTCAGCCATTCAGCCCTTCGAGTCTGCTCCTCCATTCGATTATGGCCATATTATTTTTTTCCCACTGAATTCCATTCTCCTGCCTTCTCCCCATAATCTTTGATGCCTTTACTAATCAAGAACCTATTAATCTCCGCTTTAAATGTACCCACTGACTTGGCCTCCACCGCCACCTGTGGCAATGAATTCGACAGAGTCACCACCACCTGGCGAAATAAATTCCTCCTCATCTCCATTCATCTTTTTATCTTGAGGCTGTGCCCTCTGGTCCTCGACCCTCCCACTACCAGAACCATCCTCCCCATACCCACTCTATCTAAGTCTTTCATTTCAACAAGTACAGATGATGATCTAATCAGAGGTTTTATACAATTAAAATCCTTTCTTTATGTTCCATCTTTGTGCAGCAAGGTACATATTCTTAAGGGTCACGAGGAAATGCAAGTGGTTTGTCATTCAAAAATAAAAACACACTATTGTAATATAGACAAGTAAATCAGCTTTTGTAAAGGAAAAAGTTAGGTTAATGGCGATAAACAAACCCATTCAAGTAAATCAACTGAATTGTGAAATGGGCATCATTAGTGGCACCATGAAAGGACAGCTTAAAGACAGAGCTGTGTGCAATAGAAATGTCCTTGTATGGTTAACATATTGTAGCATTATACCGGTCGTGGTAGAGGCTTTGGAGAAGGCACAGAAGTAGTTTACCAGGACACTGCTGGGATCAGATGGCATTGCAGTGCTGAACTACAATCTACCTCTTTGATGACCCTCAGAATATCCTTGATTGGACTTTGCTGGCTTTACCTTGCATTAAACATTATTCCATTATCAAGTATCTATACACTGTAAATGGCTCGATCGGAATCATGTATTGTCTTTCTGCTGACTGGATAGCACGCAACAAAAGCTTTTCACTGTACCTCGGTACACTTGACAATAAACCTTACCTAAAATAAGGGGAGGTTGGATAAACTATCATTCTTTATTACTATTACTCTGTGTTTGCATCAATTTTTCTCTTTCAAACATGTTCCTGTTTATGGACAGGCTGTTCTAACCCCCGAGTCCGATTCCAAGTATTTGGAAGTAAATTGAAGACGTGGCTTAATCACAATTCTTGATTTACATCACATTTCAGAATGTACTGGATTTTCACCAAAACTTCTGAAAAATCGTAAAATAAATGATTACCTGTGTGCGATCTCTTGTGATATATTAACATGTGGTTCTGTGTGAACCTGGCACCACATCCATCACAGGCAAAAGGCTTTTCGCCGGTATGCACCCTTAAGAGTGCGCAGAAGGGAGAGAGAGAGAGACATGAATCTTATAAATATGGTCCAAAATATTCTCAATATTTAAAGATAAAATTCCAAACATTGTACACATCAGACTTCAAATAAATTAGATTGAACTTTATATTATAAAAAGTCAATATAACTCAAAATTATGGACATCACTACTCTGCATTTCAAATATCCAGTCATGTTTAGCTGTTGACACACAAGACTGCAGATGCCATAATCTGGAGTGAGAAAGGAGGTCATGCAGCATCTGTGGAGGCAGAGCTAAGGTCGACATTTCAGTTTGAGACGCTATATCTGGATACTCCCAGTCTGCTGAATTCCTCCAGCATTATGTTTTTTGCAACATTTAGGTTTTCTTATTTTTTTACTGTTAAAATGAACGCATTGGCAAATCTTTCTGAAGACTTCACTATTTTATAATGAACATCAATGAAATTGACAGACAGAAAGCAAAGAGTGGGGATAAATGGGTCCCTTTCGGAATGGCAGGCAGTGACCAGTGGGGTACCGCAAGGTTCGGTGCTGGGACCCCAGCTATTTACGATATACATTAATGACTTAGATGAAGGGATTAAAAGTACCATTAACAAATTTGCAGATGATACTAAGCTGGGGGGTAGTGTGAATTGTGAGGAAGATGCAATAAGGCTGCAGGGTGACTTGGACAGGTTGTGTGAGTGGGCGGATACATGGCAGATGCAGTTTAATGTAGATAAGTGTGAGGTTATTCACTTTGGAAGTAAGAATAGAAAGGCAGATTATTATCTGAATGGTGTCAAGTTAGGAAGGGGGATGTTCAACGAGATCTGGGTGTCCTAGTGCATCAGTCACTGAAAGGAAGCATGCAGGTACAGCAGGCAGTGAAGAAAGCCAATGGAATGTTGGCCTTCATAACAAGAGGAGTTGAGTATAGTAGCAAAGAGGTCCTTCTACAGTTGTACCGGGCCCTGGTGAGACCGCACCTGGAGTACTGTGTGCAGTTTTGGTCTCCAAATTTGAGGAAGGATATTCTTGCTATTGAGGGCGTGCAGCGTAGGTTCACTAGGTTAATTCCCGGAATGGCGGGACTGTCGTATGTTGAAAGGCTGGAGCAATTAGGCTTGTATACACTGGAATTTAGAAGGATGAGGGGGGATCTTATTGAAACATATAAGATAATTAGGGGATTGGACACATTAGAGGCAGGAAACATGTTCCCAATGTTGGGGGAGTCCAGAACAAGGGGCCACAGTTTAAGAATAAGAGGTAGGCCATTTAGAACGGAGATGAGGAAGAACTTTTTCAGTCAGAGAGTGGTGAAGGTGTGGAATTCTCTGCCTCAGAAGGCAGTGGAGGCCAGTTCGTTGGATGCTTTCAAGAGAGAGCTGGATAGAGCTCTTAAGGATAGCGGAGTGAGGGGGTATGGGGAGAAGGCAGGAACGGGGTACTGATTGAGAGTGATCAGCCATGATCGCATTGAATGGCGGTGCTGGCTCGAAGGGCTGAATGGCCTACTCCTGCACCTATTGTCTATCCCCAGCTTTTTGCTTTGAACCTTTCAGTAGAAATGACTAAAGGAAAGTAATTGCGTTGTTTTCCTTTTTAATGGTTATAAATCACTGAAACGCTAAATCACGTTATGTCTATGGCCCATTCCTTACGTAATTTCATTAACCAAACAAGACAGGTAACATCACTGGTCCTAGACCTGCATCCAATAGAATTCACTACTAAAAATGTTACCTGCTTTCCTGCTTCTTCACTTCAAAAAATCTTTAAATCCCATCTGTTTATCCTCTCTAATTTTCTACCTTTTCTACTCAGTATCCTGGCCTCTACATTTGACAGTTTAGGAGACCAATATTGGAAAAATAATTACATACATTTCCGGTAGTGGCAGAGTCTAGCACCAGAGGGCACAGTCTCAAAATAAAAGGACTGGAAATGAGGAGGAATTTCTTTATCTAGAGAGTGGTAAATCTATGGAATTCACTGCCACAGATGGCACAAGAACACGAAAATTGGAGCAGGAGTAGGCCAACCGGCCCCTTGAGCCCGCTCCGCCATTCAATACGATCGTGGCTGATCCTACCCCAACCCCCTTCCCACTATCGCCCTTCTTCCCACCCAAAAGAACCATGTGATCTCCTGGGAGAGGCGAAAAACTGGATAAAAAACCAGGCCAATTTGGGAATGGCAGTGGAGGCCAAGTCATTGGGAATTTTTTAAGCGAATGCTCTGTTCCTGATTAGTAATCGTGTAATTAGTAAACGGTTACAGGGAGAAGGCAGGAGAATGGGGTTGACAGGGAAAAATAGATCAGCCAAGATCGAATGGCCTAATTCCGTTCCTATTGTCTTATGGTCTAATATGTTCATCTGCCTTCCTATTTTTTATTCTTCCCTGCAGAAAGCATTGAAGAAACAGTGATCTAACGGTTAGATCATAGATCTAACATTTTGGAATTGGAAAACGTTGAATTCCAGCATAAAGTGTCAAAGTACATCTATGTAATGAATGGATGAACAAATAAAACTAATAAGCTATTCTACCCTTCCTGCCGGCTCTACCAAGTAGTAAAAGTTAGTAAAATCATCGTTGATCCATCAACAATCATTGCTGAGTAAGCAACTCAATTTTTTTGCTGAATGCCCAGATCCTTAATTGTCCACATGTTCAAAAATGTACCAAACCTGTTTTAAAACCCCCCCAATTTTTAAAATCTGAGACATGATGGAAAGTGAAAATAACACAAGACTATAATTTTTAAAAATTGACTGTATGATCGGGCCCAAGTCAGTCACATTCACGTAAAGCAAAATATTGCAGATGTCAGAAATCTGAAATAAAAAACTGAAAATACTTTAATACTGGTCAGGCAGAAACTGAGGAGAGAGAAAGAAGAGTTAATGTTTCATCAGAAAACCACCATCGAACTGAAACGTTAACTCTATTTGCCTCTCTTAAGACGCTGCCTAACCTGCTGTGTACTTCAGCATTTTCTGTACGACAGTGGTCTTGGTTATAATTTGTGCATAGATTACACCTTCAACTTCGAAAAATGACAAACTTGGTTGCATAGAAACATAGAAAATAGGTGCAGGAGGAGGCCATTCGGCCCTTCGAGCCAGCACCGCCATTCATTGTGATCATGGCTGATCATCCAATCAGTAACCGTGCCTGCCTTCTCCCCATATCCTTTGATTCCACTAGCCCCGAGAGCTCTATCTAACTTTCTCTTAAATCCATCCAGTGATTTGGCCTCCAATGCCCTCTGTGGCAGAGAATCCCACATTTTGCAGTTCTGCGTTTGGCATAAATCTGGTCAACAGCAAGTTAAATTGTGTTGCAGCAATGAGGGTGAGACGACCTCTACACTATCTTGGATGGAAACAATGAAAATGATTACAGTATAGAAGTAGCAGGTATCATTATATAATTACTTAAGACGTTTCTACCTCAGGTGCACCTTCAGTGCAGATGGCTGAGAAAACTTTGCATGGCATTCAGTGCATTCGTAAGGTTTGTCTCCAGTGTGTGTCCTTTCATGGAGCCTCAAGGCAGTTTTGGAACTCAGTCCTTTGCCACACTGCAAGCATAAATGGCGCTCTCCGCCGCCCTCGTGTACTTGGAGGTTATGCCGTTTCACGTCCTTTTTCCTTTTAAACTTTTTGCCGCAGAGTGTGCACGGGAAGCGACGTTCTTCAACGTGGACATGTCTTTGGTGGCTCTTTAAGTTGCAGCGATTTGCAAAAGTCTGGTTGCAGGTCTCGCAGCGGTAAATGATTTCTGGAGTAATGCCGTGGTTCTGTTCAATGTGTTTCAGGTAGCTTTTCTCATACTGAAAGTCTTTCTCGCATTTGTCGCACTTGAAATTTCCACCCCTTCTCTTCTTCTCATTCTCATCTGGTGTCTTTCTGGTATCCTCATCCAATTCAAAATCACTATCGTCACTTTCTGGCTCTTCCTCTTCATCTTCATCATCATCTCCCTCCATCATCTCTTCATCGTTTGGCTCCTCAACAACAACCTCTGTTGTTGTTTCCTTCTTGACTTGGTCTTCAATGTTTTGATTACCTTCGACCAAGGCCAATTTTACAGATTCTTCTTCCAGGCCTTGGTTAACCTTCTCTTGCTCTCTGAGTTTACGTGTATATTTCTTTTTGGGAATTTCTAAAAAGACCTTTCGGCCGGCCAGCCTACCGCTAACTCGTTTCGCCTTTACATTCAGCGGTTTCCCTGCATTCTTTTCCTTTTCCGATTTTTCCCAGCCTTTGCTTCTGGTCGTTGTGGGCATCGCATTCAAATCGCTATCATGAACTTTCTCTTCATTCGAAATATCTTGGCCAGAGGATTCAGTGCGGTTGTGCGCTGGGGAAGGTATCACAGGTGCAGTTTGAGAAGGAACGGAGACATACTCTCTCAGCTCTTTGTTGCCTTTAAGACCCTCGGCTCCATGGGAATCAGCCAAATTGCCCAGGTCCTTCAGAGCAGTCTCAAGTATCTGTGTTTTCACCTGACTGCAGACTTCCGCAAGCTCCCTGCATTTCAACTTCTCCGCAATCTCCTGTATCCTTTGTACCCTCTCGGCTTCAACCTCCACTTTTGCTGTATAGACGAAATCCAGAAAAGAGGCAAAGTCTGCTGTGTAGATATCTTGCAGAGTTACTATAGTAATCTTAGTGTTCACCATTTCATTAAGGAACAGTTCTTTAAAGTAACTGCTGGCCGCGGCCAACACAGCTTTATGAGCAACAAACTCCTCTTTGTTTCCCTGATGCTCTATCTGCACTGTCACATCACAGAAGTAGCATAAGATGCGGAGTTTGTGCATTTCTTCCAACAGGTTTTTAGGGGCTGCCTTTGACTCCAGTACAACTTGATTGCTTACCATCTTCCTTTATTAAGTTCAACCCCTGTAACAAAAATTTACACAGTCAAACTCAACAATTATGATTTATTACATTCTGAACTTAGAAGACAGAACATCAACACGATGGAAACTGATCTAATAAACAACTCTTTTGAAGTCTGGGGTTAAATTATTCAACTGCTAGATATGTAAAAACATCGGAGAATATAGTTTAGTTTAAAGATACAGCATAAAAACAGGCACCTTCCACCCATCGAGTCCACGCCGACCATTCATTACCTGTTCTCAACCATTCTATGTTATCCCACTTTTCCCACTCCCTGCACACTGGGGCCAATTTACATATAAACCCGCACGTCTTTGGGATGTGGGAAGAACTGGAGAAAACCCATGCAGTCACAGGGAGAAAGTGTAAACTCCATACAGACAGCATCCGGGGTCAAGCCTGAACCTGGATCTCTGGTGCTGTGAGGCAGCAGCTCCAGCAGCTGTGCCACTGTGCTGCCCAATATAAACATAGCACAAAAAGTAAGGAAATTTGTGTTTGGTAGATTATTTCTTTGTTGTAACAATGCTTCTTGGCAATAAATCTTATACCTTTGGAAAGCCTGTTTATTTCCCTTTTAAATGGTGCCACATTTGTAAGGAACATGCATTTGTGGGATGAGCAGCAGAGCTGATTATATGGGTTGAGCCCATGAAAAATGTGCCAAATCTTCTCTGCCAAGGCCAAACAGCTTATTCTGCTGTTGCTATTGACTCTTGTTTTGAGCTTCTGGTACCCCCAGGTGCTGACAATCAGGTGCCTCGTTGGCTGACTTGCGACAAATGCTGGTTGAAGAATGGGATGCCATCCCACAACAGTGTGTGACCAGGCTGGTGACCGGCATGAGGAGGAGGTGCCAGGCTGTTGTGGCTGTGTATGGTTCTTCCACACGCTACTGAGGCTCCTGTTTATTAAATGAATAAATTGTTAAATTGCCAATATGTCTTGTTTCTTCAGACTTCAATCATCCAATCCACCAAACAACACCGAACAAGAGTCAATGGCAGAATAAGCTGTTTGGCATTGGCAGAGAAGATTTGGCAGATTTTTCATGGGCGCAACCCACATACTCAGCTCTGCTGCTCATCCCACAAATGCATGTTCCTTACAAATGTGGCACCATTTAAAAGGGAAATAAACAGGCTTTCCAACGGTATAAGATTTATTGCCAAGAAGCATTGTTACAACAAAGAAATAATCTACCAAACACAAATTTCCTTACTTTTTGTGCTATGTTTATATAGTAGTCTAGAGTAACATAAATAATCTATCCAGTGAAAACCAGCATCTGTAATTCCTTCCTTTTGTCCAATAATTGTCCAATCTATTCAATCGCATTTATCACACCTGCCATTTAAGAAACCTGTTTGGTGAATCTTTAGACCGCTTCCTTTACTGCAATCTTTTCTTTAAATGAGGTAACGAAAATTGTAGATAATACTTCAGCTGTAGCTTTACCATGGTCTTGTGCAATTAGGCTTGTATTTATATTGTCAAGCAGTAATGGCCAACCTACCATTTTCAATCCTAATTACACTGGCACCTGCATGTTAGCTTTCAGCATCTTGTGCACAAGAACTCCCCAGGTTCCTTTAACCAAAAATGTATCCAACATTGCTGTTTCTTCCTTTGAAGTGGATAGCCTCATATGTTTCACATTGAGCATCACTATATATTGCCCACTCACTGAGCCTGTGCACATCTCTTTGAAGATAATTTGCATCCTCTTCACTACTCACGATTCCCCTTAATTTTGTGCCACCAGTAAACTTGGAAATTTTACCTTTAGTTAACTCGTCCAAATTATTGAACTGTTCACAAAACAGTTTTCCAACTTGCAAAAAGATAACACATAAAAAACTAGAGTAACTCAGCGGGACAGGCAGCATCTCTGGAGCATTCTCTCTATCTCTCCCCCACCCAAGTCGCACTAGCTTCTCATTTTCACTTTGCAAACAGCTCACAATGGCCTGTTTCCTTTATCATCGTTACTTTGCATATCTTTCATTCATTGTTCTTTATCTCTCCACATCACCGTCTACATCTCTCGTTTCCCTTATCCCTAACCAGCCTGAAGAAGGATCTTGACCTGAAACGTCACCCATTCCTTCTCTCCAGAGATGCTGCCTGTTCCGCTGAGTTACTCCAGCTTTTTGTATCTATCTTTGGTTTAAACCAGCATCTGCAGTTCCTTTACACATTCCAACTTGCAAAGTTGGCCCCTTTTGAACTGATCACCTTTCAATCCATTCTAAGATGTGCTCTAACCTTATTTCCCAACCTCCTGCATGGGACATTTTTGAGTCTTCTGAAAACCCAAACACAAGTCCATTGGCTCCCCCTCAACGAACGCCAATAGATTAGCCAATTGACTAATCTATTGGCGTTCGTTGAGGGGGAGCCAATGGACTTGTGTTTGGGATTTACCTTTCATTAAAGATAGACACAAAATGCTGGAGTAACTCAGTGGGACAGGCAGCATCTCTGGACAGAAGGAATGGGTGATGTTTCGTGTCAAGACCTTTCTTCAGACTGATGTCAGGGGAGTGGGCGGGACAGAGATAGAATGTAGTCGGAGACAGTAAGACTGGTGGGAGAACTGAGAAGTGGGAGTGGATTGAAAGACAGGGAAAGCAAGGGCTATTTGAAGTTAGATAAGTCAATGTTCATAATGCTGGGGTGTAAGCTACCCAAGCGAAATATGAGTTTTTTTCCCTCCAATTTGTGCTGAGTCTCACTCTGACAATGGAGGAGGTCCAGGACAAAAAGGGCAGATTGGGAATGGGAGGGGGAGTTAAAGTGCTGAGCAACTGGGAGATCAGGTAGGTTAAGGCAGACTGAGCGGAGGTGTTCAGCGAAACGATGGCCGAGCCTGCAGTTGGTCTCGCCGATGTACAGGAGTTGACACCTGGAACAGTGGATACAGTAGATGAGGTTGGAAGAGGTGCAAATGAACCTCTGCCTCACCTGGAAAGACTGTCGGGGTCCTTGGATGGAGTCGAGGGGGGAGGTAAAGGGACAGGTGTTGCATCTCCTGCGGTCGCAGGGGAAAGTACCTGGGGAGAGGGTGGTTCAGGTGGGAAGGGACGAGTTGCCCAGGGAGTTGCGGAGGAAACAGTCTCTGCGGAAAGCAGTGGAGATGGGAAGATGTGACCAGTAGTGGGATCTCATTGGAGGTGGTAAAAATGTTGAAAGATTATATGCTGTATGCAAAGGCTGATGGGGTGGAAGGTGGAGGACAAGGGGGGGTCTGTCCTTGTTATGAATGGGGCGGGGGAGGGGGGGAGCACGAGCGGAACTGCGGGATACTGAGGAAGCCCTAGTGAGAGCCTCATCTATAACGGAAGAGGGGAATCCCCGTTTCCCAAAGAATGAGGACATCTCCGATGACCTGGCATGGCAAACCTCATCCTGGGCACAGATACGGCGTAGACGGAGGAATTGGGAGTAGGGGATAGAGTCTTTACAGGCAGCAGGGTGGGATGAAGTGCAGTCTACCTTTCATTAATCCATCTTGATTGTGCTCAATTGGATAGTCATTTTGTGATTATATCGACATCAAAATTTAGTTATAGATTCCAACATTTTCCCCCATGACAGATGTTTGGCTAACAAGTTGATTGTTCCCTATTTTCTCTCTCCCTCCTTTCTCCAATGCTGAGCTTATATTGGCCTTCCTGCAATTTACAGGGTCAACCCCAAAACCCACAGAATTTTGGAAGACGATAACCAGATTATCTTCCGTCTCTTCTTTTTGTTCACATCGCTGGCTCATAGTTCACAATCTCCTTTGGATTTAACAGTTTTCAGGCATATTATCTGCTCTAGTGGTATTCCTGTACTAACATTTTTTTCTTGCATTTCCTCTTTTGTACTGGTTCTTCAAAGTTGCTATTATCCCAAGTGGAACCAAACTTTCTGTAAATGTTAGTGGGTGGCATGGTGGTGCAGCAGTAGAGTAGCTGCCTTACAGCGGCAGAGACCCGAGTTCGATGCTGACTAGGAGTGGCTTGTCTGTACGGAGTTTGTACTTTCTCCCTGTGACCTGTGTGGGTTTTCTCCAGGAAGCTCCGGTTTCCTCCCACACTCCAAAGACGTACAGGTTTGGAGACTAATTGGCTTGGTATAAATATAAATTGTCCCTAGTGTGTGTAGGATAGTGTTAGTGTGTGGGGTTCGCTGGTCAGCATGGACCCGGAGGGCTGAAGGGCCTGCTTCCGCACTGTATCTCTAAAATAAATTAAAACTGATTCCAGTTTCTGGGCTCCTGACATCTGCTTAACAAAGTTGCCTTCCTCCCCTACATAACATGGTTCTCCTTAGCCCACAGGCTGATTCAACCTACAGCTCAACTATTCCACGGATCAGTGACCTATCCTGTATTAACTTCATCTCTTTCAAACATTAAAGGCCTGAAAGCCCAATAAATCATGTGATCATAAGAGCAAAATTAAGCCATTCAGCCCATCAAGCCTACTCCGCCATTCAACCATGGCTGATCTATCTCTCCCTCCTAACCCCATTCTCCTGCCTTCTCCCCATAACCTCTGACACCCATTCTGATAAATAAATCAACTAATTTTGTGGAAGTGGGAATAGTCAAAATGATTTTAAAAACTTACTGTGAGGTTCAGTATGCCAGAATTAAATTTATCACGACTGTCAAGATGATCGCCATTCTGTACTTGAGGTACAACTGCAAACCAAAATGCATGTCTGTTTGAGATTTCAACTAAAAACAGTGTGAAGTTAACAGATAACTCAATTAGTAAAACCGATATTCACTCATTTATGTCATTCGAGTTCTTACAATGAGGAGAATTTACAGTCTTTACTGGAAAAGCTAACATACTATTTATATGGATCTGCATCCATTCACTGGGACTGAAACAGCTTGTATTGAATAGGTGGATGGTGGAACACGATCTCTTCAGGTGCATTCTCTTTTCCCCATGTGGAATAAACTCAATAGCATACCACTCTTTAACATAATAGCGTACAATCTCACATTCCACACAAATCTATCAGATTCAGATTAATTTACTGTCACGTACACTAGAGTGCAGTGAAACTTCTTGTTCGTCCGAAACTCATAGAGCACCCAGTATACATGACAATCCTGGATCCAACAATAAATGCAATGACAAATGTAAAACAACAGATCTGTAAGGACCAGTGAAACTTTGCAAAGACAATGCAACGCGCGGGCATCAGGGGACAATTTTAATATCAACTCGATAAATGAAATTAATATTAACCTAATTCTGGTATTTCTCACTTGAAGGATTTGCACCGTATTTCCATTTCAATGCCTTCACTACTGCTCAAGCACTTGCAGAGTCAAAGAGGAATGAGCAAACACACGCATGCACATGCACACACATGCACACAAACACAGTTAGAAAACATGTCCAGCCCTATCCTTTCCACACCATCTCCATTGTTTTACAATTGGTAGGCAAGAACCCTACTGTGGATTTAGTTCAGATTAGAGATACAACGCAGAAACAGGCCCTTCGGCCTACCAAGTCCGTGCCGACCAGCCATCCCCGCACAATAACACCATCCTACACAATAGGGACAATTTACAATTTTATCAAAGCCAATTAACCTTCAAACCTATACGTCTTTGGAGTGTGGGTTGAAACTGGAGCACGGAACATACAAACTCCATGCAGACAGTATGGGAGTATATATTTTGTATAGTGCACGAAATTCAGACATTCAAGTGTAACTGTGCAGCATACACATTGTAACTATTCAGACATTCAAGTGTTAACTGTGTAGCATGTGTACTCTTAGGCATTCCTCAGTTAGCCTGGCATTATTCCTCAGTTAGCAGTCCTTAGATCCCTTATTCCTTAGACTTAATCCTTAGGCATTCCTACTTTGGTAACCTTTGACTTAGGCATTGCCTGTACACCATTATCTCTTTGCCTTGTCACATTTGAATGAAAGATAATGGTGGCAAGAGAAGAGATAAGGAAAGACATAGGCCTTGGGGTGATGGATGGATGTGAGGGATGGACTAGCAGGGAAATAAGGGAGGCGAAGTATGAAGGGATGTGAACATTGAGATAAGGATAAATTACTGAATGGGATTTAATGGTGACGGGACAGATGGGTGAATGCAAAGAAATGAATTACTGAAGAAAGGAGTGTGGGCATGAGGTAATGTAAAGAAGATAAGGTTTGGAATAATCCTATAAACATAGACTGCCCGATGTACTAAGTTGGCAGTCAGGGCAGTCAGGCGGTTGACTTCCTGATTGTTCCAGCCGTTGTTTGTAAATAAAGGCTTTTAACTTCTCGAAGAATTCTCCGTGTCGCCTGTCTTAATTTCGAAGCTAAAGAAAACCACGACAACAGCAGCCCTAGTCAGGATCAAACCCGGGTCTCTGGCTCTGTAAGGCAGCAACTCTACCGCTGCACCACTGTGCTGCCCTTAAAGTGATTACTTGTTGAAAATCTAATTCTGCCTCCTTATTACTGACTTTGTTAGAGGGACTTTCACAAAGTCCTATTACTTTCTGCCTGACCCTGGCAGAACTGGAACCCGACAATCCCATGTAACAGATACTTAGCAGGAGCCGTTACAGACACACCAACTTTCTAGGGAAGAGATCCCCACACCGACACTCACACGGTACAGTTTCAGTCTGAAGAAGGTTCTCAACTCGAAACGCCACCCATTCCTTCTCTCCAGAGATGCTGCCTGTCCCGCTGAGTTACTCCAGTATTTTGTGTCTACCTTCGATGTATACCAGCATCTGCAGTTCTTTCTTACAGTTTCATTGATGTTGGTTCTCACTGAATATAGTCTCACAGACTATGGCACACTGACTCTCTGGGTGACTATCTATAAGGCACTGAATCACATACAAGTCCTACAGGCACAGATTCTCAGGACACTTGATTAGAATAATTTTCCACAACATTTTCCAGCAAGTCAGTTAATTTGTTAATTTCTCTTTGAAAATCTAATACAATTTATTTTAATTAAGCAAAGCTATATCAGCAAGTTCACATCTGATAGTGTAGGAAGGAACTGCAGATGCTGGTTTAAACCGAAGATGGATTCAAAATGCTGGAGTAACTCAACGGAACAGGCAGCATCTCTGGAGAGAACGAATGGGTGACGTTTTGGGTCGAGTCTTCTTCAGTCTGAAGAATCTTCAGACTTTCTTTTAGGAGGAGATGAGGAGAAATGTCTTTAGTCAGAGGGTGGTGAATCTGTGGAATTTGCCACAGAAGGCTGTGGAGGCCAAGACAGTGGACATTTTTTAGACAGAGATACATAGATTTTTGCTTTGTACAGGTGTCAGAGGTTATGGGGAGAAGGCAGGAGAGTGGGTTTAGAAAGGAGATCAGCCATGATTGAATGGCAGAGTAGACTTGATGAGCCGAATGGCCTAATTCTACTCGGGTCATAAGTGATAGGAGTAGAATTAGGCCATTCGGCCCATCAAGTCTACTCCGCCATTCAATCATGGCTGATCTAATTTCTAAACCCGCTAAGTTACCCCAGCATTTTGTGTCTATCTTCATATCTGATAGTAATATCAAATGCTGAAGGAAGTAAATGATGGTTGGAGCATTTCAGAAATTTGAAATTCCCAAGGCTTTTCTGTTTAATTCCTCCTAATTAGCAAGTTGGGCTAAATCTAAAGGGGACCTACACTTTGGAGTACACCGAACAATACAGCACAAGAACAGGCCCTTTAGCCCACAATGCCTATGCCGAACACGATGCCAAGATCAACTCTCATCTACCTGCACATAAACCATATCCCACCATATCCATATGCCTATCTAAAGGTCTCTTAAATCATATCTACCTCAACCAGCACCCTTGGCACCACCATCTACGTAAAAAACCTACCTCGCACATCTCCTTTCAACTTTGCCCCTATCATTTAAAATTATGCCCTCTAGTATATGATTTTTATTCCATTGTGGGGAAAAACAGTTCTGACTACCCAAGGCCCGGGCTACCTCCACTTCCACTGCAGCACCCATCCACTTGTGTCCTACGTGTGGGCGTGCCTTCCGGGCCCGGATTGGCCTCACCAGTCACTTCCGGACCCACAGTCACCAATCCTCCAACTAAAAGTGAAGTCATGGTCATCTTCGAACCCGAAGGACGAACAACAACATATCTCTCATAATTTTAGATACTTCCATCAGGTTTCCCTACATCCTCTGGTGTTGCAGAGGAAAAAAATCTACGCTTGTCCAACCTTTCCCTGTAGCTAATACCCCCCTAATCCATTCTCCAATCAGGTAAATGAGAAGGGCGCCCTTAATAAGCGATCCCATCAAGAATTATAGATTGGCAATTGTGATCCGAGTTGATGATTTGTGCCAACAGTGATGTAGCTGGTATAGTGCCAGATTCCTGGGTTTGATTTTGACTTCTGGTGCTGTCTACGTGAAGTTTGCCTGTCTACCTCACTGTGTGGGTTTCCTCTGGGTGCTGTGGTTTCTTCCTGCATTCTAATGAAAGGTGGGTCAGTAATTGGCCACTGTACAGAGGTGTGGAGGAGAGTCATATGTCCCAGATAGAACAATGAAATTCTTAACTTGCATGATGAGAATGTGAGGAGATTAGAAAGTGGGATTAATGAAGGATTAGTGTGATGGGCAGTTGAAGGGCCCATTTGTGTTCTATATCTCTCCATTGCTCTAAATAAGTTAAGAACCAAGGGTTGGCCATTGGGTTCTGTAAGACCACATCTGGCCCTGATATCTAGTGGTGGTTCTGAGAGATTAGTGAACATTTTGTAAAAGCTTTGTCTTTTTTTGTGATGTACGCCCACATCTGCATGACTGCACGCAGTTTTGGTCCTCTTACTTAAACAAAAGGGTATAAGAAAATAACTGCAGATGCTGGTACAGCTGGAACTTATTTCCACCCACCTCGACTCCATCCTATCCCCCCTGGTTAAATCCCTCCCCACCTACGTCCAAGACACCTCACACGCTCTCCATCTCCTCGATAACTTCCGGTTCCCAGGCCCCCACTCCCTCATCTTTACCATGAATGTCCAGTCACTCTACACTTCCATCCCCCCACAAGGATGGTCTCGAAGCCCTCTGTTTCTTCCTCGACCGTAGAACCAGCCAATCTCCATCTACCAACACTCTCCTCCGCCTAGCAGAGGTGGTTCTTACCCTTAACAACTTCTCCTTTGACTCATCCCACTTCCTCCAAACCAGAGGCGTAGCTATGGGCACTCGCATGGGCCCTAGCTATGCCTGCCTCTTTGTCGGGTACGTCGAACAATCCCTGTTCCGGGCGTACACCGGCCCCATCCCCGAACTCTACCTGATGCTGCCTGACCTGCTGAGTTACTCCAGCATTTTGTGAATGAACAAAAGGGTATGATCGCTTTGGAGGCAGTTCATGGATTCATCAGGCTAACTCCCAGGATGAAAGACTTGTCCTCGCTGGAGAAGCTAAAGATGTTTTGGCCTATATCCCTTGAAATTTTGAAGACTGAACATTGATCTTATTCAAATATAAAAGATTCCAATTGGCCTTAACAGGGCAGATGTTTTTACTGGTGGAAGGCTTATATACGAGGAAATAGCGACAAAATAACTCATTTAGGGGAATTGTATAGCAATTTCTCTCAGAGACTAGGGTGGCGTAGTGGCGGAGCTGCAACCTCACAGCGCTAGAGACACGGATTCGATTCTGACTACGGGTGCTGTCTGTGTGGAGTTTGAACGTTTTCTCTGTGAATGTGTGGGTTTTCTCTGGGTGTTTGCTTTCCAAAGACGGTCAGATTTGTAGGTTAATTGACTTCTGTAAATTGTCCCCAGTGTGTAGGATGCAAAAGTGGGATAAAATGGAACTAGTTTGCAGCGGGGATTCGGTGGGCCGAAAGGTCTCTTTCCGTGCTGTATCTCCAAACTTAATATTGAATCTCTTGAATTCTCTGATGCAGATGGTGGTATGGAGTTTGTACATTCTCCATGTGACATGCATGGGTTTTCTCCAGGTGCTTCGGATTCCTCCCACACTCCAAAGATGTACAGGTTTGTAGGTTAAATGGCTGGGTACAATTGTAAAATGTCCCAAGTGTGTGTAGGATAGTGCTGGTGTACGGGGTGATCGCTAGTTGGCGCGGACCTCAGTGGGCTGAACGGCCTGTTTCCAAGCTGTATCTCTAAACTAAAGTAAGCTAATTGAGGCCTATTGGGCTTTCAGCACCAGCCTTAACGTTAGCATCGATTAGCACTGTCATACTGAATAACTGGCAGGCTTTAGGGGCCTACTCCTACTTTCTTGTGTTCATTTGATACTGATTCAGTAAACTAGTTTAAATGAGAGGTAGATCTACTTCTAGCTGGGAGAGAGATTAAGTTGTGCAAAAGATCGCTGCATGATATGATCAGTCAGAATAATTTTCCAGACATTTTGATCACCAAGGTCAGGAGAGTAGATGGAGAAGTGAATTTATTTTTCTACCTTTATTCAAACAGGCCTAGGTTTTCAACTTTTCCATGTGTGTGTTTGTGTTCATGTGTGGGAGGGATGTATACAATAATACAAAAAATATTCATGATTGGCTGGATACACTGAAGATTTTGTTTTCTCCCTGATCATTTCCTTGTATACAGCACTCCTTAGAAACTCCTTATACAGCGTCTTTTAAGTGATCTTAAAATATATTTAACACTGGTGGCGCACTTGAAAATCAGTAAAATAATGTGGAGTAATTCAGGGAGGGAGGGTTTAAGAAACAGTTAGGCAGGTACATGGATAGGACAAGGATGGAGGAATATGGACCAAGCGCAGGCAAGTTGGGCCGAAGGGCCTGTTTCCAAGCTGTATCACTCTATGACTCTATCACTGTGACCTCTCGACTCATATCTATCTGTGTGTGTTCGCAGGACTGCGACCCCACCCCCTTCAAACTTGCGTGTTGTTGCAGGACTGTGACCTCTCCACTCAAACCTCTGTGTGTGTTTGTGTATTTATATGTGTATGAGTGTCTGCGTATGTGAGTGTGTGTATGTATGTTTGAATGTGTATGTGTGTACGTGTGTGTGTGTGAATGTGTCTGTATTTGTGAACATGCGTATGTTAGTGTGTGCTATGTATGTGTGTATGTGAGTGTATGTATGTGAGTGTGTGTGTGTTTGTATGTGTGTGTATGTAAGTGTGTGTATGTATGTGAGTGTGAATGTGTGTGTGTTTATGTACGTGTGTATATGAGTGTATGCGAATGTGAATGTGTGTGTCTGTATGCGAGTGTGAACGTGTGTGTTTAAGTTAGTGTGTATATGTGTGTATTTGAGTGTGAATGTGAGTGTGAACGTGTGTGTTTATGTACGTGTGTATATGTGACTGTCTGTATGCGAGTGTGAATGTGTATATGTACGTGTGAATGTGTATGTGTTTATGTACGTGTGAATGTGTACGTGTGATATGTGAGTGTGAATGTGTTTATGTACGTGTGATATGTGAGTGTGAATGTGTATGTGTTATGTACGTGTGATATGTGAGTGTGAATGTATGTGTTTATGTACGTGTGTATATGTGAGTGTGTATGTGTTTATGTACGTGTGTATATGTGAGTGTGTATGTGTTTATGTACGTGTGTATATGTGAGTGTGTATGTGTTTATGTACGTGTGTATATGTGAGTGTGAGACAGATTGCACGGGTCAGAGAGACAGAGTTCCCCTTCCCCATCCCATCCCATCCAGACCCCGCCACCACCTGCCCCGCACCTGTCCCCCCCCCCCAGTACCCCCGCCCTCTTCACCCTCCCACCTTCAACCCCCCCCCCCGCCCCGCCAGTAACACGCCGGCCTCCCCTCCCCAGGCCCTGCCCACCCCCCGAGTGCAGACGACGACTCACCCGAGTGCGGGGCAGCGCGGGGCCGGTGCGGCCTAGGCCGGGAGCCGTGAAGGGGAGGACCGGGGACGGGAGCTCTCGGTCGCCATCGAGCGGCGGCACGGGCGCTGCGGGTGGGGTGGTGGTGGAGGGAAACTACGTCACCACGTGACGGCACGGTACCATACGTCACGACGGAGCTCGGTCCCCCCCCACCCTCCCTCCCGTCGTCGGCCCAGCATCCGGCGCAGGCGCTGTTGCCGGCCAGCCGTCTGCCCCGTCAGCCAGATGTGCGCAGGCGCATTGCCGGCCTTCTGCCCGGCCGGCCAGCCAGCTGTGCGCAGGCGCTGTCGCCGGCCCTCTGCCCGGACGGCCAGCCAGCTGTGCGCAAGCGCTGTCGATTCGGCTGCGGTGCCCCGCCTTCAGCTCGACCTGTCAGTCTGAGGTTGAGTCTTTCCCTCCACAGATGCTCCCTGACCTTCTGTGTGTTTCCACCCTTTTCTGCTTTGACAACAGATTTCCTGCGTATTCTGCTTCTTATTCCAGATTTTCAGCATGCGCAGTTGCAGGGGTTTTTTCGACGTCTTGTTTACTTTAGAGATGCAGTGTGGAAACAGGCCCTTCGGCCCACCGCATCCGCACCGACCAGCGATCCCCGCACACCAACACCATCCTACACAGGACTCGGGACAATTTATAATTATACCAAGCCAATTAACCTACAAACCTGTAAGGTCTTTGGAGTGCGGGAGGAAACTGAAGATCTCGGAGGAAACCCGTGCGGTTACGGGGAGAACGTACAAACTCCGTGCAGACAGCACCCGTAGTCGGGATCGAACCTGGGTCTCTGGCGCTGTAAGGTAGCAACTCTATGGCCGTGCCACCAAGCTGCCTATTTTAGTTTAGTTTATTGTGATGTGTACTGAGGTACAGTGAAAAGCTTTTTTTGCATGCTATGCAGTCAGTGGAAAGACTATACATGATTACAATCGAGCTATTCACAGTGTACAGATACACGATAAGGGAATAACACTTAGTGCAAGATGAAGCCAGTAAAGTCTGATCAAAGATTGACAGAGGGTCGCCAAGGAGGTAGATGGTAATTCTATTATATATATCATTTTTGTCTCTAATTCGTAAGTAGGTGGTGGATAACTCCCCCTCCCATTCCCACACTGACCTGGGTCTCCTCCATTGTCAGTGTGAGGCCCAGTGCAAAATGGAGGAACAACACCTCATATTACAGTTGGGCAGCTTACACGTCAGCAGTAAGAATATTGACTTCTCTAACTTCAAGAAACCTTTGCCTTCCCTCTCTCTCCATCCCTCTCCCCTTCCCGTCACATCTTCACTTCTGAAGTGGAATAATGATACGGACACAATATTTACAGGTTACATTCCTTAGTCTATGTTTATTAACTCTGCCGACTGTGGCCTCCTGCCTTGGCTTACACAGGGCACACACCATCTAACCCCCAAGTCAGCTGATACAAAGGTCAAGATATTTGCATATCATTATCATGACTCAACGTCATGACATCCCTCCTTTACCAGAATTAAACTTCAAATTAATGTGTTCTTTCTAACATACTTTCCAATTAAATTCTTACAACGCATATTTGGGCTTCCTTGTGTTTTCATTTGTGTTCCAATAACTCACAAAACAAATGCATTACAACCACAAAACAAATGCATTACAACTGTCTTTACCCTTAAAAATTATTCTGTTGGGTTTATTAGCCAGATACACCATGGCCTATGAAATACTAACTAAATACTTGTACAAATACAACACAATTTTTTTTTCCCTTAATACAAATAATAACTCGTAAGCTTTCTTTGCCTCTCAACAAATGTCATATTCATCTGTATAATTACTAAGCAAAACTATAACCTATAACACAAAATCATCGTATCACTTGGGAACTCTCCTTTCACGTTTTGGTCTACCAGATGGCACAGGAGCATCAGAGCCCGCTGAATCTGCCAAGGTGTTGTCATCCAGACGCCAGCTCTGCTCACCACCTGCATTGCAGTGTGCTGCCTCTGGAACTCTGGTCACCACCTCAGAAATGCTGGCTATCGGGAGCCCCGACCGCCCCGACGTGGCAACTCCAACAGCCTGACCGCGGGAGAAGACGGCAGGGTACAGAAAAAGACATTCTGGCCTTCCATCACAGTGAGGAAGTGACTGGAGGAGACTCACTGTGATAGATGTTTCTTTTGTTTGGTGTTAGTTTGTGATTGTATGTGTTATTGCATTTTTATTGATTATTCTTATTGGTCTTATTGTTGAACTGCGGGTAATGTTTCATTTCACTACACATTTATGTGTATGTGACAAATAAACGACTATTGACTATTGATTGACTATCTCAGGAACACCAGTCACCTCAGGGATGCCGTCTGGCCCCTCTGAATCGGTAGCTCTCGGTGGACTTTGGGCCACCTCGAGTCTCGACATGTACTTTTTGACACTCGATACATTCCTCTTGTAGATAACACCTTCTGGAGACTTGAGTGTCACCCTGCTGCTGCTCCTCAATACAACATTGTGTGGCTGGCAATGGTAAGGAGTGTCTATTTAACTGCCATCATCTCGCCTCACAAGCATGTCTTCACCAGGCATTATTTCTGAGTGACTGGCTCCTCGTTTCAAGTCGGCATACCATTTTGCCGCACCTTTTTTTTCGGCATCATGGTCTCTCTGATCCTGGTCTTCTGTGATCTCTCGCACTTCTGGCATTTTAGTGCGAATTATAGACAATAGACAATAGGTGCAGGAGGAGGCCATTCGGCCCTTCGAGCCAGCACCGCCATTTCAATGTGATCATGGCTGATCATTCTCAATCAGTACCCCGTTCCTGCCTTCTCCCCATACCCCCTGACTCCGCTATCCTTAAGAGCTCTATCTAGCTCTCTCGAATGCATTCAGAGAATTGGCCTCCACTTAAAAGGAATTGGAATTTTCCTTCCAAACAAGGCTTCTGCTGGGCTTTTCCCTGTCGTTGAGTGAGCGGTCGCCCGATGTACAGCTACGAATGCCAGCAGTGCCTCCTTCCAGTTTTTTCCTTCGGCATGGCCAATTCGTATCCTCTTCTCTTTGAACTGGTTTTGTCTCGACTTCTCCGTTGGCTTGTGGCCATTTAGGAGTCACCTTGTGATGATGGATGCCTGTGATTCTCATGTACTCAGCAAATGCCTCGGAAACAAACTGTGAATTGGACAGGTTGTGTGAGTGGGCGGATGCATGGCAGATGCAGTTTAATGTGGATAAGTGTGAGGTTATCCACTTTGGTGGTAAGAATAGGAAGGCAGATTATTATCTGAATGGTGTCAAGTTAGGAAAAGGGGACGTACAACGAGATCTGGGTGTCCCAGTGCATCAGTCACTGAAAGTAAGCATGCAGGTACAGCAGGCAGTGAAGAAAGCCAATGGAATGTTGGCCTTCATAACAAGAGGACTTGAGTATAGGAGCAAAAGAGGTCCTTCTGCAGTTGTACAGGGCCCTAGTGAGACCGCACCTGGAGTCCTGTGTGCAGTTTTGGTCTCCAAATTTGAGGAAGGATATTCTTGCTATTGAGGGCGTGCAGCGTAGGTTTACTAGGTTAATTCCCGGAATGGCGGGACTGTCATATGTTGAAAGACTGGAGCGACTAGGCTTGTATACATTGGAATTTAGAAGGATGAGAGGGGATCTTTTCAAAACGTATAAGATTATTAAGGGGTTGGACACGTTAGAGGCAGAAAACTTCCCAATGTTGGGGGAGTCCAGAACCAGGGGCCACAGTTTAAGAATAAGGGGTTGGCCATTTAGAACTGAGATGAGGAAAAACTTTTTCAGTCAGAGAGTTGTGAATCTGTGGAATTCTCTGCCTCAGAAGGCAGTGGAGGCCAATTCTCTGAATGCATTCAAGAGAGAGCTAGATAGAGCTCTTAAGGATAGCGGAGTCAGGGAGTATGGGGAGAAGGCAAGAACGGGGTACTGATTTAGAATGATCAGCCATGATCACATTGAATGGCGGTGCTGGCTCGAAGGGTCGAATGGCCTGCTCCTATTGTCTATGTTCTGATTCCCTTTCGGCTTCCTTCGTTGTCATGGCTCTTGGCGTTGACTGAATTGCGATGAAGCGCACAAAGTTCTCTGCTTCCATCTCTAGCGTGGATGTTGCTCTCAGCTGTTCATCCTTCAACAGTCTCAACAGCGGGTCCGCGATGTTTGCTTTCCCAGCAACTTGGACTACTTTGTACTTGTACTGTTGGGAGTCTCAGCACCCAGCGTTCTATTCTGGCACATGGCTTAGACCTTGTTGAGGCTTGTGATCTGTAACGAGTTCAAATTCAATGCCGTACAAACAAAGCATGGAACCATTCATAGGCCCACACTAGTCTTAGTGCTTCTTTCTCTGTTTGAGAATTCCTTCTCTCCACGCTGGTTAAAGATCAACTGGCATATGCTATGATTCTGGGTCCATTTGCATGTGTCTGTACCAGCACTGCTCCCAAGCTAGCATCTGCTATGACTTTTGTTCGTGCAGCTGGATCATAATACCCAAGGGTTTCTGCACTCATTAGACTCTGTTTCAGTGCTTTGAATGCCTGTCTCTGTTCACTACCAAACTGGAACAGTACGTCTTTCCTAGTCAACTTTCTCAGCAGATCTGCCAGTGTAGCAAAATTTGGAATAAATTTTGCACAGTAATTGACCAGTCCTCGAAAGCTCCTCATCTCGGTTGCATTCTGAGGTTCACATGCATCTGCAACAGCTTTTACTTTAGCCTTTGCCAGGTTCATCCCTTCACTTGCGAGTCTGTGTCCCATGAAATCCATCTCGGAGATGCGTAACTTGCACTTGTCTTCATTCACAGTGAGTCCTGCTTCTTGAAGTTTAGTCAACACTAGCTTCAACCTCCTGTCATGCTCTTCACGAATTGGTGCATGGCCGATGATGTCATCTGATATGTTTGCTGCTCCTGGTACACCCTGAATCACTCTGTGGATTTCATACTGATAGATCTCAGGGGCAGCATTGATTCCAAACGTCAGTCTTTTGAACCGGTATAATCCGCAGTGAGTGACGAATGGTGTCACCTCTCTTGACTCTGGTCAATTTCCAATTGGTGATATCCCCACTTGAGATCAATTTTGGAGAACACTTTACTGGTTGATAACTCTTGTAGCACCTCATCGATCGTCGGAATTGGGTGTCTTTCTCTGATTATTGCTTCATTGGTTCTCCTCATGTTCACGCACAGTCTGATATCATTATTGGGTTTCGGCACTATCACTACTGGACTCACCCATGGTGTCAAATGTTCAACTGGCTCAATAATGTCCTGATCAATCAACTCCTTGATTTTAGCTTCTACTTTCCCACAAAGTCCAAATGGCGTTCTCCGCACTGATTGTGCTTTCGGCTTGACAGTTTCATCAATGGCTAACTTCACTTTCAATTTTCCAACCCCTTGGAATACTGAGTGAAATTCCTGTCATCTTGTGTCTGCACTGAATTGACATGCACTCCGATGTGCAGCACTCCCAGTTTTGAGCTGTACTCCTATTGAGCAGGGGTTCTCCCTTCTCCTCTGTCACCACGAATTCTGCATCAGCTTTCCTATCTCCGACTTCTACTTTAGCCGTGAAACATCCAATGGTCTGCAACGGTTCAGTTGCGGTGTATGGATATTGTTGTGTATTCATGCCAATACACAAGAGTTGCAACTCATAGTTTTATTTGTACTTAAGCGGAGGTAACAATAAGTGCTATCGTCTTCACAGTCTGGTCGCGGTCTGCCTGGAAGGCAGCGACCGGCAGCGTACATAGTCAAGGTGGGAGTGAAGATCCGGACTGGATCGTGTGTGGAATGTGCAGCATGCATAGTGAATGTGATGCTATATATATATAGTGAAGGTGAACTAGCATGCACAATCTACATCCTTCCTCTCAAGGAAAGAATACATAATAAAATAAAGATACAGTAGTCGCCGTGGATCTTATAATATATATCACCGCTCATGTGCGACTAACATAAGTACAGGTAAACTGATATTGACAAAGGCAGTCCAAACGTAGCCCGTTGAATGTCACTCAAAGTTCAAGTGTTAGGCCTGGTACTTCACGGTGGGCCGGCAGGCACGACCTGCACGTGTATGGTACAGTCCCGCTGGAGACGAGACCGATGGAACCGGCCCCAGAGAGTGCGGTGACATTGCTGGCGATGGGATGGGAGACGATGGCGGGAGGTGAGGTGGCGAGGCCACAGGCGAGGCCGGAAGGGCTGACAGACCGGGCAGCGGAGGCATAGACAGGCCGGTGTCCCCAGAGGGGTGCGGGTGGGTTAAACTTGAGTGGTCGGGGAGGAACACTGGCAGGATGTGCTGTCGGTTGCGTCTGTAAATTCCGCCGTCGGCTTCGACTAAATACGAACGAGGCTTGGGCGCAGGCCGAGATATCACCCCCAGGCGGTCGTGACATTTTTCGGTTCGTAGGCGGACCGACCACCTGACCGTTAGCCAGTGGTGGCAGAGGCCTGCTCGTCTTGTCGTACCAGCGTTTTTTGATGTCACATTTCCGTTGCAGCTGGGACTGAACATCAGATGGAAAGCGAACTTGTGGCTCCAGTGTATGTTTAGCAATGGGTAAAGTGGTTCTTGTCTGCCTGGACATTAGGCGTTGCGCGGGTGAACCAAGGATCGGATCGCGGGAGATGTTCCGCAGGTTTAGTAAGTCGAGGAAAACGTCCTATCCCGCTCTGCGGGAACGTTCCATTACCTGCTTGGCACTCCGGACGGCACGCTCCGCTAGCCCATTAGACTGAGGGTACTCGGGGCTACTAGTGATGTGGCAAAAGTCCCAGCATGCAGCAAATCCTTTGAATTGGAGGCTGGCGAATTGGCTGCCGTTGTTGGAGAGTAGGCGATGAGGAGCCCCGTGGGCGGAGAAATGGCGTGCAAGCTTCTGGATCACTGCCGCGGAGGTGTGGCTCGGGAGCAGATCGATCTCGAACCACCCGGAGTACGAGTCGACTATGACTAAGTACCGCTTCCCGTTCCACTCAAAAATGTCAGTTGCCACGATGGACCACGGGAGGTCAGGAACCGGGTGTGGAAGGAGCGGCTGTTTCTGCTGGTGCGGCGCCAGGCTGTTGCACACCGCACAGGACTCAACTTTTTGACGAATATAGTCAGACATTCCAGGCCAGAAGAACATGCTCTTAGCTCTCGAGATCGTTGCTTCTGTGCCTGGGTGTCCCCCATCGATGCTGTCGAAGTACTTGCCATGTAAGGAGGCAGGAATCACAGGTTTGTGGCCCTTTACGACAATACCACCCTGCAGGACGAGCTCGTCGCGGACGGAGAAGGGCTGTAAGGCAGCCGGCAGTCTGTTCTGCTTGACCGGCCACCCATGTCTTATGACAGAGGATAGTGCTAGGAGGGTGTCGTCGGCGGCAGTCTGGGCTGCCAGGTTCTCCAGGCAGGACGAGGGGACGTAGGAGACCATCATGACGGCAAACTCGTCTCCTGACGAAGGAGAGCCGCAGGTTGCCCGCGGAGCTCGAGAAAGGGTGTCCGCCAGGTGCATGTCCTTGCCCCGCTTGTAGACTACAAAGATGTCGTACCTCTCAGCATCATCCGCTGGAGCCGCGCAGGGCAGCATGTATTGGCTTGCTTACAATGCTAATGAGTGGCTGGTGGTCTGTTTCGATCGTGACCTTCTTGCCGAAGATAAAATCATTGAATTTTCTGCAAGCGAAGACGACCGCTAGCAGCTCTTTTTCGATTTGCGCATATCGTTGTTCGGTGTCTGTCATAGTACGAGAGGCGTAGGCAACAGGTCTGTGGCCGTCACCGCTGTTTTGAAGGCAGACAGCACCCAGTCCATACTGCGAGGCATCGCAGGACAGCGTGACAGGCAGCTTGACATCGTAGTACGCGAGAGTGGGGGCACAAGACATCTGTTGTTTCAGAGTGTCGAACGCTCTCTGTTGCTGTTCATGCCAGCCCCAAACAGTGTCTTTGTGAGTTAGTAGGCGTAATGGGGCAGATATTTCACTAAACTTCGGGATGAATTTTCCCAGGTAGTTGACCATCCCGAGAAAGCGCTGCAGACCGGTCACATCGGAGGGCGCTGGCAGTTCGTTGATCGCGATCGTTTTAGATGGATCGGGTTTGAGACCGGCGCTCGTGAATATGTGGCCCACGTAGTTGACTTCTCTCACCCGGAATTTACACTTAAGCGGGTTGAGTTTGAGATTGATCTCTTTGGCGCGGTCGAGGACTTTCTTCAGATTCGCGTCGTGGTCCTCGACATTCTGACCGGCGACGAGGATGTCGTCAACCACAATTGAGCAGGGGTATCCGGCAAATAGCTGTTCCACGGTGCGCTGAAACACCTCGCTAGCTGAGTTTATGCCGAAGGGCATACGTAAAAATTTTAAACGTCCAAACGGTGTACAAAAAGTGGTCAGGTTGGAGGAGTTGTCATCTAGCGGAATCTGCCAGAAGGAGCTTTTTGCGTCGAGGACGGAGAAAACTGTTGCCTTGCCCAGTTGCGCTGCGACATCTTCCACCGTGCGCATGGGATGGTGTGGCCGTTTAATGGCGGTGTTCAAATCCCTGGGATTAATGCAAATCCGTATCTCCTCCGTGTTTTTTTTAGAGGCAACCACCATGGTAGAGACCCAGTCTGACGGGTCCGTGACAGGTGCAATCACTCCCAGATCCACCATCCTGTTGAGTTCACCCAGCACGTGGTCCCGCATAGCATGGGGAATCCGGTGGGCGGGACGGACGACCGGTAAGACCTCTGGGTCGATCGTGATCTTGTACGTGACCGGAAGCTTGCCGAGCTTGTCGTTAAAGAGCTCACCGTACTGCGAGAGGAATCGCTGGGCGGGGGCATGTGCGGAAGCCAGTTGATGGACCACCGAGTCGAAGGCAACCAAGCCTAAGTCGATGCAGGCAGCAATGCCTAGCAGGGAAGGAGTGTTTTCCCGGACAACCAAGAAAGACAGTTTGTGAACCCGGGACGCTAGCTGGCACTGCAGCTCAACAGTTCCGACGGGCTTGATTGAGCCCCCTCCAAAGGGAAGCTGTGAGGCCATGGTTGGCTTGATGTCCTTGGCATTACGAATCCTGTGGAGCTCTGGTAAGATGATAACGTTGCAGCGAGCCCCTGTGTCGAGCTTTGCAGTAACAGGCACTCCGTTAATGAGGAGGGTGACCTTGGGATCGAGATGTTTTGCAGATGGGTCTGATAAGGAATGTATATTGATATTCAGTCCGTCGATAGCAGCTAGGTCATGCTCAGTAAACACAGGGAGTGGTGCAGGTGCTGCATGGGACGGCTCTGGCTGTAGCAGATGAACCGACTGTTTTGTCCCGACTCTGTTCCCACGCGAACGACAGCAGCGGACAAAATGGTTTCTGCGTTTGCAGTAATTACAGACTTTCCCAAATGCAGGGCACTGCTCCCGATCCCAGCGTGTGAGCCCCCCACAGTTACTACAGTTGTTGATGTGACCGGCACAGGATCTGCCGGGCACTTCAGAAAGTGGGCGTTGAGCACGGCAACATTCACATCAAACGCAGAGTGGGGTCCCGGCCCCAAGTATTTAGTGTGTGAGGCAGTTAGCTCAGCAACTCGACAACGATACTCAGCCACCTCCAGGGTGAGGTCAGCATCACGTAGTAGTTCATCACGCACCTTGTCATCAAGGATGCCACAGACCAGTCTGTCCCGAACGAGACTGTCACACAAATTGTCGAATGCGCACCAGCTGGCAATATATCTCAGGGAGCTAATGTAAGCTTCAACAGGCTCACCTTGCTTCTGGTTGCGAGTAAAAAATCTGTGGCGCTCCATAACGAGATTCGAGCGCAGCTCGCAAAGCTGTCGGAACTTTGTCAGGAGGCAGTCTGGGTCCTCCATAGATTCCGCCGGGACCTGAACACCCGCGGGAGTTATCCGGGCCGGCGCGCAGTGGAACCGGTGAGCACGGCGAATGGCCTCACTGCCCGCCAGGTTGAGAATAGCAGCACGAGTAGCTGGAGGTGCAGCATGATGTGCTGCCTGAATATAGATCCTGAAATCCTCCTCGAAGATGCGCCAGCGTTCAGCGAGGTTGCCATCGAATACGAGTGGGTCAGGCTTGCGAAACGCTCCAGCCATAGTGAGACAGTAAATCAAAACAAACTAAGCAAAAAAAACAAAACTGAAGTAGTGGGTCGAGAAACTTCTGACGCCATGTTGTGTATTCATGCCAATACACAAGAGTTGCAACTCATAGTTTTATTTGTACTTAAGCGGAGGTAACAATAAGTGCTATCGTCTTCATAGTCTGGTCGCGGTCTGCCTGGAAGGCAGCGACCGGCAGCGTACAGTCAAGGTGGGAGTGAAGATCCGGACTGGATCGTGTGTGGAATGTGCAGCATGCATAGTGAATGTGATGCTATATATATATAGTGAAGGTGAACTAGCATGCACAATCTACAGATATAACTTCCTACTACACCTCCTGGACGTGCACTTGATTTTCTGCTGTTTCAAGCATTCCCAAAGTGATCTGTCAATTACGTTGCTGTCGCTACCAGAATCTACAATCACTGGCACTGTAACACATCCGATGGTCACTGCAAATTTCTTGAGATGGCTATCATTCAATGCAAACTGATAATTCCTTTTAACGGCATGCTCACCAGGCTCATCACTGCCCTAGTCACTTCCGAAATCACCTTCTACGTGACGGACGTGACCCTTTTTCTGCCAAGGTCTGTCTATCTTGTCACTGGACTTCCCTTTCTGCCTTGCCTTGGAAGATACGCTCTTGTTGTAATCATTTGTCTTGTCCCACGCTCTCCGCATTTGTTTTGTCCCTGGCCTGACTTTTACATTTCTTTGCAAAATGATCTTTGTCTCCACACTTCCTACATGTTCTACCTTTTGCCAGACAATATGCATATTTCCCGATGTGACCCTTGTTGCCGCAAGTGTAAAACTCAATCTCACATTCAGGCTTACTTCTTGGTCTACCGTAGGATAGCCAGTTAACTTGCCCAGTCTTGGAATCTTTCAATTTCATGCTGTGAAATTGTCCCTCAACAGCTTTGAATGCTGCTGCAATCGACAAAGCATCATTAAGGTTTAACTCACTCCCTTTTTCTAGCAGCCTTCTCCTGAGTTTGTCTGACTTGCAATGCTGAACAACCTGATCCAATATCTGGTTTTTCACATCAGCAGCCACATATTTGCATCCTACAGACACCTGTCTGAGACGTGGCACAAATTGAGCAACAGTTTCGCCCTCTTCCTGTTTTGTTTTGCAGAATAAATGGAGTTGAAGTGTAGCATTCGGCACCACCACCACATGACTGTTCAATTCATCAACGGCTTTCTTATCGTTTTCCTTCATTCCGGTGTCAGGGAGTGTTTTAAACATTTCTCGAACCGCTGGCCCAGCGGTGAAGAGAAGCAACGCTCTCCGCTGCGCCTTCTCATCAAGAAAGAACCTGCGACTGTCGGCATAGGCCTCAAATTCCTCCATCCAAGCGTTCCACTTCACGCTGACGGTACTTGCATCACCCGTCGGATTGAAGTGTGGAACTCCGAAGTGCTAAGCAATCAGCTCCTGCGACTGCCATTATGACCTTTTTCTAACCTTTTTCCAGCCTATAGCAACAAATCCAAAATGTCCAAAATCTCCATCATCACCTCTGATGTGAAATAATGATACGGACACAATATTTACAGTTTATATTCCTTAGTCTCTATGTTTATTATCTCTGCCAACAGTGGCCTCCTTCTTTGGCTTACACAGCAGCAAACACCATCTGACCTCCAAGTCAGACTGAAGGGTCTTGTACCGAAACGTCGTCCATTCCTTCTCTCCTGAAATGCTGCCTGACCTGCTGAGTTACTCCAGCATTTTGTGAATAAATACATTTTATCACTGTTTGCTTTGTTGTTACGTTCTCCTAGCTAACATTGATCTTTTCTACATTTTCCTTGATCTCATTTTCGCACCTTACACTTCATTATCTCGGTATCTCCCTATCCCCTGATTTCAGTCTGAAGAAGGGTCTCGACCTGAAACGTCACTCATTCCTTCTATACAGAGATGCTGCTTGTCCTACCGAGTTACTCCAGTATTTTGTGTCTATCTTCAGTGTTCTCCATATCTGTTATGGGAAACTTTCTGGTGCCCATTTTGTGAGGCATAACTTGGTAGGTTGGAACATTTCTTCTCTAAATTTTTGCTGGAATTTGGGACAGTTTGATGCCAATATATATTTTTAAACAGCAAAATTGTTGAATATTTGAATTGCAGAAAGTCAGACATTTTTATTATTTTAATTAATGTGACAAGATTAATTGGAAAAAAATCAAAAGTATTAAAAATCTAACTGTTGTACACTATTGCATTTAGAAGACAGAAAGATGAATTAAAAACAAAATCATCATATATTTTTTCAAATGAAAGACTTTAATGAGTCTCAATTTCATACAGCTAATTGCAATTGATCAATATGTTTTGTGATTATTGCACTAACTTTTTTTAATGACACATTTCTATCAATGTGTCTTCAAAAACTTTAAATATACTTTGACCAGCATATTTAGCAGACCAGGATTAATACCTTACATTATAGTGTATGCCTTATTAAAATTTCTTGTACCCTGAATGCTCACTCTTTATAACCCATACAAGTAAATGGTGCACAATTCACTGAAACTCAGTTATGAGGTATTATATAGCTGTAAAATTTAACAAATGACTTTACTATGTGATCACGTTGTATTACTGGCAGACAAAACAGTTTAGCCCCATCAGATGCTGAGGAAATAGGTTACTAACAAACTCTCATCTGGATCATATGAGCATCAGGGTGTATGTATTATGTTCCAACATGCACAATGTCACCTACATTTGATCAGTGTAGGAAAGAGCATTTGATTTTTAGGCATCTGTTGCAATGTCAGAGGGCAGTCCTCAACAGTAGAAATTACCATGACATCCTGTTAAGTGCACAAATATTTTGATGAATAACATTGTTGCCGATTTGCTTCTTGCTTATAAGCCTTTCCTCCATAATATTGCACCAATTGTTAAGAGCTTAAACGCAGTAAATCAATACCAAAAATAAGGTTCCATTTAATGAAATTCTTTTACACTTTTAGCATTGGACTACTAAACCTTTGAGGAGTTAAATGTTATATTAATTTAATATATTCTATCGTCGTTTAAAATTAATCTAGGGACATAAGCAGATGCAAATAGCAGCTTGCCAGAAATCAGGTTATTTATCATACCCTGTTAGCATTACAAGAACAAATTAAGATACATTTTTGAAATGTACACTTGAACTGATTAATAACAACAAATATGGAGTGGAAATTTATGCTGCTGTGGGATCCTGCTCATTGCACCAATTTAGCAAACTTTCATTTCTGCTACTACATACTGGTGAACTGTTAATATCTGGAAGATTTTGATGAAGATATTTAATTCTTACAATACAGGACAATAATATCCTGATCTACACAAGCTAGACAGAAAAAAGAACATTGAAGGGTAATGTACAATTATTAAATTGATATTGATTTTTACCAAATTAAAAGAATAAGGTATGCGTAATTTGTAGGTTTGCATTAATGGACAAACAACAGAAATTGTGCTTGATGACAATAATAGATTTAAAGATTACAATGTGGCATATTTCTGCAAATTGAACTAACTGAATGGTATATCAGTGATGCCTTCAGTTAAAGTAACTTTTAAAGAAATAGTTAATTAGAAATAAAAATATATCCTATTTTTCACCATAAATTGCATGATATATATATATATGTATATATATATATATATCTCTTGTGCGCTAAGTTCATGTCTTTATGTAACATCAGTCAGTGACTCGGTTGCATGCCTTCCAATGGTTGTTCATTTCGTATGCTCATCCAACTAACAGGTACAGGGTCATCTGAGAGGCATATGTCTGCTACAGTTTCAATTTTTGACCAATTGTGATCTTTCTTTGAGGTAAGATCAATCAAATAGGACCGCCAGTGAGCATTTCGGTCATGAACCTAAAAGTAAAATACAATACAATAATAAATATTAGTGGATGTAATTTGAAATTGTATTAAAATGTTTGTTTAGTTTACTTTAAAGATACAGTGCGGAAACAGGCCTTTTGGACCACCGAGTCCGCACCGACCAGCGATCTCCAGACACTAATATAGTCCTACACACTGGGGACAATTTACAATTCGTACTAAACCCAATTAACCTCCAAAGCTGCACGTCTTTGGAGTGTGGGAGGAACCAGGAGCACCTGGAGAATAACAACGTGGTCACAGGGAGAACGTGCAAACTCCATACAGATAGCACCCGCAGTTAGGATCGAACCCGAGTGTCTGGCGCTGTAAGGCAGCAACTCTACTGTTGCACCACCTTGCCGCCCCCTGAATATCCTAGTTATTGAATATTCAGCAGGAATCAAAAAATCATGCAATGGGCACAATATTAAACAGGGTTTTAAGTCCTCCACAGAAAGCAAGTAGGCTCTCTTGGTGAGGAAATAATTACTGTCTGTTTTTGTAATTAGTTCTGATGTCATGAATAAACTGTTTAATAGCACTGAAAATTAATGTAATGGCCAGATAACCTTAAGAAAACAGATTAACAATAGAAATGAAACACTCAGGCCTAGAATAATCATCATTGCAACAAGAACAATACATCGGAACAGAAACAAGAACATGGAGTCAACAGGTCTGTGTCCCATGATAATGTTGACTAACAAATATCCATCTACTTTAGTCCCGTTTACTAGCACTAGGTCTTAGACCTTGATACCTTCGCCCGTTAAGACATCCATTTTAATGTTAACATGGTCTAGAATACCCCTGTCACCTCCCCAAAATCTGAAACTAAAAATATCATTCTTCTTTGTGAACACAGATGAAAAGTATTAATTTAAGATCTCACCCACATCCTGCGGCTCCAAGTACATATTGGTCATTTAACAGGCTGATCTTTTTTCCCTGCTCACCCTCTTCATCTTAATATACTTAAGAAATGCCTTAGGACTTACAGAAAAATCTGAACACGCATTAATCTTTCACACTAATTCTTAATATAAAATAGCTGAAGGATTTTGTCACCCAACAGTTTAAGAAGCTTTAACATGAATCATGCCTTCAAGGAGGAAGAAGTAGAGTGCAAAACGTTCCTCCTTATAATCAACTATTCAATGCCAAGAATACATTGTTTTTATTTGGGGGGGGGGGGGGGGGGGGTTTGGAACAGTATGATCATAATATTTTAATTCTAAGATATATTTAAAATTAAGCAGAAAGCATGCATTATCTAAAAATATGAAGCACCTACAGACACGTGTCTTCTCAATGTGGACATATCTGTGAAAGTTCGCTCACAAGCCTTGCACTTGTAAGGCTTCTCCCCTGTGTGAATTCGTTGGTGACGTCGAAGTGCCCCCTGTTGGGTAAAAGCTTTTCCACACTGTTCACAAAAATATGGACGTGTTTCTGTGGAATATAATAAGATTCCAGTAAAACCATCGCTATTAACACAGATAATAAAATATTGCAATTTTCACACTGAAGAATTAAACCCAAAGGTGCAGTGACAGATCTCCAGTTGCTTGGCAGTCAACTGATCTCAGACCTCGAGTCTGAAGAAGGGTCCCGACCCAAACCATCACCAATCCTTTGTCTCCTGAGATGCTGCCTGACCCGCAGAGCTACTCCAGCACTTTGTGTTAATCTTCAGACCACAGTTGGACAGGTACATGAATAGGAAAGGTTTAGAGGGATATGGGCCAAATGGGACTAGCTTAGATGGGGTATCTTGGTTGCCATGGGCGGAAGGGCTGTTCCTATGCTCTATGACATAGTTCTTTGCGGCCTGTTCAGTTGTTCACAGCAGTCAATTGATCCAAAAAGCTCAGTTGTGCTCAGAAGCAATGCAACCAAGAAATTCCATTAAATAAAACAATTCCTGTGCCAGTAAGAACCTGACTGACTCCTCTCCCTTCCTCCTCTACATACATTATCCATTCCCTCCCCTTCCTGTGAAAATTGGTCATGTTATGAATTGAACCTCAACTGCTCTGATAAACAATTTTTTTTTGAAGATATGTAGAATGGCAAGAACAAATTTCATCTCTATGAGGTGGTGAAGGGCTGCTCCAATTGATGTTTACTGCTGGCACTCTAAAGGAGTGAAAAGTGGAGGCATTTATTAAAACGATTCAATTTTTAAAATTTCAATGTGAACATGAATCAAGGACATTGATTCTTGGCTACATTATGCTAAATGAGCTCAGGCTGGCCAGAGACCAGGTCTCTGCTGAGGCACAATCAATACATGCATTCTTTCTGTTGGTAAGGTAGATAGAATATCAATGGATCTCATGCGACATGAGTTAGCAGCAAACTTATCATCATATCATATATATACAGCCGGAAACAGGCCTTTTCGGCCCACCAAGTCCGTGCCGCCGAGCGATCCCCGTATATTAACACTATCCTACACCCACTAGGGACAATTTTTACATTTTACCCAGCCAATTAACCTACATACCTGTACGTCTTTGGAGTGTGGGAGGAAACCGAAGATCTCGGAGAAAACCCACGCAGGTCACGGGGAGAACGTACAAACTCCTTACAGTGCAGCACCCGTAGTCAGGATCGAACCTGAGTCTCCGGCGCTGCAATCGCTGTAAAGCAGCAACTCTACCGCTGCGCTACCGTGCCGCGGTAATACATGGAAATATAAATTCCAGTATTCAAAAGACCTGCAAGGCTCCTGTGACAAATTTATGAGAGGAAATTCTAGCTCCTACTGTTAGAGTATTTGCCCATCTCTAATTGGCAACATTGCAGCTGAAAGACATTAGTAATAGTTTTTAGTTTAGTTTAGAGATACAGTGCGGAAATAGGCCCAGAGTCCACACACTACATACTAGTGACAATTCACAATTTTTACCAAAGCCAATTAACCTACAAACCTGCACGCCTTTGGAGTGTGGGAAGAAACCAGAGCACCTGTGGAAAAACCCACACGGTCACGGGGAGAACATACACTGTACAGACAGCACCCGTAGTTGCTGTAAGGCAGCAACTCTACCACAGCTCCACCATGCCACCCAATAGCGTTCCAACTACTGCTTTTATTTTCTGTTACAGCTGACACAAACCTTATTGAAACGACTCAGAGCGACGTCAGGTTTAAATATCAATGTTTAAAACAAATCCTTCGTCAATATCTACCATGTTGCCAAATGGAACTTCAAAATCCATCTGCAGCTGTGAGCATTCTCAGCAGTTAAAAGGATAATGTTGTTTACAGTGTACAGTTTACATATTCTGTTGTGCTGCAGCTAGTAAGAATTTCATTGTTCTATCTGGGACACACGACAATAAAACACTCTTGACTAATGTTTGATCAATTAAATGATTGTATAAATATCTAGGCTTTCACGAGATGCTGCAGGGCCCTCTCCATTCCCTTTGGACAAATCTTACATTAGAAACTTGATTTTGAACGCATGGCTTATAATCAACTATTCTTTGCTAAGATTGCATTGTTGTATTAGTCGCATGACTAATATTTCATTATTTGAAAGTCCCTCAGACTCTGGGTAAGTGGAATGTTCCACTTCAAAATGATCCAGCAAAAAATGATACACACCAATGTATCAGATTCCTGTTATGGGATGACTTCCTTAGCCTCTCCGTCAGCCATTGAGATCATTGGCATCAGTATCCCTCGTGCTTGCTGTTTTTAAGCCAACAGAAACGCTGAGATTTTTGACAGTTGTTTGGCATCATTCTGTATTGACACCAGGTTTAAAATGGTGCAGGCTCACTAGGTATATTACCCCAACCTGGAGCTGGGAACCAGTAGTGGTGAAGATGAAGAATAGTAACAGGGAACCCAGTTACATAGAGAAAATAGAGAGGTTGGGAATGTATCTTTAGAACAGTGAACTTCCAATCAATATCTACCTCACAGCGAGTCCTTCTATAATCTGTGCAGAAATTTAATAGGATTAACAGAAACTTTGTGTTTACAGATAGTTTATGTAGATAGACATTAATCCCCTTTAATAGAATTGTTACAGACCTGCATGGATATTGCTGTGTTGTGCCAACGAGGCTCTCAGACCAAAGGTTTTCCCACATGCTTCACATTTATAAGGTTTTGCTCCCATGTGACATCGCTTGTGACATTTCAAATACTCATTGGTGGCAAAATGCTTCCCGCATACATCACAGCCATAAAGGCGCTCCCCTGCAAGAGAAATCAAACAATGTTGTCCATCGCTTGCCAAACCAAATTTTTTAATTCTCAGATTTTAAGTATAAACCTGCCATTTGAGAATTTCACCTTTATAACAAATACATTAATAAAACAAATTTATTTCAGCTTTTTCTGTTCATATTCTTACCTGCTCGTTTTAAATTGGTTCTTCCCTGAATAAACTGTACAAAACAATGCTTCTTCTCCCTCCCAAATTAGATAAAGTGGCAATCGTTAATTTAAAAGACTAAGGAGTAAAGATTGCGAGGTTTATCCTTATTCAATATCCATTCATGTATAGTTCCACTAATGATTGCTGACCCCTATCAGGAATACTAGGTATCACAAAATGCTGGAGTAACTCAGCAAGTCAGGCAGCATCTGGGAGAGAGGGAATGGGTGACGTTTCGGGTCGAGACCCTTCTTCAGAGTGATGGTCTGATAGATTCAAACCTATCAGGAATACTGATCAGTTTCCCCTCTGGTGATGAGATTAAAAAACGCAGCTTACTTGAAGAATCAAGCTGATATCTTTGTTCAACCAATGGATTAATTAGACATTCTCCTCAAGTACCACCATTTGAGCATAATAAAATAAGAAAACTAACATTTTCCTTAAATATTTCTTTCCGAGAACCCAAATACAATTTATCCTGAATATAGGTTTTTTCTTTAAGTGTTTTCTTTAAACATATTGGTTGGTAGTGAGGAAGAGCAAGAGATAACTGTCAAACAGCACAGAAACAGGCCTTAGTTCCAACTCATCCATGCCAACCAAGATGTCCCATCTAAACTAGCTCCACATGCCTGCATTTGGCCATATGGTGCTAAACCTTTGCTACCCATGTACCTGTCTGTGTCTTTAAAATGCTTTTAAAGTATCTGCCTCAACTACCTTTTGTGGCAGTTCGTTCCATATATCCACCACCCTGAGTGAAAAAGGTGTGCCTTAGGTTTCTATTAAATCTTACCCCTCTCCCTTAAACCCATGTCCTCTGGTTCTTGATTTCCCCCACCCTGGGTAAAAGACTTTGTGCAGTCCCCTTATCTTATTCAGGAATTCTGATGAGAATTCTGTAGCTAGCAATCCTTAGAGCATTACTTTTAAAAATAAATGATCATCATTACATAAATAATTTGGGACCAGTATTGTATCTGGAAGAAAAGCATCCTATTTATTCTTTGGGTGTAATATTCTGGATTGATTTCACTTCTAAACATGGTATCCTCAAAGGGCATTGCTACATTAATGCAAGCTGCCACAATCATTGTACGCCTAATGTATAACGATGCAATGAAGAAAGTGAAACCTAAAAACTGCACAGATTTGGATACCTGGCCTTTTCAATGGTTAATGTGAGACACTGCAGCAATGTGCAGTAATAGCCTCAGATTACAGTGCAGTAATCATTTCACAAGATCACTTCATCAATATGGACGTCATTCAATTTTGAAATGATAACTTTAGAGAAAATGTGCTCGGTATTAATTTCGTAATAGACCAGATAATGCAGGATGCAGATAGCACCAGATGTTCACCTCTCGCTGGTTATCTGTAGCTGCACTGACCTTTTACTGCGGTTGTTTTACAGAGGGAGTGGACTGCGAGTGTCAATGAGGCTGTAGTCAGCAGAAACTGCCCTGCCCATCGATTGCACAATTGGCCCTCTGTCAGAAAGCCTGCTCCACTGCTTCCACTTGTTTCTGAACATCAGGGTCATTTAGAAGCAGTTGACAAATATTTAATTTTTAGATATTGCATAATAAATTTAGAATTTTTAATTCAATACGTGAAAATATTCATTTAATTCAAACAGTACGGGGAGAAGCCCCATTGAATGGGAAAGGGGGTACACTAGATAACTGCAAAATATGGCAAAAATATGGCGAAATCCAGTTAAACATGGCAGAATGTACTCCATGATTATTTCATAAGGTCATAAGTGATAGGGGCAGAATTAGGCCATTCGGCCTATCGAGTCTACTCTGCCATTCAATCTTGGCTGATCTATCTCTCCCTCCTAACCCCATGCTCCTGCCTTCTCCCCATAGCCCCCGGCACCCTAATAATCAAGAATCTATCTCTGCCTTATATTCATTGACTTGGCCTCCACAGCCTTCTGTGGCAAAGAATTCGACAGATTCACCAACCTCTGACTAAATTCCTCCTCTTCTCCTTCCTAAAGGAATGTCCTTTAAATCTGAGGCTATGACAGGTCCTGGAATCTCCCATTAGTGGAAACATCCCCTCCACATCCACTCAAAAGGTCTTTTATTGTCACGTGTACCAATTAAGGTACAGCGATATTCGTATTACCATAATGCTATACTAAAAAAAGCAACAAGACACACGACTACATAAAAGTCAACATAAACATCACATTCCTCACTGTGATGGAAGGCAATAAAGTCTAATCTTCTTCCCTCATTTTCTCCCGCGGTCAGGGCAGTCGAACCATCCGTTGGAGCGATTGAAGCTCCCGCAGCCAGCGGTCGAAGCCCCCACGTCGGGGCGATCAAAACTCCTGCGGCTTGGAGTTCCTGATGTCGGTCTCCAACCAGGGACCGCGAGCTCCACGGTGTTAAAGTGCAGGCTCCCACGGTTGGAGCTCAGAGGTCGATCCCTGGCAAAGGGATCGCCAGCTCCACGATGTTAAGTCCTGCAGGCTCCCGCAGCTGGAGCTCCCAAGTCGATCTTCAGCAGGGGTCGCTAAATCCTCGATGTTAGGCCGCAGTGCAGACGGAGATAGGATACGGAAAATAATTGCATGTCCGTCGAGGTAAGAGATTAAAATATAGTTTCCCCCATCCCCCCCCCACATAAAACAAGCTAAAGAACACTAAAAACATACATTTAACACATACTAAAAAACAACGTAGAAGGAAAGGACAGACTGTTGGCGAGGCAGCCATTGCTGGCGCCACACGGTGGACTCTATCCAATTCATACCTGTATGTGTTCTCTTGTGACCATTTAATTTAGCTTTATCGGTGAAACAGGCTCCGCAATCCTCACAAATATAGGGTTTCTCTCCAGTATGTGATCTGCAATTCGTATGAGATTATTTTAACATTAAACATTTGTCAATCTCCAAAAGTAATTTCAAAACATTCCAGACATAAATCTGGACATCTGTCCACACACATATACATATATATATATATATATATATATATATACATATACATATATATGTATGTATGTATATATATATATATATATATATATATATATATATACACACATACACACACATTTCTGTTTACAGATATCATATAGGCAAATAAATTTATCACCACATCACCTAACATTTTAAACAGTTAGGTAAAATTAAAATGCTTTGTATACAAGTATTACTTCAAATTGTAGATCTCTCCAACATGTGTATATTGCCAGCCAATGACAATGATGTGTTTTACCTTCTTTCACATATTACTGAATAGCAAATACAATCAAATGGGCAACATGGTTGAGCAAGGAGTTACCTAATTCTAACTCTTGCAAGCATACATGAGGAGATAGCTTCCGTTCCACTAACCAAGCCATTTAGGCATCACATTAGACCAAACAGAAGTAGATTTGCCAACCCAGAACACAGAATTTGAAATAATTAGACAATAGGTGCAGGAGTAGGTCATTCGGCCGTTCGAGCCAGCACCGCCATTCACCGTGATCATGGCTGAACATCCACAATCAGTACCCAGTTCCTCCCTTCTCCCCGTATCCCTTGACTCCACTTTCATTAAGAGCTCCATCTAACTCTCTCTTGAAAGCATTAAGGGAATTGGTCTCCATTGCCTTCTGAGGCAGAGAGTTCCACAGCTTCACAACTCTTTCCTCATCTCCGTTCTAAATGGCCTACCCCTTATTCTTAAACTGTGGCCCCTGGTTCGGGACTCCCCCAACAAACACCAATTGAGATGGGGAGGCACAAGGGTGAAGCCTAGCTGATCTTTCTATCAAAATTGAATACTTTGTAGACCCAGACCCAGGTGGGAAAAGCTATTAGGGAATAAATATAAACCAAACTTAAAGATGTGACCTTGTGTGAGTTTTGAGCTGGGTTGGTTGGGCAAATCGAGAATGGCATATAGAGCACTCATAAGGCTTCTCTCCTGTGTGTGTCCGCATATGGAATACCAGTGCTGTTCGTGAACTTAAAATCTTCCCACAAACAGAGCACAACGAACGTTTTATGCGCCCCTCATGCTTCCGAGCATAGTGAGTCCGCACATCTCTTTTCCTCTTAAAAGTTGCATTACATAGAGTGCAAGCAAAGTGTCTTTCATCACTGTGAACGCAAGCGCAGTGCTCTTTCCAACTGTTGTGGGTTGCAAAAGCCTTGCCACAAATCTCACAGTGATAGACTTTTCCTGGTAGGGACTGGTGAACATCCTTGCAGTGTATCACATATTCTTTCCTGGACTTAAATTCACTATCACATTTATCACATTTAATAATGTGATTTGATTTCTGCAATCTTCCTCGTTTGTTGCCTTTCTTTGTTTCAAATTCCTTGTGAGAATTATTTGGTTCAGGATCATGTTCATTTGAGTAGTCTACATCTTTATCGTGATCATCCTCATTCTCTGCGCCATTTCCTTCATTGCCCTCTACTCCAGATTCTTCTTCATCATCATCATCATCATCATCATCATCATCTCCACTATCTTCGTCTTCATCATCTCCACTATCTTCATTCCCGATATGCCTTCCTTTGGTGTTTAGTAGAATATGTTGAGCATTTGCATATTTTGTATCTTTGCCTTTCTTTTCTTCCATTTCATTTATATTATTACACTCTGTAATTTCACTATTAGATGTATTCTGTTGTTCTTCATCCCATGTTTCTCTGTTATCGCTAATGTTCATGACCAAGTCATGATCTTCTGATCTATCCCATTTGTCTCCGTTACTACTGACAATACCAGCAATGTCATCCGGCTTATCTACAACTTTCCAGTACATAAATGGCGGTTTCTTCTCTTGACCAGATTCATGTATCTTTCTGTAAAAAAACCCACAATTTAATCTAATATTTCTTAAAGTTTAGAAGTATAAATGTATTCTTTCTGATCAAAACTAAACTGTATATGCGAGAAAAAAAACAAACTGCAAAGTGCTGGAGAACTCAGCGGGTCAGACAGCATCTCTGGAGAACATGCTGAGTCAAACAATTTAGATTTGTTTCTTGGGACACAATAGAAGAGTCTTCAGACAGTTCTGCAAAATCACGAGAATGACGCTTTCTATTTTGAACCGAAATAAACAAATAATATCTAGTGGCAAAGTCAATTGTTAAAAAATTACTAATTCCCAATATAAAGCATCAATATATTATGCCCTTTAAAACCTTAATTTGAGGGGAAGAGAGGGGGAGGATGGGGGACTCGATAAACTCAAATATCAGTTAATAAGTGTACTAGACTTGGACAGATGAGAGTGCAATTTCAAACTGCATCAACTTTGCCTTCCATCACAGTGAGGGTATGCCTAGAGCAATCACTGTGATGGCTGTTTTGTGTAAAAAATTGTATCTGTGTGTCTTGTGTTCTTTAATGTCTACTGCTGGACCCTGACGTGAGAGGACGCTGGCGTTGATTATTCGCCGCTTTTCCGTCAGGATAGTTTGTCTGTTTGTCTGTTTGTTTCTATGTTAATTGTATTTGTAAAGCGCTTTGTGCATGTGTTAAGGCGCTATATAAAATAAATATATTATTATTATTATTATTATCAAACACATTCAAGCAATGATCAAATAGATCTTACTGAGAGGAGATATACAGGATACCAGTGGTACAATATTGAAGGGAATTCTGAACATTAAATCAAATAGGCAGAGATATTGGTTTTACTACTGACTGCTGCATATTTACCTCTGACAGTACTGAGAATTCTTCAGTTCTACTGACATTCCCCGACTGATGCAATCGGCGACTTACATAAACAAATCTGTACTCAGTCCCTAGTGCCATAAAGGCAGTTTGTAATTTCCACAACTCTGTTCGATCACTCACGTTTAGATTGGAAACAAGTCGGCAATAGTGGCAGTGCTTACCAAGAAGGCCCAGGTGCAGTCGAGACACATATAAAATCTGACTTATATAAGGGTCGGGGAGTGCCTGTATACAGGATACCAATGGTACAATATTGAAGGGAATTCTGAATTTTAAACAGGCCGAGATATTGGGGTTACCACTAACTGCTGTGTATTTACCTCAGAGTACTAAGAATTCTTTCGTATAATTTTTGATTTCAGCAATTGAAAATAAAATCCATGAGACACTTTTGTAAAAAGAAACAGAACAGTTCATTACGATTAATAACAATCTATATGGAATTGGAATACCTTACGTGAGTGTTGTATGCAGACCGCTGAGCAAAGCTGGCAGGGCAGTACTGGCATCTATAGGGCTTCTCTCCCGTATGTGTTCTGATGTGAACCGTCAATCCACATTTTGAGCTAATAACTTTATCACAAAATGGACACGTCTGTGGAGTCCTCTTCTTCTCGTGCACTCTCCTAGTGTGGTCGTTGATGTCCTTTTGGCGTTTAAATCGCTTGTCACACAACAAACAGACAAAAGGTCGCTCGTTGTTATGAACAGTCAGTCTATGCTGCCTTAGGTTCTGATAATTGGAAAAAAGCTGAGAACACATATTGCAGCTGTACTTTACCACAATGGTTATACCGTGCTCGGAAGTCATATGCACTTGATAGGGTTTCAAAAACGGAAAGGTCTGGTGACATTTGTCACATGTGTAATTTTGAGCCATGCGTTTGGAAGCGTTCCGATTTATTTTTTTCAACTCATAACCATCCGAAACTTCGGGCTCATCCTGTGTTCCATCTTCATCCTCCAGACAGTGGAGTTTTTTGATTACAATTCTAGTTTCCGGAGAATCAGCCTGGATTATTGGATTAAATACTTCTTTTATGTTTCCCTGTTGTACGCAGTCATCCAATTGTGACCGGCTGTTCTCCAGTGTTTTCTTTTTGGGTAATTTGTCCCAAAGTCTGTTTCTCATCGGTGCAGCAACAATCTTGGATGACATCTCTGTTTCCTGGTCACCTAGATCACGTGAATGTGTCTTAGTCCAATTACTTTCAGATTTACCAGCAAGCTTGTGTTCTTTGCAAACTTGTTCCTTCAGATCAGTACTCTCAGTCGAAAGCTTCATCTTCAAATGTTCACAGGCTTCCACAAGATCCTTACATTCTAGTCTTTCAGCAATCTCCTGCATTCGATATACATTCTGTGGTTCAATCTCCATTTTTGTCGTGTATACAAACTCCAAAAATGAGGTAAAATCTTCCGTATAAATATCCTGCAAGGTGACTGTAGCTTCTTTTTTCACTGATAGCTCATCCCTTAGGAATATTTCTTTAAAGTAATTGCTTGAGGCAGCCAACACTGCTTTGTGAACAAAAAATTCTTCTTGAACTCCAAGATGTTCTGTATGGACAGTTACATCACACAGATGGCCAAACTGGTAAAAAGTATGCAATGCACTCAAAAGATTTGAAGCAGCATCCTTTGATTCCATAGTGACTTTGGATGGATCCATCTTTTTGGAATAAAAACAGGAAAATATAGAAATGAAGCTAATTGCCAACAAATATTCCAGATTGTAATCATTATTCATTGACTACTGTTGAAAGGTATATATGGACAACAGGTTGGGCTATCAATTACTATCCATGTAAACAAAGTGCCATAGTAATATATTTAGAATCTATGCTGTGTCAATAGTTTGATTTACAGTGATCAACTGAGAACAAGGTGGACACTGCAGCCAACAGAAATCTCTTGTCAACATGAGTAGCGAGTTAATATCTGACAAAAGGTGAAGGTCATCACAACTTTTCAGCATTTAAAAAAACTTCAGTAAAATACCAAAGAGCAATACAGACAGCAATAGCAAATGCTTGTACGCAATTCAGCAATGAAAATAGTCTTGGAAAATTTCAAGGGAAAACCCCCCAATAATTCTAATGTTAATTCTAAACTTAGATAGTTTTAACTAAGGGAAACAGAATATGAACTTGCATTAGTGTAGGACCATTCTCATTCTCTATATGCCCTAAAATACATAAGCGGGTAGCACAGTAAGTAGTGCAGCAGTAGAGTAGCTGTCTTAGAGCAACTGGGACCCAGGTTCGATCCTGACTACGGGTGGTGTCTGTACAGAGTTTGTATGTTTTCTCTACGACTGTGTGGGTTCTCGGAGTGCTCAGGTTTCCTCCCATTAGTTAATTAGTTTTGGTAAAATTGTCCCTCGTGTGTAGGACAGTGCTAGGGTATGGGGTGTGAACACCTGTTTATGCGCTGTATCTCTAGACTAAACAAAACTAAACTAATGTACATACACCACATTGCTCTAATGCAGCAAACATTGTTGTTGATGTGCACATGGCACAGTCCTAAAAATAGCAAAGAGGTAATGACAAAGATGATGCACATTGAGTGGCAATCATACCATTCAACTAAGATGATTGAGAAGGATGCAGCCTTTTAATAAATCAGTATTTAGATAGCTTGAAACCGGGAATCAGTATATGGAACGTGTTTCTCTATTAATTTGATAAGTCGGCCATTTTGATCATCAATTTCAATTATAAATCTTCAGCAAACTCTCAGCAGTCCCACCAGGGACAATCAGACCAAGCAGTCTCTTCCTGACAATAAATCAGTGAAATTAAAAAAAGGTGTAAATGTCCCTTCTTCCAGAGGATTAAAGGCAGTGATTTTGTAGTTTCTTTAAAGAATGAACCAGGTGAGCAGATGTGATAAGTTTGTTCAATGAACAGTAACTATATACAAAGGAAATTAATATATGTGCAAGAAATAAAAGTGAAATGGGTATTGTGTTTTGCATTGTAATGGAAAGATTAGTATCAAATACAACCTTTGGAACAAATGTTTGAGACAGTCTGCTACGGAGACTCTCCAAATTTTGCAACTGACCAAAATTTCACAATGTTGAAAAGATAAAGATCTCAAAAATATGTTTTGTCGTAGCATGAATCCAGAATAACTGCAGCATTAAAGACTTTAAAAGTTTCAAATGATTTGAATGTTTTATTAATTACACAAAACTAAAGATCATTTATGCTATGTAATGCACTGCAAGGCATATATTTTCTAAACACACTTTCTTCCACAAGAAAAAAGATTATTTTATCATGTGCCCATTTATATCATTCTCCCTTTCATCCTGAATATCTGATTCAGAAATTAGAAGTTAGTTTTCTTCCTGAATAATATTCCACATTTAAGTAAACATACATGAGATAAACATCAAATCTCCAAATCATTCTCGTCTAAACCTATTGTCATTGAACCATTAAAATAACATATCTTCCTTTAAAAAAAGTCCCCATACATAGGATGTGAACATCTCTACCAAAACGAACACTTGTTGCCCATGGATGGTGCCGAGCTGCCTTCCGGATGAACTTGTGTTTAATCAGAGGAGAGGTAAAGGTCAAACCCATGTCTGTGAGTCTGGAGTTACACATATGCCAGTCCAGGTAAGGGAAAGTTTCTTTCCATATTAGTGAACCAGGCAGCGTTTTATGGCAATCTATAATTTTCACTAACTTTTCATTAACTTTTAAAAATTTTAGATGATGTAATTAACTAGTTTTAAATTCCCCATCAATTCTTACGTGACTTGAACTTTTGACACAAGATCTCTGGTTTACTAGTTTAGTTGGTTAAACAATGCTATTGTTCCCATTTACTTAGTGGATGAAATTTACTGTGACCACAACAAAGCTTTAAACAAATCATAATCATACTTTATTAGCCAAGTATGTTTTGCAACATACGAGAAAATTGATTTGCCATACAGTCATACCCAGTCAATAACCCACAAGAAATAGTTTTGTGGTTTTTAATACCTTCAATAGAGCTTTACTTCAAGGTATAAATGTCTCTCAAAAGCCAGAGCATCACTGGATATATGTGTAGATGCTGGTCCTTTACACTCTGCTCAAAAAACCTTAAGGAAAACAAAGATTGAGTTCTTAAACATTTTAAGCAAGATTACATTTTCTAAAATTAATTACTGTACTTTGTTATGGATTTAATACATACATATCTCGTGACTGTATTTTTTTAAAATGGTTAGAGTATATTGTTAATACTAAAATGTCAGAGTACTTGCTGTTACAAGTACAGTAACTAGTCTCAAAGTGCCTGTAAAATTCTACAATGCATATCATAACTCATTGCGTTAATATGTTTTTCCTCATGTAATCCTTGGCTCATTCTATCACTTTGTACCTGTATCATTTGGTTTGTGATCCTTCTATTTCTTCTCTTTGTCTAGACCCTTCATGATTTCAAATATTTCCTTTAAATCAACGCACAATTTTCTTTGAACATTGGGAAATAACCTGCTTCTCCACCTTACCCAGTAATTAAAATTTCTCATCTGTGGAGTTTTTCCAAATTAACCTTTTCCCACCCTCTCAAAAGATCTACACATTCTCCCTGGAGTACTATGCACAGAATTAAATGCAGTACTGAGAAAAAGAGTGTTTTATAGTGGGCGATTGTAACATCTTTGCTTCTACACTCTTGGCCTTTATAAATCCTAGGTTCTGTGCACCTTTGTAATCAGTTTCTCAATCTGCCCTTCAATGATTTGAGACATATTCAGATAACCACATTTATGTGGCATTTTTCAGGCCTTCCGGTTTTTAAGTTAGAAAAATCCTGTAAATTGCAGGAAAGAATGCGTTTAATAGTTTAAGCCAAAGAAATAAATGTTGTGCGAAAATTGTGTGCTAAATGTTATCCACTGAGGATAAGAATGACGAGGAACAGTAGATGATACATTTACAGGTAAGAAACAACAAGAAAGAAGTGTATTTAAAAAATTTAGTTTAGAGATACAGCGTGGAAACAGGCCCTTTGCCCACCGAATCTGTGCTGACCAGCAATCACCCATACACTAGTTCTATCCTAGTGTTTAGGATCTATGTCAAATGCACAGTGAAAAGGAGCAAGAAGAATCTGTCCCTTTTCACAGTGCATTTGACATAGATCCTAAACACTAGGATAGAACTAGTGTATGGGTGATTGCTGGGAGGCAATCAACTTGCTGTGGTCCCATACTAAAAGTCCTAACAGGTGAGGCCTGTTCAAATCTCACCAGCGAAGTTTGAGAATATGAATTCAGTAAAAAGTCTGGCAATAATTAAAGTTTTATCAGTAATGGTTTGACTAATGCTTCATTAAAAAAATGGCTTATTAATTATCTAAGATGGATTCTGCAGAAACTGTTGATTTAAGCACATGCTAGAGAGACAAATGCAATGAAGCACTGGCGCGATCAGTTACCAGTTAGGTTTGGCAAAAGCAAGAAAAATGTTGGATATGGCAGACTGCCTGCCAAGATTTCAGGGAGCAAGCTGCCTGTGGTTACAGGTGGACCAAGCCAAGTGTTGCAGTCGCATCTTCCCCAGTCTACGTGGAAACAATGAAACAGCAACTCCTCCCTGGACTATCAGCGCCTCACTATTCAATCCCCAGTCCTCGCTGAAGGGTGGGTTGGATTTTGTACTCAATGGGATTATCAAGCAACACCAATACTAGCAGGTATAAATGTTTTATTGGAAATATGAATAGTTTTACCTGTTTTCCTCTAGGGGAAAAACAAAATCAGACATTTGCAAATTGCAATTAATAAAAAATAATTTTATGCCTCTTGCCTGCCATTCCCCGCCAGCTTTTTAAAAAAAAATCATTCAAGTAGACCAATGTGCCTTGAGGAAGGAAATCTGCCAGCCTTATAGGTCTAAAGCAACCCAGAATTGATCTTACAATCAGTCATAGAGCGTGGAAGCAGGCCCTTCAGACCAATTTACCCAACACATCCCATCCGCCTGCGTTTTACCCATATCCCTCTAAAACAGTCCTATCCTTGTACCTGTCCAATTGGTTCTTAAGTGTTGCAATAGTCATTGCCTCAACTACCTCCTCCGGCAGCTCGATCCATACACCCACCACCCTGTAGTGAAAAGGTTACCTCTCAGATTCCTATTACATTTTTTCCCCTTCACCTTAAACCTAAGTCCTCTGGTCCTCGATTCCCCTACTCTGGCCAAGAGACTCTATGGGTCCCAGCCTTCTCAATCTTTCCCCATAGCTCAGGCACTCAAGTCCTGGCAACAGTCTTATAAATCTTTTGGCCTGTGTGGGCAAGTTGGGCCGAGGGACCTATTTCCACACTGTATAACTCTATGACTCTTTGCATCCCAATCCCATGTGACACGGTATAAACGCTAAATAATTGGTGCAGCTGCAGAGTTTCTGCCTTTACAGTGCCATAGACCCGGTCCGATCCTGACTGTAGGTGTTGTCTGTATGGAGTTTGTATGTTCTCCCCGTGACCTGCGTGGGTTTTCTCCGAGATCTTCGGTTTCCTCCCACACCTCAAAGACGTACAGGTTTGTAGTTTAATTGGCTTGGTATAAATGTAAATTGTCCCTAGTTAGTGCTAGTGTGCGGGGATCGCTGGTCGGTGCAGACTTGGCAGGCAAAAGGGGCTGTTTTCGTGCTGTACCTCTAAACTAAAAAACTAAGACATATTTCACTGAACTGTACCATGTCCTCGCTTTGTTACCCTGCCAACCCAAATCCTATGTATTTGCCCTCACTTCACTGTATTTAACAGCTCTTCACTTTACCACACAATCTCCTTCCACTTTCATTGAACTGAGCTATCACGACAGTGTATTGCTCCCACAGTACCCCATCTCTCACAACTGCACCAGCATCATTCGATCTTCCAAATGTATCTGGCATATAACCTCTCCAACAGCTCCACCAACACTTCTGCACCTGGAAAAAAATCCTCTTACCCCTTGCTCACCATTCCCCACCTTCCTCCCTACTGTAAATTTCCCCGGTGTGGAACGATCAAAGGAATATATTATATTACTGTATCTGTCCCAATTGAAGAAATCCAAAGAAAAGTCCCAACTTGAAACATCACCCTATCCATGTCTTTCACAGATGTTGCCTGACCTGCCGAGTTACTCCAGCACAGGGAGTGGAGTTGATTTGTGTGTTGTTTTTTTTGTGAACCAGCATCTGCAGTTACTTATGTCTGGTCCAATTCTTCTGCTTCACCACCCAGCTTCACTGTACCAGGGCCTCAACCACACCACCACCCTCTGGCTCCTGGCCTGTTCACCCTGCAACCCCACCAAATTCTCACCCTTGTCCTCTGCATCTCCCCAGCCCCTGACACCTTTCCTTCCACATCCCTGCATATTTGGAACCCGATGGGCAACTTGAGCAGGCAAAGACTTTGTTCCTTGGAACGCAGGAGGTTGAGAGGTGATCTTCATATCATATCATATCATATCATATCATATCATATATATACAGCCGGAAACAGGCCTTTTCGGCCCACCAAGTCCGTGCCGCCCAGCGATCCCCGTACATTAACACTATCCTACACCCACTAGGGACAATTTTTACATTTTACCCAGCCAATTAACCTACATACCTGTACGTCTTTGGAGTGTGGGAGGAAACCGAAGATCTAGGAGAAAACCCACGCAGGTCACGGGGAGAACGTACAAACTCCTTACAGTGCAGCACCCGTAGTCAGGATCGAACCCGAGTCTCCGGCGCTGCATTCGCTGTAAAGCAGCAACTCTACCGCTGCGCTACCGTGCCGCCCTTATAGATCTTATAGAGATGTGTAGGATCATGAGGCTATAGATAGGGTGAATGCACAGGGTCTTTTACCCAGACTAGGGAAATCAAGAAGCAAAAGACAGAGTCATATAGTGCGGAAGCAGGCCCTTCGGCCCAACTTCCCCACACCGACCGACTTTACCCGTCTACACTAGTCCCACTTACCTGTGATTGACCCGCATCCCTCTAAACAGGTCCTATCCATGTACCTGCCTCAACTACTTCCTCCGGTAGTTCGGTCCATGCACCCACCATCCTTTGCGTGAAAAAGTTACCCCTCAGATTCTTTCCCCTTCACCGTAAACCTATGCCCTTTGGTTCTCAATTCCCCCACCTGGGCAAGAGATTCTGTGCATCCACCCGATCAATTCCTCTCATGATTTTATACACCTTTATGAGATAACCCCATATCCTCCTGCGCTCCAGGGAATAGAGACCCAACCTGAGCTCAACCTCTCCCTAAAGACGTACAGGTATGTAGGTTAATTGGCTGGGTAAATGTAAAAATTGTCCCTAGTGGGTGTAGGATAGTGTTAATGTACGGGGATCACTGGGCGGCACGGACTTGGAGGGCCGAAAAGGCCTGTTTCCGGCTGTAGATATATGATATGATATATGATAAAGCTCAGACCCACGAGTCCTGGCAACATCCTTGTAAATCTTCTCCGCATCATTTCTAACTTAACATCTTTCCTATAACATGGTGCCGAGAACTGGATACAATACTCTAAATGCAGCCTCACCAACGTCTTATATAATATAGGTTTAAGGTGAGGGGGAAAGATTTTATAGGAACATGAGGGGCAACTTTTCACCCAGAGGGCAAAGGGTGCATGGTACAAACTGCCAGAGAAGGTAACTGAAGCAGATACAATGATATGTTTTAAAAGACATTAGACTGGCACAGGGATCGGAGAGGTTTAGAGGGATATGGGCCAAACGTGGACAGGTGGGACTAGTGTAGATGGGGCATCTTGCATTGGCATGGACAAGTAGGGCTGAAGGGACTGTTTTCTACTATATTTGTGAACAGCCATCTCTTGTTCTTCCTCACTACCAACACAGGTTCTGCATATCTTCCCTCCATAGCCCTGCACATTCTCAGCTCCTGGACCTCTTCCCCTTGACCCACACTGGCCTCACTTACCTTCTCCTCACCTGCCCTCCATCTATGTCCCACGTCTTCCCCCTTACCCACACTGGCCTTCCATTACCCTCTCCTCATCTGCCCTCCATCTATGCCTCCCTCCTCCCTCACAAGAGCATCTCACCGAGGTGCTAGGGCCCCCATTACCTTCCTTCTATCCCCCTCCCCTCTACTCAATTTCCCTCCCCTCCCTCTATTCTACCTCTCCTCCCTCACACCCTCTATCTCTCCTCCCTCACACCCTCTCTCCTGTACTTCCCCCCTCAACCTCCCTCTCCATACCCTCCCTCACCCCCTCCCTCCCCTCCCTCACTCCCCTCAACCCCCTCCCTCACTCCCCTCAACCCCCTCCCTCCCCTCCACCCTCTCCAGACCCTCCCTCACCCCTCAACCTCCCTCTTCATACCCTCCCTCACCTCCCCTCCTCGCTCCACTCCATACCCTCCCCTCAACCCCCTCCATCTCACTCTCCCCTCTCCATACCTCCCTCACCCCCTCCCTCTCCATACCCTCCCTCCCCTCCCTCCCCTCCCTCCCCTCCCTCCCCTCCACCCTCTCCAGACCCTCCCTCACCCCTCAACCTCCCTCTTCATACCCTCCCTCACCTCCCCTCCTCGCTCCACTCCATACCCTCCCCTCAACCCCCTCCATCTCACTCTCCCCTCTCCATACCTCCCTCACCCCCTCCCTCCCTCCCTCCACCTCCCTCTCCATACCCTCCCTCATCCCCTACCCTCCCCTTAACCCCCTCCATCTCACTCTCCCCTCTCCATATCTCCCTCACCCCCTCCCTCTCCATACCCTCCCTCACCCCCTCCCTCCCCTCAACCCCCTCCACCCTCTCCAGACCCTCCCTCACCCCTCAACCTCCCTCTTCATACCCTCCCTCACCTCCCCTCCTCGCTCCACTCCATACCCTCCCCTCAACCCCCTCCATCTCACTCTCCCCTCTCCATACCTCCCTCACCCCCTCCCTCCCTCCCTCCACCTCCCTCTCCATACCCTCCCTCACCTCCTACCCTCCCCTCAACCCCCTCCACCTCACTCTCCCCTCTCCATACCTCCCTCACCCCCTCCCTCCACCTCCCTCTCCATACCCTCCCTCACCCCCTACCCTCCCCTCCCCTCAACCCCCTCCACCTCACTCTCCCCTCTCCATACCCTCCCTCACCCCCTACCCTCCACCTCACTCTCCCCTCTCCATACCCTCCCTCACATCCCTCCCTCCCCTCAACCCCCTCCACCTCCCTCTCCATACCCTCCCTCACATCCCTCCCTCCCCTCAACCCCCTCCACCTCCCTCTCCATACCCTCCCTCCCTCACACCCCCTCCCCTGTACTTTTCCTCCCCTCTAAACCCCCTCCATCTCTCTCCCCTTTCCCTCCCTCTCACTCCATACCCCCCCCCCCCCTCACACCCTCCCCCTCTCTCTGAATTCCCCCCTCCCTCACATTCGTCTGCTCCACAGTCCTGACCAGCCCGTTAAACCCTTCCCCGGCGACCAGACGCGGCGAACCTACCCGGCGATGGTGGTGAGGTGAGGTGGGGTGGGGTGGGGTGGGAGGCGCGGCGCCGGCAGGCTCAGGCCGCCATTCAGTGGACGGCTGCCGTCCGTTTCTCTCGTCCCCGCCCCACCGAGGAGGAGCCGGCGAGGCGCGCGCACGTCCGCGTGCACGAGCAGCAGCGGGAGGAGGAGGGAGGGAGGGAGCGCGCGCGCCGCGACCAACCGCCGCGCCTGCGGGGACGCAAAGAGAGTGGGCGGGACGTTTACTCCAGACAGTCCCGCCCTCTGCCGCCTCCCATTGGCCGCCAGACACGTCCTTCATTGACAATTGCACCAATAGGAAAGCGCAGGACGCTCTCGATTGACCATCAGTTGTCTGGGCAAAGACAACTTGGCTGCAAGGTGTATTTCAGATATTGAAGGACCTTCTTTTAGGAAGGAGATGAGGAGGAATTTCTTTAGTCAGAGGGTGGTGAATCTGTGGAATTCATTGCCACTCAAGGCTGTGGAGGCAAAGTCAGTGGATATATTTAAGGCAGAGGGAGATAGATTCTTGATTTGTGTGGAGATGAGGAACGCAGAGCCAGATCTGGCTCTGCGTTCCTCATCTCCACATTAGTTCTGTGCAGGGAGGAACTGCAGATGTTGTTTTTTAATCGAAAAGCTGGAGTAATTCAGCGCTTAAAGGCAGCATCTCTGGAAAGAAGGAATGTGTGACGTTTCGGGTCGAGACCCTTCTTCAGACTTCTTCAGACACCAGTCTGAAGAAGGGTGTCGACTCGAAACATCAAACATTCCTTCCCTCCAGAGATGCTGCCTGTCCTGCTGAATTACTCCAGCTTTTTGTGTCTATCTTGATTAGTACAGGTGTCAGGTGTTATGGCGAGAAAGCAGGAGGATGGGGTTAGGAGGGAGTGACAGATCAGCTGTGATTGAATGGCGGAGTAGACTTGAAGGGCTGAATGGCCTAATTCTCCTTTCTCTTAGGATCTTATAACACTGTAGGCCTGGACACTAGGCCTGGGGGGCCACTGTAGACCCGGACAGTGTAGGCCCGGAGGCCCGGGCACTGCCTAACGGAGATTGCCTAGCAACCTGCCTCCCGGCCCGGGTGGCCGCCATTGGTGGAAGGGAGCACATGGCCCCTGGCTGGGTGAGGTCACATGGGGCACGGGGCGGTGACGTCACCTTTTGTCCCTTATTTGGGAGTGAGAAAGTTGGCAACCCTATGGGGAGGCAGAGAGATAGCTGGAAAAGAGGAGGGGCTGGACAAAGCCTGGTGGATAATAGGTGGATGGCAATACACCACGTATCCGACGCCATAATGAAGTATTTCCAAAATGAAGTCTTAACTTGCCCTTTGAAGGTCTGTTGTCCTGGTAGTGGCACTGGGTCGGAAGTATAGGGGTCGGCCTGGTGATACTGTCCATGACCTCTACCACTGCTCTGCCGCCCTGTACTACTGCAGACCACGTCCGGTCCGCGTGTTTCTCTGATATCCATGGGACCTCCAATGGTGCCTGATCCTATGGCGAGTCCGAAAACTTGTTGGTTGTAGAAGAAGTTTATTGCAGCCGCAATATTCGAATACAGAGTTAAACAACAAGGTAAAGGACAACCATCAAAAACTTACTGTCTTCTTCGAAGACTTCGCCGAACTGAACATTTCGGGCGCCAAAAGCGCACATGACCACGCTGGCCAATCAGCGATGTCGCTCTCTGGACCAATCCCCATGGTCGCGTTCACACGTGACCTCGCTGGCCAATCTGAGGGTTCGACGACCCGGACCATTCTCTATGGTCGCTACATGACCCCCCCCAGAACCCGAGGTACGGAACCTAGCAGGGAGCCGGATTTCGCGACCATAACGAGTACGGAGAGGGGCAGCCTGAACCACAGGAGCCGGTGGTTCCAGACTTGGAGGAACTGCCGGAACGGGGGGTCCTGGAGGAACTGCCGGAACGGGGGGGTCTGGAGGAACTGCCGGAACGGGGGGTCCTGGACTGAGCGGAACTAACGGAGGTCGGCCTCTCCTAGGGGTTTGGCCGACCAGGACTGGTTGATCCGGATCCAAGTGTGCAGGTTTGAGCCGGGACACCGAGACGAGCTCACTCTTGCCGCACATGTCTAAGGTGAAGGTAGCCGTTCCCTTACGCAAAACCCGGAACGGCCCTTGATAGACCCTCTGCAACGGGGCGCGATGGGAATCTTTTCGCAGAAACACAAACTCACAGTCTTTCAGGGAAGGCGGTTCATGTACCATGGGACACCCATGACGTGAAGTCGGAACTGGAGCCAGGGAACCCACCCGTGCCCGGAGAGATGCTAACACTGATGGGACTGTAGGCAGCTGGTCTGAAGGGTCCGGAAACAAATCTCCGGGTACTCGAAGTGTCGAGCCATATACTAGCTCCGCGGACGACGCACCGAGATCTAGCTTAGGAGCAGTCCGGATGCCTAGAAGAACCCAGGGGAGCTGGTCTACCCAGTCCGGGCCTTCAAGCCTTGCACTGAGGGACGCCTTAAGTTGACGGTGGAACCTTTCTACAAGTCCATTTGCCTGGGGGTGATATGCAGTAGTGGGTTGTAACTTGGAACCGTACAGTTCTGCGAGCGCGGCCCAGAGGGACGAAGTGAACTGCGGCCCCCTGTCAGTGGTAATAACTGCCGGGACCCCGAAACGAGCTACCCAATGGAGGGCCAAAGTCCTGGCACAAGACGCTGACGAAATATCAGACAATGGGAAAGCCTCTGGCCACCGGGTGAACCGTTCCACCACCGTGAGGAGGTGGGTGTAGCCCCGGGAGGAAGGCAAAGGCCCGACTAAATCCACGTGGATGTGGAAAAAACGAACTGCTGGGACCTCAAACTCCTGTACGGGGGGCTGGACATGGTGCTGGACTTTAGCGGTCTGACAGGGAACGCAGGAACGCGCCCAACCCGCTACCTGTTTCCGTAGGCCATGCCAGACAAACCGAGCTGCTACCAAAGCAGAGGTGGAGCGGATGGACGGGTGCGCCAGCCCATGAATGGCATCAAAAACCCGGCCCCGAAGGGAGGGCGGTACTACCGGCCTGGGACGGGGAAGAGAAACATCACACCAGACTTTCGTGCCTTCCGACCCGCAGGCTACCTGAGCCAACTTCAATCCCGAAGAGGTGGACTGGTATGCCGAAGCGGTATCCGCTAGAAGCTGTGCCTCCGCAAGCTCCTGGGGATCCACCTCGCAGTCCACCGCCGAAATAGGGGAAAAGGCAGGTCTAGACAGGGCGTCAGCAACGGCATTAAGCTTACCCGCGACATGACGGACATCGGTGGTAAATTCGGAGATAGCAGTCAGGTGCCGCTGCTGGCGGGCCGACCATGGGTCAGACAATTTGAAAAATGCAAATGTTAATGGTTTGTGGTCCGTAAAGGCCACAAATGGGCGGCCCTCAAGGAAATACCTGAAATGACGAACAGCTAAATAGAGGGCCAGAAGCTCTCGGTCAAATGCGCTATACTTCAGCTCAGCCGAATTTAGTTGCCGGCTGAAAAACGCCAAGGGCTGCCAACGGCCACCGACCTGCTGCTCCAAGACCCCGCCCACCGCCACGTCAGAGGCGTCAACCGTCAGGGCCGTGGGGGCGGAGGGGCTCGGGTGGACCAACATGGTGGCGTCTGCTAATGCTGCCTTAGCTGCTGTAAAAGCCGTCTCTGCGGCCGGGGACCATATCAACTCTACCGGTTTTCCCGCAAGGCACTGGAAAGGGGGCGCATGAACCGCGCAGCTGCCGGAACGAACCTATGGTAGAAGTTAACCATGTCTACGAACTCCTGTAGTCCTTTTACTGTGGTGGGCCTGGGAAATGCCCGGATAGCCTCCACCTTCTCGGGCAAAGGGGAGGCGCCGGCAGGGGTAATTCTGTGCCCTAGAAAATCAAGAGAAGGGAGGCCGAATTGACACTTGGAGGGTTGGATAATGAGCCCGTGGTCTTGGAGCCGCTGGAACACAGTCCGCAAGTGGACCTGGTGTTCCTGCACTGAGGGGCTGGCGACCAGGATGTCGTCTAAATAAATAAACAAAAAGGGTAAACCCCGACCCACACGGTCCATCAGTCGTTAGAAAACCTGTGCCGCGTTCTTTAAACCGAAAGGCATACGCAACCATTCAAACAACCCGAACGGAGTAATCGTTGCAGTTTTCTGTATGTCCTCCGGACGCACCGGAATCTGGTGGTATCCTCGCACCAAATCGATTTTGGAGAACACCACCGCTCCTTCCAGCCCAGACGAAAAGTCCTGTAGGTGCGGTATGGGGTAGCGATCAGCCGTGGTGACAGCATTGAGACGCCGATAATCGCCACATGGTCTCCACCCCCCAGATGCCTTGGAGACCATATGCAACGGCGAGGCCCACGGGCTGTCGGACTGACGGACAATTCCCATTTCCTCCATCTTCCTAAATTCCGCCCGTGCCACCACCAGTTTGTCTGGCGGTAGTCTCCTGGCCCGAGCGAAAACGGGAGGGCCCTCGGTGCGGATGTGATGGACCACGCCGTGCTTGGCCGAAGGCGTGTCAAAACGTTGGATGAGCAGCTCTGGAAACTCCGCCAGGATCTCAGCATACGAGTCAGGGGCCGCGACGACGGCCTGGACAGTAGGGCTGGGCGGGGAGGCGATTGTCGGAGCGACGGGCTCCTCGCCGGCGGAGGGTCGGAGGTCGTTACCGCGGACATCAGGGACCAGTGAAAAAGCCCAGAGAAAATCTGCGCCCAGGATCGCTTGTCTGACGTCTGCTATGATGAATGGCCATTCGTACGTGCGGAGGCCTAACACAAGGGACATCTTCCGTATACCGAAAGTGCGAATGGGGCTGCCATTAACCGCGATGAGGGTGGGACCTGTCTTACCCGTTCTGGTTTCGAGGTCGGTCGGCGGCACTATACTGACGATGGCTCCCGTGTCCACCAAAAATTCTGTGTCCGTGAATCGATCGTGGACGTAGAGGCGTCGGTTCTGGCCAATCGTAACTGCCCCTATGTACGATCGGCCGAGGCATTTCCCGCGAAGGTACAAGGTGAGCGGCAGTTGCGAGATTCGTTACCCCATCGTAGGTGATAATAGCACCAGCCGCGCTTGTGCGGATCTTTTTGGCGGGCTTTCGGAGAACTGGCGGGAGACGCGGCGCCATCTTGATGTCGCTGTGGCGTGGTCACTGATGTCGAGACCTTGTTGATCGAACCGCTTGCCTTGTTTTTAGCCGCTATGAGCGCGTCCGCTTTCGCTGCATATGCTTCGGGGTCCTTAAAAGAACAATCCGTGAGCAGCAGTCGGACATCCTCAGGAAGCTTCTCTCGGAATGCCTGTTCGAACATAAGGCAATCCGTATGCTCACCGGCTAGTATCATCATTTCGGCCATGAGAACGGAAGGCCGTCGATCTCCGAGGTCCGGTAGGTGCAGAAGTCTTGCAGCGCAATCATGCCTATTAAACCCGAAGGTTCGCAGTAACACTTTCTTCATGGCCTCGTACTTGCTTTCCGCAGGCGGATTAACGATGAACCGCATCACGTGTGTGGTCGTCTCCGGTGATAGAGCGCTGACAAGGTAGTAATACATCGTCGAGTCGTCCGATATCTTCTTTATATGAAATTGAGCTTCGGTGTGGACAAACCAAGATTGCGGTGAATGTGTCCAAAACAACGGAAGGTGAACGCTTACCGCGCTTAACTCCGGTGTGCCAGGCGCGGCAATCAACAACGAGGCGTCGTGTCCCTGCATAGTCGGTGATCGTCCAGATCACGTCGGGGTCACCAATATGGCGAGTCCGAAAACTTGTTGGTTGTAGAAGAAGTTTATTGCAGCCGCAATATTCGAATACAGAGTTAAACAACAAGGTAAAGGACAACCATCAAAAACTTACTGTCTTCTTCGAAGACTTCGCCGAACTGAACATTTCGGGCGCCAAAAGCGCACATGACCACACTGGCCAATCAGCGATGTCGCTCTCTGGACCAATCCCCATGGTCGCGTTCACACGTGACCTCGCTGGCCAATCTAAGGGTTCGACGACCCGGACCATTCTCTATGGTCGCTACAATCCAATCCATCCCCCATCTAGTGCAGGGTCTGCATGGGCCCACTCCATCCAGGTCCATCATGTGTGCATCAGTCAGCGCAAAATGAACAGAGTGCAAAATACGATACGATACGATAGAACTTTATTTATCACAGGAGAGAAAATGATCTGCCAACAGTCATAAAAACGCAATATACATGAAACATGAAATTAAAGTGATGAGTGGAAAGGACTGGGGGATGTGCAAAGATTAGTGGGGGTGGGGGGTGGGTGGGGGGGGGGGGGGGGGAGAGGGGAGTTAGTCTCAGTCTACCCCATGACAGAAGGGGGAGGAGTTGTACAGTTTGATATCCACAGGGGAGAAGGATCTCCTGTGGCGTTCTGTCCTGCATCTTGGTATAATGTTACAGTGGCATGGAAAGTGCAGATTAATTAGACATCTGCAGTACTGCATATATTCCTCATGTTGGGGGCATTGTGGCACTGGTGCTGCTGCTCCACTGCTCCACTGCACCCGAAACCCCAGTTCAGTCCTGATCTCTGGTGCTATCTGTGCGGAGCCTGCACGTACTCCCTTTGACTGCAAGGGTTTCTTTAGTTTCCTCCTACTTCCCAATAATGTGAGCTTTGATAGGTTGATTGGCCACTGAAATTTGCTCGAAGTGGGAAGTGGGAAGAATTAAAAAGGAATAGGATTCGTGCAAATAATAAAGAATGGGATTAGTTTAGTTTTGTTTTAAAAAAAAGTTTAGAGATACAGCACAGTTACAGGCCCTTCGGCCCTATCAGGTCGGCACCGACCAGCGATCCCCACATATTAACACTATCCTACACCCACTAGGGACAATTTTTAACATTTACCAAGCCGATTAACCTACAAACCTGTAAGTCTTTGGAGTGTGGGAGGAAACCGATCTTGGAGAAAACCCACACAGGTCACGGGGAGAACGTACAAACTCCGTACAGGGAGAATTAACTCTGTACAGACACCACCCTTAGTAAGGATTGAACCTATATATTATTTTAAATTTAGCAACAAAACTGTTCAGATGGGGAAATAAAAACTTATTTTGGTTCAAAACTCAGAGCTGTTCACAGCAGGAGCTCGAGGTTAATCTTTACATTTCTATATTTCTTTACAACATAGCAGGAATACCATTCATTTGACTCAGAGTTGCCTTCTGATTTTTAATTGATTTGAAAGATGCAGCGTGGAAACAGGCCCTTTGGCCCACCAAGTCCGAGCCGACCATTGATCACCCGTTCACATGAATTCTTTGTTATCCCACTTTTACATCCTCTCCCTCCACACTAAAGGCAATATCACAGAGGCCAGGTAACCTATAAACTCGCACGTCTGTGGGAAGAAACATGAGTACCCGGAGGAAACCCACGCGGTCACAGGAAAAAGGTGCAAACTCCACACGGTCAGGATTGAAACCCCGGGTTTCTGTGAGGCAACGGCTCTACCAACTACGCCACTGTGCCACCCGTTTATTATGTCACTGTTTGGCCGCACGATCAGAATCCTGGTAAGGGTTAATGGAGATGGGCACCAGACCTGTCCTCCAAGACCCTGCATAGCAACTGAAATATGGCAGGCACTGTGGTTCCCTGGAGATGAAACTCTGTGCGTACATCGCAGGCGGAGTTGTTGTAATTTCATCTGAGAAGTTCCAAAAGGACATTGCGTGGACTGATTGTCATTGCCTGGCTGTGCTCCCACAGAGAAGTTTTTTGAATAACATGCAAACTACACAATGACACCAGTTTTACATGTTGTTTGACTACATATTAAGTTTTTCAATCATGAGGCATTTAAAAACAAGCACAGTGAAAGAATGTCCATACTAATGCACATTCAGCTTCACACCCTGCTTGCTGTATATACATTTTAGACTTTAGAGATACAGCGCGGAAACAGGCTCTTCAGCCCACCGAGTCCACGCCGACCAGCGATCACCCGGTACACTAACACTATCCTACACACTAGGGACAATTTATAATTTTATCGGGCAATTAACCTGCAAACTTGTGTATCTTTGGAGTGCGGGAGGAAACCACAGCACACGAAGAAAACCCACACGGTCACAGGGAGAAAGTACAAACTCTGTACAGACAGCACCCGTAGTCACGATTGAACCCGGGTCTCTAGCGCTGTAAGGCAGCAACTCCACCGCTCCGCTGTGAGGGTATGAAATCTATTTGGGCAATAAAAACAGAAAATGCTGGAAACTCTCAGCAGGTCAGGCTGTTTGATTTCACATTTGGAACACCTTCGATGATAGTTTCTTCTGCACATTTGGACACACTGTCCCACTAGAGGGCAGACTGCAGCTATTAAATATCATTTAACCAGAGCAGAAAACCTTGGCTGCAATTTTATTGCCAAGGACAATTTGCAAAGTAACATTCCGATTGTGGGTGTGATGCTGCTATTTAATGAACATGAAATATTGATGCTCAGCTAATCCAAGTGAGACGTTATGTTTTAAATGGTAGATGTTTCCAACATTTCTAACAAATAATGGTAAATCTTTTTGCTTTCTGTTTTATATAACAAAGAATATAGAACAGTACAGCACAGGAACAGGGCTAAATGTGTAGGAAAGAACTGCAGATGCTGGTTTAAATCAAAGGTAGACACAAAATGCTGGAGTAATTCAGTGGGACAGGCAGCATCTCTGGAGAGAAGGAATGGGTGACGTTTCGGGTCGTGACCCTGAACAGGGCATATGACCCACAATGTCTGTGCCGAACATGATGCCAAGTTAAATTAATCTCCTCTGCCTGCTCGTGATCTGTATCCCTCCATTCCCTGCACCTCCACGTGCCTTGAGGGTATGAGGCGTGAATTGTCCAAGATAGACTGGCGATTGATGCTGAAAGGGTTGACGGTGGACATGCAATGGAAGGCATTTAAAGGTCGCATGGATGAACTACAACAAGTGTTCATCCCAGTTTGGCAAAAGAACAAACCAGGAAAGGTAGTGCATCCGTGGCTAACAAGGGAAATCAAGGATAGTATTAAAACAAAAGATGAAGCATACAGATTAGCCAGAAAAAGTAGCATACCAGAGGACTGGGAGAAATTCAGAGTCCAGCAGAGGAGGACAAAGGGCTTAATTAGTAAAGGGAAAATAGATTATGAGGGAAAACTGGCAAGGAACATAAAAACAGACTGCAAAAGCTTTTATAGATATGTCAAGAGGAAAAGATTAGTTAAGGCAAATGTAGGTCCCTTGCAGTCAGAAACAGGTGAATTGATCATAGGGAACAAGGGGATGGCAGACCAATTGAACAAATACTTTGGTTCTGTCTTCACTAAGGAAGACATAAACCGTCTGCCGGAAATAGCGGGGGACCGGGGGTCTAATGAGATGGAGGAACTGAGGGAAATCCAGGTTAGTCGGGAAGTGGTGTTAGGTAAATTAAATGGATTAAAGGCAGATAAATCCCCAGGGCCAGATAGGCTGCATCCCAGAGTGCTTAAGGAAGTAGCCTCAGAAATAGTGGATGCATTAGTGATAATTTTTCAAAACTCTTTAGATTCTGGAGTAGTTCCTGAGGACTGGAGGGTAGCTAATGTAACCCCACTTTTTAAAAAGGGAGGGAGAGAGAAAACGGGGAATTATAGACCAGTTAGCCTAACATCGGTAGTGGGGAAAATGCTAGAGTCAGTTATTAAAGATGTGATAGCATTACATTTGGAAAGTGGTGATATCATCGGACAAAGTCAGCATGGATTTACCAAAGGCAAATCATGTCTGACGAATCTTATAGAATTTTTCGAGGATGTAACTAGTAGAGTGGATAAGGGAGAACCAGTCGATGTGTTATATCTGGACTTTCAGAAGGCCTTCGACAAGGTCCCACATAGGAGATTGGTGTACAAACTTAAAGCACACGGTATTGAGGGTTCAGTGTTGAGGTGGATAGAAAATTGGTTGGCGGACAGGAAGCAAAGAGTAGGAATAAACGGGTCCTTTTCGGAATGGCAGGCAGTGACTAGTGGGGTACCGCAAGGCTCAGTGCTGGGACCCCAGTTATTTACAGTGTATATTAATGATTTGGACGAGGGAATTGAATGCAACATCTCTAAGTTTGCGGATGACACGAAGCTGGGTGGCAGTGTTAGCTGCGAGGAGGATGCTAGGAGGCTGCAGAGTGACTTGGATAGATTAGGCGAGTGGGCAAATGCATGGCAGATGCAATATAATGTGGATAAATGTGAGGTTATCCACTTTGGCGGCAAGAACAGGAAAGCAGAGTATTACCTGAATGGTGACCGATTGGGAGAAGGGGAGATGCAACGGGACCTGGGTGTCATGGTGCACCAGTCATTGAAAGCAAGCATGCAGGTGCAGGAGGCAGTGAAGAAAGCGAATGGTATGTTGGCATTCATAGCAAGAGGATTTGAGTTTAGGAGCAGGGAGGTTCTGCTGCAGTTGTACAGGGCCTTAGTGAGACCGCACCTGGAGTATTGTGTGCAGTTTTGGTCTCCTAACCTGAGGAAAGACGTTCTTGCCTTAGAGGGAGTACAGAGAAGGTTCACCAGATTGATCCCTGGGATGGCGGGACTTACATATGAGGAAAGACTGGATAGACTGGGCTTGTACTCGCTGGAATTTAGAAGACTGAGGGGGGATCTTATAGAAACATATAAAATTCTTAAGGGGTTGGAGAGGCTAGATGCGGGAAGATTGTTCCCGATGTTGGGGGTGTCCAGAACCAGGGGTCACAGCTTAAGGATAAGGGGGAAGTCTTTTAGGACCGAGATGAGAAAACATTTCTTCACACAGAGTGGTGAGTCTGTGGAATTCTCTGCCACAGAAGGTAGTTGAGGCCAGTTCATTGGCTATATTTAAGAGGGAGTTAGATGTGGCCCTTTTTGCTAAAGGGATCAGGGGGTATGGAGAGAAGGCAGGTACAGGCTACTGAGCTGAATGATCAGCCATGATCATATTGAATGGCGGTGCAGGCTCGAAGGGCCGAATGTCCTACTCCTGCACCTATTTTCTATGTTTCTATGTTTCTATGTGCCTATTTAAAAGTCTCTGAAAAGCCACTACCTGCTTCCACCACTACCCCTGGTAATGTCTACTAGGCACGCACCACTCTGTGTAAAAAAACAAACTGCCCAGCACATCTACTTTAAACTTTGCCTCTCTCACCTTAAAGCAATGCCTTTGACATTTCTAACCTGGTAAAAAAAGGTTCTGTCTGTCTACCCTATCTGCGCCTCCTACTAGTTTATATACTTTCCTTCCATAAGCTAGCGTACAGTCCAATTCACCTCTACCCCATTGCGGACATATGCCCTTGTCCTTGAATGGCCGAAGAGCAATGTCTTGTGCCGCATCTCCCTCTGACTCCATGAATCTGGAATTACACTCGGTCTCCACTTTAGCCAAATCCTGAGGTACTCAGCGGGCCGGGCAGCATCTGTGGAGGGAGTGGACAGGCGACATTTCAGATCGGGATCATTTTTTCAGATCAATTCTCCACTTAGTCAAATCCCGTTGCTGTCAGTCATGGAGATTTTAGATGGTACAAAAAAAAACCAATGAGAAGATTCACAGACCACACCTGCACTACAAAAGAGGAAATGTGTAGGAAGGAACTGCAGATGCTGGTTTACACCGAAGATAGACACAAAATGCTGGAATAACTCAGCGGGTCAGGCAGCATCCCAGGGGAAAAGGTATAGGTGATGTTTCGGGACGAGACCCTTCTTCAGACTGAGCCTTCTTCAGACCCTCCCAGTCTGAACACGGGTTGTACAAATGTGGACAATAAAATTACTGCCTAAAATTGGACTATGGGCAGTGTGGAGGGAATCAACGACAGTGTGGGATCAGAGGATTAAAATGATGTAAATAACCTGTCTGAAGATTTCTTAATATTTTCTGCACAGTGGCGCTACTGGTACTGCTGCTGCCTCACCGCCAAAGTTGCGGGTTCGATCCTGACCTCAGGTTCTGTCTGTCTGGAGTTTGCATGTTCTCCCTGTGACCACATACCCTGGTTTCCTCCCACATCCCAAAGACGTGTAGGTTTACAGGTCCTCTGTAAGTTGCCCATTGTGTGTAGGGAGTGGATGCTAAAATGGGATAACATAGAACTAGTGTAAATGAGTCAGTGTGGGCTTGGTGGGCCAATGGGGCTTTTCCCATACTGTCTCTCTAATACTAAAACAAAAAAAACATTCCATTCTTATGAAAGATCATTGAAGTAAAACATTTACTCTGATCTTTATGTGAAGGAAAGAACTGCAGATGCTGGTTTACATCGAAGATAGACACAAAATGCTGGAGTAACGTACTCCAGCATTTTGGGTCTACACTGATCTTTATGCTGACAATGTCTGACCTGCTGAATATAAATGTATGAATTAGGAGCAAGAATAGATCGCCGCCACTTGAGCCTGCCATGCCATTCAATAAGATCACAGTTGATGTGACTCTAACCTCAACTCCCCATTCCCATCTACCCCAGTAATCTTTCAGTTCTTTGCTAATCTAGAATATTCTGAAGGACCATCATATCACTGAAGCAGACCAATTCCACAAAAGGGTCCCATACAGTGAATTATTTGATAACTATCGTGAACATTCAGGACCTGACGTGATGCCCACAAAAGGCACATTTCTGGTATGGAAAGATACTATAAAAATACCCATCATTAGATAATCTTCCATTCAATGCTGCAAAATTCTATGCTGAGGTTATTCACTTTGGAAGTAAGAATAGAAAGGCAGATTATTATCTGAATGGTGTCAAGTTAGGAAGAGGGGATGTTCAACGAGATCTGGGTGTCCTAGTGCATCAGTCACTGAAAGGAAGCATGCAGGTACAGCAGGCAGTGAAGAAAGCCAATGGAATGTTGGCCTTCATAACAAGAGGAGTTGAGTATAGGAGCAAAGAGGTCCTTCTACAATTGTACCGGGCCCTGGTGAGACCGCACCTGGAGTACTGTGTGCAGTTTTGGTCTCCAAATTTGAGGGAGGATATTCTTGCTATTGAGGGCGTGCAGCGTAGGTTCACTAGGTTAATTCCCGGAATGGCGGGACTGTCGTATGTTGAAAGGCTGGAGCAATTAGGCTTGTATACACTGGAATTTAGAAGGATGAGGGGGGATCTTATTGAAACATATAAGATAATTAGGGGATTGGACACATTAGAGGCAGGAAACATGTTCCCAATGTTGGGGGAGTCCAGAACAAGGGGCCACAGTTTAAGAATAAGGGGTAGGCCATTTAGAACGGAGATGAGGAAGAACTTTTTCAGTCAGAGAGTGGTGAAGGTGTGGAATTCTCTGCCTCAGAAGGCAGTGGAGGCCAGTTCGTTGGATGCTTTCAAGAGAGAGCTGGATAGAGCTCTTAAGGATAGCGGAGTGAGGGGGTATGGGGAGAAGGCAGGAACGGGGTACTGATTGAGAGTGATCAGCCATGATCGCATTGAATGGCGGTGCTGGCTCGAAGGGCTGAATGGCCTACTCCTGCACCTATTGTCTATGGTCTATAAAATGGGTGTCGTTTAATTTACTTTAGTTTAGTTCAGTTTTAGTTGAGAGATACACCATGGAATCAGGCCCTTCAGCCCACCGAGTCCATGCTGACCATCAATCAACCATTCACACTCATTCTATGTTATCCCACTTTCACATCCATTTTCTACACATTTAATTGATGTTCTGAGCACATAATTAATTGAATTTTGGAAAAGGATACAGAGAAGTACAAATCATTACAAAAAAGGGTTGAGAATGGAAAATGAAAGCATAGTTCAGAAGACGCAAAGATTTTTTATTTTGCCACAATATTCATCTTCTGTGGTGCTAATGTAGTGCATTGAGTGAACAAAGCAGACCTCTGAGCAAGATGTACTAGCAACAGAATGTCATGCATTGCTTACAAAGACCTGTTCTTGCCAATCTATTTACAGATCTAATCACACGCGCTCTCTATTGAGAGAGTTGCTTGCTATCTTTTCTTCAAAATGTTCCATTAAAGCAGAATTGAATATCACTATTAAATGTCCCCAGCAAAATGGAAGAAATTGCCTTGCACTCAAAGATTATCAATTTAATTAAATTGATAGAAATTTGGATTATAATATGCAGTTTCACCATTAGTACCATCTGTTTAGTTTAGTTTTCGTTTAGCTTAGCTTAGAGATACAGCGTGGAAACAGGCCCTTCGGCCCACTGAGACTGCACCGATCAGCGATCCCTGCATATTAACATTATCTTACACACACTAGGGCCAATTTATAATTTTTAAATATAGAAAACCTAGAAACCTGTACGTCTTTGAAGTGTGGGAGGGAACGGAACATCTCGGAGTAAACCCCTGTGGTCACGGGGAGAACCTATAGACTCTGTACAGACAGCACTCGTAGTCAGGATCGAACCCGGATCCCAAGCACTGTAAGGCAGCAACTCTACCACTGTGCCACTGTGCCGCCCCGTTATGTAGATGAATTGAACTCTGATGGAATTGGAGTGTAAAGCTGCAGCCACATATACTGATAGTCAAAAGTTACCCCTCAGATTCCTACTTCAATCTTTTCCCCTTCAGCTTAAACCTATGTCCTCTGGACCTTGCTTCACTTACTCTGGGAAGGAGTAGGTGAATCAACTCAGCAACCTTGCTCTTCCTTGTGCAGGTAAAAGTCCAGTCACAGATCAAAAGACTCTTGACTACTGGCTACATTTGAACCTGAACTATCGTGGAGTAATGGGGGATTAATTGGAAAAGATGAAATATTTGGCCTTTCAAGTTGGAGCGGCACGATGGCACAGCTGCCACAGTAGAGTTGCTGCCTTACAGTGCCAGAGACCCGGGTTTCATCCTTACTTTGGGTGCTGTCAGTACCGAGTTTGTACGTTCTCCACGTGACCGCATGGGTTTTCTCTGGGTGCTTAACTTTCCTCCCACTCTCCAAAGATGTACAGGTTTGTAAGAAAATAACTGCAGATGCTGGTACAAATCAAAGGTATTTATTCACAAAATGCTGGAGGAACTCAGCAGGTCAGGCAGCATCTCAGGAGAGAAGGAATAGGTGAAGTTTCGGGTCGAGACCCTTCTTCAGACTGATGTCAGGGGGGGCGGGACAAAGGAGGGGTATAGGTGGAGACAGGAAGATAGAGGGAGAACTGGGAAGGGGGAGGGGAAGAGAGGGACAGAGGAACTATCTAAAGTTGGAGAAGTCAATGTTCATACTGCAAGGCTGCAAACTGCCCAGGCGAAATATGAGGTGCTGTTCCTCCAATTTCCGGTGGGCCTCACTATGGCACTGGAGGAGGCCCATGACAGAAATGTCAGACTGGGAGTGGGAGGGGGAGTTGAAGTGCTCAGGCACCGGGAGATCAGGTTGGTTAAGGCGGACTGAGCGAAGGTGTTGAACGAAACGATCGCCGAGCCTGCGTTTGGTTTCGCCAATGTAAAGAAGTTGACATCTAGAGCAGCGGATACAATAGATGAGGTTGGAGGAGGTGCAGGTGAACCTCTGTCTCAACTGGAAAGACTGTTTGGGTCCTTGGATGGAGTTGAGGGGGGAGGTAAAGGGACAGGTGTTGCATCTCCTGCGGTTGCAGGGGAAAGTGCCCGGGGATGGGGTGGTTTGGGTAGGAAGGGACGAGTGGACCAGGGAGTTACGGAGGGAATGGTCTCTGCGGAACACGGAAAGGGGAGGGGATGGGAAGATGTTTGTACAGGTTTGTAGGTTAATTGACTTTGGTAAATTGTCCCTAGTGTGTAGGATAGCACTAGTGTAGGGGGATTACTTGTCAGTGCAGACTCGGTGAGCCGAAGGGCCTGTTTCCGTGCTGTATCTCTAAACTAAACTAAACTAAAATCATGTCAGTCAGAAGATGATTTTGGGTTAATCCCATTTCCCAGCACTTGGCCTTTCGCCCTATGAATAATGGTCTTTCAAGTGCTTACCCAGGTAGTGCCAAAGAATGGAGTCTTGAACGTACTAAATTACTGCACAATCTCCTAAGGTGGAGCTGTTGCACTTTGAAACCTCATCGATGTGCAAGTTTTGAGAATGGCTTTACCAGTGCGGACATTACATTTTGCACAAAATATCACCAAAGCTCCATTAATGGTTGGAGACAAGGGACCCAAAAAGAGGAAATAAACTCAATTATCCATACTTGTTGTCTGCTGCCAAAACCCAGAAGGAAAGGCACCAAAAAATAGCGAATCTAACAAATCTTCCATGAAAAATAACAATTGGCTTGTGGTTTATCTCGGCATCTCTTCTGATCTTGTCCCCCTCACATGGGTCAAATTGGCATCTGAGATTCAAAATCATGCTCCACATCTCAGCAAATCAAACAGATTAGTCAAAAGGAAAAGTTGGCTACACCTCACAAATAGATCAGAACATAAATATGCATTACTTTCTTGAAGCTGTGGAATTTGTTCTTTGTGTCTGCTCTTCCATTTCCGTGTTCTTTATGTTGGACATTGGCCTTATTTGGAACCACCGCCCTTTGCCACTCGATTATTTATTTTCACACGTGCCGAAGATCTTTCTGCTGAGCATTTCTCCTGTAAGACGTGGATAAGGATGACAAGGATTGTGTCTTTGTCGGCCGGCCTCAACTGCCGCTTGCTGATTGCAAGTCACCAGAGTTAAAAAATTATTATGTTTAATTAATAATAAAAAAAATACTTTTCACCGTCTGGCGTGGCCTGAAATAGACAATAGACAATAGACAATAGGTGCAGGAGTAGGCCATTCAGCCCTTCGAGCCAGCACCGCCATTCAATGCGATCATGGCTGATCACTCTCAATCAGTACCCCGTTCCTGCCTTCTCCCCATACCCCCTCACTCCGCTATCCTTAAGAGCTCTATCCAGCTCTCTCTTGAAAGCATCCAACGAACTGGCCACGGGATTTTCCTCTGCCCGGTGGGGGCTTCAATGTTGGGTGCCCCGACCGCCCCGACGTGCAGCGGAAGCGTCTTCGCCCCCCCCGGATCACGGGGCTTGGGTCGGCCCTCTGCGGACCTTTCACCGTCTGGAGCGGCCTGGAACGTGGCAACTTCAACAGCCTGACTGCGGGAGAAGACGGCAGGGGAAGAGAAAAGACAGGGAAAGACATTCTGGCTTATCATCAGAGTGAGGAGGAGACTCACTGTGATGGATGTTTCTTTTTATTGTTTTGTGTTGGTTGTGATTGTGTGTGAAATTGCTTATTTTTATTGCTTTATTGCTGGACTGTGGGTGACCTTTCATTTCACTGCACATCTTGTATGTGTATGTGACAAATAAATTTGACTTGACTTGACTTGACAGTGGGGCGGCTGGTGGAGCTGCTGCCTCACACAGTCTGAGACCCGGGTTCGAACCTGATGTCGATTGCCGTCCGTGCGGAGTTTGTACGTTCTCCCTACGATTGTGTGGGTTTCGGTTTCCTCACATCCCAAAGACGTGTGGGTTTGCAAGTTAATTGCTCCGCTGTAAATTGCTCAGTGTGTAGGGAGTGGATGCAAGGATAATGGGATAACACAAAACCCGTGTGAACTGGTAATTGATGGTCGGTGTGGACTTGCTGGGCCGAAGGGCCTGTTTCCACGCTGTATCTTGCAATCAATCAATTAATTAACCAAACATAAATGCCTGGTAGCAGACTATGAACTAGGGGTGGCACACTGACACGGTGGCGCAGCAGTAGAGTTGCTGCCTTACAGCGCCAGAGACCCAGGTTCGATCCTGACGATGGGTGCTGTCTGTATGGAGTTTGTACGTTCTCCCCGTGACCGGGTGGGTTTTCTCCAGGTGCTCCGGTTTCCTCCCACACTCCAAAGACGTACAGGTTTGTAAGTTAATTGGCTTCGGTAAATTGTCCCCAGTGTGTGTACGGGGATCGCTGGTCGGCGTGGACTCGTTGGGCCGAATGGCCAGTTTCCGTGCTATACCTCTTAACAAAACTAAATGTGGCCAGATGTGCCTCCAAGCATTATTTCCTCCCTCCTCCTCCTCATTCTCCCCCTAATGAACATTAAAACCGCTGGCAAGGATCAGGTTTGCAAGATCACCCAATTTGTGGAGGATGCATTCAGCCATCTTGAGTTTAGAGACCCTTTCTGAGATGCACCACCAGGCAGTTTGAACAAAGCAAATCTGCTGAGTTAGACTGCAGGAAGATTGCACAATGTCCTTACAGTGAAAGGCAACACACACGCTGGGTTCAGTTTAAGAGCTTGTTTCTCTCCAAAACAGCCATCTGTTCAGCTGAAAGATAGATTGTTCAATTGTTTAAAGCATTGTGAAATCTCACTGGATGTTTGCCATTGGAAGTTCCAATCCATTGAAGATGGCTGCACACCCGAAGAACTCTCTTGTGATCGCAGTACTTCTTAGCATTTTGAGGTGCAGTCCTAAAGGTCTTGTAGATTAAACATATTCTTAAAGGCTTGTAAAGAGCATGAGCATTTTTCCAAGTGATCTTCATACTAGCCTCCAATGCTGTGAGTTGTTTTGATCACTGTCATGCAAAGGGGTCCAATAATTGTTTAAATGTAATTTATATGTAGTCAGAAAATTGAACAAATGTAAATTTCTTTTTCTATGGCTTTTCTTTAATTACACATACATGTCCTAGTCTTTATTTTGTTTCTCTTACATTTAGAGTCATAGACATAGAGTGATACAGTGTGGAAACAGGCTCGTCGGCCCAACTTGCCCACACCGGCCAACATGTCCCAGCTACACTAGTCCCACCTGCCCGCGTTTGGCCCATATTTTACTTAATTTAATTTATTTTTCTTTATTTTAGCTTATTTTTCTTTATTCCAACACGCATTTAGAATTGTAGTTATTTTGCGGTATTTTAACACCATTTTAGGCATTGTCATTTTTTGGAATTTCTTCCATATTTTTACATGCTTATATTTATTAATTTCAACAGTTTTTAAGTGTCTGATATTCAGAGATATTTGTATACACAGTGAATTTGACCTTGGCAGAAGGAGCATGCAATTATTTTCAAGAAGAAATGGATTCACTTCAAATGAACCTTAAAAATGGCCATTTTCTATGTGAATAAATATCAACACAGCTATTTCAATTCCAATTATCTAATTAAATTTCAAAGTAAATAGGTTAATATCTCCAATGCACTTGAAGATGGTGATTAGCATTTCTACAGCAATGTTGCAAATAATTTATAGGCTTTTCTTCCAAAGCAAAAATATTAATTTATGGGTCAGAGTAAAGTAGTCCCATACAGTTAAAGTCAAAAGAGTCAAGAGTGTTTCATTGTCAGATGTACTGAAATTGAACAACGACACTCTTATTTACAGCAGCATAACAGTGCTGTAAACACTGTACGGTCTCGACCCGGAACGTCGCCCATTCCTTCTCTACGGAGATTCTGCCTGTCCTGCTGAGTTATTTCAGCATTTTCTGTTTACACTCAATAGATAACAGGATGGCGCAGAGGTAGCGTTGCTGCCTTACAGCGCCAGAGATCCGGGTTCGATCCTGACTACAGGACTGAATTTGTACAATCTCCTGCGTGGGTTTTCTCCAGGTGCTCCGGTTTCCTCCCACACTCCAAAGACGTACAGGTTTGTAAGTTAATTGGCTTCGTTAAAATTGTAAATTTGCGTGTAGGATAGTGCACAGGGACCGCTGGTCAGCGCGGCCTTGGTGGGTCGAGGAACCGTTTCCACGCTGTATCCCTAAAATGAAAAAATATATATATTTAAAACGACTGAACGTTCTGAAATTTAAAAAAAGAAAATGCTCAGAGCATTTGGCATGTGAGAAGTCACCTGAGGAGAGTGGAGGTTTTTTTCAAAACCTCAGGTAGGATGATGGATTGACAATAGACAATAGACAATAGGTGAAGGAGTAGGCCATTCGGCCCTTCGGCCCTTCGAGCCAGTACCGCCATTCAATGTGATCACGGCTGATCATTCTCAATCAGTGCCCCGTTCCTGCCTTCTCTCCATACCCACTGACTCCGCTATCCTTAAGAACTCTATCTAGCTCTCTCTTGAATGCATTCAGAGAATTGGCCTCCACTGCCCTCTGAGGCAGAGAATTCCACAGATTCACAACTCTCTGACTGAACAAGAAAACAACAGAGTTTGCTGACTTATTCACAAAATGCTGGAGTAACTCAGCAGGTCAGGCAGCATCTCGGGAGAGAAGGAATGGGTGACGTTTCGGGTCGAGACCCTTCTTCAGACTGATGTCAGGGGGGCGGGACAAAGGAAGGATATAGGTGGAGACAGGAAGATAGAGGGAGATCTGGGAAGGAGGAGGGGAAGGGAGGGACAGAGGGACTATCTAAAGTTGGAGAAGTCGACGTTCATACCACCGGGCTGCAAACTGCCCAGGCGAAATATGAGGTGCTGTTCCTCCAATTTCCGGTGGGCCTCACTATGGCACTGGAGGAGGCCCATGACAGAAAGGTCAGACTGGGAATGGGAGGGGGAATTAAAGTGCTCGGCCACCGGGAGATCAGTTTTGTTAATGCGGACCGAGCGCAGGTGTTCAGCGAAGCGATCGGCGAGCCTGCGCTTGGTTTCGCCGATGTAAATAAGTTGGCATCTAGAGCAGCAGCTGACTTCTCAGCTGTCTTTGTTGTGCCAAGTGATCAATAGGTGTCAGTGTTTGGCATTTTAGTAGTTTAGTTTACTTTCACGTGTATTGAGGTACAATGAAAAGCTTTTTGTTGCATGCTAACCAGTCAGCGGAAAGACTGTACATGATTACAATCAGGCTGTCCAAGTATACAGATACAGGATAAAGGGAATAACGTTTAGTGCAAAATAAAGTCCATTAAAGTCCGATTAAAGATAGTCCGAGGGTCGCCGGTGAGGTAGATAGTAGCTCAGGACTGCTCTCTAGTTGTTGATAAGATGGTTCGGCTCCCTGATGATAGCTGGGACTGTCACTGAATCTGGAGGTGTGCGTTTTCACACTTCTGTACCTCTTGCCCGATGGGAGAGGCAGGGCCGTTTTTGCAGCATTATGGGCCCCCGGGCAAAGCAGTGTACTGGGGCCCCTACCGTTACTCTCCCCCACCCCCCTTTCCCTACCAGCCCCCCCCTGTCGTGCCGGCGAAAAGCACTTACCGAAAAGTACTTAGCGATGGACTTAGGGTGCTACATTGTTGCGAAAAGCACTTACAGATCGCTGTGAGAAGCATTTAGGGATGGAAAAGCAAAGCACTTAGGGAGCTAATTGTTGCGAAACAGATCGCTGTGAGAAGCACTTAGGGAATGAAAATGTTGCGAAAAAAGCACTTATTGAACCTACATTTTTAAAGTAGTATTTATTTATTGCAAGTCACTTAACATACACAGATCAGCATGGGGCCCCTATGCTCGTGGGGCCCCGGGCAAGTGCCCATCAGGCCCATGCGTTAAGACGGCCCTGGGGAGAGGGGAGATGAGGGAGTGACCGGGGTGAGACTTGTCCTTGATTATGCTGCTGGCCTTGCCATGGCAGTGTAGATCAAACTTAAGCTGGGAAAAACTGCGGAAGTACAATGGTTTAGCTGCTGCACCATAGCTCCAAAGATATCGGTTTGATCCTGACCTCTTTTTTTTTTTTTTTTTAATATAAAAGTTTTATTCCAAAGAAAAACATACAAACATACAAAGCAAAATATGATCAAACAAAAGCCGCCTGCATCGGCAGTTTACAAAATAAACAATTATCACATTAAAATCCCGCCATCTCTGTCAACAATACATTCGACCCCCCCGCGTCGACCAGCGTTCACGGGAGGCCTCCAGAGTCCCCGTGGACACCGCGTGTTCCCTCTCCAGGGACACGCGCGCACGGACGTAAGCCCGGAACAGGGGTAGGCAGCCGACCTCTGTGAGGCCGTCGACTACCCGCTGCCTGGACCCGTGAATGGCCATCTTGGCCAGGCCCAGGAGCAGACCGACAGGGAGACCCCCTCCTCCCTCCCGACCCTCCCCCCTCTGTACCGGATGCCCAAAAATTAAAAGCGTAGGGCTAAAATGGAGCTTGCGGAGCAGCCCCTTCAGATACTCGTACAGGGGCTGCAACCTCATGTTGATCCTGACCTCAGGTGCTCTCTGTTTGCAAGTTCTCCCTGTGACGGCATGGGTTTCTTCCTGGTGTTCCGGTTACCTCCCACATCGTGTGGGATTGTAGGTTAATTGGCTCTGCAAATGTAAATAATATTCAACCGCTCAGCTCGTCGAGGTAGTAAATATCCCTGGACAAAGCAGAAACAGTGTTGAGAGTGGATGCAAAAGTGGGATAAGGTAGAACTAGTGTGAATAGGTGATCGATGGTTAGCGTGGACTCGGTGGGCCGAAGGGCCAGTTTCCATGCTGTATCTTCAGAAATATATAGACGTCTTGTAAGTTTTTACAACTCTGCTCAGGCCAGGCCTGTAATGCTGAACTTTGGCATCACTCCATGTTTTGTGTTCCTGACCGCAGGAAGCTGATTCCTGAAGACTACCTAACTAATAAGTCCTGTTGAGTTCAAAAGGATTGATTCAACTCAACCGCAGTACGTGCGGAATGAATTATCCAAGCTGACTTTTAAACAAACAGCTCGGACATCCGATCTTCCATTGACTCCATCTGGGCCTCACGCTGCCTCGGCAAGGCCAGCAGCACAATCAAGGACGAGTCTCACACCAGCCACTTCCTCCTCCCCTCTCCCATCAAGCAGTGCCAGTGCAACGACAGCCTCGGCCAGCATAACCAAAATCCGTTACATAGCGGTCGGTTATTGCGAGGGCTTACTGTGTTTATAATGTCTCTGTACGTCACTGTGCCCGGTAACCTGCTGCAGTAAACCTGCGGCACGGCGGCGCAGAGGCAGAATTGCTGCCTTACAGCGCCAGAGCCCCGCGTGCGATCCTGGCTACGTGTGCCGTCTGTACGGAGTTTGTACGTTCTCCATGTGACCTGCGTGGGTTTTCTCCGGGTGCTCCAGTTTCCTCCCACACTCTAAATGCGTGCAAGGTTTTAGGTTAATTGGCTTGCTATAATTGTGAATTGTCCCTAGTGCGTGTAGGACAGCATTAGTGTGTGGGGATCGCTGGTCGGCGCGGACTCGTTGAGCCAAAGGGCTTTTTTTCCCGTGCTGTACCTCTAAACTAAACTAAATGGCAATGTCATTATTCAGCAACTTGGCCTTTTAGAGATCGAAATTAGAATGCACTTCTGCACTTAAATAACTGGATGATTTCATATTTCATATTCATTTTTTTCCCTTTCTGTGAATCTCCTGCTATTTGTCTCTGGAGTTGACGCTGTGATTCTTTCATACAGAGAAAGATCAATAGTGTCCTGCTGTTTGTCCATCTACTCTGCAATGCTTGCTCATGTACCAACAAATCCTTTAATATTTGAAATAATCTTTTAAAACAAAGTTATGCTCCTCAGAATTAACAGATATTGATGTTCCCCCTGCAATAAGTTGGGGTGGCTGTTTAGAAATCCTGTTAACATCGTGTTACACAGGGTTACATCGTGCAAGTATAACATTTTTTTTGCAGAATTCTTTTAAATGCCAATATTTGTACCAAAATCATGAGGCAGTTCAAATGACCAAAAGCTTCCTTCTAATATGGGCGGCACAGTGGCGCAGCAGTAGAGTTGCTGCCTTACAGCGCCAGAGACTCGGGTTCGATCCTGACCTCGGGTGCTGTCTGTGCGGTGTTTGCATGTTCTCCCGGTGACCGCGTGGGTTTTCTCCGGTTTCCTCCCACTCTCCAAAGACGTACAGGTTTGTAGTTAATTGGTTTGGTGTAAATGTAAATTGTCCCTTGTGTGTATAGGATAGTGTTAGTGTGGGATCGATGGTCTGTGCAGACTCGGTGGGCCGAAGGGTTGTTTCTGCCCTGTATCTGTAAACTAAACCAAAACTACACTGAATTCCGCACTGTGAGGTGAGAATTTCCAAGGTCAGGCAGCATCCCTGGAGGACATGGGCAGGCAACATTTCGGCTCAAGAACATCGCCTATTCCTGTCCTCGAGAGATGCTTTCTGACCCGCTGAGTTACTCCAGCACATTGTGTTTGTCTTTTTTATTCAGATTTTCTAACTGCTCTTTTATTGAGATCAAATGTATACCATGTGAAGGACAACACAGCAATCGGATGACCCAACATGAATGAGACCTGCAGAAGATGTGGACCTGGGCTGTGGTTCAGGCAGATATCTCTCCATGAAGCAAGCACAGATCAACAGGCAGAACAGGGTTTTGGAACTTTGACGGGTAACAGCATTTCAAGTTGGTGTTCGAGGTTTTAAGAAGTCAAGGTTTTTTAGACAACTCTGGGAAGATTTGCATATCCGATGTCAAGAAGTCAAGCTTGTCAAGAACGACAAAGCTTCCATCATTGACGTCTCCATTTGGTTCAAGGATAACACCAGGTCAACTCCTGTACATCGGCGAGACCAAGCTCAGGCTTGGCGATTGTTTCGCTGAACACCTCCGCACAGTCCGCCTTAACCTACCTGATCTCCCGGTTGCTCAGCACTTTAACTCCCCCTCCCATTCCCAATCTGCCCTTTCTGTCCTGGGCCTCCTCCATTGTCAGAGTGAGGCCCAGCGCAAATTGGAGGAACAGGACCTCATATTTCACTTGGGTAGCTTACACCCCAGCGGTATGAACATTGACTTCTCTAACTTCAAGTAGCCCTTGCTTTCCCTCTCTCTCCATCCCCTCCCCCTTCCCAGTTCCCCCACCAGTCTTACTGTCTCCGACTACATTCTATCTGTTCCGCCCACTCCCCTGACATCAGTCTGAAGAAGGGTCTCGACCCGAAACGTCACCCATTCCTTCTCTCCAGAGATGCTGCCTGTCCCGCTGAGTTACTCCAACATTTTATGTCCACCAGTTCACTGGGAGGTACATATCTCATGTAGGCAATAAATATCATTAATCTGCCACCAAGACAATCACAAAGCTGCCACGATAAGATTCTTTGATCTTGTTATCAGTGCAAGAGAGATATGGTTCTCGGATATCAATCAAGTACCAAAAAAATTCAAATCATTTACTGTGTAGGAAGGAACTGCAGATGCTGGTTTGTACCGAAGACAGACACAAAGTGCTGGAGTAACTCAGCGGGTCAGGCAGCATCTCTGGAGAAACGGAATAGGTGACGTTTCAGATCGGAATCCTTCTTTAGACTGAAAGTCAGGGGAGAGAGGGAAACAAGAGATATGAAAAGGTATATAGAACAAATGAATGCAAGATATGAAAAAGGACAAATCAAAGCCAGCAAAGATGATCAAGGAAAGATTGAGTCAGAAGAAGGGTTCTGACCCGAAACGTCACCTATTCCTTTTCTCCAAATCTTCTACTGCTTGAGTTGCCATGTCCACAATTTTAGACAGCATTGACATTTTTTTAGGTTATATTTTATAGACTTTTAAATTGCTGTTATTGTTTTACAGTGTTTATAGTTTTATGGTGATGGTTTCCTTTTTATGTTGTAACTATGGTTTTATCTTCCTTGCAACGTGTTAACAAATATAATAAGTGTGTATTTTTTACATAAAATTAATTGTAATAAATTTATCTAGAGATGCTGCCTGGCCGGCTGAGTTACTCCAACATATGGCCTCCTCTATGGTTCACCCTCTAAAACCATCAATAAACTCCAATACATCCAGAACTCCGCTGCCCGTCTACTCACCCACTCCCCGACCCGTGACCATATCACCCCCGTCCTCTACAAGCTCCACTGGCTCCCCATCCCCCAGAGAATCCAGTACAAAATCCTCCTCATGACCTACAAAGTCCTCCATAACCTGGCCCCATCCTACCTGACTGACCTCCTCCACAGACACACTCCCACCCGCACCCTCCGCTCTGCTGCTGCTAACCTCCTGTCCCCCCCCATCCGGACCAAACTCAGATCCTGGGGGGACAGGGTTTTCTCCATCGCTGCTCCCACCCTCTGGAACTCACTACCCCAAACCGTCAGAGACTCCTCCTCACTCACCACATTTAAAACATCACTGAAGTCTCACTTGTTCAACACTGCCTTCAATCATTGACCGTTGCTCCACCTTATTCATCCTTTTCTGTTTGTTTATTTATTTATCTTTATGTTAGATCTAACATGTAAAGTGTCTTTGGGTTTCTAGAAAAGCGCTATATAAATGTAATGCATTATTATTATTATTATTATTATTATTATTATATTGTGTCTATCTTTGGTATAAGCCAGTTCCTTTTGATGACATGGTAAATCTATAGTTTATTTTCCTTTATAAGCCACAAACCGTCACAATGAAGCAACCACAGATTGACAGGCATAATGTGTAGGAAGGAACTGCAGATGCTGATTTAAACTGAAGATAGACACAAAATGCTGGAGTAACTCAGCGGGACAGGCAGCGTCTCTGGAGAGAAGGAACGGGCGATGTTTCGGGTCGAAGACCTTCTTCAGACATATAGATCAACAGGCATAACAATAGGCATAACATTCAGATCAATAGGCATAACAGTGTGAGAGCGTTTCAGAGTTATCCTACTTATTAAGTATTGGTGATATTTGTTTGTGTCAAGGTCTAATAATTGGCGCTGCCTCAAACATTATTATTAATGTCCTTGTCGTCGTTAGAATTTAACTGAGAACTATTGTTGAATTCATCCACGCATCTGGAGACTGTGGCCTTGTCTCTTCTGGCAAAGTACTCAACAGTAGGGACCGTGATTTAACATCAAGATGGATGAGACACATTTCAGCTGCCACTGTAACATATGGAACACTTCAATTTTTCAAAGCTGCACACTATATATTAAAATCTCTGTTGGATTTTCTGTAACTGAAATGGACGACATTTACCAATCTGAAAGTTCACATTATAAGTTAAATAAATTAAAGGAGCAGAATTAGGCCATACTCTGCCATTCAAATCAAGTCAAGTCAAGTTTATTTGTCACATACACGTAAATGTGCAGTGAAATGAAAGATTACCCACAGTCGAACAATAAGAGCAATAAAAATAAGCAATAACACCCTCAATCAAACAAAAAGAAACATCCATCACAGTGAGTCTCCTCCAGTCACCTCATCACTGTGATGGAAGGCCAGAATGTCTTTTTCTCTTCCCCTGCCGTCTTCTCCCGCGGTCAGGCTGTTGTAGTTGCCACGTTCCAGGCCGCGCCGGACGGTGAAAGGTCCACGGCGGGCCGACACAAGCCTCGCGATCCGGGGCGGGCGAAAATGCCGCCGCTGCCGCTGCCGTTGTCGCTGCACATCGGGGCGGTCGGGGCTCCCGACATTGAAGCCCCCGCCGGGCAGAGAAAATCCCGCGGCCTATTTCAGGCCACGCCGGACGGTGAAAGGTCCGCGGCGGGCCGAACCAAGCCCCATGATTCGGGGCGGGCAAAGACGCTGCCGCTGCCGGAGCTCCCGATGTCGGCCCCCTCCCAGGGCAGGGGCTGCGAGCTTCCGACGTCCACGCGGCCGGAGCCTCCGCAGGCGAGTCCCAGGTGGAGGCCGCCAGCTCCAGGGGTTTGGCCGATGGTAGGCCACAGCGGGAACGGAGACACCGCCCAGAAACATATAAGATAATTAGGGGATTGGACACATTAGAGGCAGGAAACATGTTCCCAATGTTGGGGGAGTCCAGAACAAAGGGCCACAGTTTAAGAATAAGGGGTAGGCCATTTAGAACGGAGATGAGGAAGAACTTTTTCAGTCAGAGAGTGGTGAAGGTGTGGAATTCTCTGCCTCAGAAGGCAGTGGAGGCCAGTTCATTGGATGCTTTCAAGAGAGAGCTGGATAGAGCTCTTAAGGATAGCGGAGTGAGGGGGTATGGGGAGAAGGCAGGAACGGGGTACTGATTGAGAGTGATCAGCCATGATCGCATTGAATGGCGGTGCTGGCTCGAAGGGCTGAATGGCCTACTCCTGCACCTATTGTCTATTGTCTATTGTCTATAAAAGGTCGCGTCTCCGTTCGGAAGAGACAATTTTGTATTTACAGTAGTACACAACCACAAAAAACTACATCACATTTACACTACAATCAAGACAAAAATCCCCATAAAAACACAAAGACAGACGGACTGCAGGTAAGCCGCAGCTGCTAGGGCAGCGGAGGCACAGCGCAAATGTGGCTGATTTATCTTTCCCTCTCAACCCCATTCTCCTGCCTTCTCCCCCATAACCCCTGACACCCGTACTGATCAAGAATCTATCAGTCTCTGCCTTGGAAACATTTATTGACGTCCTCCGCAGCTTTCTGTGGCGATGAATTCCACAGATTCACCATCCTACGACTCAAGAAATTCCTCCTCATCTCCTTTCTAAAGGTACGTCCTTTTATTCTGAGGCGATGGTCTGGTCCTGGACTCTCCTACTAGTGGAAACATCCTCTCCACATCAACCAGGCCTTTCATTATTTGGTAAGTTTCGATGAGGAATTGTACACTAATATATGATCTTGTAGTTTAAAAAAAAGTGTAATCTGACAGATCATTGTGCAGCTGTGCAGGCAGCTTGGACAATAAATATATCAATAAATAGTTCTATGGAGGATGAAAGCTGAGAATGATATAATATATTTACACTAGGATGGAAATGGTTGGAGCACTGTTTTCCCACGGTCTAACAAATGCATGCTTCAGGAAATATTAGTTTACATTTGCATTTAATCTTCCATACTCAAGGGATGAGATTCAAAGTGACATGTCTGGCAGAGAGGTAGATGACGAAAGGAAATAGTATGTGAGGTCGTGGACATTTTGTTAAAATACAGCTGCTCTTTTGCTTAAATAAATCTCTTGCAAATGCTATCATTTCCTACAGGACTGTTCCATTGATAAACCTTTGGGGATTAGAAAGAGTCACATTGCCCTAATGCTATAAGAGTCCAGACCCTGTTATTGTTCGGTTCAGTTTAGTATATTGTCACGTGTAACGAGGTACAGTGAAAAGCTTTTGTTGCGTGCTATCCAGTCAGTGGAAATACAATACATGATTACAATCATTTTACATGATAAGGGAATAACATTTAGTGTAAGAAAATAACTGCAGATGCTGGTACAAATCGAAGGAATTTATTCACAAAATGCTGGAGTAACTCAGCAGGTCAGGCAGCATCTCGGGAGAGAAGGAATGGGTGACGTCTGAAGAAGGGTCTTGACCCGAAACGTCACCCATTCCTTCTCTCCCGAGATGCTGCCTGACCTGCTGAGTTACTCCAGCATTTTGTGAATAGGTCAGGCAGCATCTCAGGAGAGAACGAATGGGTGACGTTTCGGGTCGAGACCCTTCTTCAGACTGACATTTAGTGTTATTAACAAGGTGAAGCCAGCAAAGTATAGTCCGAGGATTACCAGTGAGGTAGATAATAGTTGAGGACAGCTCTCTGGCTGTGTTAGGATGATTCAGTTGCCCGAAAACAGCTGGGAATAAACTGTGACCTTTCTGCTGCTGACTGGCACATTGATCTTAAATTGACCTTTGATTAAATTGAGTCTGGAAACAAGAGATAGTTTTCTAGGCGAGCTGCCAAGCCGAACGGCAACAATGGCCTCACCTCAGGAGCAGTATTCAAACAGATTGTGCGGGACTTATACACCGCTTACGATGTGGACGGTGACAAATTGGTCTGTTGTTCCTTAGGACGCAAACACGTCAGCCAGTATGGTTGTGCTCCCCTGCGCTTGAAGCAACTATTAATAAGGTTAAAGGATGTCTAGAGGTTGAAAAAAAAATAAAAAATCTTGGGTATAATCTCGGAAGAGAATTAAATCTACAGACAGCACCTTCTTGGCACCATTATTGATGATCTCCTGTGAGCTGAGAATGGCGCACTGTTTGTCTTCCCCCTTGCGATTCTCTTTAATGTTGCTTGCAGCTGCTGGTAGTCGACTGAATGGGGAATTAATCTCCCTGCAATTAATGTTTCTGCCTCGGGAAAGATAGCGGTTAACAGATTATTCATGAATACTGGTGAACAGAGTCCAAAACAAGAGGACATGACTAAGTGAAATGGTATTTGAAGCTGCAGGTACTTTGGAGAGAAGCAGTGTGCTGAAGTACAGTTGTCTCTCTCTCTGTTCAAATAAATCTCTTAAAATGCTCTCAATTCTTACAATATCCATTCTCATTAGATTTTTCCTTGCTTGAGTGACAAATAAAGTATATCATCAGATAAACGTTCACTTTAATATACTGAGTGCCCTTAGTTTGATTTAGTTTAGAGATATGGAGATTGGTCGGCACGGTGGAACAGCTGGTAGAATCGCTGTCTCACAGCGCCAGAGACCCGGGCTCGATTCTGACCTTGGGTGCTGTCTGTGCGGAGTTTGCACGTTCTCCTTGTGATTGCGTGGGTTTTCTCTGGGTGCTCCGGTTTCCTCCCACACTCCAAAGAGGTGTGGGTTTGTAGGTTAATTGGCTTCTGTAAATTGCCTCTAAAGTGCAGGGAGTGGATGTGAAAGTGGGATAATATAGAACTATTGTGAACTGAAGAAGGGTCTCGACCCAAAATGTCAACCATTCCTTCTCTCCTGAGATGCAGCCTGACCTGCTGAGTTACTCCAGCATTTTGTGAATAAATATTGTGAAGAAGTGATCAATGATAGGCATGAACTCAGTGGGCCGAAGAGCCTGTTTCCATGCTGTATGTCTAAAACTAAAACAAAAAATGAAACTGATATATGACAGAAACAGGCCCTTCGGCCCACCAATTCCATGCCCACCATCGATCACCCATTCACACTAGTTATCCCACTTTCACATTCACTCCCTACACATTAGTGAGGAGTTTACAGAGGCCAATCAACCTACAAATCCGCATGCCTTTGGGATGCGGGAGGAAGCTGGTGAACTGGAAGAAATCCACCTACTTTCAGTCTGGAGAAGGGTCCCGACACGAAACGTCACCCATCCTTTTTCTCCAGAGATGCTGCCTGACCTGCTGAGTTACATCAGCACTTTGTGGGTATCTTTGGTGTAGACCAACATCTACAATCAAAATGTAATCAATGTTTTAGCTCTTATGCTGGCAAAGATAAACTGAGGCTCAGTTAAAGGGGCTTAATAATCTCAAACTATTACAGGAGCAGATATTTATTATGATGCAAAGCTCAAAATCAGATAAGAATTTCTTATCACTTTGAGATTGCAACACCAGAATATTTTATCTGGTTGAGAAAATTAGCAGTTGCGCTAAACAACGGTTTTAATGGTCTGTGTCACAATAATGGATTATCTTTTTTCAATTCTCAAGGGAGGCACGCACAGTGATGCAGCAGTAGAGTTACGTCCTTACAGTGCCAGAGACCCGGGTTCGATCCGGACTATGGGTGCTTGTCTGTGTGCTATGGGAGTTTCTACACTCCCACCTCTGACCGCGTGGGTTTTCTCCGAGATCTTAGATTTCCCCCCACACTCCAAAGACGTACAGGTTTGTAAGTTATATAAGAAGATAACTGCAGATGCTGGTACAAATCGAAGGTATTTATTCACAAAATGCTGGAGTAACTCAACAGGTCAGGCAGCATCTCGGGAGAGAAGGAATGGGTGACGTTTCGGGTCGAGACCCTTCTTCAGACTGATCAATCTGATCAGTCTGAAGAAGGGTCTCGACCCGAAACGTCACCCATTCCTTCTCTCCCGAGATGCTGCCTGACCTGCTGAGTTACTCCAGCATTTTGTGAATAAATACCTCAGGTTTGTAAGTTAATTGCCTTAGTATAAAGATAATGTAGATTTGTCCCTAGCGTATTTAGGGTAAGTGTTAACGTGCTGGGATCGCTGGTCAGTGCGGACTGGGTGGGCCGAAGGGCCTGTTTCCGCGCTGTATCTCTAAGCTAAGCTAAACAAATTTCAATAGAGCTTGAGCCTACATTAGAAAATACTGGAAATGTGTGCAAGGTCGGCACCTATGGAGGGCGAAACAAATTCTACGTTTCTGAACGATAACTTTTCATATTTCATCGGAAAGAATATGGAAAAGTCCCGATCAAAGGGCTGTCTGTAACAAAAAAAACCAGAAGGCTTGGAGAACTCAGCAATCGGGTCACGCAACATAAGATCATAAGGTCGTAAGTGATAGGAGCAGAATTAGGCCATTCGGCCCATCGTCTACTCCGCCATTCAATCATGCCTAATCTGATCTATCTCTCCCTCCTTAACCCATTCTCCTGCCTTCTCCCCATAACTTCTGACACCCGCACTAAACAAGAATCTATCTATCTCTACCCTAAATAGGTACGGTAGTGCAGCGGTAGAGCTGCTGCTTTACAGCGAATGCAGCGCCGGAGACTCAGGTTCGATCCTGACTACGGATGCTGCACTGTAAGGAGTTTGTACGTTCTCCCCGTGACCTGCGTGGGTTTTCTCCGAGATCTTCGGTTTCCTCCCACACTCCAAAGACGGACAGGTATGTAGGTTAATTGGCTGGGTAAATGTAAAAATTGTCCCTAGTGGGTGTAGGATAGTGTTAATGTACGGGGATCGCTGGGCGGCACGGACTTGGTGGGCCGAAAAGGCCTGTTTCCGGCTGTATATATATGATATGATGATATGATGATAAATATATCCAATGGCGGCCTCCACAGCCTTCTGTGGCAAAGAAATCCATAGATTTACCACCCTCTGACTAAAGAAATCCCTCCTCATCTCCTTCCTAAAAGAACATCCTTTAATTCTGAGGCTATGACCGCTGGTCCTAGATTCTCCCAATAGTGGAAACATCTTCTCCACATCCACTCTATCCAAGCCTTTCACTATTCTGTACATTTCAATGAGGTCCCCCCCTCATTCTTCTAAACTCCAGCGAGTACAGGTCCAGTGCTGTAAAACGCTCATCATAGGTTAACCCACTCATTCCTGGGATCATTCTCGTAAACCTCCCCTGGACCCTCTCCAGAGACAGCACATCCTTCCTCAGATATGGTGCCCAAAATTGCTCACAATATTCCAAATGCGGCCTGACCTGCGCCTTATCGAACCTCAACATTACATCCCTTTTTATGTATACAAGCCCTCTCGAAATAAATCCTAGCATTGCGTTTGGTTTCTTTACTACTGATTCGACTTGCAGATTAACTTTTTGGGAATCCTGCACCGGCACTCCCAAGTCCCTTTCCAACTCCGATTTCTGGATTCTCTCCCCATTTAGAAAATAATCTACGCCTTTATTCCTACTAACAAAATGCATGACTCCACATTTTGCTGCACTATATTCCACCTGCCACTTCTCTGCCCACTCTCTCAACCTGTCCAGGTTCTTCTGCAGAGTCCCTGCTTTCTGTACACATTACCTGCCTCTGCACCTATTTTCGTACAACCCGTAAACTTTGCCACAAAGTCTTCAATCAAAACGCATCGGCCCCGGTACTGAGCCCTGCTGGAGGAAATGGACAGATGTTGTTTCTGATCGGGACCTGTCTTTGGTTTGAAGAACGTCATCTTTCCAGTCCCTCTATAGATGCTGCCTGACCCGCTGAGTGCCTCCAGCCCTTTGCTTTATGCTCAAGATTCCTGCAATGGCTGTTTCTTGCATCTCCAAAGGACTGTTTCTATCACATTGATTCCCAGTTGGATTTTGGTGGTCTGCAGATAGAAGCAATTGGGAGAAGGGATACGGATTGTTACTGATGAAATGCCATTGAACTAAATTTGTGCTTGTAGCTTGCGGATATACTGAAATATCTTCTGTGCATCTTGCTATTGAGGGCGTGCAGCGTAGTTTTACTAGGTTAATTCCCGGAATGGCGGGACTGTCATATGTTGAAAGACTGGAGCGACTAGGCTTGTATACACTGGAATTTAAAAGGATGAGAGGGGATCTTATCGAAACGTATAAGATTATTAAGGGGTTGGACACGTTAGAGGCAGGAAACATGTTCCCAATGTTGGGGGAAGACCAGAACAAGCGGCCACAGTTTAAGAATAAGGGGTAGGCCATTTAGAACTGAGATGAGGAAAAACTTTTTCAGTCAGAGAGTTGTGAACCTGTGGAATTCTCTGCCTCAGAAGGCAGTGGAGGGCAATTCTCTGAATGCATTCAAGAGAGAGCTAGATAGAGCTCTTAAGGATAGCGGAGTCAGGGGGTATGGGGAGAAGGCAGGAACGGGGTGCTGATTGAGAATGATCAGCCATGATCACATTGAATGGCGGTGCTTGCTCGAAGGGCCGAATGGCCTCCTCCTGCACCTATTGTCTGTAGTCTATTGTCTATTGTCGTTCTATACATTCATCAAATCATTTCTCATTAGAGGGCATTAGTGCTTGTTGCATTTATTGTTTTATTCTTATTTATTGTAACTTGGTTGAACCTGGCACTTCATTTAATGGAGCTAAGACATGTTCTCTGCAGACACGTTGCCATGGTAACCATTGGAACGATGCTGCGAAATGATACAGATGATAACTTCACTCTATGACCTTCTACCGCTCCGCCTCAGCTAGAAAACAGTGCATTAGATTTTCCTTTAACATGTTGAAGAAACATCCCAGGGTATTTGATTTATTTTTGGCTAACACCATCGCAAAGAAGGTGGCTTAGTTCATAGATACAGAGATGCAGCATGGACTTCAGCCCACCGAGTCCACACCGACAATCAATCACCCATTCACACTGGAACAGTTAATGGAAATTGGAGATGAAGAATATTTTGTAGTCAGAGTAAAGGGACTTGTGTATCCGTATCTGCTAAAGATAGATGTCAGATGGTAATACTCAAGCTTAGTTTAGTTTAGTTTAGAGATACAGCGCGGAAACAGGCCCTTCAGCCCACCGGATCCGCGCCGACCAGCGATCCCCGCATATTAACACTATCTTACACACACACACTAGGAACAATTTTTACATTTACCAAGCCAATTAACCTACATACTTGTACGTCTTTGTGTGGAGATGTGGAACGCAGAGCCAGATCCATCTTATTTGTTTGCAAAGTCCAGTGGCCCATACAAAGTCCAGTGGCCCATACAAAGTCCAGTGGCCCATACAAAGTCCAGTGGCCCATACAAAGTCCAGTGGCCCATACAAAGTCCAGTGGCCCATACAAAGTCCAGTGGCCCATACAAAGTCCAGTGGCCCATACAAAGTCCAGTGGCCCATACAAAGTCCAGTGGCCCATACAAAGTCCAGTGGCCCATACAAAGTCCAGTGGCCCATACAAAGTCCAGTGGCCCATACAAAGTCCAGTGGCCCATACAAAGTCCAGTGGCCCATACAAAGTCCAGTGGCCCATACAAAGTCCAGTGGCCCATACAAAGTCCAGTGGCCCATACAAAGTCCAGTGGCCCATACAAAGTCCAGTGGCCCATACAAAGTCCAGTGGCCCATACAAAGTCCAGTGGCCCATACAAAGTCCAGTGGCCCATACAAAGTCCAGTGGCCCATACAAAGTCCAGTGGCCCATACAAAGTCCAGTGGCCCATACAAAGTCCAGTGGCCCATACAAAGTCCAGTGGCCCATACAAAGTCCAGTGGCCCATACAAAGTCCAGTGGCCCATACAAAGTCCAGTGGCCCATACAAAGTCCAGTGGCCCATACAAAGTCCAGTGGCCCATACAAAGTCCAGTGGCCCAAGCAAACAAATAAGATAGAACTGGCTCTGCGTTCCTCATCTCCACATTTGGAGTGTGGGATGAAACCGAAGATCTCGGATAAAACCCACGCAGGTCACGGGGAAAACGCACAAACTCTGTACAGAAAGCACCCTTAGTCAGAATCGAACCCGGGTCTCCGGCGCTGCATTCGCTGTAAGGCAGCAACTCTACCACTGCGCCACCGTGTCGCCCAGCATCTGGTTAAAAGCAAGGATTTCAGATCCTAGTCGAGAGAGTCAACGAGATCTGGGTGTCCTAGTGCATCAGTCAATGAAAGGAAGCATGCAGGTTCAGCAGGCAGTGAAGAAAGCCAATGGAATGTTGGCCTTCGTAACAAGAGGAGTTGAGTATAGGAGCAAAGAGGTCCTTCTACAGTTGTACCGGGCCCTGGTGAGACCGCACCTGGAGTACTGTGTGCAGTTTTGGTCTCCAAATTTGAGGAAGGATATTCTTGCTATGGAGGGCGTGCAGCGTAGGTTCACTAGGTTAATTCCCGGAATGGCGGGACTGTCGTATGTTGAAAGGCTGGAGCGATTGGGCTTGTATACACTGGAATTTAGAAGGATGAGGGGGGATCTTATTGAAACATATAAGATAATTAGGGGATTGGACACATTAGAGGCAGATAACATGTTCCCAATGTTGGGGGAGTCCAGAACAAGGGGCCACAGTTTAAGAATAAGGGGTAGGCCATTTAGAACGGAGATGAGGAAGAACTTTTTCAGTCAGAGGGTGGTGAAGGTGTGGAATTCTCTGCCTCAGAAGGCAGTGGAGGCCAGTTCGTTGGATGCTTTCAAGAGAGAGCTGGATAGAGCTCTTAAGGATAGCGGAGTGAGGGGGTATGGGGAGAAGGCAGGAACGGGGTACTGATTGAGAGTGATCAGCCATGATCGCATTGAATGGCGGTGCTGGCTCGAAGGGCTGAATGGCCTACTCCTGCGCCTATTGTCTATTGTCTATTGTCTATTAACCTACAAACCTGTTCGTCTTTGGAGTGTGGGAGGAAACCAAAAATCTCGGAGAAAACCCACGCAGGTCACGGGGAGAACGTACAAACTCCGTACCGACAGCACCCATATTCAAGATCGAACCCGATCTCTGTAAGGCGCTGTAAGGCAGTAGCGCTACCTCTGTGCCACCGTGCCGCCAATCTTTCAAGAATAACAAGAACATCCAGAAGCCAGAAAGATTTGGCTCCAATTTTTTTTCAACTTTCCAACAAAAATCTCAACATCTTGCAGCATTTCCAAAGGATTAATTACGATCAATGCAACAATAATATTTGCAGTAGCTTCCTCAAGGCCGACTTGGAAAAACAACTGCAAATTCAGTTTCATGCTCCCAAAGTGAGGATGTGCATCTCTGTTATTCTCACTATTAAATTTGTATAGACAGCACAGTGGCACAGTGGCACAGCAGCAGAGTTGCTGCCTTACAGCGCTTACAGCGCCGGAGACCCAGGTTCGATCGAGAGTCAAGAGTCAAGAGTCAAGAGTGTTTTATTGTCGTGTGTCCCAGATAGAACAATGACATTCTTACTTGATACAGCACAACAGAATATGTAACATTGTACACTGTAAACAATATGATAAACACGAGAGAAAAAATGTTCAGTGTGTATGTATACACATACCCACAAGTACACACACACACACACACACATAAAAATATATAGTGTAAGAAATATATAGTGTACAGTCTGAAGAAGGGCCACGACCTGAAAGGTTCAGTCTGAAGAAGGGTCTCGACCCGAAACATCGCCCATTCCTTCTCTCCTGAGATGCTGAGTTACTCCAGCATTTTGTGAATATATATATGTATATGTATGTATATGGATGTATATATATATATGTGTGTGTGTGTGTGTGTGTGTGTGTGTGTGTGTGTACTTGTGGGTATGTGTACATATATATATACACACACATATATATATATACCATCAGCCAAAACATTATGACCACCTGCCTAATAAGCTGCTGGTTCTCCGTGTGCCGCCAAAACAGCGCCGACCCGCCGAGGCACGGACTCTACAAGACCCCTGAAGGTGTCCTGTGGTGTCTGGCACCAAAACATTAGCAGCAGATCCTTCAAGGCCTGTAAGTTGTGAGGTGGAGCCGCCGTGAATCGGACTTGTCGATCCAGCACATCCCACAGATGCTCAATCGGATTGAGATCTGGAGAATTTGGAGCCCAGGGCAACACCGTGAACACTTCATCATGTTCCTCAAACCATTCCCGAACAATGTGTGCAGTGTGGCAGGGCGCATTATCCTGCTTAAAGAGGCCACTGCCATCAGAGAATACCATTGCCATGAAGGGGTGTACCTGGTCTGCAACGATGTTTAGGTAGGTGACACGTGTCAAATTGACATCCACATGAATGGCCGGACCCAGGGTTTCCCAGCAGAACATTGCCCAGAGCATCACACTCCCTCAACCGGCTTGTCATCTTCCCACAGTCGGTTCGGACCAGACGGGAGAGCCTTCGTTGCCCTCGCGCATCGATGAGCCTTGGGCGCCCAACATCCTGTTGCCGGTTTGTGGTTTGTCCCTCCTCGGACCACTGTCTGTAGGTACTCACCACTGCTGACCGGGAGCACCCCACAAGCTTTGCCATTTCAGAGATGCTCTAACCCAGTTGTCTGGCCATAACAATTTGGCCCTTGTCAAAGTCGCTCAGGCCTTTACTCCTGCCCATTTCTCCTGCATCCAACGCATCAACTTCAAGAACTGACTGTTCACTTGCTGCCTAATATATCCCACCCCTTGACAGGTGCAAATGTAACAAGACAACCAATGTAATTCACTTCACCTGTTAGTGGTCATAATATTTTGGCTGATCGGTGTCTATATATATATATATATATATACACACATACTCAAAAAACAAACAATAGTAATATAATAATAATAATAATAATAATAATAATAATAACCCTCGGTCCGCGTTAACCAATCTGATCTCCCGGTGGCCGAGCACTTTAACTCCCCCTCCCATTCCCAGTCTGACCTTTCTGTTATGGGCCTCCTCCAGTGCCATAGTGAGGCCCACCGGAAATTGGAGGAACAGCACCTCATATTTCGCCTGGGCAGCTTGCAGCCCAGTGGTATGAACATCGACTTCTCCAACTTTAGATAGTTCCTCTGTCCCTCTCTTCCCCTCCCCCTTCCCAGATCTCCCTCTATCTTCCTGTCTCCACCTACATCCTTTCTTTGTCCCGCCCCCCTGACATCAGTCTGAAGAAGGGTCTCGACCCGAAACGTCACCCATTCCTTCTCTCCCGAGATGCTGCCTGACCTGCTGAGTTACTCTAGCATTTTGTGAATAAATACCTTCGATTTGTACCAGCATCTGCAGTTATTTTCTTATAATAATAATAATAATAGTCTATGTAGTTCAGAGCTTATTTGAGGTTGCAGTGTTTAATTGCCTGATGGCTGTAGGGAAGAAGCTGTTCCTGAACCTGGACGTTACAGTTTTTAGGCTCCTGTACCTTCTTCCCGATGGCAGGGGTGAAATGAGTGTGTGGCCAGGGTGGTGTGGGTCTCTGATTATGCTGGCTGCGTTTTTGAGGCAACGACTCTGACAAACCCCTTCGATGGTGGGAGGTCAGAGCCCGTGATGGACTGGGCAGTGTTCACCACGTTTTGCATTATTTTCGGCTCCTGGGCGTTCAAGTTGCTGAACCAGGCTGTGATGCAACCAGTCAATATGCTCTCTACTGCACACCTGTAGAAGTTCAAGAGAATCCTCTCTGACATACCGGATCTCCGCAATCTTCTCAGGAAGTAGAGGCGTTGATGTGCTTTATTTATAATTGCATCAGAGTTCTGGGTCCAGCAAAGATCTTCGAAAATATGCATGCCCAGAAATTTGACGTTTTTTACTCCACCATCGCCCGTTGATGTAAACAGGATTGTGGGTCTTCATCTTTCCTCTTCCAAAGTCCACAAACAGTTCATTGGTTTTACTGATATTGAGAGCCAGGTTGTTGTGCTGGCACCATTTGGTCAATCGGTCGATCTCACTTCTATAATCTGACTCATCACCATCTGTAATTCACCCAACAACAGTGGTGTCATCGGCAAACTTGAAGATGGAGTTCGCACTGTCTGGCTACACAGTCATGAGTGTAGAGTGAGTAGAGCAGGGGGCTGAGCACGCAGCCTTGAGGTGCTCCCATACTGATTGTTAATGAGGAAGAAGTGTTTCTGCCAATTCGAACGGACTGTGGTCTGTGGATGAGGAAGTCGAGGATCCAGTTAGATTTAGATTTTTTAGATTTAGAGATACAGCGCGGAAACAGGCCCTTCGGCCCACCGAATCCGTGCCGCCCAGCGGTCCCCGCACATTAACACTATCCTACACACACTAGGGACAATTTTTACATTTACCCAGTCAATTAACCTACATACCTGTACGTCTTTGGAGTGTGGGAGGAAACCGAAGATCTCGGAGAAAACCCACGCAGGTCACGGGGAGAACGTACAAACTCCGTACAGACGGCGCCCGTAGTCAGGATCGAACCTGAGTCTCCGGCGCTGCATTCGCTGTAAGGCAGCAACTCTACCGCTGCGCCACCGTGCCGCAAGGTTGCAGAGGGATGCACAGAGATCCAGTTCCGTGAGCTTGGTAACCAGCGTGCGGATTGATGGCATTGAACGCCGAGCTGCAGTCTTTAAACAACAGGCTGACGTAAGTGTTTTTAATTGTCCAAGTGGTCCAGTGCGGAGTGGACAGCCAGTGAGATCGCATCCTCCGTTGACCTGTTGTGACGGTAGGCGAACTATAACGGGTCGAGGTTCTTGTGGAGGTAGGAGTTGATATGCGCCATAACCAACCTCTCAAAGCACCTCGTCACCACAGACGTTAGTGCCACTGGCCGATAGTCGTTGAGGCACATCACCTTACTCTTCTTGGGCACCGGTGTTATTGATGCCCTCTTGAAGCAGGTGGGAACCTCAGACCTCAATAATGAGAGGTTGAAACTGTCTGCAAAAACTCCAGCCAGTTGGCCTGCACAGGTATACCATCAGTTCCAGGTGCTTTCCGAGGGTTCACCCCCCTGAAGGATCTTCTGACGTCAGGCCTCTGTGACTGTGACTGTAATACCATCAGGGCGTATCCTGACTACGGGATGCTGTCTGTACTGAGTTTGTACGTTCTCCCTGTGACCTGCGTGGGTTTTCCCTGAGAACTTCATTTTCCTCCCACATTCCAAAGACGTTACAGGTTTGTAGGTTAATTAGCTTGGTATAAATGTCAAAATTGTCCCCAGGATAGGTTGGTGTCAGTGTGCGGGGATCGCTGGTCGGTGCGGACTCAGTGGGCTGAAGGGACTGTTTCCGCGCTGTATCTCTAAACTAAACAGCAGAGTTCCATTTTGTGGTCCAGAATTTGATCGTGGTAACCTCAACCTAACTTAAGGATAGCGGAGTCAGGGGGTATGGGGAGAAAGCAGGAACGGGGTACTGATTGAGAATGATCAGCCATGATCACATTGAATGGCGGTGCTGGCTCGAAGGGCCGAATGGCCTACTCCTGCACCTATTGTCTATTGTCTATTGTCTATCACTGTTCACAGAAATCCTAATAAGCCATCTATAAATCAACTGATTGTAGTGGCTGCTTAGATTTAATTCGCAACCTTCCATATTATATACTGCAAGTTCTAACCAGGAGACTTGACTGCAGAGATTTTCAGGAGTCTGCAAACAAGGGTCTCGACCCGAAATGACACCCATTCCTTCTCTCCAGAGATGCTGCCTGGCCCGCTGAGTTACTCCAGCATTTTGTGACTACCTGCAGAGATTTTATGTTTATTTTGGATAAAGATTTCATTTTGCTCTTCCAATTTTGTGTTGCCATGGGTTAACGTGTCACACAAGCTTCTGGGAAACTGAGCAATCATAAGATCATAAGGTCAGAAGCAATAAGAGCAGAATTTGGCCATTCGACCTACTCATTCAAGCCTACTCTGTCACTCAGTCATGGCTGATCTATCTTTCCCTCCTAACCTCTTTCTCCTGCCTTCTCCCCACAACCCCTGACACCTGTTATAAGCTGAGACATTCATTCAATTTTTTGTATATAGAGTCATAGAGTCGTGCAGCCTAGAAACAGGCCCTTCGGCCCAACGTGACCACACTGACCAACATTTCCCATCTACACTAGTCCCACCTGCCTACGTTTGGCCCATATCCCTCCAAACCTGTCCTATCCATGTACCTGTCTAATTGTTTCTTAACCATTGTTAAAGCTGTAGCAATCCAAACATCAATGGTTCAATGGTACCATCAAGTCAAGTCAAGTCAAGTTTATTTGTCACATACATATACACGATGTGCAGTGAAATGAAAGTGGCAATGCCTGCGGATTGTGCAAAAAAAAATTACAATTACAGCATATAAATTTAAATTAATACAGAAAAGAAAAATGTAGTCCCTGGAGTTATAATAGTTAACAGTCCTGATGGCCTGTGGGAAGAAACTCCGTCTCATCCTCTCTGTTTTCACAGCGTGACAGCGGAGGCGTTTGCCTGACCGTAGCAGCTGGAACAGTCCGTTGCTGGGTTGGCAGGGGTCCCCCATAATCTTGCTTGCTCTCGATCTGCACCTCCTGATGTATAGGTCCTGCAGGGGGGCGAGTGTAGTTCCATGGTGCGTTCTGCCGAATGCACTACTCTCTGCAGGGCCTTCCTGTCCTGGGCAGACTGTGATGTTGCCAGACAGGATGCTCTCTACAGCCCCAGAGTAGAAGCATTGAAGGATCCTCAGAGACACTCTGAATTTCCTCAGCTGTCTGAGGTGTCACATGTAACTTTAGACTTTAGAGATACCGAGTGGAAACGGGTCCTTCTGCCCACCAAGTCCTCGCCACCAACGATCACCCTGTACACTAGCACTATCCTATACATTAGGGACAATTTGAAATTTACTGAAGCCAATTGACCTACAAACACACATATCTTTGGTATGTGGGAGGAAACGGGCGCACCCGGAGAAAACCCACAAGAGTTTTGCGATAATGGTACACTGGGATAAATGCAAGTGAAGTTAATTTTTCACACAGAGTGAGTGAGACAGATGTGAGGAGAAATATTTCAGACCAGGTTGTTGGGACATGGAATATTTTAGCGAGTGGCTTGTAACAGTTGCTGTTGTATATTTTAATGTAAATATCAGATAAACACGAAGCAGAGGAAATATACAGAGGTAGGGTGTAACATTGCTTTAACCGTGGAATGTGCAGAGTTTGGTGTCTCGTTTCTGCCATTGATTTTGTTTCTAAAACTGCAAATCTCGCCCACGTAAGCAGATAAATAATTGATTGAATCGATTCAACGATTCTTGCCGAAGGCAAAAATATACCATTTGCATTTCCAGTTCCTTCAAAAATTGATGCCATGCTCAAAACTGGTGGGAGATGAGGGCAGGACAAAGCCTGAGTTATTCCAGCATTTTGTGTCTATCCACCTATCACTTACACGATGCTGGTTTAAATCGAAAATAGACACAAAATGCTGGAGTAACTCAGCGGGACAGGCAGCATCTCTGGAGAGAAGGAATGGGTGACTTTTCGGGTCGAGACCCTTCTGCAGACTGATGTCAGGGGAAGGTGACATCTAGTGCTCTACTCTGCAACACTCCCCTTGTCCCTGTGAAGGTCCTATCCTTGTTTGACTTCCCAATTTGCCTCTCCTTACACTTATCTGCATTAAACTCCACTAACCATTCCTCAGCCCACTTACCCAGTGGGATAAGATTGAACTGGGGGGAACGGAGCTGGTCGGTGTGGACTTGTTGGCCGAATGACCCGTTTCCACGCTGTACCTCCAAACTAAAATAAATATATTGTGAAGATAATGGAACAGTTCAAAACCCAAAGTGATGTAATTGCAATGAAGTGTCGGAAAATAATGTCGGAAGATGCTCGCTCAATACCTTCGCTCAGTCTGCCTTAACCAACCTGATCTCCCGGTGGCTCAGCATTTCAACTCCCCTTCCCACTGTCAGTCTGGCCTTTCTGTTATTCATTGTCCTAGTGAGGCCCAGCGCAAATTGGAGGAACAGCATCTCATATTTCGCTTGGGCAGTTTACACCCCAGCGGTATGAACATTGACTTCTCTAACTTCATATAGTTCCTCTGTCCCTCTCTTTCCCCTCCCCCTTCCCAGTTCTTCCACAGCCTTCCTGTCTCCCACTACATCCTATCTTTGTCCCACCCCCTCCCCTGACATCAGTCTGAAGAAGGGTCTCGACCCGAAAAGTCACCCATTCCTTCTCTCCTGAGATGCTGCCTGACCCGCTGAGTTACTCCAGCATTTTGTGTCTACCTTAATTGCAATGAAGAGTTTCAGTACAGTGTGGGCAGGAACTGCAGATGCTGGTTTAAACCGAAAATAGACACAAAAAGCTGGATTAATTTAGCGGGTCAGGCAGCATCTCTGGAGAAAAGGAATAGGTGACGTTTCAGGTCGAGACCCTTCTTCACCCGAAACGTCACCTTTTCCTTTTCTCCAGAGATGCTGTCTGACCCGCTGAATTACCCCAGCTTTGTCCCCCTCCCATTCCCAGTCTGACCTCTCTGTCATGGGCCTCCTCCAGTGCCATAGTGAGGCCCGCCGGAAATTGGAGGAGCAGCACCTCATATTTCGCCTGGGCAGTTTGCAGCCCGGTGGTATGAACGTCGACTTCTCCAACTTCAGATAGCTCCTCTGTCCCTCCCTTCCCCTCCTCCTTCCCAGATCTCCCTCTATCTTCCTGTCTCCACCTATATCCTTCCTTTGTCCCACCCCCGACATCAGTCTGAAGAAGGGTCTCGACCCGAAACGTCACCCATTCCTTCTCTCCCGAGATGCTGCCTGACCTGCTGAGTTACTCCAGCATTTTGTGAATACATTTTTGTGTCTATGTGTCTATGTATCTAGGGTGGCACAGTGGCGCAACGGTAGAGCTACTGCCTTGCAGCGCCAGAGACTTGGTTTCAATCCTGCCTACGGGTGCTGTCTGTACGGAGTTTGTACATTCTTGACCTGTGCGGGTTTTCTCCGAGATTTTCGGTTTCCTCCCACACTCCAAAGTCGTAGAGGTATGTGGGTTGATTGGCTTGGTATCAAATGTAAAGTTGTCCCCGGTGTGGGTAGGATAGTGCTAGTGTGCGGGGATCGCTGGTTGGTGCAGACTCGGTGGGCCGAAGGTCCTGTTTCCACGCTGAATCTCCAAACTAAACTAAACAAAAGAGTTTCAGTACGGAAGGTTCACGGTGGATTGCATATCCCATCTTATAAAAACACATTATTTTCGTCACACTGCACAAGTATAAATTGTGTTGTACAAACCTGCTAGCCCTAAACAGCATTCTCGCTATTCAAACTCAATCACAGGCTTTGATAGTTGCGGGAAGGAAGGAGAATTATAGTTTCTGTCAAGAGACATTGAAATCATCCGAGCATATCAATTAGGTGCTAATAGATTCATGCATTATTTATTGTCAGCATGAGCATAGTCACCTAACTTTCATCTCCCTGCCACTAGAGGTGAACGTGCAAAAACAACTTTTTTTGTTTCCAGGGCTTGTTTACAGTGGTTTCCTGGATATTTCAAGGCCTATAGAAAAATAGTCATTCAACAGCAGTCTTGTTTAAATACTGTAGATCAGTGCATGTTCCTTTAACATAGTGACCTCACCACTACTAACCACTCCCCATTGTCTCTGGTATAATTGTAACTTCCCCACCTCCAGCTCGCTCTCTAGTGCCAGTGATGACCACGGACAGCTAGGGCATAATGTATGTGTAGTGTCATTAATAAACTTATATAGTAAAAGACTCTGCCTACGAGTGGCATCCTTTTACATGGTGTCAGATCGGTAGACTTGCGTCTCCTGTTTATCGGTTTTTAGTTTATCATTTGTTTCTCCCAATTGTGTCCCCTCCTTCCACTTTGCCATGTCTTCCTCGTGTCGTCGTCCGGACACGCTCGTTTTCGATGAGGACATAGTGCACCGCTGGACTGTCTTCCAGCGGGACTACGAACACTATATAGCGATTGCCTATCCTGATGCAACTGCTGCGATAAAAGCTCACCTGCTCCTCAACCTGGCTGGTCCGGAGGCAATGGAACGCTATGCGTCGTTCCAATTCGTCCCTCCGGAGGACCGCAACGACCCGGTATGTCTCATGGCTAAGTTCACTGCCCTGTGCGATATACCCACCAATAACATTATCGAACGTTTCAAATTTTTCTCGCGGCGTCAGACTCCAGGGGAGCACGTTGACGCCTTCATTGCCTCTTTACGACATATGGCTCGGCGGTGCCGCCTTCAAACGATTACACCCGACGAGATGATCAGGGACGTCCTGGTCAACGGTCTCCTAAACTCTAAGCTGCGGGATGAGCTCCTGATGAAGCCTGACCTGTCGCTGACGGACGCCATACATGCCGCACGCATGGCCTCTGCTGTTGGCTCAGTATCTCGGCCGGCGCCCCAGGACATAAATTTCACCGGCCGCCGGCGATTGAATGACCCGCAGACCCGGGTCGCCCCCTCCGCGCCCGCTATGGTCACCCCTCGCAGATGCCCAAACTGCAACTTCTCGTCACACAGGTATAACGTTTGCCCAGCGCAGGGCAAAACTTGTAACTCCTGCGGGAAGCAGAACCATTTTTCTGCAGCTTGTCGTTCTCGTGGGAGACCTGTCCCTGCTCCTAGAGGGAGTCTAAACAACCTTGCCAACGATGATAGCGAAACCGGTTCCCGGAACCAACATGAGGTACTCCATGGCTCAGATACGACTTCCTCCCATGGAGACTCTCTGGTGTTTTCGCTCTTGGGAGCACCTGCATTGATAACGGATCCATCCGTGCATGTTACAGTCAATGGACACTCCTTCCCTGCCAAGGTCGATACTGGGGCGTTTGCAAATGTTATGTCTGTGCGCCTCTTCGAGCAGATAAGTTCGGGGGAGAGGGTTACTCCTGACAACTCCCGCCTCCATGCCTATGGGGGAGGCGTTCTGATTGCCGTGGGAAAGGCAACGGTTATCTGTACTGTTCTGGAGACCTCTCGGCCCCTCACGTTCCTCCTGCTAGCATCTGAAAACGTCACCCTGCTGGGCGCCCGTGCATGCCAGGACTTTGGTTTGGTCTCATTTCACCGCGACATCCACCTGGTGCAGGCCCCCATGGACCCCCTGATCGAGTACCCTGACCGATTTGATGACGTCCTGGGGAAGCTGCCCTGTGCCTACAAGATCGTTGTGGACCCGGGGGTCGACCCAGTGGTCAGACCGGCCCACCGTGTGTCTTTTGCCATGAAGGGCCGCGTGGAGTCCACACTACGTGGCATGGTGGACATGGGCATCCTCAAGGAGGTGAGTGCCCCCACCCAGTGGGTCTCCACCATGGTGGTCGCTGCCAAGAAGGACGCGAGCGAGATCAGGATCTGCATCAACCCCAAGGACCTGAACCTGGCTATTAAACGCCCGCACTACCCCATGCGGACGGTGGAGGACGTCGCGGCACAGGTCGGTCCAGCCACGGTTTTCTCGGTCCTGGATGCCAAGAGCTCCTTTTGGCAGATACCGCTGGATGCACGTTCCTCCTTCCTGACCACCTTCAGCACACCGTTCGGCAGGTTCCGTTTCCTCCGCATGCCTTTTGGGATCAACTCGGCAAGCGAGGTTTTTCAGCGTACGATGGAGCAGCTGTTTGCTGGGTTGCCGTGCGCCATCATCGTGGATGACATCTTGGTGTACGGGAGGGACGTCGCTGAGCATGACCGACACCTCCGCCAGGTCCTGGACAAGGCTCGTGAGATCAACCTCAAGCTTAATCGAAGGAAGTGTCGGTTCCGCGTTGAGGAAGTCACCTACGTCGGCCACGTTTTCACGGCGGGTGGCCTGAAGCCAGACCCCGCGAAGACGGCGGCGATCACCGAAATGCCCGCTCCCACTGACGTGCCCGGCCTGCAGCGCTTCCTGGGCATGGTCAACTACTTGGGTAAGTTCATACCCGACCTCAGCGAACTGAGTGCCCCCCTGAGGGAGCTGACCAAGAAGGACAATGCCTGGGTCTGGCTCCCGCACCACCAATCGGCCTTCGTGGCCCTGAGGTCCAGACTCGCACGGACCCCGACTTTGCAGTTTTTCGACCTGAACAGGCCAATTGTCCTCACCTGCGATGCATCTCGGTTCGGCCTTGGTGCTGCCTGCCTGCAGCTCTACGACGACCGACAGCTGCCCGTCTCCTATGCCTCTCGCACAATGACCCCTGCTGAACAGCGCTACGCGCAGATTGAAAAGGAGCTCCTTGCCGTGGTGTTCGCGTGCTCCAAATTCAGAGACTACGTTCTGGGAAAAACTTTCACCATCGAAACAGACCACCAGCCGCTGGTCTCTATTTTAAACAAGCCCATCCACGCAGCCTCGTCCCGCTTGCAGCGAATGATGCTGCAGCTGCAGCGTTTTACATTCGAAATCGTGTACCGCAAAGGCAAGGAGATGTTCGTGGCAGACACTTTGTCCCGTGCCCCACTACCTTCCATTTCCCGCCATCCGTACGAATCGGCTGACCTGATGGTGTTGAACGTCAACATCGTTCCATCTTGGCAGATGCAGTCCCTGGTCACACACACTGCCGCTGATCCGAACCTTCAACAGCTTAAGGGCGTCATCCGCCGTGGCTGGCCTGAACGACGGTCTTCCCTGCCGGCTGGTGCCGTGCCCTACTTCCTGGTTCGGGATGAACTGGTGCTGCACGCGGGCGTGGTGGTGAAGGGTCACAAGGTTGTGGTGCCGGCTGCGCTGCGAGATCACTACTTCCACACTGCCCACAACGGACACCCAGGGGTGGAGGCCACGTTATCCCAGGCCCAAGCACAGTTTTACTGGCCTGGCATGGTCAAGGAGATCCGGGACAGGGTCTCCGCCTGCGCTGCCTGCAACAGCCTATTACCTCATCAGCAGCGCCAGCCTCTCCTGCAGCAGCCGGCTCCCGAGTTGCCATGGATGGCTGTTGCCGCCGATATTTTCGAGTGGCGTGGCAAACACTACCTGGTCTTGGTGGACTCCTACTCCAGCTGGTTCGAGGTGGACCTGCTGCCGTCCCTCACGTCTGCTGCCGTCATCGGGAAGCTTCGCCGCCACTTCTCTACCTTTGGTTCCCCGGCATCTCTCCAGTCCGACAACGGCAGCCAGTTTACCAGCGCCGAGTTTGCTGTTTTCGCAAATCGGTGGAACTTCCGCCACATCACCAGCAGCCCCGAGTACCCGCAAAGCAATGGACTTGCAGAGCGCGCTGTCCGCAGCGCTAAGGAACTGATGGAACGTTGCCGGCTTGACAGTTCGGACTTGTACCTTGCCCTCCTCAACCTCCGCAACATCTCCCGGGACCCCGCGCTCGGTTCCCCTGCCCAGCGCCTCATGTCCCGCACCACTAGACCCCCTATCCCCGTCTCCCAGCAATCCCTGCAACCCACGGCTCGGAGCCCTGCCGCTGTCAGGGAGCGCATCACTGAAAAGCAGCTCATTCAGAAGCGCTCCTTTGACAGGTCGTCCCGTCCCCTTCCACCTTTGTTCGCTGGCCAGGTTGTCCGGATGGAGTCGACCTCCGGTCACCACCGGCTGGCCGTGGTCGTCGGCAATGCTGACTCTCCACGGTCGTACCTGGTCAACTACGAGGGCACCGTGTACCGTCGTACCCGCCAGCACCTGATGCTGGTAAACGAGCCTGCACCGCCTCCCGCGATCCCGTATTCACCTCCCGTCCAGTCCGCGGTGCCTGATGTGCCTCCTGCTCCGGTACATCCGCAGTCGCCCCAGCCACCTTCCCCTCCCTCGCCTGCGCGTGCATCGCTTCCCAGTCCTCCTCCTTCCCCTGGTTCCCCAGCCTCTGTACCCGCACCCGTTCATGCTGCTCCTTCGACCGGAGGGGATGGTGGGTTGCGCACCCGCTCTGGGAGAGTGGTCAGGCCGCCTGTCCGGTACGGTGTGTACGAGTAGTCTGCTTGTAGTTTGAGCCTAGCGCATGAGCCGTGGTCACTTTGTTTCCAAGAGGAAGGATGTAGATCAGTGCATGTTCCTTTAACATAGTGACCTCACCACTACTAACCACTCCCCATTGTCTCTGGTATAATTGTAACTTCCCCACCTCCAGCTCGCTCTCTAGTGCCAGTGATGACCACGGACAGCTAGGGCATAATGTATGTGTAGTGTCATTAATAAACTTATATAGTAAAAGACTCTGCCTACGAGTGGCATCCTTTTACAAATACCAAAATTATCAAAGCCAGGACTAGAGGGTCTGAGCTATAGGGAGAGACTGAGTAGGCTGAGACTCTATTCCTTGGAGCCCAGGAGGATGAGGCGTGATCTTATAGAGGTGCATTTATCTTTATTTATTTATTTCTTTATTTTCCCGGTCAATACAATACAGCAGATTTACCATGCAATTGTGAAAGTTAAATAGTACGACGTCATTATATCAAAATTAAAACAGTATAATCACACATGATATTCTCTGGCCGAAAATAAAAGTGTAGGCAGAAGCCAAGGCTTATTGTGCCTACCCTTAATACTTAACAAAGCATTACACTAACTAGTCAAAATAGCAGTGAAACAAAACAATAAAACAAAATATAATTTAAAAACACAACATCATAAGTCAGAAGCAGATAAACAAAACATAGAAAGAAACGCAACTATAATCAAGAAACATCATTACTGTCAGCCATTTCTCAGTGCTGATCACATATTTTGTGTCTTTCAAATATAATGTTTTTGAACACTTTCTTGAATTTACACATGTTACTACACGAGAGGAATAGATCGAGTAGATACACAGAGTCTCTTGAATTGAGGACCAGAGGAGATAGGTTTAAGGTGAAGGGAAAAAGAATTAATAGGAATCTGAGGGGTAACATTTTCACACAGATGGGGGTGGGTGTATGGAACGAGCTGTCAGAGGAGGTAGTTGATGCTTGGACCATTCCAACGTTTAAGAAACAGTCAGACAGGTACATGGATAGGACAGGTTTGGAGGGATATGGGTCAAACACAGGCAGGTGGGACTGGTGTAGCTGGGACATGTTGAGCCGAAGGGCCTGTTTCCACGCTGTATCACTCTGTAAATTGATAACTCTATGACTCTAAATGAGCCGTCAGTTTATTTTCCAGAGAGATACGTTAGCTCAAGAAGGTAGCATTTATGTTTAGTTTTAGTTTAGAGGTGCAGCGTAAAACAGGCCCTTCGACCCACCGAGTCCTTGTCGACCTGCGATCACCCCGCTCACCAGCACTACCCTACACACTAGGGACAATTTACAATTTTTACCAAAGCCAATTAACCAACAATCCCTCATGTCTTTGGAGTGTGGGAGGAAACCAGAGCACCCGGGGAAAACCCACACGTTCACGGGGTGAACGTACAAACTCCGTACATACAGCATCCGTAATCTAGATGGAAGCCGGGTCTCTGGTGCAGTAAGGCAGCAGCCCTATCGCTGAGCAACCCTGCCGCCCACAATTGGATTTCGGAATGCATCTGAACTCTCAAAGACTGGCCAGTGGAAGCAGTGATGTTGACCGATCAATAAAGAGTTCTGTTCTATTGATCCTTTCTTCGGATGATTGGTTCCATTCTTCATAATAAGACTTCATACGGTTTGATTCACCTCCACTCCATTGAGGACATAATACTTTGTCGAAGGAACTGTCGCATTACAAAGATGCGAACGATATTCTGCACCCAGTATCTTCCACTTTGCTCTGTCTGTTGTACTTGAGTTTGAACTGAATGTATCCGTGTACGGGTGTGTCTGATCTTTAGCTTTAGTTTTAGAGATACAGCGCAGAAACAGGCCCTTCGGCCCACTGAGTCCGCGCCGACCAATTATTACCCCGTACACCAGTTCTATCCCACGCAGTAGGAACAATTTACAGAAGCCAATTAACTTACAAACCTGCCTGTCTTTGTAATGTGGGAGGAATCTGGAGCACCCGGAGAAAACCCACGTGGTCACATTGGGAGTGTAAAAATTCCAGACAGACAACACCTATGGTCAGGATTGAACCCGGGTCTCTGGCGCAGGAAGGCAGCAACTCAGCCGCAGCACGACTGTGCCACCCCTGTTTGGATAGAATGATCCAAACTGGAATTTAGAAGGATGTGAGGGGATCTTATTGAAACATATAAGATTATTGAGGGGTTGGACACGTTAGAGGCAGGAAACTTGTTCCCAATGTTGGGGGAGTCCAGAACCAGGCGCCACAGTTTAAGAATAAGGGGTAGGCCATTTAGAACGGAGATGAGGAAAAACTTTTTCAGTCAGAGAGTTGTGAATCTGTGGAATTCGCTGCCTCAGAAGGCAGTGGAGGCCAATTCTCTGAATGCATTCAAGAGAGAGCTTGATAGAGCTCTTAAACATAGCGGAGTCACGTGGTATGGGGAGAAGGCAGGAATGGGGTACTGATTGAGAATGATCAGCCATGATCACATTGAATGGTGGTGCTGGCTCGAAGGGCCAAATGGCCTCCTCCTGCACCTATTGTCTATTGTCTATTGTCTATTGTCCTTTGGCCCACTGGGTCTGCCCTGACCAGCAGTCCCTACACATTAACACAATCCTTACACACACGAGGGACAATTTTACAGTTACACCAAGCCAATTAACCGACATACCGTCTTTGGAGTGTGGGAGGAAACCGAAGATCTCGGAGAAAACCCACGCAGGTCACGGGGAGAACGTACAGACTCCGTACGGACACGCACCGTAGTTGGTATCGATCCACGGATCTCTGGCGCTGTGAGGCAGTAGCTCTACCGCTGCGTCACCGTGCCGCCCGATGATTGGGTCAAATCTTGGTTCCAACTGCGTACATGCGCAGGGCAACACATCAGTGAATACGATGAGCAACTCAGAGAGAAGCTAAGAAATCACAGCATTGTTACTCTAGGACATTGAAGACCACGGGGAAGACAAAATGATGGAGTAACTCAGCTGATCAGGCAGCATCTATGGAGAATGTGCACAGATAATGTTCCGGGTTGGGACCCTTCTTTAGCCTGAAGGCCAGTCTGAAGAAAGGCCCCAACACTATCACTATCCATGTTCCCCTGGGATGCTGTCTGACCCGCTGGGTTACTCCAACACTTTGTTTCTTTTTTTGACCAACAACTATGTGATTATTCAGTTAAATTTTATATAAAGGCTGCCAGTTCTCACCATAAGAAATGCTGCTTTTCGAAATGCGAACTATATCGTAAATAAAGTACTTACTGATTATCTCCGTGGAAATGCCCACCTCATTGAAAGACCAACCATAGAACTATTATTAAATGTTATTATTTATTTGAAGGGAGATTGCTTCCTCTTAAAGATATTTAAATATATGGTGCCATGCCTTCTAAAATATATTGACAAATAACCTAGCACTGGAAAATACATTGCCTGCATAATTATGTTGAGGTGATTGTGATGTTATTAAAGGAGTGACCATTTTGTCCTAGATAAATACAGTAGCAATCTAATTGAACAGTTTTTAATAAAAACTCTTGTAAATATTGCATTCTTCATACTGTATATAAACTAGAAAAGGAGAAGATGTCAACATTGTTCTAAGGATTGTACTCAATATTAGACAATAGACAATAGACAATAGGTGCAGGAGGAGGCCATTCGGCCCTTCGAGCCAGCACCGCCATTCAACCTGGGCCTCTGGCGCTGTAAGGCATCAATTCTACCGCTGCGCCACTGTGCCGCCCCACTTCATTGAATGGCAGAAAATACTTGAAGCAGTGAAGGCTATTTCTACAACCAATTTGCATGTTGATGTTTCATTACTTCACATCAGGGACCATAGGATAACAGGGCAGGAGCATTGGCAGCTAATATTGCTACCATAAAGATCGGACAGTCCATCTTGGGATGGCACTGTGGCGCAGCGGTAGAGTTGTTGCCTTACAGTGCTTACAGCTCCAGACGTACAGGTTTGTAGGTTAATTGGTTTGTAGGTTAATTATAAAAAATAAAGTCACTGACTCGAAGTGCTAAGACTTTGGCACTCAGCAGAACATGCCAGGGAGGATTCTAATTTTATTTAATCTTTTCAATAAGGTCCAGACCATTCGACAATGGTATGTTTCCAGTCTAGGCATATGTGGTTTGAACAAAGATTTGGTTGTAGGCTGTTGTCAACAATAGGATTATATGGATACTACCATTTCATTATGGTGAGAATGTTTCACTAAAAAAAAAATCCCCCCAAAAAATCATCATACTAGTTTGAAGGTTGATCAGCTTGTCAAATTGTTCCAAAGTGGTTGCTTAATACTTGCTTAGAGAAAATACTTCATTAGATCAAAAATGTCTTCTCTCTGTAGAGTCGAGTCAAGTCAAGTCAAGTCAAATTTATTTGTCGCATACACATACACGATGTGCAGTGAAATGAAAGTGGCAATGCCTGCGGATTGTGCACAAAAAAGAATTACAGTTACAGCATATAAATAAAGTTAATAAGTTACTATAGTGTAGACAAAAATTTAGTCTCTGGGGTTATAAAAGTTGACAGTCCTGATGGCCTGTGGGAAGAAACTCCGTCTCGTCCTCTCCGTTTTCACATCTTTTTGCAGGGTCTCAACCCAAAACATCAACCATTCCTTTCCCTCCACGTACGTTGCCTGACCCACTGGGTAGTTTAGTTTAGTTTAGTTTAGTTTAGTCTAGAGATACAGCGTGGAAACAGGCCCATCAGTCCACCGAGTCCACGACTACCAGCGATCCCCGCGCACTAACACTATCCTATACACACACTTGGGACAATTTACAATTTTACCAAGCCAATTAATCTACAAACCTGTACGTCTTTGGCGTGTGTGAGGAAACCGGAGCTCCCGGAGAAAACCCACGCAGGTCACGGGGAGAACGTACAAACTCTGTACAGACTGCACCGACAGTCAGCCGTGCCACCACCTGTTACCTTCAGCAGTTACTTGTTCTTTACAGATTCCGGCATCTACAGCCTCTCGTGTCTTCATGTCTCGTAACTAATCCCAACAAAATATGTTTTTTTATGGTACCTGCCTCAACGACCACCTCTGGAAATTATGACTGAGGTTTGTGTGGAAAATTATCTGCCTTGACCCAAATGTTTCCCATTGACTTAAGTGAGTGCATCAAAGCTGAGTGAAATGTTGTCTAATTGAAAATGAGTTGCTTAATCTTAAAGGAGGGGTGGGTCGGTTGATGAAGAAGAGGTGAACAAACCCCAAAAGATACATTGAAGTTGTTCATCGAATGAAAAAACAGTAATGTACAGTAAGTATTTCATTTGCTGTGGAAACTATAGTTTTGTGAAAAGGGAGGACTATTGCCATAGCATTTTTAGTATAGTTTAGTTTAGTTTAGAGATATAGCGTGGAAACAGGCCCTTCGGCCCACTGAGCCCATGTCAGTCATTGATCACCCTTTCACATTAGTTTGTCACTGACACGTGGGCAGTGAAAAGTTTATTTTTGGTACGTGCCATCCAGTCAGCGAAAAGACTATATACGTGATTACAATCAAGCTATCTGCAGTGTACAGATACAGGATGCACTTGGGGCAATTTACAGAGGCCAATTAATCTGCAAACCCACGCGTCTTTTGGATGTGGGAGGAAATCGGAGCACTGGGACGAAACCCACGCATTCACAGGGAACCTTTCGTAGATTTTTTATTTTAGAGATACAGCGTAGAAACAGGCCCTTCGGCCCACCGAGTCCGTGCCGACCAGCGATCACCTCGTACACGAGCACTATCCTGCACACACTAGGTACAATTAAATTTTTTACCGAAGCCAATTAACCTACAAACCCACATTCCTATGAACCTGCAAAATCCACGCAGACAGCACCCGAGGTCAGGGACAGACTCTTGACTCTGGTGCTGTGAGGCAGCAGCTCTACCCGCTGCACCACTGTGCCGCTTCTTGATTTGAATCCATTATTGAGCCATAGAGTCGAGTCATGCCAGGGGGGGAAACAGGGCCTTCGTCCAAACCTGCCCACACTGGCCAACGTGTCCCAGCTACACTAGTCCCACCTGCAGGAAAGAAAACTGCAGATGCTGGTTTAAAGCGAAGGTAGACACAAAATGCTGGAGTAACGCAGTGGGTCAGGCAGCATCCCTGGAGAGAAGGAATAGGTGACGTTTCGGGTCGAGACCCTTCTTCAGACTTCTGTCCCACCTGCAGGCATTTGGCCCGTATCCCTACAAACCTGTCCTATCCATGTATCTGTCCAACTGTTTCTTAAATGTTGGGATAATACCTGCTTCAACTACAGCCTCTGGCAGCTTGTTCCACACACCCACCACCCTTTGTGTGGAAAAAAAAGTTACCCCTCAGATTCCTATTAAATCTTTTCCCCTTCACCTTGAACCCATGTCCTCTAGTGAGGTATAAATGGAGTCAACGGAAGGGAGGTTGGTTTGTGTGATAGTCTGGGCTGCGTCCATGATTCTCCTCAACGTCTTGCGGTCTTGGATGGAGCTGTTCCCAAACCATGTCCCTGCATCTACCTCAGAGTCACCAAGTTGTGGGACTTCAGGGGACTTTATTTCCAGCTGAGATCTTCTTACTCAGCATCAGTCAAGATCGGGACCCACCCTGAACACCGAACAAACAAGCTGAACACTTAATGCAGCTTTAACTGAAGATGAAATAATTCAAGCTTTAGTAATGAATCGATTTGCATTTTGACAGCCTTTCCTGTTAGATTAGCAGAGCAATAATACATAATTTATTGCCATAGTTTCTCCTGAGGCTTTGTTCCCAGGTTGTCATAATTAGTTTTCCTGGATTGTTGGAACAAAAATGTCAAAGTAATTAACTTTGGTGGAAAGAAAACCGTAATCGTCTGATATTTCCTTCGGTACATTCAAAGCGAAATAAATATTTCACAATATAATTACCATTTTTTTGCGCGGTAGCAGTGATTATTGGTGTCAGAAAATAAATGCTGATTGGAAATAAGAGTGGAGGGAAGCACATTTCTATGCTTGATTGAACAGGTTCTAAATTAATGCAGCGGAACTGATTGTAAATATGAGACAATTCTACGGTGGATGCACAACGCAATGGGAATTTTAATCCTGGAAAATGTATAGGGAATGAGTTGAATGAGATGCAAAAATTATCACTTTTATGTTTCAAGCTAACCCATATCTGTCTTCATTCTATGGCATGAAGGTTCACAGAGTCAGAGGGTCATACAGCGTGGAAACAGGCCCTTCGGCCCAACTTGACCATGCTGACCACGATGGCCCATCAACGCCAGTCCCACCTACCTGTATTTTGCCCATATCCCTCTCAACCTTTCCTGTCCATGCACATGTCCAAATGTCTTTTAAATGTTGTGGTACCTTACTAGTTCAGTGCAGTGAGGTGAAGGGGTGGCGTGCTAACTTGACCCAGGAGGTTGGCTGGTTATTTGAACAGTTTGATGTGATCAGGTATCTCTCAGGTAGCTTCTTTCACAGGCTTATCTCCAGCTAGGTTAAAAGGGAATAAAATGGTATGAGCCAAAACTTTTTCAGTCAGAGAGTTGTGAATCTGTGGAATTCTCTGCCTCAGAAGGCAGTGGAGGCCAAATCTCTGAATGCATTCAAGAGAGAGCTAGATAGAGCTCTTAAGGACAGCGGAGTCAGGGGGTATGGGGAGAAGGCAGGAACGGGGTACTGATTGAGAATGATCAGCCATGATCACATTGAATGGTGGTGCTGGCTCGAAGGGCCGAATGGCCTCCTCCTGCACCTATTGTCTATTGTCTATTGATAAGTTCATCAGTCACAGTAGCAGAATTAAACCATTTTGCCCATCGAGAGTACTCTGCCATTCAATCATAGCTGATCTATCTTTCCCTCTCAACACCATTATCCTGCCTTCTCCCCATAACCTTTGACGCCCTTACTAATCAAGAACCTATCAGTCTCTGCTTTAAAAATACCCAACGACGGCCTCCACAGCCGTCTGTGGTAATGAATTGCCCAGATTCACCACCGTCTGGCCACAGAAATTCCTCCCCAACTCCTTTCTAAAGGTACATCCTTTTATTCTGAGGCTGTGCCCTCTGGTCCTAGACTCTCCCACTAGTGGAAACATCCTCTCCAGACAATAACAATTGAAAAAAAATGAAGATCAGTAGAGCTGTCCTTGTTGTCAGCCAAGGTCATTCTCTTTACTTATTCCAGCACTATGTATTATTAGAACATTTCACCTTCCATCTGCATTATGGTGGTGCTGTGAGATGCAGCCACGCCCACAGCCTGTCTTGTCCCTTTCTTATTTGTTGTTTTTAGTCCGTTTTATTTGTGTGTTTTAGTTGATCTTTAGTTTTTGTATTATGTGGAGGTGGGGGAAACTTTTTAAAATCTCTTCCGCCGACGGAGATGCGACTTTTTCCGATCGTATCTCCGTCCACACTGCGGCCTGACTTCGAGGAGCTGGCAGTCCCTTTGTTAGGGACCGACTTCGGGAACTCCAACTGCAGGAGCTTCGACCGCCCCGATCGCGGGAGCCTCAATCGCCCCGTTGCAGGGGCTTCGACCGCCGACTGTGGGAGCCTCGATCGCCCCGATCACGGAAGCCTCGATCACCGACTGTGGGAGCTTCGACCACCCCGATCACAGGAGCTTTGATCGCCCCGTTGTGGGGGCTTCGACCGCCGACTGTGGGAGCCTCGATCACCGACTGCGGGAGCTTCGACCGCCTCGATCACAGGAGCTTCGATCGCCTCGTTGCAGGGGCTTCGACCGCCGACTGCGGGAGCTTCGACCGCCCCAATCGCGGGAGCTTCGACCGCCCCAATCGCGGGGGCTTCGACCCCCCCAATCGCAGGGGCTGTTGTGATATTGCAAGGACTACTTTGTTGTATCACAAGGACTACTTTGTTTGCCTGTGTAGTAACCTTTATATAAGAGAATTAGGTGATTTGGTGGTCACTTCAGCATTCTAACCTTTTAAACACGTGTACTTGTGGTCCGTCCAGAGTCATAACAAAGGTACAACAGATACCGGACCACGAAGTACAAAATGGTGGCAGCGGTGGGATATGTTGCACTTCGTGGTCCGGTATCTGTTGTACATTTGTTATGACTCTGGATGGACCACAAGTACACATGTTTAAAAGGTTAGAATGCTGGAGCTTAAATCCAGGCTGTTTATTCCACCGCCACCTGGAACCAGAATGACCACCAAATCACCTCATTCTCTTATATACACCTTACTACACAGGCAAACAAAGTAGTCCTTGTGATACAACAAAGTAGTCCTTGCAATATCACAACAGGGGCTTCGATCGCCGACTGCGGGAGAAAAGGAGGAAGAAGGTAAAGGTTATTCGCCTTCCCGTCACGGTGAGGAGTGCGAGGTCACCGAAAGCAAGATGGATGCCGCCTGGGCTGGTGGGGACTCAGAGGGTTTGCTGTGGGTTTTGCTGAGGGTGTCGATGTTTGCGGGGACGTCGCGCCTGGAGTCTGGTGCGAGTGCGGATGGCACTCTGACTGTTCGGGCAGGCAGGGACTGCAGGGAGAGACAAGCGGTCGGTGCAACTCTGGTCACATCACGGTGAAGAACATGTGTGTGGCCCAGACAATAAACTGATGGCCATCAGTCTGAAGAAGGGTCTCGACCCGAAACGTCACCCATTCCTTCTCTCCCGAGATGCTGCCCGACCTGCTGAGTTACTCCAGCACTTTGTGAATAAATACCTTCGATTTGTACCAGCATCTGCAGTTATTTTCTTAGACTGATGGTTGTGGTGTGTCCGCTTTTGCTGTGGGCCTCGGGATTCTCAATGTGGTGGCTGTTTATGTTTAACTTTTATGTGATATTGTGTTTTGTTGCTTTTTTTGGTGTGACTATATGGTAAATCAAATTTCATTGTACCTGAGGGTACACACGGCAATAAAGGACTATTGAACTATTGAATAAGTCTGAAGAAGGGTATCGACCCGAAATGTCACCCATTCCTTCTCTCCTGAGATGCTGCCTGACCTGCTGAGTTACTCCAGCATTTTGTGAATAAATACCTTCGATTTGTACCAGCATCTGCAGTTATTTTCTTATACTACTTATGGAACTATTGAAATATTATTACTTTGCCTTCAAAAATAATACAATTAAAATCTATCTAGTCCATTCTTTGGCAAGGTTTTGAAAAAGCTTTTAGGGGATTGGCAAATGATATTTTGACATTATAGTGAACTGTATTTTTGCAGAAAGATTAGTCGGGGATTTTGCCAAAAATGAGGTCATTTAGTCATTTAAATAATTTACATAAAACCTCCACTGACAGAACGAAAGGCAACAACAGTGATTTGTATTTATATAGCAGTTGCCACATAACAAAACACCCCGGTTCATTTTATGGCAGTATTGTCAAACATAATTTGTCTGGTTGTCTGCTTTATTGATGATTTGAATGAGCGCGTGCAAGGCGTGATTAGTAAGTTTGCAGATGACACAGAACAAGGTGGTGCCCTAGACAGACAGTGAAGTGTAGGAAGGATCTCCAGTGTAGGAACACCCAGGGCCGTCTTTACAGCATTATGGGCCCCGGGCAAAGCAGTGTACTGGGGCCCCTACGACATCTCTCCTCCTCCCACCCTCCCCGTTGCCCCCACCGTTACACTCCCCCACCCCCCTTTCCCTACCAACCCCCCCTGTCGTGCCGGCGAAAAGCACTTACCGAAAAGCAATTAGCGATGGACTTAGGGTGCTACATTGTTGCGAAAAGCACTTAGAGATCGCTGTGAGAAGCACTTAGGGATGGAAAAGCAAAGCACTTAGGGAGCTAATTGTTGCGAAACAGATCGCTGTGAGAAGCACTTACGGATGGAAAATGTTGCGAAAAAAACACTTAGGGACCGAAAATGTCGCGAAAAAAGCACTTATTGAACATACATTTTTAAAGTAGTATTTATTTATTGCAAGTCACTTAACATACACAGATCAGCATGGGGCCCCTATGCTCGTGGGGCCCCGGGCAAGTGCCCATCAGGCCCATGCGTTAAGACGGCCCTGGGAACACCTCCAGTTTAAATTCCATGTGGAATATTTTGGAGGACCAGGAACCAAGAACCAAGGAACTGCAGATGCCGTTTTATACCGAAGATAAACACTAAGTGCTGGAATAACTCAGCAGGCCAGGCAGCATCTCTGGGGAAAAATGATGTGTGACATTTCGGGTCGGGACCCTTCTTCAGAGTGAAAGTCGAGGGGGGAGGGGGGGAACTGGAGGCAAGGAAAGGCCAGAACGAACAGATGGCATCCATTTTTTTCTCCAGAGATGCAGCCTGACCTGCTGAGTTACTCCAGCACTTGGTGCCTATCTTCGTAGACAGTGAAGATGATTATCAAGACTTAAAGCAGAATCGTGACCTGCTGGAAAGGTGGGCCGAGGGAACAGTGAATATAATTTAATTCAGATAAGGGTGAGGTATTGCATTTTGAAGTCAAACCAGGGCTGGACCTTCACAGTGAATGGACACTAAGATACTTCTCACAGTGAAATTTAGGGCCCTGGGGAGTGTTGATAGACGGATTTAGAAGTGCGAGTACATAGGCCCCTGAGAGTGTTATTGCAGGGAGATAGAATGGTACAGCTTTTGATAAACTGGCCTTCATCAGTCAGGTCATAAGGTCATAAGGAATAGTAGAATTAGGCCATTCAGCCCATCAAGTCTACTCCGCCTTTCAATAATGGCTGATCTATCTATCCCTCCTAACACCATTCCCCTGCCTTCTCCCCATAACCTCTGACACCTGTACTAATCAAGAATCTATCTATCTCTGCCTTCAAAATATACACTGACTTGGCCTCCACAGCCTTCTGTGGCAAAGAATTCCACAGATTCACCACCCTCTAACTAAAGGAATTTCTCCTCATCTCCTTCCTAAAAGAATGTCCTTTAATTCTGAGGCTGTGACCTCTAGTCCTAGACTCTCCCACTAGTGGAAACATCCTCTCCACGTCCACCCTATCCAGGCTTTTCACTATTCCGTATGTTTTAATGAGGTCCCCCAGTCATCCTTCTAAACTCCAGCGAGTACAGGCCCAGTGCTGACAAACGCTCATCATCGGTTAACCTACGCATTCCTGGGATCATTCTTGTAAACCTCCTCTGGGCCCTCTCCAGAGCCAGCACATCCTTCCTCAGGTATGGTGCCCAAAATTGCTCACAATTGCTTACAGGGAATTGAGAATAGAAGTTAAGGAGTTACGTTACAGTTGTACAGGACATTGATGATGCTGCACTTGGGGTATTGTCTTCAGTTTTAGTCACCTGCTATCGGAATGATAGCAGGAAGCTGGAAAGAGTGCATAAGGCCAAAAGACCATAAGACATAGGGCCAATTGGCCCATCTTGTCCACTCAGCCATTCAATCATGGCTGATTTATTTATTCCTCTCAGCCCTATTCTCCTGCTTTCTCCCTGTAACCTTTGATGCCCTTTCTAATTAAGAATCTATCAATATCTGCTTTAAAATCTACCCAATCACTTGGTGTCCACAGCCGTCTGTAGCAATGAATCCCAAGGATTCACCACCCTCTGGCTCAGGAAATTCCTCCTGAATTTCCTCCTGAATACACTGGAATTTAGATGAGAGGAGATCTTATCGAAACGTATAAGATTATTAAGGGGTTGGACACGTTAGAGGCAGGAAACACGTTCCCAATGTTGGGGGAGTCCAGAACAAGGGGCCACAGTTTAAGAATAAGGGGTAGGCCATTTAGAACTGAGATGAGGAAAAACTTTTTCAGTCAGAGAGTTGTGAATCTGTGGAATTCTCTGCCTCAGAAGGCAGTGGAGGCCAATTCTCTGAATGCATTCAAGAGAGAGATAGACAGAGCTCTTAAGGATAGCAGAGTCAGGGGGTATGGGGAGAAGGCAGGAACGGGGTACTGATTGAGAATGATCAGCCATGATCACATTGAATGGCGGTGCTGGCTCGAAGGGCCGAATGGCCTCCTCCTGCACCTATTGTCTATTGTCTATTGTCTGTTGTCCTCATCTCCATTCTAAAGATATTGCAGGCGGTGAAGATTTGGTCTCGCCATCATGTTTGGCACAGACATTGATGGGCCGAAGGTCCTGTTGCTGTCCCGTACTGTTCCATCAATGCTCTCCTCTGAACGTAAAACAGTTTAGTTTAGTTTAGTTTTGAGATACAGCGCGGCAACAGGCCCTTCGGCCCATCGGGTTTGAGCTGACCAGCGATCCCTGCACACTAGCACTATCCAACACACACAAGGGACAATTTACACAAAATGCTGGAGTAACTCAGCAGGACTGGCAGCATCTCTGGAGAGAAGGAATGGGTGACGTTTCGGATCGAGACCCTTCTTCAGTCTCCAGCATTTTGTGTCTACCCATCGATTTAAACCAGCATCTGCAGTTCTTTCCTAAACATGGACAATTTACATTTATACCAAGCCAATTAGCCTCCAAACCTGTTCATCTTTGGAGTGTAGGAAGAATCCGGAGCACCTGGAGAAAACCCACGCAGGTCACGGGAAGAACGTACAAACTCGGTACAGACAGCCAGGATTGAACCCGAGTCTCTGGCGCTGTAAGGCGACAACTCTACCGCTGCGCCACCGTGCCGCCCTTTTGTACACACCATTTGCACTCATGAGTGTTTGCCATCACAAGTGTGGAAAGGTCAAAGATCAAAACCTAATTGGCCCCTAAGTCCCTTCTCGAATCCCGTACACTCGTCTGTCCTTTGAGACGGGTTTCTCTGAATGGTTAATCAAGTGCCTCTGGATTCAATGGGGCATGATTGATGCAGAGTCACAGATGGATAAGCTGCGGTTTTAGTCACCAAAGAAAATCTCATTTATGGGACTGAAATGGATCTGTGTAGTTACAATTCAGCTCACGTCTCCCATCTTTTGAGTAAAGGCTAATTTAGAAATGCCAAGATAGCCCTTTGGTAAGCTTCTGTGATGCAGTCATACCTGTTGAACTTCAAATGCCCGTAAATACTGATCGCCTGACTGCAGGTATTTTTCAGCATCTGCAGTCTTTGTGTCTCCAGGTATTCTTCAGTCTGCTGGTTCTTTGGCTCAATTGTTGTACCTAGCTTCTCGCCAGGAGGGAGAACACAAGAATACAAGAACACAAGAAAATAGGAGCAGGAGTAGGCCAACCGGCCCCTCGAGCCCGCTCCGCCATTCAATACGATCATGGCTGATCCTACCCCAACCCCCTTCCCACTATCGCCCTTCTTCCCACCCAAAAGAACCGTGTGATCTCCTGGGAGAGGCGAAAAACCGGATAAAAACCCAGGCCAATTTGGGAAAAAAATCCGGGAAATTCCTCTCCGACCCCAAGCTAGGCGATCGAAACTTGTCCAGGAGATTACTCAGGTCTTACTACACTAACCATAGCTCATGTCCACTTCCCTGCCCGCTCCCCGTAACCCCTAATTCCCTTGTCTATTAAAAAACAATCTATTTCCGTTTTAAATTTATTTAACGTTCCTGCATCCACAGCCCCCTGAGGCAGCGAATTCCACAGACTAACCACCCTCTGAGTGAAGAAGTTTCTCCTCATCTCAGTTTTAAAAGAGCCCCCTCTTATTTTAAGACTATGCCCCCTAGTTCTGGTCTCCCCGATCATCGGAAACATCTTTAGCGCATCCACCCGATCAAGGCCCCTCACGATCTTATACGTTTCAATAAGATCGCCTCTCATTCTTCTGAACTCCAATGAGAAAAGTCCCAACCTACTTAACCTTTCCTCATATGTCAACCCCCTCATCCCTGGAATTAACCGTGTAAACCTTCTCTGCACTGCCTCCAGAGCAAGTACATCTTTTCTTAAATATGGACACCAAAACTGCACACAGTATTCCAAATGCAGTCTTACCAATACTGTATACAGGAGTGAATGCTCAAACCGCAGGAGTACAGCACAGTCGTAAGATCATAAGGAATTGGAGTAGAATTAGACCATTCGGCCCACTAAGTCTACTCCCCCATTCAATCATGGCTCATCTATCTCTCCCCCCTAACCCCATTGTCCTGACCTCTCCCCGTAACTCCTGACACAGTGATTCATCCCCTACATCCAGGGGCATTAGAGATGGCACGGTGGTGCAGCGGTAGAGTTGCTGTCTTACAGCTCCGGAGACCCGGGTTTGATTCTGACTGTGGGTTATCATAACATCATAAGAGATAGAAGCAGAATTAGGCCATACTGCCCATCAAGTCTACTCCGCCGTTCAATCATGGCTGATCTATCTCTCCCTCCGAACCCCATTCTCCTCATAACCTCTGACACCCGACCTAATCAAGAATCTATCTCTCTCTGCCTTAAATATATCCACTGGCTTGGCCTCCACAGCCTTCTGTGGCAAAGAATTCCACAGATTCACCACCCTCTGACTAAAGAAATTCCCACTCATCTCCTTCCTAATAGAACGTCCTTTAATTCTGAGGCTATGACCTCTCGTCCTAGACTCTCCCACTAGTGGAAACATCCTCTCCACATCCACTCTATCCAAACCTTTCACTATTCTGTGCGTTTCATTGAGGTCCTTCCCACCTCATTCTACTAAACTCCAGCGAGTACAGGCCCATCATATGTTAACCTATTCATTCCTGGGATCATTCTTGTAAACCTCCTCTGGACCCTCTTCAGAGCCACCACATCCTTCCTCAGATATGGTGCCCAAAATTGCTCACAATATTCAAAATGCTGCCTGACCAGCGCCTTATAGAGCTTCGGCAATACATCCCTGTTTGTGAGGGAGTTTGTATGTTCTCTCTGTGACTGCGTGGGTTTTCCCCGGGTGCTCCGGTTTCATCTCACACTCAAAAGAATTTATAGGCTAATTGGGCTTTGATAAAAATGGTAAATTGTCCCTCTTATGTAGGATAGTGCTAGTGTTCCGATGATCGCTGGTGGGTGTGAACTTGGCTGGCCAAAGGGCCTGTTTCCGCGCTGTATCACTAAACTAAACTAAACATTTGTCATGAATGCATTCCATATTTTGCTAAAGCAAACTCTGGTGCAGTGAGATATTCTATAATGGTCATCTTTTAAATATGTCTAATCACCTAAAAAAAATAATCAAATGGTAAAACATAGATATCATTGGGAGTTTACATTTCATGCATGGTTGAATTAAGATTAAATATCTACACTCTCTGCTTTTTGCCATCATTAATATTATTCTTGGCTAAGGCTGCCCTCAATTGTAAAATGGAAAAGTTGGATAGAAATTAAACAGTCTTAGTTCCATGTATGGCCAGGCGTTTGCATTTGTGCTCCTATTTTCAAATAGATATTAAAACAATAGTTGTTCTAGGAAGGAATTTATTTTAAGTGGGAGAGTCTAGGACCAGAGGGCACAGTGTCAGAATAAAAAGACATACCTTCAGAAAGGAAATGGGGAGGAATTTCTTTCATCAGAGGGCGGTGAATCTGTGGAATTCATTGCCACAGATGGCCGTGGAGGCCGTCAATGGATATTTTCAAGGCGGAGATTTTGGCAGATTCCTGATTAGTATGGGTGTCAGGGGTTATGGGGCGATGGCAGGAGACTGGGGTTGAGAGGGATAGATAGATCAGCCATGATTGTATGGCGGAGTAGACTTGATTGGCCGAATGGTCTAATTCTGCTCCTAGAACTTATGAACTAATAGTAATAACACTATTTCAACCAACCCTTCCACTCAGGTCAATAGACAATAGACAATAGGTGCAGGAGGAGGCCATTCGGCCCTTCGAGCCAGCACCACCATTCAATGTGATCATGGCTGATCATTCTCAATCAGCACCCCGTTCCTGCCTTCTCCCCATACCCCCTGACTCCGCTATCCTTAAGAGCTCTATCTAGCTCTCTCTTGAATGCATTCAGAGAATTGGCCTCCACTGCCTTTTGAGGCAGTGAATTCCACAGATTCACAACTCTCTGACTGAAAAAGTTTTCCTCATCACAGTTCTAAATGGCCTACCCCTTATTCTTAAACTGTGGCCCCTTGTTCTGGTCATACTACCTTATTCTAAACAGTGTGAACTACAATGTTTTCACTGTAGCTTATGACCTTTAATAATTTATATGATTTGTAAGAGTACGTTTTTAACAGAGGTGCCGCATAGATAATAAATCTCTAATTTTCCTCAGTCATTTAGTTACCTAACTAATATAAATCTGACAAAATCTGACAGCTGGGTGGTAGTGTGAACGGCAAAGAGGATGTTAGAAGGTGGCAGGGTGACTTGGACAATAGACAATAGACAATAGACAATAGGTGCAGGAGTAGGCCATTCAGCCCTTCGAGCCAGCACCGCCATTCAATGCGATCATGGCTGATCACTCTCAATCAGTACCCCGTTCCTGCCTTCTCCCCATACCCCCTCACTCCGCTATCCTTAAGAGCTCTATCCAGTTCTCTCTTGAAAGCATCCAACGAACTGGCCTCCACTGCCTTCTGAGGCAGAGAATTCCACACCTTCACCACTCTCTGACTGAAAAAGTTCTTCCTCATCTCCGTTCTAAATGGCCTACCCCTTATTCTTAAACTGTGGCCCCTTGTTCTGGACTCCCCCAACATTGGGAACATGTTATCTGCCTCTAATGTGTCCAATCCCCTAATTATCTTATATGTTTCAATAAGATCCCCCCTCATCCTTCTAAATTCCAGTGTATACAAGCCCAATCGCTCCAGCCTTTCAACATACGACAATCCCGACATTCCGGGAATTAACCTAGTGAACCTACGCTGCACGCCCTCCATAGCAAGAATATCCTTCCTCAAATTTGGAGACCAAAACTGCACACAGTACTCCAGGTGCGGTCTCACCAGGGCCCGGTACAACTGTAGAAGGACCTCTTTGCTCCTATACTCAACTCCTCTTGTTACGAAGGCCAACATTCCATTGGCTTTCTTCACTGCCTGCTGTACCTGCATGCTTCCTTTCATTGACTGATGCACTAGGACACCCAGATCTCGTTGAACTCCCCCTCCTCCTAACTTGACACCATCAGGTTGAGTGAGTGGGCAGATGCATGGCAGATGCAGTATAATGTGGATAAATGTGAGGTTATCCATTTTGGTGGCAAAAATAAGGAGTCAGATTATTATCTCAATGGTGTCAGATTAGGTAAAGGGGAAGTGCAACGAGATCTTGGTGTCCTTGTACCCCAGTCACTGAAAGTAAGCGTGCAGGTACAGCAGGCAGTGAAGAAAACTAATGACATGTTGATCTTCATAACGAGAGGATTTGAGTTCAGGAGCAAAGAAGTCCTTCTGCGGTTGTATAGGTCCCTGGTGAGACCACATCTGGATTCGTTTTGGTCTCATAATTTGAGGAAGGACATCCTTGCTATTGAGGCAGTGCAGCGTAGGTTCACGATGTTAGCCCCTGGGATGAGAGGACTGTCAAATGAGGAAAGATTGGAAAGACTAGGCTTGTATTCACTGGTGTTTAGTAGGATGAGAGGGGATCTAATAGAAACGTCTAAAATCATAAAAGCTAGATGCAGGAAAATGTTCCCAATGTTGGGGGAGTCCAGAACCAGGGGACCACAGTCTAAGAATAAAGGGAGGCCATTTAATACTGAGATGAGAAAAAAACTTTTTCACCCAGAGAGTTGTGAATTTGTGGAATTCTCTGCCACAGAAGGCAATGGATAACCCAATTCACTCTATGAATTGAAAACAGAGTTAGATAGAGCTCTAGGGGCTAGTGGAGTCAAGGAATATGGGGAGAAGACAGGCACAGGTTACTGATTGTAGATGATCAGCCATGTCCGTGGGCGTGGGGAAGAGAGTGGAAGTTTTGTTGCCTCCATCACAGTGAAGGGGTGTTTGGAGTCACTGTGATGGACGTTTGTGTTGGGGTCATGTGTCTTGTGTTCTTTTTTTTTGTGTGACTGCTATGTAGTTTCGTTCGGTACCTTGGTACCGAATGACAAATAAAGCTCTGTTGAACTGTTGTTGAACTGTTGAACTGATCACAATTAATGGTGGTGCTGGCTCGAAGGGCCAAATGGCCTCCTCCAGCACCTATTTTCTATGTTTCTATGTTTCTATGTTTCTAAAACAGTCAATTAGCTGCAATATACCATTCTTGCAACTTGGTTATGGGGTAAACTTGGTAAACAACTCACAGGGTAACTTGGTTATGGACACCTCACTGGTGATCCTCGGACTATCTTTGATCGGACTGTACAGATGTTACCTTGCACTAAACGTTATCTCCTTATCACGTATCTGTACACTGTGAATGGCTTGACTGTAATCATGTATGATCTTTCCGCTGATTGGTTAGCACGCAACAAAAGCTTTTCACTGAACTACAATGTTTTAGATAGTTCCTCTGTCCCTCCTGTCCCCTCCTCCTTCCCAGACCTCCCTCTATCTTCCTGTCTCCACCTATATCCTTCCTTTGTCCCACCCCCCTGACATCAGTCTGAAGAAGGGTCTCGACCCGAAACGTCACCCATTCCTTCTCTCCTGAGATGCTGCCTGACCTGCTGAGTTACTCCAGCATTTTATGAATAAATACCTTCGATTTGTACCAGCATCTGCAGTTATTTTCTTATACTATATATTCACTGTACCTCGGTTCACGTGCCAATAAACTAAATCAAACTGAACTAAACTAAAATGCAATTGACCGACCACAGCTTTGCACAGAACTAACTGCAGCAATGTAGAAGAGAGAGAATTGTTGTTGCAGTTAACACTAAATATGTTCTGTGTAGGAAGGAACTGCAGATAGACACAAAATGCTGGAGTAACTCAGCTGGACAGGCAGCATCTCTGGAGGGAAGGATCGGGTGTAGTTTCGGGTTGAGACCCTTCTTCAGAAAGAAAGTTCTCGACCCAAAACATCTATATACTAAAACTCTCGTTTGTTATCTTGTTTGTGACTGAACTTCAGCCAAAACGGTACACGATAGCGTGACAATTTCTAGGCCCACCTTACTCACCATTGTCACTTTAGTGATAATGCAAGTAGTTTTATTGAAATCGGTGTTATATTTTTAAAGTTATTCATATTTTAAAGTTTAAAAAGAGGGGAGGGGGAGGGGAGGAGGGAGGAGGGAGGGAGGGGGGAAGGGGGGAGTGGGGGAGAAGGGAGAGGGGGGGAGTTGAGGAGAGAGAGGAGGGGAGGACAGGGTGCTGCACCAATGCAGGAGAGGTTTGGGCCCAACGGGTTCACTTGGTCTAGTCACCCATTAAATATCTGCTACTAGATTATTATTGAATGGGGTTGAGATCAGTGAAGGAAATGCTCAGAGAAATCAAAGCCATGTTAATGCTATTTTAAGTTTTCCCGCTGTGTTTAGAGGGGAACAGCAAATGAGGCAATGCAGGGGGAGACCATTCAGCCCATCGTAATCGTGCTGGTCCCTCGAAAGTCAGTTACTTCCATGTTGCTCTCTCCTTAAATTGTCCCATTCTCTTTAAAACGTGATGACTAAACTTGCTTCTTCTACACCTATTAAAACAGCGGTTCATGCATTCTTAACAAGTCTAAGTCTGTGTCTCCTGTTTACTAATTCTTCTCCAACGGAAACTGTCTTTCCTAGTCTCATCCATCACGATAATTAGTTTTGAACAGTGTTGAACACTGTTTTTAAACCTTCCTTTCTCTATTAGAATCTATTTTCTGTTGTAATATGAAAAGGTCAACTGGGCCTTATTACTTATCCTTAATGTTGTTTGCTGCAGTTTCCCAATTAGCAAAATAAATGCACCTCTGGTGCATAGGTTTATGCCTTACTTAGAATTACGCATTGGTTTAATGATGTCTGACCAAAAGGATGCATTTTTGTGAAGGAAAATGTTTAGTTTTGTTTATTATTGTCACGTATACCAAGGTACGGTGAAAAGCTTTTTGTTGCGAGCCAACCGGTCAGAGAAAAGACTGTACATGATTACAATCAAGCCGTCCACAGAATACAGGCACAGGTTAAAGGGTATTTATTCACAAAATGCTGGAGTAACTCAGCAGGTCAGGCAGCATCTCGGGAGAGAAGGAATGGGTGGCGTTTCGGGTCGAGACCCTTCCTCAGACTCAGATGTTGGGGGAGTCCAGAACCAGAGGACACACAGTCTTAGAATAAAGGGGAGGCCATTTAAAACTGAGGTGAGAAGGAACTTTTTCGCCCAGAGAGTTGTGAATTTGTGGAATTCTCTGCCACAGAGGGCAGTGGAGGCCAAATCACTGGATGGATTTAAGAGAGAGTTAGATAGAGCTCTAGGGACTCGTGGAATCAAAGGATATGGAGAGAAGGCAGGCACGGGTTACTGATTGTGGATGATCAGCCATGATCACAATGAATGGCGGTGCAGGCTCAAGGGGCCGAATGGCCTCCTCCTGCACCTATTCTCTATGTTTTCTATGTAAGTCCAATTAAGGATAGTTGGAAGGTCTCCAACGTGGTAGTCGGGAGGAAAGGACAGCGCTCTAGTTGGTGAGAGGACGGTTCAGTGACAAGATGGCACAGTGGCGCAGAGATAGAGTTGCTGACTTACAGCGCCAGAGACCCTGGTTCAATCCTGACCACGGGCGCTGTCTACACGGAGTTTGTACGTTCTCCCCGTGACTGCTTGGGTCTTCCCTGGGTTTAGTTTTAGTTTCGTTTGGAGAAACAGGCCCTTCGACCCACCAAGTCCGCACCGATGAGCGATTCCCACACATTGACACTATCCCACACGCTAGGGACAATTTACATTCATACCAACCTACTCTTAAACATGCATTGTGTGAAATTCACATTGTCTTAGTTGCTTTTTCCAATTTGTCTCCCCACCCTTATCTACCTTTCAGCTGGTTTTGATTTAATATCAAACCTTTGATTTTAAATATATTTTTTTCCCTAATTTTTCACTCTAAAGAAACAACAGTTCCTCTAACCTGTCCACAAAACTTAACTCCCCCTTCAAGTAAACTTCTAAAATGTGGCTCTCAAAACAACATCCTATCTCCTCTATCTATATTTATCTCATGAAGTATCCTCATTTATCATCAGCTTGGCATTTCCTCCGCTCTGGCTTGCCTGCACAAATAGATTTCCATTTTAGTCTGTTATCGTTCTGTCGTTCCTCTGATAATCCTTTCACTATTACTACGCTTATAGAAGACCTTTGCGTTGCTTTGTGTGTGAAGTGCTAATCTACTCTCACACTCTGTGCCTCCTGCTCCCTTTTCCACCAATCCTTTGTGTTTATTGTTCTCATCCAAATTCTCACTTGCATCAGGAAATTGTCATCTGCCATACGTCAATCCATGTTGTCATTAGGGTTGCCAACTGTCCCGTATTAGCCGGGACATCCCGTATTTTGAGCTAAATTGGTTTGTCCTGTATGGGACCGCCCTTGTCCCGTATTAGCCCCGGGGGGCGCTGTAGGTCCGGACGCTGTAGACCCGGGGACTGTAGGCCTGGATACTGTAGGCCCGGACACTGTGGGCCCGGACACTATAGGTCCGGACAGTGTAGGCCCGGGCGCCGCCTGACGGAGGTTGCGTAGCAACCCGCCTCCCGGCCCGGGCGGCCGCCATTGGTGAAGCGGGATCACGTGGCCGCTGGCTGGGTGAGGTTACGTGGGGCGCGGGGTGGTGACGTCACCTTGTCCCTTATTTGGGAGTGAGATAGTTGGCACCCCCAGTTCTCATACTCTCACCCTGCCTTTGGCAAGAGAATCTGGGGAGAGAATTCAGAAATGACGATACTGGGCCTGTACTCTCTGGAGTTCAGAAGAATGAGAGGGGACCTCATTGAAACTTACTGAGTGGCCTGTTTCCGCACTGTATCTCTAAACTAAATCTACAGGAGTCCACAAACTGTATCTGCAACAACACACGGAATCTGTATCTTGTTTGCTTTGAACTATGTGACAGCTTTACTTAAAAATAAACTATACAGCCCAAAAAGTGGGGCCAAAGAATAGCCTTAGCACTACTTCAAGTGATTTCCTACCCACTTTGATAGCACGGAAGTTTGAAACTTCTGCCCACCGAGTCCGCGGCTACCAGCGATCACCCCGTACACTAGCACTATCCTGCACACTCGGGACAATTTACAATTTACAGAAGCCAATGAATCTACAAACCTGCACGTCTTTGGAGTGTGGGAGGACACCGGAGAACTCGGGTTGGGCGGCACAGTGGAGCAGCGGTAGAGTCGCTGCCTTACAGCACCAGAGACCCCGGTTCTATCCTGATCCAAAGTGAATAATATGAACAACATTTAGTGTAAGAAAAAGGCAGTAAAGACCGATCAAAGATAGCCCGAGGGTCTCCTAAGAGGTAGGTAGTGGTTCAGGATTGCTCTCTAGTTGTTGGTAGGATGGTTCAGTTGTCATGGAGATAGGCAGGTGACAGGTGCCCATCTCTCTCCCCCATCTTCCCAACCACCGAAAACAAACTTGTCCTCTCCCTTTCTCAGATCTGATGAAGGGTCTTCCTTCACCCGGCGCATCCAGAGAGCTTTCTGCCACCGCGCAGTGTATTCTGGGAGCCATTCCTTCTATGTCCCACAGATGAGGAGGCTGTTCAGTTAATTCTAGGTTATCCTTAGTGAGGAACTATTGGGGCGGCACGGTGGCGCAGCGGTAGAGTTGCTGCCTTACAGCGCCAGGGACCCGGGCTCGATCCTGACTATGGGTGCTGTCAGTACGGAGTTTGTATGTTCTCCCCGTGACCTGCGTGGGTTTTCTCCAGGATCTCCAGTTTCCCCCCTCAACCCCCCTTATCCTCCCTCCTCCCCCCCTCCCTCCCTCCCCCCTCCCTCCCTAGGAGATAGATTTAAACTTTAAAACGTGAATAACTTTAAAAATATAACACCGATTTCAACGAAACTTCTTCCATTGGCACCAAAGGGACGACGGTGAGTAAGGTGGGCTTAAAATTGTCGCGCTATCGTGTACCGTTTTGGCTGGAGTTCAGGAACAAACAAACAAACAAACGAGAGTTTTAGTGTATAGATGTGTGAGAGGATGTTTACAACGAAGTAAGGTCATAATTTGCATTCATTGTACAGGGCCAGAAAGATTGATACGTGATAATCCCTCTCTTAAAAATCCGACATACATCATTTATCATCAAAATAAAAGTGGGCATTGAGTGTGTTTAATTGTACGATTTCCTGTCCAGGGAATCCGATTATCATCTTGTTAAAGGTTAAATATATTCAGATTCTACCGAGAAAAAAAGACTCATAAATGCAATCTGAATTCATTTATCCTCACTGTGCATTATTTAAAAAGGAAATTACCGAACTCTTTACAAGGCTTCCTTGGTGATGTTGCAACTTTCTTTGCAACACACTTACATTCAAACAGGAAAAAATGAGTTTGATATTTAAAAAAAATAAAATCCTACATCTTTGTCACATTTTGACAAAATAATATTATCTTTTGTCATAAAGTCATAAGGAATAGTAGTTCCAGCCACCCACAATCTACGTGAAAAAAACTTGCCCTGCACATGTAGTGCAGCGGTAAAGTTGCTGCCTTACAGCGCCAGAGACCCGGGTTTGATCCTGACTACGGGTGCTGTCTGTATGGAGTCTGTACGATCTTCCAGTGACCTCCATGGTTTTTCCCTGGGATCTCCGGTTCCCTACCGCGCTCCAAAGAAGCACAGGTTTATAGGCTAATTGGCTTGGTATAAATGTAAATTGCCCCTAGTGCGTGCAGATTATTATCTGAATGGTGTTAAGTTAGGAAAGGGGGACGTACAACGTGATCTGGGTGTCCTAGTGCATCAGTCACTGAAAGGAAGCATGCAGGTACAGCAGGCAGCGAAGAAAGCCAATGGAATGTTGGCCTTCATAACAAGAGGAGTTGAGTATAGGAGCAAAGAGGTCCTTCTGCAGTTGTACAGGGACCTAGTGAGACCGCACCTGGAGTACTGTGTGCAGTTTTGGTCTCCAAATTTGAGGAAGGATATTCTTGCTATTGAGGGCGTGCAGCGTAGGTTTACTAGGTTAATTCCTGGAATGGCGGGACTGTCATATGTTGAAAGACTGGAGCGACTAGGCTTGTATACACTGGAGTTTAGAAGGATGAGAGGGGATCTTATCGAAACGTATAAGATTATTAAGGGGTTGGACACATTAGAGGCAGGAAACATGTTCCCAATGTTGGGGGAGTCCAGAACCTTATTAACTCAAGCTCGTACTCAGAAAGGGAGGCCAAAATATCTATTTACGCTACTTAAATAGTGACATCAACAGGAAATACTGGGAATATTCAGCATGCCAAGCATCATCTGTGCTGAGAGAAATAGAGTGAACTCTTCCCCCCTCACCTTAAACCTATTTCCTCTGGTTCTCAATTCCCCTACTCTGGGTAAAAGACTGTGCTTTTACACTATCTATTCCTCTCATGATCTAATACACCGCTATAAGATCACCCCTCATTCTCCTGTGCTCCAAGGAATAAAGTCCTAGCCTGCTCAACCTCTCCCTGTAGCTCAGGTCCTCAAGTCCTTGCAACATTTTAAAAATAAGGGGGCCACAGTTTAAGAATAAGGGGTAGGCCATTTAGAACAGAGATGAGGAAAAACTTTTTCAGTCAGAGAGTTGTGAATCTGTGGAATTCTCTGCCTCAGAGGGCAGTGGAGGCCAATTCTCTGAATACATTCAAGAGAGAGCTAGATAGAGCTCTTAAGGATAGCGGAGTCAGGGGGTGTGGGGAGAAGGCAGGAACGGGGTACTGATTGAGAATGATCAGCCATGATCACATTGAATGGCGGTGCTGGCTCGAAGGGCCGAATGGCCTACTCCTGCACTATTGTCTATTGTCTATTGTCTATTAGTGTTAATGCGTGGGGATCGCTGGTCGGCGCAGACACAGTGGGCTGAAGGGATTGTTTCTGCGCTGTATCTCTAAACTAAACTAATCTAAACTAAACTAAACCTCCCAGCTTCTGTCACTGTCTCCACACTTTGTTTCTCCGCACCACCCCCCCCCCCCCCCCCCCCGAGTCCATCTGTGAATCAACTCTGAAGAAAGACACAAAAAGCTTGAGTAACTCAGTGGGCCAGGCAGCATCTCTGGAGAAAAGTTTTTTGGTAACATTTCGGGTCGAGACCCTTCATCAGACTGAGAGTCAGGTTTAAACCAGCAAGTTTAGTTTAGTTTAGTTTAGTTTAGTTTATTGTCACGTGTGCAGTGAAAGGCTTTTGTTAACCAGTCAGCAGAAAGACAATACATGATTACAATCGATCCATTTACAGTGTATAGATATACCAGCATCTGCAGTTCCTTCCTACACATTTGGCCAATCAACTCCTCCTCATGTGGGGAGTTTAGCAACATGCTCCCTCGCTGCTCCTCCTCTGTGCTCCACCTATATCCTTCCTTTGTCCCGCCCCCCTGACATCAGTCTGAAGAAGGGTCTCGACCCGAAACGTCACCCATTTCTGAGATGCTGCCTGACCTGCTGAGTTACTCCAGCATTTTGTGAATAAATACCTTCGATTTGTACCAGTATCTGCAGTTATTTTCTTATATATACGTCCTCATGTGGAGGAAGGAACTGCCGATGCTGGTTTAAATTGAAGGAGCAATTAAAATGCTGGAGTAACTCAGTTACTGGGGAGAAGGAATGGGTGACGTTTCGGGCCGAGACCCTTCTTCAGACTTGAGGGCAGGAGGAATCACAGAGGGGGAGCTGAACTCTTGTCGGAGAGAGGAAGAGAACTTCTTCAAAATAGACAGACCTTGAGTAGATTTTGCAATGGAGCAGACAAAACGTGCACGAAAGAACTGCAGATGCTGGTTTAAATCGAAGGTAGACCCAAACTGCTGGAGGAACTCAGCGGGAAAGGCAGCATCTCCAAAGAGAAGGAATGGGTGACGTTTCGGGTCGAGATCCTTCTTCAATCTGAAGAAGGGTCTCGACCCAAAGCGTCGCCCATTCCTTCCCACCAGAGATGCTGCCTGTCCTGCTGAGTTACTCCAGCAGTTTGTGTCTACCTCCTCAGGTGGATCCACCTATCACTCGCCAGCCCCTAAACGCACCTCCCCACCTCACCTCTTTATACTGTCTATCTCCCTTTTACTCTTTCAGTCCTGATGAAGCATCTCTACCCAAAACATTGACAGTCCCTCCCTTCACGGACACTGCCTGACCTGCTGAGTTCCTCCAGCAGTTTATCTTTTATTCCAGTTTCCAGCATCTGCAGTCTCTTGCATCCACAAAGAACATCGCTGCTTTTTTTCTATCCGAACCTTTCAATATAATGTGGATAAATGTGAGGTTATCCACTTTGGCGGCAAGAACAGGAAAGCAGAGTATTACCTGAATGGTGGCCAATTAGGAAAAGGGGAGATGCAACGTGACCTGGGTGTCATGGTGCACCAGTCATTGAAAGCAAGCGTGCAGGTGCAGCAGGCAGTGAAGAAAGCGAATGGTATGTTAGCATTCATAGCAAGAGGATTTGAGTATAGGAGCTGGGAGGTTCTGCTGCAGTTGTACAGGGCCTTGGTGAGACCGCACCTGGAGTATTGTGTACAGTTTTGGTCTCCTAATCTGAGGAAAGACATTCTAGCCTTAGAGGGAGTACAGAGAAGGTTCACCAGATTGATCCCTGGGATGGCAGGACTTTCATATGAAGAAAGACTGGATAGACTGGGCTTATACTCGCTAGAATTTAGAAGACTGAGGGGGGATCTTATTGAAACATATAAAATTCTTAAGGGGTTGGAGAGGCTAGATGCGGGAAGATTGTTCCCGATGTTGGGGAAGTCCAGAACCAGGGGTCACAGCTTAAGGATAAGGGGGAAGTCTTTTAGGACCGAGATGAGAAAACATTTCTTCACACAGAGAGTGGTGAGTCTGTGGAATTCTCTGCCACAGAAGGTAGTTGAGGCCAGTTCATTGGCTATATTTAAGAGGGAGGTAGATGTGGCCCTTGTGGCTAAAGGGATCAGGGGGTATGGAGAGAAGGCAGGTACAAGTTACTGAGCTGGATGATCAGCCATGATCATATTGAATGGCGGTGCAGGCTCGAAGGGCTAAATGGCCTACTCCTGCACCTATTTTCTATGTTTCTATGTTTCTAATCTCACAGCTTGTTATAATTTTGCAATTAAATATCTGAGCATGTAAAATTATTTTTAGTTTCCAAAGTAGGCGCATTGTATATAAAATTAAATATTTGTGCAAATAAGATGAGCATATTTTAAATGTCAAATATTATTAAGAATGATTAGAGAAGATGAGGTACAATGTTGTAGAACCTACCGCCTTGATTAAAGTAAGATTTAGACAGAAAATGATTAACCAGTGTTTACTCCTAATTTTCTAATTCTGAACAGAAAAAAATTGTGCATCTTAATCTTGACACATTTTCAGACTGTAGGTTGTTACAATTATTGAGGAATATAGCATGGAAACAGGCCCTTTGGCCCACTGAGTCCACGCTGACCATCAACACCTGATTTGCACTAATCCTATACTAATCTAATCCAATTTTATTCTTTCCATGGATATACACAAACTGCTGGAGTAACTCAATGTGTCAGGCAGCATCTCCGGAGAAAAGGAATGGGTGACGTTTCGGGTCGAGACCCTTCCTCAGACTGAGAGTCAGAGGAGAGGGAAAACAGAGGTATGGAAAGGTCCAGAACAAATCAGAGCTGGCACCTGATGACTCAGGAAAGGTGGAGCCCACAATGGTCCATTGTTGGCCGTGGAAGAGGTGATAACGAAGGGATACAAACAGTGAAACTAGCAGGTTGACCAAGGTGGAGGGGGGGACGGGGGGACGACGACTGGACGGGGGGACGGGGGGGGGACGGGACGGACGGACAGAGAGAGGGAATGCTTGGGTTACTTGAAATTAGATAAATCAATATTCATACCGCTGGGTTGTAAGCTTCCCATTCTCTCTACATAGTCTTATCATATCATATCATATATATACAGCCGGAAACAGGCCTTTTCGGCCCACCAAGTCCGTGCCGCCCAGCGATCCCCGCACATTAACACTATCCTACACCCACTAGGGACAATTTTTTTTTTTAACCTTTACCCAGCCAATTAACCTACATACCTGTACGTCTTTGGAGTGTGGGAGGAAACCGAAGATCTCGGAGAAAACCCACGCAGGTCATGGGGAGAACGTACAAACTCCTTACAGTGCAGCACCCGTAGTCAGGATCGAACCTGAGTCTCCGGCGCTGCATTCGCTGTAAAGCAGCAACTCTACCGCTGCGCTACCGTGCCGCCCTTTGGGAACCTTTAGTTTAACCAAATCATTAAACAATAATTTGTTGTTAATTATTTCTGCTGTTTGTGGGAGCATGCTGTGTATGAATTGGCAACCCGCTTTCTCTACATCACAACAGCAACTATCTAGCAAACATGTATAATCAATTATTAAATGAAACGATATTTAACAGACAATACATTTGAATCTACCTTTCCACTATGTTTCAAAACAAAGAATTACCCAATGACACAACGGTTTCCAAATACACAGGACAAGATGTTAACAATCCAAAGTGCCAAATGTCAATTTGCTCCCGGTGGTGATGGGAGGCTTATGCACTCTCCTATGCTCCTCCGATGTTGAGAAAGGCTAGGCAGACACGTCATTGGGGTTATCAAGTGGCCACCTACTTTCATCGAAGTTTCGCTGATTGGACCCACGACGTCTCCAGTAGGCTCAGCAGTGCATTCTGGCGTCCCAGAACCACCCCCCTCTGCATCTGCCTAGCCAGCTTATTTGGGAGACCAGATGGGGTCTTTCCTCTTCAGCCAGAGCCACTGGCTACTCCGCTCTGCCACCTGTGATGTTTCCTTGATAGCCTGGCGTAGGGCTTGTCCGCTGATCCCCAGGTCCTTCATCAGTCTTAGGGTAGATGTTGCCATGACTCCTCGACATCCAACTTCTACCGGGCAGATCTTTGCTCTCCAGCCCCGCTGTTCTGCCTCCGCTGCAAGGTCTGTGTAGCGCAGTTTCTTTCTTTCAAAGGCTTCCTGCACAGCATCCTCCCAAGGGACTGTGAGCTCCACAAAATACACCATGCGCTGAGAGTTGGACCAGAGGACAAGATCAGGCCTTAAGTTGGTGATGGCTATCTCTGGTGGAACTGTAAGTCGTTGGTCCACATCCACCAGCATCTGCCAGTCCCGGGCTGCCTCCAGCTGTCCAAACCTGGTCCTTAGTGGAATTTTCCGTTGCTTTTGTTCCCCTTCCCGAACAAAAGCAATTGGCATAACTGGGTTGGTTGTTCTGGGCGGCAGGGCATTTTTGCTTGTTCTCCTGCTTTCCAGTCGCTGCCAGGCATTTGAGCACTTGATTATGTCTCCAGGTGTACCGTCCTTGGGAGAGGCTTACTTTACACCCAGTGAGGATGTGCTTAAGCGTGGCTGGTGTTGAACAGAGGGGGCATGATGGATCTTCGTCTAGCCATTGGTTGAGATTTTTTGGTCTAGGAAGGACATCATAGGTTGCGCGAATGAGGAAGCTTATCCTGCTCGCCTCCATCTCCCACATGTCCTTCCAGCTGATCTTCCGCTTTTCCACACTCTCCCATCTCATCCACTGGCCCTGTTTAGCTTGCGACACAGCCTTGGCACACCTACTCGACTCCTCCTGTCGGCGGACTTCGGCCGTGACCAACTTCCGGCGCTCCAGTGAGGATGCCTTGTTCCAGCAAGGTCGCTTTCCGCCAAGCCCAAAGCCACTTCGTCCGTGTTGCACTTGCCCAATCATGTCGCCTTGGTGGAGAGCAGATGTTGCCTGCTGTGTCGCATTCTTAGCCGTCCACTTCCTTCCTGTTGCTAGGGTTGGGACAGCAGCTCGGATGACAGTGTCCCTCGATTCTGCCAGGGCCATCTCTAGTCTGACTTTAGTGCACTTGAACTCCTCTGTGAGGCTAGAGAGAGGCAGCTGAAGTACCCCCTGACCGTACAGGCCTACGCTGCTCAGGCATCGAGGAACACCTAACCACTTTCTCACAAAAGAGCTGATTGTTCTTTCCATCTTCTCAACTCTTGTGAGGGTGATGTCATACATGGTTAGTGGCCACATAAGGAGAGGTAGTAACCCAAACTGCAGGCACCGGATTTTCAGCTTTCCAGGCAACATGGATCGGTCGATGTCTTGCCTCAGCTCATTTGCCTGATCAGTGTCCTTCAGTTTAGAGTCATACCATCTCCCCAGACTTTTGATTGGCTTCTCTGACACAGTTGGGATTGGTTCTTGATCAATGAAAAACCTTTGATCCGTCAGTTTGCCTTTGATTATAGAAATGCTTCTTGATTTGGATGGCTTAAATTTCATTCTGACCCCAGTGATGTTCTCTTGAAGCTTCCCTAAAAGGCGCCTGGTGCAAGGTGCTGTTGTTGTTATGATTGTCATGTCATCCATGTAGGCCCTGATGGGTGGTAGACGGACTCCAGACTTCAGCCGCTCGCCTCCCACCACCCACTTGGATGCCCTTATGATGACTTCCATAGCCATTGTAAAAATCAATGGAGAGATGGTACACCCTGCCATTATGCCAATCTCCATGTGGTGGTAAAGTCTGGCGTGGTGAAACACAGCTGCAGATCCTGAAAATAAGCATTGACAAGGCTTGCGATGGTCTCTGGTATCCTGAAGAAGTCAAAGGATGCCCACAGGAAACTGTGAGGGACAGTTCCGAACGCGTTGGCAAGGTCAAGGAAAATGACATGCAGATCTCTCTTTTCTTTTCTTGCAGTCTGGATTTGGTGCCAAATCATGCTGGTGTGTTCGAAACATCCAGAGAACCCTGGGATGCCTGCTTTTTGGACTGTTGTATCCACAAGGTTGTTTCTCTCTAAATAGCTGGTCATCCTCTGAGCTATGATGCTGAAGAAGATTTTACCCTCTACATTGAGGAGACTGATAGGGCGGAATTGGCTGATATCTGTGGATTCCTTCTCTTTCGGAATCAGGACCCCACCTGCCCTGCGCCATGCTTTGGGTATAATTCTCTTCTCCCAAGCCACTCTCATTAGCCTCCACAGGAAGCGAAGAACATCAGGAGCACTCTTGTAGAGTCGATACGGAACCCCATTTGGCCCTGGGGCTGAAGATGCTCTTGCCCGCTTTACTGTCTGTTCCACCTCCCTCCACTTTGGAGGACTAATGTCCATCTGGTGCTCTGGTGGTTCAATTGGTGGAATGTCCGATGGAATAGCTGTCTTCAGGTGTCTTTTGTCATCAGCATGTATTCTTTTCAGGTGCTCGTCTAGCTCCTGCCTTGATGTTTTCAGGTTTCCTCCCTTTTCTTTGATGAAAAGTGATTTTACGAACTTATAGGGGTTCTTGAAGAAGCGTGATCTCGTTCGTTCTTTCTTTTTTCGTGACTTCCGCAGGTATTCTGCTCGTCTCAGGGTTGCTAAACGGCTTTTGATGTTTCCCTGGAGAATGTTGATGCCCTCCTTCTGACTATCAGAAGCCTTCCTCCACTGCTTCTTGAGCTGCCTTCTCTCCCGGATTAGGCATTCCATCTCCTTTTGTCGTCTGGACTTGCTTTCCAAAGCGGGTGCCCTTTCCTTTTACTCCCTTACTCCATATCGCTCTGCTCCTTAGCCATAGATAATGTCCCCCATCTTGTCAAGCTTTCTTTCAACTGTACCCCTTACACCCTGTAGGATATTGGTCAGGTCTGCATTTATATTCTCCCATTCTTTTTTCTCCGAGGCTCCAGGCCATTTCATGCGGGGTTTTCTTCCGCTGATCTTTTTTTCCATTGCTGGTTTTCTTGGCTGGATGGGCTCCATATTTTCCTCTGCCTGCATAACTGTGCTTGAGTTTCCTTCATCAGGGGGGCTGATGTCCTGCGAACTTTGGTGAGACTCCAGTCGCTGGACTTCATTCGACTGACTTGATTGACTTCTCAGGAAGTACTTATCAATGCGAGGTCCCTGTTTTCCCACCCTCAAGCACCCTTTCTTTCCTTGATGTATTTTCAAGCCCTTTGAAGATGTTATTTTTACAGAAATGTATCCACAATATTTGGAAGCTTGGAGATATTTTCTTGTTTAATTCATCGTGTTGTTTATACTTCTGGCAGCAAATGGCAACATCATGAGGTTTGGCCCAAGAGAAAGTGCTTTGATTTGATACCACTGGGAGAGGTTGTGGTTTAGCAGCAATTATTGCTGCCTGCTCCTGTCCCACTGAATTCATTTCCACATTTATCAAGAGTCTGAAGAAGGGACTCGACCCAAAACGTCACCCATTCCTTTCCTCCAGAGACGCTGCCTGACCCGTTGAGATGCATAGAAACATAGAAACATAGAAAATAGGTGCAGGAGTAGGCCATTCGGACCTTCGAGCCTGCACCGCCATTCAATATGATCATGGCTGATCATCCAGCTCAGTAGCCTGTACCTGCCTTCTCTCCATACCCCCTGATCCCTTTAGCAAAAAGGGCCACATCTAACTCCCTCTTAAATATAGCCAATGAACTGGCCTCAACTACCTTCTGTGGCAGAGAATTCCACAGACTCACCACTCTCTGTGTGAAGAAATGTTTTCTCATCTCGGTCCTAAAAGACTTCCCCCTTATCCTTAAGCTGTGACCCCTGGTTCTGGACTCCCCCAACATCGGGAACAATCTTCCCGCATCTAGCCTCTCCAACCCCTTAAGAATTTTATATGTTTCTATAAGATCCCCCCTCAGTCTTCTAAATTCCAGCGAGTACAAGCCCAGTCTATCCAGTCTTTCCTCATATGCAAGTCCCGCCATCCCAGGGATTAATCTGGTGAACCTTCTCTGTACTCCCTCTAAGGCAAGAACATCTTTCCTCAGGTTAGGAGACCAAAACTGCACACAATACTCCAGGTGCGGCATTTTGTGTCAAACTCTTATCTGTCTGCATCTACTCCACATCATTCCATTCCCCGTCGCGGCCTATTGAGACCTTGTGTTAATTAAGCGTGTTAGTCAGACGCAAATGGCATGGACTATGCTGTGGTTTGACTGGGTCTTTATATTAGAGGTGGTTGGTGTGGCATCCGTCCATCTGCGAGAGATGGTGGTGTGGCTTTGACGCGGCCCTGCGTGGAGAGGGGAATGTTTCACCTGTGGTTACGTGTCCTGCTGTGGTCGACTAGGAGGGAGCTGTGTTATCTGTTGCACGTGTGAGGAAGACTGGGCCACTGGGTCCAACCTGAGACCACCCTCTCCACCAAAGATAGTAGAGGAGCAAGATAGACCACTCCGTTGAAATCGTCGAAACTGAAGTGTAGTACGCAAAGGAGCCATTTTAGTAGGCAAACTCCCGTAGTCCGTTATGCCTCTCGCAGTGTAATCAGTGTTTTGGGGGAACAGTATGTGTGATGACACCATTAAAATGTAGAATATATAGAAACATAGAATCATAGAAAATAGATGCAGGAGTAGGCCATTCGGCCCTTCGAGCCTGCACCGCCATTCAATATGATCATGGCTGATCATCCAACTCAGTATCCCGTACCTACCTTCTCTCCATACCCCCTGATCCCTTTAGCCACAAGGGCCACATCTAACTCCCTCTTAAATATAGCCAATGAACTGGCCTCAACTACCTTCTGTGGCAGAGAATTCCACAGATTCACCACTCTCTGTGTGAAAAAAAACTTTCTCATCTCGGTCCTAAAAGACTTCCCCCTTATCCTTAAACTGTGACCCCTTGTTCTGGACTTCCCCAACATCGGGAACAATCTTCCTGCATCTAGCCTGTCCAACCCCTTAAGAATTTTGTATGTTGTCCAACCCCTTAAGAATTTTGTAAGTAATATATTGATATCTCATCTATCAATTTACAGATTTTTGTTATTTTTCTTTTTGAACGTTTCTCCCTACTAAAATGGCGCCATGACATACTACGGTTTTTAAGGTCGAGTGGTCTATCTTGCTCCTCTAGTATCTTTGCTCGCCACCGTGCGGATTGCTGGAAGAAGCCCAAGACAGCCAGCGCTTCTGAGTGACCAGGTCAAGCCTGAGATGCCAGTGCCTCTTCCCCCATCCACAGACGACGATGAAACTGCGCCCAGACACGGAGGCAAAGACCGAGCTGCCAGGATAAGCCAGACACCGCCAGCTAGTGCCTCCTCTTCCAAGCCCAAAGCTGAGTCGCCAGGATAAGCTTGAGACCGCCAGCGCCTCCTCTCGAGGTAAGGGTGAACTGCAGGGAGAAGCCGGAGATCGCCACGCCTCCTCCCACGATACCAGGACTGAGCTGTCGGGACAAGCCCGAGATTGCCAGCGCTACTGCGCGTGCACTCCAGCGCCCCCTCTTGGAATATCTCCACAGACTTTCTAGTCAATGTAAATAAAACATATCATGTGAGTTCACCCTACTGAAGGATTTACGAAATGATACTCAAAGTGCAAAGGGAAGATGGAAATTCAGCAGAGGTGTTGAAAATCTTGACGGGTTTTTGACCAAGGGAAAGTTATTTCCACTGGCAGTAGGTAACTGAAGGATAGAAAAAATGAAATTGAGTGGAAATGCGGTGATTTTTTTTTTTAATGCAGCAAAATTCATGGTTTGAAATTGGTGTCTGGAATAATGAGTTTTCAAATTTGAAGTATCTGTCCAGGAAATCAGGATTATGGTGCAAAACCAGAGTGGTGCTAATTTGATGGGTCTTTCAAAGAGTTGATGTCGGCTAGCTGACCTTATCTAGCATTTTATAATAACCTTACACGTTCCAAAGGTTGATGTCAATTTTAATTGTGCCGTGCGGTTACATGCTTCCTCCTTTCAAGGTCAGTGAGCTAATGAAATACAACAGCAGAGCAGAATAGAGGCAAGCAGCTTCCTCTGACTGAATTCTGCATTCGCTCTTTCAATTCCTGGGATGGCAGGACTTTCATATGAAGAAAGACTGGATAGACACGGCTTGTACTCGCTGGAATTTAGAAGATTGAGGGGGGATCTTATAGAAACTTACAAAATTCTTAAGGGGTTGGACAGGCTAGATGCAGGAAGATTGTTCCTGATGTTGGGGAAGTCCAGAACAAGGGGTCACAGTTTAAGGATAAGGGGGAAGTCTTTTAGGACCGAGATGAGAACGTTTTTTTTCACACAGAGAGTGGTGAATCTGTGGAATTCTCTGCCACAGAAGGTAGTTGAGGCCAGTTCATTTGCTATATTTAAGAGGGAGTTAGATGTGGCCCTTGTGGCTAAAGGGATCAGGGGGTATGGAGAGAAGGCAGGTACGGGATACTGAGTTGGATGATCAGCCATGATCATATTGAATGGCGGTGCAGGCTCGAAGGGCCGAATGGCCTACTCCTGCACCTATTTTCTATGTTTCTATGTAACACAATAAGCTGGAGTACACATTTCATACTTTCAACGCCGAACTTGATTCTGTGCGGATTCTCGGAGTTGGGTAGCCACGTCACGGTTTCTGTTTTTTTTACTGTAAAACAACTGTCTGTGAACTTCCACTGAACAGTTTGACAAAAAACAGCTTGTGAACAAAAAATTCCAAAATACTCAGCGTTAGAGTTGCTGCCTTACAGCGCCAGGGACCCGGGTTCGAGCCCGACCACGGGTGCCGTCTGTACGGAGTTTGACGTTCTCCCCTGTGACCTGCATGGGTTTTCTCCGAGATCTTCGGTTTCCTCCCACAATCCAAAGACATACAGGTTTGTAGGTTAATTGGCTTGGTATGAATGTAAATTGTCCCTAGTGTGTGTAGAAAAGTGCTAATGTGTGGGGATCGCTGGTCGGTTTGGACTACGTGGGCCGAAGGGCCTGTTCGTGCGCTGTATCTCTAAACTAAACTAAACTAAACTAAACTGATAAGAGCCGAGGCAGTACTGTGAACAATAATCCCTTCAATAATATAAGGGTGCTACTGTATATACATCCTAGTCAACCTACGCACACGCACACGCACACGCACACGCACACGCACACGCACACGCACACGCACACGCACACGCACATGCACACGCACACGCACACATATATATATATATATATAAGGAAACCTGTTTTTCAGCAATGTGTTCAGTGTGAAAGTTTAGTTTAGTTTAGTTTAGAGATACCATGCAGAAACAGGTCCTTCAGCCCACCGAGTCTGCACCGACCAGCGATCCCGGCACATAAACACTACCTTACACTAGGGACATTTATACACATATACCAAGCCAATTAACCTACAAACCTGTACGTCTTTGGAGTGTGGGAGGAAACTGAAGTTCTCGGGGAAAACTCACCCGCTGTTTGTTAGGTTCTGCGGATATTTTAATGCTGTGTTCTAATACAAAGTTTAATCTTTGTGCCTAAGTACAAGGTTTGAAGCACAAAAAAAAAGGAATAGATCGGGTAAACGCATAGACTTTTGCCGAGGGTAGGGGAATCGAGAAGTAGAGGACATAGGTTTAAGGTGAGGGGGGGAAAAGATTTAATATGGACCTAGGGGGTACGTTTTCTACACAAAGGGTGGTGGGCGTATAGAATGGGCTGCCGGAAGAGGTAGTGGTGGCAGGTACTATTGCAATGTTTAAGAAATATTTAGACTGGTACATGAATAGGACAGGTTTAGGGAGATATGGGCCAAATGCAGGCAGGTGAGATTAGTGCAGATGGGGCATGTTGGTCGGTGTGGGCAAGTTGGGCCGAAGGGCTTGTTTCCATGCTATATGACTTCATGACTCCAAAACGTCTCTCCCTTATCGCAGCAGAAGGTTAATAAGTCCATACAGAAACTGTGATAAGAATCCTGACCTGAAACGTCACCTATCCATGTTCCAGTTTAGTTTAGTTTATTATTGTCACATGTACCGACATACAGTGAAAATCTTTTTTGTCGCGTGTTATCCAGTTAGCGGAAAGGCTCTACATGATTACAAACAAGCCGTCCACAGTGTACAGATGCAGGACAAAGGGAATAACGTTTAGTGCAAGTTAAAGTCTGATTATAGATAGTCCGTGGGTCTTCAATGAGGTAGATGGTAGCTCAGGACAACTCTCTAGTTGGTGATAGGATGGTTCAGTTACCTGATAACAGCTGAGAAGAAACTATCCCTGAATCTAAAGGTATGCAATTCTGTAGGTGCACCACTGAGTTACTCCAGCATTTTGTATCTCTCTGTGGCAAGAGAACTTGTTTTTTTGCCGTTTAACATAAGGCAGATGGGCAAAAGCTGCTGCCCTCATTAAGATTCCATCAGTGTCGAAACAGACATAGGGTTCAGCATTTTGTGAATAAATATTGCTTCGATTTGTACCAGCATCTGCAGTTATTTTCTTTTCAGAGAATTGGCCTCCACTGCCTTCGGAGGCAGAGAATTCCACAGATTCACAACTCTCTGACTGAAAAAGTTTTTTCTCTTTTGTTGCGTGCTAACCAGTCAGCGGAAAGACAATACATAATTACAATTGAGCCATTTTCAGAGTATAGGTGCACGATAAGGGACTAACGTTTAGTGCGAGGTAAAGCCAGCAAAGTCTGATCAAGGGTAGTCCGATGAGGCAGATAGTAGTTCAGCACTGCTCTCTGGTTGTGGTAGGATGATTCAGTTGCCTGATAACAGCTGGGAAGAAACTGTCCCTGAATCTGGAGGTGTGTGTTTTCGCTGTGATTTATTGAAAGCAGTGCAGACTTGAAAGTACACATGGCCTTCGGTTTTTGTAACTTTGTAAAATGTTATTGAAAATAACCTCTGGTAATCAAATATACATTAAAAAAGAGTATGTTTTTGCCAAGGTGCTACCTCGAAGATTATTGAATAATATACAATGGATGTGTATGCATTGGAGCTGGGTCAGAGAAGGTTTAACCACACCTATGCCTGGAATGGTCAGAGAGCTATGCATGTATCTACGGTTGCTTCAAGTGAGAAACAATTTGACTAATTCATATAAGATTCCAAGGGACACAAAGTGCTGGAGCAACTCAACTAGTCAGGTGGCATCTCCGGAGAACATGGATAGGTGACGTGTTGGGCCGGGACACTTCTTCAGACACTACACAAATGGACGCAAAGTGCTGGAGTAACTCAACGGGTCGAGCAGCATCTCATCAACATCAGACCGAAGCAGGGTCCCACTCGAAACGTCACCTATCCATGATCTCCAGAGATGCTGCTTGACCCGCTGAGTTACTCCAGTCCTTTGTTCTTCCCCCCTCCCACCCCCCCTAATGCCCCCCCCCCAATGCTGGGTCCTCCATTATTCTCCCCCCCCCCTCACGGCGGTCATAGAGTGATACAGTGTGGAAACAGGCCCTTCAGCCCAACTTGCCCACACCGGCCATTTTCCATACATAATTAGAGTTATAGAGATACCTAATTAGAGTCATTGAGCTTAATTAGGTCCCCCCACGATTTGGGTGGGAAAGGATGAGTGAACAGGGAGTTGCGGAGGGAACGGTCTCTGCGAAGGGGGGTCTTTGTCGGTCGGGTCTGTCGAACAATCCCTGTTCTGCAAATCGCTGCATTCAGCTAAATTCTGAATGTGTTCGCATGAAAAACTGTTCGAAACAGTGACCACGAAGAAGGGGCTCACGTTTTTCGACCTCCCCGTGGTGAGCCCTGTCAACTGACCTCAGTCAGGCAAACGACAACAAACAGAGACAGCAGAAGCAGAAGCAGAAGCAGCTTCATAACTTCTGCTGCCTCAAACGCAAGAAGGAAGAGGAAGACCACGAAGAAAACCTCTAACTCCTGTCGTGTTCCCAGCAGGTCACGGCTGGCAGAGTAACAAAATAAATGGAGGCTGACGCAGGAAACAAGGAACATGGAAAATGTCCTTGCGCACATTTCCAGAGGACATTAACTCACAGCTTGAGAATCAACAGCCTCCACCACACTGAGTCCCAAATATAAACATTCATTGTGAACATTACTTATAATGGTCAAAATGTCAGACCTATGAAGTAATAATGCAATAGTTCATGGATTCATCCATCTGGATTCATACATCTGCTTTTGCTGTCCACTGTGTTCGGATCCGCTGTGAAGTGAAGTCCACTTATGATTTATGCGTGATCTCCAACTTTACTTTAGTGGTGGGGGAGGGGGCCATTTTTTTGTATTTGTACGCCATTTGGCCCATAGGTTCCGTGCCTGCTTGCAAAGCAATCCCGCTTCCCAGCTACTCGCTCACCAAGGGGAACATCCTCTCCACTTCCACTCAGTCCCACTTCACAGCACCTTTCCGACAAGCCATTCTCTCTCCCGCCATCTTGATGCACACAGTGGCCAATTAATCTAACAGCGAGTGTTCATACTAGCTTCCACACTACTAATAATAATAATAATAATAAACATTTATTATATATAGTGCTTTTCCAAATGCTCAAAGACGCTTTACAAAACAGTCAAGACATAAAAACAAACAAGCTGACAAACTGACGGAGAAGTGGCGAACAAATAGCGCCAGCGTCCTCTCACGTCAGGGTCCGGCAGTAGACAATAAAAACACAAGACACACAATTACAATTTAACACAAACAACCATCACAGTGATTGCTCCAGGCACACCCTCACTGTGATGGAAGGCAAAGAAAAGTCTTATCTCCTCCTCATTTTTCTCCCGTGGCGCCACGAGGCGGTCGAGGCTCCCGACTTTTGAAGCCCCCACCGGGCGATGGAAAGTCCCAGGTCGAGCCGAGCAGGCCGATGAAGGTCCTGAGCCCCCACCGGGCGATGGAAAGTGCCGCGGCCGAGCCACGCAGGGCGATGAAGGGCCTGCGAGCGGGTCGATCGTACCTCGCGCTTCGGGGCGGTCGAAGCTGCTACGGCTGGAGCTCCCGAAAGCCGGTCGCCAGCCAGGGACCTGCGAACTCCCGATGTTGCGGTCTGCAGGGCCCACGGCCGAAGCCTCCGAGATGGTAAGTCCAGGCCCTGCGACCGGAGTCTTCAAGGTCGATCCCAGCTGGAGGCCGCCGACTCCACGGTGTTAGGCCGTAGCGCGAACGGAGATACGACACGGAAAAGGTCGCATCTCCGTTGAGGAGGAGATTGGAAAAATCCCTTGAACTACCTTGAACATCTGAAGCCTAGATAGAGTGGAAGTGGAGAGGATGTTTCCGTTAGTCGGAGAATCTCGGACCAGAGGGCACAGACTCAGAATAAAAGGACGTACCTTTAAACTGTAGATGAGGAGGAATTTCTTTAGTCAGAGGGTGGTGAGTCTGTGGAATTTATTGTCACAAATATTTTTTTTTTGGAGACCAAATCGTTGGGTATTTTAAAAACGGAGATTGATAGGCTCTTAATCAGTAAGTGCGTCAAAGGTTATGGAGAGAAGGCAGGAGAAGGGGTTGAGAAAAAATATATAGATTAGCCATGATGGAATGGCAGAGAAACTCAATGGGCTGAATGGCCTATTTCTGCTCCTATGTCTTATGGTCTTATTTCAATTGAAGTGGATGTTTGATTCTGGGGGAGACGAGGTGGTGGTGGGTGTCATCCAGAGATACAGCATGGATAAAGGCCATTCGGCCCACTGACTCAGTGACAACCATCAACCACCCACTTAGACCGATCCTATGTCAATCCTATTGTTTGTGCCCCACGACCTCTCTCGTGCCGAAGAAAGCATTTTATCGGGATGCATCGCAGCTCGGTTTGGAAACAGCTCCATCCAAGACCGCATGAAATTGCAGAGAATTGTGGACGCAGCCCAGACCATCACACAAACCAACATCCCTTCCATTGACTCCATCTACACTACACACTGCCTCGGCAAGACCAGCAGCATAATCAAGGACCAGTCTCACCCCGGTCATTCCCTCTTCTCTCCTCTCCCATCAGGCAAAAGGTATAGAAGTGTGAAAACGCACACCTCCAGATTCAGGGACAGTTTCTTCCCAGCTGCCATCAGGCAACTGAACCAACCTACCCAACAACGAGAGAGTGGTCCTGACCTGCTACCTATCTCATTGAAGACCCTCAGACTATCTTGAATCAGACTTTATTGGACTTTATCTTGCATTAAACATTATTTCCTTTATTACGCATCTGTACATTGTGGGTGGCTCGATTGCAATCATGTGTTTGATTACAGTATACACTGATTGTTTCTGAAGATGAAATAGCACCAACTGGATAGAAAATTCAGAGGAAAATGACTAAAGTAAAAAGGTAGCTCAGAATAATTCAAGTAATAATTCCTCAGCTTTCACTTTGAATAATAAAGTCTGTATTTGAATCGATTTGACATTGAGGTCAATTTACTGCAATCCACCATAAAAAAGAGTTTCATTCTGATCCAGATCCATTTCAGATATAAAAAAAGATTTGCCTTACATAAGAGCGATCATTTTTTTAACACTGGAGTACAACTGAGCTAGCCTTCAGAATACAGATACTGTAATTTTTCATGCAGGTAGCTCCTTGTGTTTGTTCTTCATTGATCGTCACGGGCTGATAGCTGCTTGTAATTTTCAACCAGGTCTTTCATCTCAGCTACGCTACTTCAACACAACTGGGAAGCCTTGATTTCACGTGAAAGTCACTGAAAAGTCAATCGTCATCTAGCCGAGCCTTTGATGCTTTTGCGGAAAATCCCGTTTGACCATTTCTTGAGAGGCACCTCCTTATAATCCTTATATGGATTCAAAAGCAGATTGCTCAAGAATACTGGTTTGGAGGTGCCTCGATATTTCATTAAATTTCGGCTCGGTGCCTGAGGAGATTATATAAGACTACATGGACCATGTTCAATCATCAATATCATATCATATCATATCATATGTATACAGCCGGAAACAGGCCTTTTCGGCCCTCCAAGTCCGTGCCGCCCAGCGATCCCCGTACATTAACACTATCCTACACCCACTAGGGACAATTTTTTTTTAACATTTACCCAGCCAATTAACCTACATACCTGTACGTCTTTGGAGTGTGGGAGGAAACCGAAGATCTCGGAGAAAACCCACGCATGTCACGGGGAGAACGTACAAACTCCTTACAGTGCAGCACCCGTAGTCAGGATCGAACCTGAGTCTCCGGCGCTGCATTCGCTGTAAAGCAGCAACTCTACCGCTGCGCTACCGTGCCACCCTAATGCTCAGTTCATTTATTCAACTGTGAACTGCTGACTCCTCCACCACTGACGACCATGCTGATTATCTCCTTGGCACCACCACTTGGCATCCCCTGCTCCCCCACCCTTTCCTCCTGACTCTGGGGGGTTCACTGGGGAATTCCGGTGTACATTTTCTTCCCTGAAATCTTCATATCCGTAAAAGATACCAGTGGTACCTTTGTGGGGTGGGGGGGGGGGGGGGGGGGGGGGGAGAGCACAGTGGTGCAACTGGTAGACCTGCTGCCTCACAGCATCAGAGACCCGGTTTCGATCCTGACCGGGTGTGGAGTTTGCACGTTCTCCCTGTGACCGCGTGGGTTTCCTCCGGGTGCTCCGGTTTCCTCCCGCATCCCGCAAACATTAAATTTTGATATAGAATTGTTGGGCAAATCCAACCATGGACCAAACCTGACATCAAAATGAAAAACAAGATGTGGGGACGGATAACCTTATTTAACTCAAACTCGAACTCAGAAAGGGAAGCCAAAATATCTATTCACGTTACTTAAATAGTGATATAAATAGGAAATACTGGGAATATTCAGCTGGCCAAGCGTCATCTGTGCCGAGAGAAATAGAGTGAACTCTTCCCGCCCCTCTCACCTTAAACCTATTTCCACCGGTTCTCAATTCCCCCAGGTAGATACAAAATGCTGGAGTAACTCAGCGGGTCAGGCAGCATCTCGGGAGAGAAGGAATGGGTGACGTTTCGGGTCGAGACCCTTTTTCAGACTGATGTCAGAGGAGGGGGCGGGACATCTTTGACATCAGTCTGAAGAAGGATCTCGACCCGAAACGTCACCCATTCCTTCTCTCCCGAGATGCTGCCTGACCCGCTGAGTTACTCCAGTATTTTGTATCTACCTTCGATTTAAACCAGCATCCGCAGTTCTTTCCTACACTCTGGGTAAAAGATTGTGCTTTTACCCTATCTATTCCACTCATGATCCAATACACCTCTCTATAAGATCACCTCTCATCCTCCTGTGCTCCAAGGAATAAAGTCCTAGCTTGCTCAACCTCTCCCTGCTCAGGTCCTCAAGTCCTGGCAACATGATCGTACACATGGCCACTCCTTCCTCTCCCCTCTCCCATCGGGGAAAATGTACAGAAGTGTGAAAACGCACACCTCCAGATTCTGGGGCAGTTTCTTCCCAGCAAATCTTACCTGGTTAAAAACATGCTTAATCCTCTTGAAAGAGATGCTGCTAAACCACAACCTCTCCCAGTGGTATCAAATCAAAGCACTTTCTCCCGAGCCAAACCTCAGGATGTTGCCATTTGCTGCCAGAAGTATAAACAACACGATGATTTAAACATGAAAATATCTCCAAGCTTCCAAATATTATGGACACATTTCTGTTGTGTCACAGGCTAATTCTGTGTTTCGATAATATAATGGAAAGGTAGATTCAAATGTGTAGGATTTAATGTGTAGGAAAATAACTGCAAATGCTGGTTCAAATCGAAGGTAGACACAAAATGCTGGAGTAACTCAGCGGGCCAGGCAGCATCACAGGAGAGAAGGAATGGGTGACGTTTCGGGTCGAGACCCTTCTTCAGACTGATGTCAGGGGAGGGGGGTGGGACAAAGATAGAATGTAGTAGGAGACAGGAAGACAGTGGGAGAACTGAGCACTCCAACTCCCCCTCCCACTCCCAGTCTGACCTTTCTGTCATGGGCCACCTCCATTGTCAAAGTGAGGCCTAGTGCAAATTGGAGGAACAGCATCTCATATTTCACGGGCAGTTTACACCCCAGCGATATGAACATTGACTTCTCTAACTTCCGATAGTTTCTCTGTCCCTCTGTTTCGCCTCTACCTAGAACAAAGGACAATGGGGAACCGGCGTGGGGGAACAGCTGTGGGGTGGGTGGGGGTGGGGGGGGTGAGAGAACAAAAGGAGGAGCCGGCATGCTTTGTAACTTTGTCAGCGCCGTGGTGGCTGCTATCTGTACACATTGGGTGTGCAAGCAAACAATTTCACTGTGCCTTGTCACGTGTGACAATAAAGTATTCCATTCCATCCCATCCATGTCTATCTCAAAGCCACTTAAACACCACCATTGTATTTGACTCCAACGCTTCCCCCAGCAGTGCGTTCCAGGCACTCATCACCCTCTGTGTAAAAAACCTGCGCCTTTAAATTTTGAACTTCTCACCTGAAAGCCATGCACTCTGGTCTTTGATATCAGAATCAGAATCAGAATCAGAATCAGAATAACCTTTATTGTCATCCAAAAAAACAAGTCTTTTGGACGCGATTTTGTCACCCACAGTCCAACAATAAGAGCAATAGAAATAAACAATTACACACACACAATCACAAACCAACACAAAACAAAAAAAAAGAGGAACATCCATCACAGTGAGTCTCCCCAAGTCACCTCCTCACTGTGATGGAAGGCCAGAATGTCTTTTCCCTTCCCCTGCCGTCTTCTCCCGCGGTCAGGCTGTTGAAGTTGCCACGTTCCAGGCCGCGCCGGACGGTGAAAGGTCCGCAGCGGGCCGACCCAAGCCCCGCGATCTGGTGCGGGTGAAGACGCTGCCGCTGCACGTCGGGGCGGTCGGGGATCCCGACATCTGGGCAGAGAAAAATCCCGTGGCCTATTTCAGGCCACGCCAGACAGTGAACGGTCCGCGGTGGGCCAACCCAAGCCCCGCGATCCGGGGCGGGCGAAGACACTGCCGTTGCCGGAGCTCCCGATGTCGGCCCCCACCCAGGGCAGGGCCTGCAGCCTTCCGATATCCAGGCGGCCCGCGGCCGAAGAAACCTTTGGAGCCTCCGAAGGCAATAGACAATAGACAATAGACAATAGGTGCAGGAGTAGGCCATTCAGCCCTTCGAGCCAGCACCGCCATTCAATGCGATCATGGCTGATCACTCAATCAGTACCCCGTTCCTGCCTTCTCCCCATACCCCCTCACTCCGCTATCCTCAAGAGCTCTATCCAGCTCTCTCTTGAAAGCATCCAACGAACTGGCCTCCACTGCCTTCTGAGGCAGAGAATTCCACACCTTCACCACCCTCTGACTGAAAAAGTTCTTCCTCATCTCCGTTCTAAATGGTCTACCCCTTATTCTCAAACTGTGGCCCCTTGTTCTGGACTCCCCTAACATTGGGAACATGTTATCTGCCTCTAATGTGTCCAGTCCCCTAATTATCTTATATGTTTCAATAAGATCCCCCCTCATCCTTCTAAATTCCAGTGTATACAAGCCCAATCGCTCCAGCCTTTCAACATACGACAGTCCCGCCATTCCGGGAATTAACCTAGTGAACCTACGCTGCACGCCCTCCATAGCAAGAATATCCTTCCTCAAATTTGGAGACCAAAACTGCACACAGTACTCCAGGTGCGGTCTCACCAGGGCCCGGTACAACTGTAGAAGGACCTCTTTGCTCCTATACTCAACTCCTCTTGTTACGAAGGCCAACATTCCATTGGCTTTCTTCACTGCCTGCTGTACCTGCATGCTTCCTTTCATTGACTGATGCACTAGGACACCCAGATCTCGTTGAACTCCCCCTCCTCCTAACTTGACACCATTCAGATAATAATCTGCCTTTCTATTCTTACTTCCAAAGTGAATAACCTCACACTTATCTACATTAAACTGCATCTGCCATGTATCCGCCCACTCACACAACCTGTCCAAGTCACCCTGCAGCCTTATTGCATCTTCCTCACAATTCACACTACCCCCCAACTTAGTATCATCTGCAAATTTGCTAATGGTACTTTTAATCCCTTCGTCTAAGTCATTAATGTATATCGTAAATAGCTGGGGTCCCAGCACCGAACCTTGCGGTACCCCACTGGTCACTGCCTGCCATTCCGAAAGGGACCCATTTATCCCCACTCTTTGCTTTCTGTCTGTCAACCAATTTTCTATCCATGTCAGTACCCTACCCCCAATACCATGTGCCCTAATTTTGCCCACTAATAATCTCCTATGTGGGACCTTGTCGAAGGCTTTCTGAAAGTCGAGGTACACCACATCCACTGACTCTCCCTTGTCAATTTTCCTAGTTACATCCTCAAAAAATTCCAGTAGATTTGTCAAGCATGATTTCCCCTTCGTAAATCCATGCTGACTCGGAATGATCCCGTTACTGCTATCCAAATGCTCAGCAATTTCGTCTTTTATAATTGACTCCAGCATCTTCCCCACCACTGATGTCAGACTAACTGGTCTATAATTCCCCGTTTTCTCTCTCCCTCCTTTCTTAAAAAGTGGGATAACATTTGCTATCCTCCAATCCACAGGAACTGATCCTGAATCTATAGAACATTGAAAAATGATCTCCAATGCTTCCACTATTTCTAGAGCCACCTCCTTAAGTACTCTGGGATGCAGACCATCAGGCCCTGGGGATTTATCAGCCTTCAGTCCCATCAGTCTACCCAAAACCATTTCCTGCCTAATGTGGATTTCCTTCAGTTCCTCCATCACCCTAGGTTCTCCGGCCCCTAGAACATTTGGGAGATTGTGTGTATCTTCCTCAGTGAAGACAGATCCAAAGTAACAGTTTAACTCGTCTGCCATTTCTTTGTTCCCCATAATAAATTCCCCTGCTTCTGTCTTCAAGGGACCCACATTTGCCTTGACTATTTTTTTCCTCTTCACGTACCTAAAAAAACTTTTGCTATCCTCCTTTATATTATTGGCTAGTTTACCCTCGTACCTCATCTTTTCTCCCCGTATTGCCTTTTTAGTTAACTTTTGTTGCTCTTTAAAAGAGTCCCAATCCTCTGTCTTCCCACTCTTCTTTGCTATGTTATACTTCCTCTCCTTAATTTTTATGCTGTCCCTGACTTCCCTCGTCAGCCACAGGTGTCTCTTACTCCCCTTAGAGTCTTTCCACCTCTTTGGAATAAATTGATCCTGCAACCTCTGCATTATTCCCAGGAATACCTGCCATTGCTGTTCTACCGTCTTCCCTGCTAGGGCCTCCTTCCAATCAATTTTGGCCAGCTCCCGCCTCATGCCTCTGTAATCCCCTTTGCTATACTGTAATACCGACACTTCCGATTTTCCCTTCTGCCTTTCCATTTGCAGAGTAAAACTTATCATGTTGTGATCACTGCCTCCTAATGGCTCTTTTACCTCTAGTCCACTTATCAGATCAGGATCATTACACAACACTAAATCCAGAATTGCCTTCTCCCTGGTAGGCTCCAGTACAAGCTGTTCTAAGAATCCATCTCGAAGGCACTCTACAAACTTTCTTTCCTGGGGTCCATTTCCAACCTGATTTTCCCAGTCTACCTGCATGTTGAAATCTCCCATAACCACAGTAGCATTACATTTTTGACACGCCAATTTTATCTCCTGATTCAACTTGCACCCTATGTCGAGGCTACTGTTTGGGGGCCTATAGATAACTCCCATTAGGGTCTTTTTACCCTTACAATTTCTCATTTCTATCCATACTGATTCAACATCTCCTGATTCTATGTCACCCCTTGCAAGGGAATGAATATCATTCCTTACCATCAGAGCAACCCCACCCCCTCTGCCCACCTGTCTGTCTTTTCTATACGTTGTGTACCCCTGGATATTCAGTTCCCAGCCCTGGTCCTCTTGTAACCATGTCTCAGTGATCCCTACAACATCATACTTGCCCATGACTAACTGAGCCTCAAGCTCATCCACTTTATTTTTTATACTACGCGCATTTAAGTACAACACTTTAACTTCTGTATTTACCTCCTCTCTCACATCGTTCACAATTGGCCCTGCCCTTAATTTCTTTTCCGCTCTAGAACTTCTGTTCCCATTCTTCCGAGAGTCTTTTGCAATATCTCCTGTATTCCCTTTTACCTCATCTTCATATTCACAATTTGTTAACCCCTCCCCCCCACTACTTAGTTTAAAGCCACAGGTGTCACACTAGCAAACCTGCCTGCCAGAATGTTTGTCCCCCTGCTGTTAAGATGCAACCCGTCCCTTTTGTACAAGTCACCCCTAGCCCAGAAGAGATCCCAGTGGTCCAGAAATCGAAATCCCTGCTCTCTGCACCAGCCCCTCAGCCATAAATTCATACCCTCTATCTCTCTGTTCCTGGCCTCACCAGCACGAGGTACCGGTAGCAGTCCAGAGATAACCACCTTCGACGTCCTACTTCTCAGTGCTTTTCCCAACTCTCTAAACTCCCGCTGTAGCACCTCCTTCCTCTTCCGCCCGACGTCATTCGTGCCCACGTGCACAACGACTTCAGGTTGATCGCCTTCCCTCACTAGGATTTTCTGAAGCCGGTCTGTGATGTGTTGAACCCTGGCACCAGGGAGGCAACAGACCATCCTCAAGTCCCTCCTGCTGCCACAGAATCTTCTGTCCGTCCCTCGGACTATGGAGTCACCGACCACTACGGCTCTTCCAGACTTCGGTCTCCCCTGTCGAGGCTAGTCGCAACCGCTCCCGTGGCGCCACCACAGCCTCCGAAGGCATCCAGCTCCGCAGATGGTGAGTCTGGTCCGCGGGCTCGGCGAACCAGAGCCCCAGGTGGTCCCAGCTGGAGGCCGCCAGCTCCAGGTGTTTGGCCGGTGGTAGGCTGCAGCGGGAACGGAGACACGGCTCAGAAAACAAAGGTCGGGTCTCCGTTCGGAAGACAATTTTACAGATCCCACCCCCTCCACACATAGTACACAACCACAAAAAACACTACATCAGAACAAGGCGTCACAGTTTAAGGATAAGGGGGAAGTCTTTTAGGACCGAGATGAGAACAATAGACATTAGACAATAGACAATAGACAATAGGTGCAGGAGTAGGCCATTCAGCCCTTCGAGCCAGCACCGCCATTCAATGCGATCATGGCTGATCACTCTCAATCAGTACCCCGTTCCTGCCTTCTCCCCATACACCCTCACTCCGCTATCCTTAAGAGCTCTATCCAGCTCTCTCTTGAAAGCATCCAACGAACTGGCCTCCACTGCCTTCTGAGGCAGAGAATTCCACACCTTCACCACTCTCTGACTGAAAAAGTTCTTCCTCATCTCCGTTCTAAATGGCCTACCCCTTATTCTTAAACTGTGGCCCCTTGTTCTGGACTCCCCCAACATTGGGAACATGTTTCCTGCCTCTAATGTGTCCAATCCCCTAATTATCTTATATGTTTCAATAAGATCCCCCCTCATCCTTCTAAATTCCAGTGTATACAAGCCTAATTGCTCCAGCCTTTCAACATACGACAGTCCCGCCATTCCGGGAATTAACCTAGTGAACCTACGCTGCACGCCCTCAATAGCAAGAATATCCTTCCTCAAATTTGGAGACCAAAACAGCACACAGTACTCCAGGTGTGGTCTCACCAGGGCCCTGTACAACTGTAGCAGGACCTCTTTGCTCCTATACTCAACTCCTCTTGTTATGAAGGCCAACATTCCATTGGCTTTCTTCACTGCATGCTTCCTTTCAGTGACCTTATAAGATTATTAAGGGGTTGGACACGTTCAAGGCAGGAAACATGTTCCCAATGTTGGGGGAGTCCAGAACCAGGGGCCACAGTTTAAGAATAAGGGGTAGGCCATTTAGAACTGAGATGAGGAAAAACTTTTTCAGTCAGAAAGTTGTGAATCTGTGGAATTCCCTGCCTCAGAAGGCAGTGGAGGCCAATTCTCTGAATGCATTCAAGAGAGAGCTGGATAGAGCTCTTAAGGATAGCGGATTCAGGGGGTATGGGGAGAAGGCAGGAACGGGGTACTGATTGAGAATGATCAGCCATGATCACGGTGAATGGCGGTGCTGGCTCGAAGGGCCGAATGGCCTACTCCTGCACCTATTGTCTATTGTCTAATTTACACTATAACCGAAGCCAATTCACCTACAAACCTGCACATTTCTGGGGTGTGTGAGGAAACCGGAACACCCAGAGGAAATCCACACGGTCACGAGGAGAACGTACAAACTCTGCACAGACACCAGCCGCAATCAGGTTCATATCCGGGTCTCTGCCGCTGTGAGACGGCAGCTTTACCAGTTGCGCCGCTGTGCTGTCAACAAGTGAGATATCATTTCACTGATATAATAACCACAAGGATGCATTTATTCCCCGAAGCTGCCCTGAAGAAACAATACTTCAAATTAATAAGCTGCATTACTAATGTCATACAGCATGCATTAGCTCAATTTCTGTGGGATAGTTTAATAATTGCTTTGGGGCATAATGAACCAAGGCTGCTTAATTAAAAAGAGAGGCATTGATAATAATGCCGTTCATGTCTATGGGTTATTGCAAAGTAGTTCCCAATCCAATTAAATACTTCTAAGTTGTAGTCACTGTGAAACGCAGTCTAGAGCAGCAGCCAAGTGGCTTACAGCCCCATAGACAACAGAGAAATGGATGAGAAGATAACAGTGGTGGATTTCCTCACGTGTTTGTCTACATATATCTTGGAACACAAAGGCTGCAGTAACTCAACAGGTCAGGCCGCATCTCTGGTGAACATGGTGAATATGAAGATAGACACAAAATGCTGGAGTAACTCAGCGGGACAGGCATCCTCTCTGGAGAACATGGATAATCCTTCAATATGTTTTCGCCTTTTCGACGAGGTTGTGGCTGATCCAGATTAAAGCTTCAGTGTTATGAAGGCCAACATTCCATTGGCTTTCTTCATTGCCTGCTGTACCTGCATGCTTCCTTTCAGTGACTGATGCACTAGGACACCCAGATCTCGTTGAACATCCCCTCTTCCTAACTTGACACCATTCAGATAATTTATTCACAAAATGCTGGAGTAACTCAGCAGGTCAGGCAGCATCTCGGGAGAGAAGGCATGGGTGACGTTTCGGGTCGAGACCCTTCTTCAGACTCTTCACCATTCAGATAATAATCTGCCTTTCTATTCTTACTTCCAAAGTGAATAACCTCACACTTATCTACATTAAACTGCATCTGCCATGTATCCGCCCACTCACACAACCTGTCCAAGTCACCCTGCAGCCTTATTGCATCTTCCTCACAATTCACACTACCCCCTAGCTTAGTATCATCTGCAAATTTGCTAATGGTACTTTTAATCCCTTCATCTAAGTCATTAATGTATATCGTAAATAGCTGGGGTCCCAGCACCAAACCTTGCGGTACCCCACTGGTCACTGCCTGCCATTCCGAAAGGGACCCATTTATCCCCACTCTTTGCTTTCTGTCTGTCAACCAATTTTCTATCCATGTCAGTACCCTACCCCAAATACCATGTGCTCTAATTCTAATAAGAAAGTTTTTTTTCACACAGAGAGTGGTGAATTTGTGGAATTTTCTGCCACAGAAGGTAGTTGAGGCCAGTTCATTGGCTATATTTAAGAGGGAGTTAGATGTGGCCCTTGTGGCTAAAGGGATCAGGGGGTATGGAGAGAAGGCAGGTACGGGATACTGAGTTGGATGATCAGCCATGATCATATTGAATGGCGGTGCAGGCTCGAAGGGCCGAATGGCCGACTCCTGCACCTATTTTCTATGTTTCTATCACATATAAACACTACAATTAAGACAAAAAACAACAACAACAACAAAAAGACAAACGGACCGCAGGTAAGTTGCAGCTGCTTGGGCAGTGCCACCATACTGCCTGTGTTTTACGCCCTGTGAAAAAGGTTCTGGCTGTCTACCATGACCATCCCAGGCAGTGTATTCCAGGCACCCACCACTCCATGCGCAAAAATAAAATAAAAATGGACCTGCACATACACATCCATTAAAATTTCCCCCTCTCACCTTAAAACTTCCCCCTTATCCTTAAACTGTGACCCCTGGTTCTTGATATATCCACCCTGGGAAAGAGACATATCCAATGCAAAATTTGGTAAAATGACTTAGAAACACGTAGCGCAGCGGTAGAGTTGCTGCTTTACAGCGAATGCAGCGCCGGAGACTCAGGTTCGATCCTGACTACGGGTACTGCACTGTAAGGAGTTTGTACGTTCTCCCCGTGACCTGCGTGGGTTTTCTCCGAGATCTTCGGTTTCCTCCCACACTCCAAAGACGTACAGGTATGTAGGTTAATTGGCTGGGTAAATGTAAAAATTGTCCCTAGTGGGTGTAGGATAGTGTTAATGTACGGGGATCACTGGGCGGCACGGACTTGGTGGGCCGAAAAGGCCTGTTTCCGGCTGTATATATATGATATGATATGATAGAAAATAGGTGCAGGAGGAGGCCATTCGGCTCTTCGGGCATGCACCGCCATTCAATGTGATCATGGCTGATCATCCAAAATCAGTACCCCGTTCCTGCTTTCTCCCCATATCCCTTGATTCCGTTAGCCCTAAGAGCTATATCTAACTCTCTCTTCAAAAACATCAATCGATTGATGTTTTCTAGGCAAAACTGGTAAAATGCTTAATTTATGGTTCCTAAAATTGCAGATTGATTCAATGTTTGGACCGTTCTAAAAAACAATGATAGCATCTGTTGCCCGAGAACAGCAGATGGGAGATTGCGAGATGCATTCACCACCCCACCCCCAATCCTCCCCACACTGTATGTTACCTTAATCCGTTAATGTACAAGATTCAGGAAAGAATATAATTTTGTTACTGCATGTTAGACTATGCCATGGATGTGGGAATCTCAGAAAGGGCTTTACATTGTCAGTGCCTCTATGACTTTTTTCCCCACTTCATTTCTATATATTTAAAACAAAAATTAGATAACTTGGAGAAAGAAATGGAATGCTTAGAATTGCAACAATGTGGTAACTCCATTCAATTCCACCGAGTATTACACAGAGTAGGAAATATGAGACATAAGGAATTCATAACTCAAACATCTCATTTCCTCATGGGAATATTGAACCGCAATATGAACAGATTATTATTTTCTTTTTGGGTTTTTTTACGACTTTTTTCCACAGACGGCTGTGGAGGCCAAGTCAGTGGATATTTTAAAGGCAGAGATAGATAGATTCTTGATTAGTATGTCAGAGGTTATGGGGAGAAGGCAGGAGAATGGGGCTAGGAGGGAGAGATAGGTCAGCCATGATTGAATGGCGGAGTAGACCTGATGGGCCGAATGGCCTAATTCTGCTCCCATCACTTGTGACCTATTGACCTTACTTCCTGAACATCATCAACACTTTGTTTTATTCTTTTCCCAGAATTCAGTTCTATACATAGTATTGCATTGTTTAATTTAACTTAGTTTAGTCCAGTTTAGTTTAGTGTAGTTTAGTTTCCTTTAGTTCAGTTTAGTTTAATTTAATGATACAGCGAGGAAACAGGCCTACTGGCCCAGTGTGTCAAAGCTGATCACCCATTCACGCAAGTTCGATGTATTCCCACTTTCTCATCCACTCCTCCCACATTAGGGGCAACTTACAGAAGTCCAATTAACCTGCAAACCTGCACATCTTTGGGATGTGGGTGAAAACTAGAGCACACAAAGGAAATCCAAACCCCACACAGCCAGCACCCGAGGTCAGGATCGAATCCAGGACTCTGGCTTTACCATCTGCCCCACATAGTCCATGATGTTCTGTATCTAAGATAGACACAAAACCCTGACATCAGTCTGAAGAAGGGTCTTGACCCGAGATGTCACCCATTCCTTCTCTCCAGAGATGCTGCCTGTCCCGCTGAGTTACTCCAGCATTTTGTGACTATCTTCGATTTAAACCAACATCTGCAGTTCTTTCCTACGTGTATTGTACCTAACTGGGTTTCTGAGTAAACAGATGAATGGGGTAATACCTTTAAATTAGTTTAGTTTACTTTAGAGGCACAGCGTAGAAACATGCCCTGTGACCTACCGAGTCCGTGCCGATCAACAATACACTCGTTCTATCCTACAAACTAGGGACAATTTTACGTAAGCCAATTAACCTAAAAACCTGCACGTCTTTGGGATATAGGAAAAAACTGGAGCACCCGGAGAAAACCCACGCGGTCACGGGAAGAATGTACAAACTCCGTATGGACAGCGCCCGTAGTCAGGATCGAACATGGGTCTCTGGGGCTGTTAGGCAGTAACTCTACCGCTGCACCACTGTGCCGGCCTAGTGTGAGCAATTCTGGACACCTTATCTGAAGATGGATGTGCTGGCTCTGGAATGGGTCAAGAGGAGGTTTACAAGAATGATCCCAGGAATGAGCAGGTTAAACTATGATGAGCATTTGTCGGCACTGGGCCTGTACTCGCTGGAGTTTAGGAGAATCAGGGGGGACCTCATTGAAATGTGTAGAATAGTGAAAGGCTTGGATAGAGTGGACGTGGAGCGGATGTTTCCACTAGTGGGAGAGTCTGGGACTAGAGGTCATAGCCTCAGAATTAAAGGATGTTCCTTTAGGAAGGAAATGAGGAGGAATTTCTTTCGTCAGAGGGTGGTGAATCTGTGGAATTCTGCCACTGAAGGCTGTGGAGACCAAGTCAATGGATACATTTAAGGTAGAGATAGATAGATACTTGCTTAATACAAGTCAAGTCAAGTCAAGTCAATTTATTTGTATAGCACATTTAAAAACAACCCACGTTGACCAAAGTGCTGCACATCTGACTAGGAAAAAAAGAAACATACAGTGGCAGGCAGCCAGACACAACGGCGCGGCCATCTTGAACAAAATGTTAATTCAATCACCCACAGTCCAACAATAAAAGCACTAAACAGGCACCCAAAATTACCCAACCCCAAAAACCCCCCAAAACACAGTCCAACAATAGAAGCATTAAATAGGCATTCAAATCACACACCCTAAAACCCCCCAAAACACAGTCCAACAATAAAAACATCAAACAGGCACTTGAACCACCCAACCCCAAAAAAACACACAAAAAAGAAACATCCATCAAAGAAACATCCATCACAGTGAGTCTCCTCCAGTCCTCTCCTCACTGTGATGGAAGGCCACAATGTCTTTCCCTTCTCCCGCTGTGCCTCGCCCGCAGCCAGGTTGTTGTGGTTGCAGGCCGCACCGGACGGTCCACAGCGGGCCAAGCCCAAGGCGCGTCGCGTCGCAGCCGCTCCCGCAGCCTCTGAAGACGGCCGGCTCCGCCGATGATAAGTCCGATCCGGGGCGGGCGAACACGCTGTCGCTGTCGCTGCCGCTGTTGCTGCACGTCGGGGCGGTCGTGGCTCCCGACATTGAAGCCCCCGCCCAGCAGAGAAATATCCCGCGGCCATCCTAGGCCGCGCCGGACGGTGAAATGTCCGCGCCCCATGCCCCGCGATTCGGGGCGGGCGGACACGCTGCCGCTGCCGGAGCTCCCGATGTCGGCATCCACGCGGCCCGAGCCTAGGGCGAGTCGCAGCCGCTCCCGCAGCCTCCGAAGACGGCCGGCTCCGGTGGTGGTAAGTGCGATCCGCGGGCTCTGCGAACCAGAGCCCTGGAGGCCGACAGCTCCAGGAGTTGGGCCGATGGTTGGGCCGCAGCAGGAACGGAGACACGGCCCAGAACACAAAGGTCGGGTCTCCGTTCTGAAGGGACACATATTTATAGTGTTACAGTTTCCCCCTCCCCCCCACATACACACATAGTACACAAACACAAAAACACCACATCACAACTACAATTAAGACCAAAAAAACCCAACAAAAACACAAAGACAAATGGACCGCAGGTGAGCGGCTGCTGCTAGGGCAGTGCCGCCATACAGGTGTCAGAGGTTATGGGGAGAAGGCAGGAGAATGGGGTTAGGAGAGAGTGATAGATCAGCCATGATTGAATGGCGGAGTAGACTTCATGGGCCGAATGGCCTAATTCTGCTCCTATCACTTATGACCTTATGATGAGATCCGGAGCCACGCTAACAATGCGAAACCAAAATTGCGTATCTGATTGCATCGTTTCGCTAACATTTCTTTAATCCCTTCATCTAAGTCATTAATGTATATCGTAAATAGCTGGGGTCCCAGCACCAAACCTTGCGGTACCCCACTGGTCACTGCCTGCCATTCCGAAAGGGACCCATTTATCCCCACTCTTTGCTTTCTGTCTGTCAACCAATTTTCTATCCATGTCAGTACCCTACCCCAAATACCATGTGCTCTAATTCTAATAAGAAAGTTTTTTTTCACACAGAGAGTGGTGAATTTGTGGAATTTTCTGCCACAGAAGGTAGTTGAGGCCAGTTCATTGGCTATATTTAAGAGGGAGTTCGATGTGGCCCTTGTGGCTAAAGGGATCAGGGGGTATGGAGAGAAGGCAGGTACGGGATACTGAGTTGGATGATCAGCCATGATCATATTGAATGGCGGTGCAGGCTCGAAGGGCCGAATGGCCGACTCCTGCACCTATTTTCTATGTTTCTATCACATATAAACACTACAATTAAGACAAAAAACAACAACAACAACAAAAAGACAAACGGACCATAGGTAAGTTGCAGCTGCTTGGGCAGTGCCACCATACTGCCTGTGTTTTACGCCCTGTGAAAAAGGTTCTGGCTGTCTACCATGACCATCCCAGGCAGTGTATTCCAGGCACTAAAATAAAAATGGACCTGCACATACACATCCATTAAAATTTCCCCCTCTCACCTTAAAACTTCCCCCTTATCCTTAAACTGTGACCCCTGGTTCTTGATATATCCACCCTGGGAAAGAGACATATCCAATGCAAAATTTGGTAAAATGACTTAGAAACACGTAGCGCAGCGGTAGAGTTGCTGCTTTACAGCGAATGCAGCGCCGGAGACTCAGGTTCGATCCTGACTACGGGTACTGCACTGTAAGGAGTTTGTACGTTCTCCCCGTGACCTGCGTGGGTTTTCTCCGAGATCTTCGGTTTCCTCCCACACTCCAAAGACGTACAGGTATGTAGGTTAATTGGCTGGGTAAATGTAAAAATTGTCCCTAGTGGGTGTAGGATAGTGTTAATGTACGGGGATCACTGGGCGGCACGGACTTGGTGGGCCGAAAAGGCCCGTTTCCGGCTGTATATATATGATATGATATGATAGAAAATAGGTGCAGGAGGAGGCCATTCGGCTCTTCGGGCATGCACCGCCATTCAATGTGATCATGGCTGATCATCCAAAATCAGTACCCCGTTCCTGCTTTCTCCCCATATCCCTTGATTCCGTTAGCCCTAAGAGCTATATCTAACTCTCTCTTCAAAAACATCAATCGATTGATGTTTTCTAGGCAAAACTGGTAAAATGCTTAATTTATGGTTCCTAAAATTGCAGATTGATTCAATGTTTGGACCGTTCTAAAAAACAATGATAGCATCTGTTGCCCGAGAACAGCAGATGGGAGATTGCGAGATGCATTCACCACCCCACCCCCAATCCCCCCACACTGTATGTTACCTTAATCCGTTAATGTACAAGATTCAGGAAAGAATATAATTTTGTTACTGCATGTTAGACTATGCCATGGATGTGGGAATCTCAGAAAGGGCTTTACATTGTCAGTGCCTCTATGACTTTTTTCCCCACTTCATTTTTATATATTTAAAACAAAAATTAGATAACTTGGAGAAAGAAATGGAATGGTTAGAATTGCAACAATGTGGTAACTCCATTCAATTCCACCGAGTATTACACAGAGTAGGAAATATGAGACATAAGGAATTCATAACTCAAACATCTCATTTCCTCATGGGAATATTGAACCGCAATATGAACAGATTATTATTTTCTTTTTGGGTTTTTTTACGACTTTTTTCCACAGACGGCTGTGGAGGCCAAGTCAGTGGATATTTTAAAGGCAGAGATAGATAGATTCTTGATTAGTATGTCAGAGGTTATGGGGAGAAGGCAGGAGAATGGGGCTAGGAGGGAGAGATAGGTCAGCCATGATTGAATGGCGGAGTAGACCTGATGGGCCGAATGGCCTAATTCTGCTCCCATCACTTGTGACCTATTGACCTTACTTCCTGAACATCATCAACACTTTGTTTTATTCTTTTCCCAGAATTCAGTTCTATACATAGTATTGCATTGTTTAATTTAACTTAGTTTAGTCCAGTTTAGTTTAGTGTAGTTTAGTTTCATTTAGTTCAGTTTAGTTTAATTTAATGATACAGTGAGGAAACAGGCCTACTGGCCCAGTGTGTCAAAGCTGATCACCCATTCACGCAAGTTCGATGTATTCCCACTTTCTCATCCACTCCTCCCACATTAGGGGCAACTTACAGAAGTCCAATTAACCTGCAAACCTGCACATCTTTGGGATGTGGGTGAAAACTAGAGCACACAAAGGAAATCCAAACCCCACACAGCCAGCACCCGAGGTCAGGATCGAATCCAGGACTCTGGCTTTACCATCTGCCCCACATAGTCCATGATGTTCTGTATCTAAGATAGACACAAAACCCTGACATCAGTCTGAAGAAGGGTCTTGACCCGAGATGTCACCCATTCCTTCTCTCCAGAGATGCTGCCTGTCCCGCTGAGTTACTCCAGCATTTTGTGACTATCTTCGATTTAAACCAACATCTGCAGTTCTTTCCTACGTGTACTGTACCTAACTGGGTTTCTGAGTAAACAGATGAATGGGGTAATACCTTTAAATTAGTTTAGTTTACTTTAGAGACACAGCGTAGAAACATGCCCTGTGACCTACCGAGTCCGTGCCGACCAACAATACACTCGTTCTATCCTACAAACTAGGGACAATTTTACGTAAGCCAATTAACCTAAAAACCTGCACGTCTTTGGGATATAGGAAAAAGCTGGAGCACCCGGAGAAAACCCATGCGGTCACGGGAAGAATGTACAAACTCCGTATGGACAGCGCCCATAGTCAGGATCGAACATGGGTCTCTGGGGCTGTTAGGCAGTAACTCTACCGCTGCACCACCGTGCCGACCTAGTGTGAGCAATTCTGGACACCTTATCTGAAGATGGATGTGCTGGCTCTGGAATGGGTCAAGAGGAGGTTTACAAGAATGATCCCAGGAATGAGCAGGTTAACCTATGATGAGCATTTGTCGGCACTGGGCCTGTACTCGCTGGAGTTTAGAAGAATCAGGGGGGACCTCATTGAAATGTGTAGAATAGTGAAAGGCTTGGATAGAGTGGACGTGGAGCGGATGTTTCCACTAGTGGGAGAGTCTGGGACTAGAGGTCATAGCCTCAGAATTAAAGGATGTTCCTTTAGGAAGGAAATGAGGAGGAATTTCTTTCGTCAGAGGGTGGTGAATCTGTGGAATTCTGCCACTGAAGGCTGTGGAGACCAAGTCAATGGATACATTTAAGGTAGAGATAGATAGATACTTGCTTAATACAAGTCAAGTCAAGTCAAGTCAATTTATTTGTATAGCACATTTAAAAACAACCCACGTTGACCAAAGTGCTGCACATCTGACTAGGAAAAAAAGAAACATACAGTGGCAGGCAGCCAGACACAACGGCGCGGCCATCTTGAACAAAATGTTAATTCAATCACCCACAGTCCAACAATAAAAGCACTAAACAGGCACCCAAAATTACCCAACCCCAAAAACCCCCCAAAACACAGTCCAACAATAGAAGCATTAAATAGGCATTCAAATCACACACCCTAAAACCCCCCAAAACACAGTCCAACAATAAAAACATCAAACAGGCACTTGAACCACCCAACCCCAAAAAAACACACAAAAAAGAAACATCCATCAAAGAAACATCCATCACAGTGAGTCTCCTCCAGTCCTCTCCTCACTGTGATGGAAGGCCACAATGTCTTTCCCTTCTCCCGCTGTGCCTCGCCCGCAGCCAGGTTGTTGTGGTTGCAGGCCGCACCGGACGGTCCACAGCGGGCCAAGCCCAAGGCGCGTCGCGTCGCAGCCGCTCCCGCAGCCTCTGAAGACGGCCGGCTCCGCCGATGATAAGTCCGATCCGGGGCGGGCGAACACGCTGTCGCTGTCGCTGCCGCTGTTGCTGCACGTCGGGGCGGTCGTGGCTCCCGACATTGAAGCCCCCGCCCAGCAGAGAAATATCCCGCGGCCATCCTAGGCCGCGCCGGACGGTGAAATGTCCGCGCCCCATGCCCCGCGATTCGGGGCGGGCGAACACGCTGCCGCTGCCGGAGCTCCCGATGTCGGCATCCACGCGGCCCGAGCCTAGGGCGAGTCGCAGCCGCTCCCGCAGCCTCCGAAGACGGCCGGCTCCGGTGGTGGTAAGTGCGATCCGCGGGCTCTGCGAACCAGAGCCCTGGAGGCCGACAGCTCCAGGAGTTGGGCCGATGGTTGGGCCGCAGCAGGAACGGAGACACGGCCCAGAACACAAAGGTCGGGTCTCCGTTCTGAAGGGACACATATTTATAGTGTTACAGTTTCCCCCTCCCCCCCACATACACACATAGTACACAAACACAAAAACACCACATCACAACTACAATTAAGACCAAAAAAACCCAACAAAAACACAAAGACAAATGGACCGCAGGTGAGCGGCTGCTGCTAGGGCAGTGCCGCCATACAGGTGTCAGAGGTTATGGGGAGAAGGCAGGAGAATGGGGTTAGGAGAGAGTGATAGATCAGCCATGATTGAATGGCGGAGTAGACTTCATGGGCCGAATGGCCTAATTCTGCTCCTATCACTTATGACCTTATGATGAGATCCGGAGCCACGCTAACAATGCGAAACCAAAATTGCGTATCTGATTGCATCATTTCGCTAACATTTCTTTAGAAGCACATCCCAAGCCTATCAACTATCTCCCAGAAGGAGAAGGGGGGAAGGGCCACTCGAATGTTTCCACCTTCAAATGGTTAAGCCCCCTCAGGAACTCACTACCCCAAACCGTTAGAGACCCCCACACTCACCACATTCAAAACATCGCTGAAGTCTCACCTGTTCAGTACTGCCTTCAACCACTGAAGGTCACCTCACCTTCTGTCTCCTTTCTCTGTTCATTTATTTATTTACTTATTTATCTATTTATTCATTTCCCTATGTTCTCAAAATCTCTGTAAAGCGTCTTTGAGTATATGAAAAGGGCTATATAAATAAAATGTATTATTATTATTATTATTATTATTATTATGGTTCAATAAGACCATCCCTCATTGTTATAATCTCCAAAGAACACTGACCCAACCTGTTTGGTAGAAACAAGGAACTGCAGATGTTGGTTTACCAAAAAAAGACACAAGTGCTGGAGTAGCAGGCAACATAACTGGAGGACTCCCTTATCAGGACAATTCTTTCGTCCCTGGAATAAGCCTGGTGAATTTGGTTTAGTTTACTTTACCTTAGAGATACAGCGTGGAAACAGGCCCTTCGGCCCACCGAGTCCGTGCCGACCAGCGATCACCCCGCACGCCAACACCATCCGACACAAACTAGGGACAATTTACCATTTTTACCAAGCCAATTAGCCTACAAACCTGTATGTCTTTTAGTGTGGGAAGAAACTGGAGCACCCAGAGAAAACCCACGCAGGTCACGGGGAGAACGTGCAAACTCCATGCAGACAGCACCTGTAGTCAGGATCGAACCTGGGTCTCTGGCGCTGTTAGGCAGCAGCTCTACCCGCTGCGCCACCGTGCTGGCCTTCTTGAGGAGAAACTCTCTAAACCTCACAACTTCCCATTTAAAATCTTAAGCCATGAATTCAAATTGCTCAAGGTGTTTTCAGCTGGTATATCGATTGGAGTCTCCAATGTTATTAAAAGTATCAATGCGAGGGTAAGGAACAGCCTCCGATTTCAAACAGAAGGCAATAAACTGGAATTTGCAGTTTCACTGAAATTAAATATTTGTCTGAATTGAGTCGATAGGTGTCCGGCATCAATAATAGTCTAAACTGTTTTGAATCAAGCTCCAGTCTCCACAGGATAAGGGCGATATTACGCAAACATTAAATTTTGATACAGAGTTGTTGGCCAAATCCAACCATGAACCAAACCTGATATCAAAATGAAAAACAAGATTTAAGGACGGATAACCTTATTAACTCAAGCTCGTACTCAGAAAGGGAGGCCAAAATATCTATTTACGCTACTTAAATAGTGACATCAACAGGAAATACTGGGAATATTCAGCATGCCAAGCATCATCTGTGCTGAGAGAAATAGAGTGAACTCTTCCCCCCTCACCTTAAACCTATTTCCTCTGGTTCTCAATTCCCCTACTCTGGGTAAAAGACTGTGCTTTTACACTATCTATTCCTCTCATGATCTAATACACCTCTATAAGATCACCCCTCATTCTCCTGTGCTCCAAGGAATAAAGTCCTAGCCTGCTCAACCTCTCCCTGTAGCTCAGGTCCTCAAGTCCTTGCAACATTTTAAAAATAAGGGGGTCACAGTTTAAGAATAAGGGGTAGGCCATTTAGAACAGAGAAGAGGAAAAACTTTTTCAGTCAGAGAGTTGTAAATCTGTGGAATTCTCTGCCTCCGAAGGCAGTGGAGGCCAATTCTCTGAATGCATTCAAGAGAGAGCTAGATAGAGCTCTTAAAGATAGCGGAGTTAGTGGGTATGGGGAGAGGGCAGTAACGGGGTACTGGTTGCGAATGATCAGCCATGAACACATTGAATGGCTGTGCTGGCTCGAAGGGCTGAATGGCCTACTCCTGCACCTATTGTCTATTGTCTATAACATGATTGTACACATGGCCACTCACTTTTCTCCCCTCTCCCATCGGGCAAAAGGCACAGAAGTGTGAAAACACACACCTCCAGATTCTGGGGCAGTTTCTTCCCAGCTGTTATCAGGCAACTGAATCATCCTACCACAACCAGAGTGCAGTGCTGAACTATTATCTACCTCTTTGATGACCCCTCGGACTCTCCTTGATCGGACTTTGCTGGCTTTACCTTGCACTAAACGTTATTCCCTTATCATGTATCTATCTGCCCACTGTAAATGCATTGATTGTAATCATGTATTGTCTTTCTGCTGACTGGATAGCACGCAACAAAAGCATTTCACGGTACCTCGGTACACGTGACAATGAACTAAATGGAACCAAATGGCAGCATCCTCATCATTTGCAGCAGCTGCATTCTCTTGGCATAATTCCTTGCCATTTTTTGTCTTCAATTTCGAAGTGGCAGATTGCATTGACGCCCATACTGTGGAGTAATTGTAAATTATACTCACCATAACCACTGTGTGAGTCTTAATACTGTTACAGAATGGAAAATCTAGGTTGGCACTTTATTCAATGTTCTTTCAGTACTGAATCAATCTGATGAGTCATTATTCCAGGACTCCATATGGCTTCGCAGAAGGTCACAAAAGATTTGCTTGATATTTTTGAAGGTTTTATGTTTCCAAAGTGAAAACTGTGACACAAGGAACTGCAGATGCTGACCCATGAACAAAACGCAAAGTGCTGGAGGAACTCATCGGGCCATGGGCCTCCTCCAGTGCCATAGTGAGGCCCACCGGAAATTGGAGGAACAGCACCTCATATTTCGCCTGGGCAGTTTGCAGCCCAGTGGTATGAACATCGACTTATCCAACTTTAGATAGTTCATCTGTCCATCCCGTCCCCTCCTCCTTCCCAGATCTCCCTCTATCTTCCTGTCTCCACCTATATCCTTCCTTTGTCCCGCCCCCCTGACATCAGTCTGAAGAAGGGTCTCGACCCGAAACGTCACCCATTCCTTCTCTCCCGAGATGCTGCCTGACCTGCTGAGTTACTCCAGCATTTTGTGAATAAAAATCATCGGGCCAGGCAGCCTCTTGTGGAGGGAATGGACAGGCTATGTTTCGGCTCAGGATCCTTCTTCAGACTATCTTTCAGGCTGAATAAGGGTCCTGACCTGAAACGTCACCCATCTTTTTTCTCCACAGATGCTGTCTGACCCGTTGAGTTACTCCAGCACTTTACGATATGATATAATAAAACTTTATTTATCCCAGGAGGGAAATTGATCTGGCAACAGTCATAAAACACAAGATGCATGAAACGTGAAATTAAAATGACGAATGGAAAGGATTGGGGGATGTGCAAAGATTAGGGAGGAGGGGGGGGGGTGGAGTCAGTCTCAGTCTACCCCATGACAGAAGGGGGAGCAGTTGTACACAGGATGAATCTCAAAAGGATATTGAGAAGAATTTTCTAAATCTCCCAGTTGCTTGCAAGCATTAAGCACCATGGTAAACCAAAGGGACTGGTTAAAGGAGACTGAATCGAATTTCGCAGGCTAGCTGACTGACACTCAAAGTCCACGAATGCTGCTCTCTGACTAATAGATCTGTGTATAGATCTGTGTCTGAAGAAGGGTCTCGACCCGAAACGTCACCCATTCCTTCTCTCCCGAGATGCTGCCTGACCTGCTGAGTTACTCCAGCATTTTGTGAATAAATCGATTTGTACCAGCATCTGCAGTTATTTTCTTATAGATCTGTGTATAACTTCCTTTGCAATATTGGAAGATCTCAGGATATCCATCTCCCCTGCAAAAGGCCAGCCAATTGTTCAGAATAAATGTGTAGGGAGGAACTGCAGATGCTGGTTTAAACCAAAGATAGACACAAAAAGCTGGAGTAACTCAGCGAATCAGGCTGCATCTCAGGATCCTTTTTCTAATCTCTTACCTCGCCGATGCGGTTTAGGAGGCAGATATCAGGCATGATTGAATGGCGGAGCAGACTCGATGGGCCGAATGGCCTGATTCTACTCCTATAACCTGCGAACTTGTGAACCTTTCCTGTCCATGCACATGTCCAAATGTCTTTTAAATGCTGTTATATCCAGTTAACAAAAGCCTATTTGTCTTGGACTTCATGTTCAACTGACCGAGCAACTACTGCCGTTTGTTGAAATAGAGTTTCTAGAGTCAGTGAATATGCTCATTCAAGGATTGATAGTTTTGTTAGAGAATAAGGTAATCGGGGCATAGGGGGGTCAGTTCAGGAAAGCGGAGCTGAGGTAAAAGATCACCTCTTTTTGAATAATGACTGGTCTTACTGATTGGTAGAGCAGGTTCAAAGGGACTGCATGGCCTCATTACACTCCATTTTATTCTCGCTGAACTCTTCATCATTTCCTGTTGTAAGCCAATGTTGAGGCTTAGGTTCAGGTTTATTATTGTCACGTGTACCCCGTACAGTGAAATGCTGTCACTGTTACTATCCAACAATGCATGCGCGTGTGTATGCATGCTATGCATGCTATCCAAACAGACGGCCCAGTGGCTCAGCGGTGGAGTTACTGCCGTGTGGCACCAGTGACTCGGATTCGATCCTGACTACGGGTGTTGTCTGTGTAGAGTTTGTACGTTCTCCCTGTGACCGCGTGGGTTTTCTCTGGGTGCTCCGGTTTCCTCCCACATCCCAAAGATGTGCAGGTTTGTCGGTTAATTGGCTTCTGAAAATTGTCCCCAGTGTGTAGGATAGTGCCGGTGGACGGGGGATCATTGTCGGTATGGATTCGGGGGTCTAATCGAGGTGGTGTATAACCTCTAAATTAAAGATCAGATATACCATCCATAAATACAAGCAAATCAAGCTTGCAGTACAATAGATAGAACAAAAGGGGATAATACCGACTGCAGAATATAGTTCTCAGCATTGTAGTGCTTCTGTTCCATAGACCAAATCTCTTGCTTATTGATAACTGGACAAATACTCAGGGACAATTGTGGAATTCGACATGCTTTGCTGAGAGTAGGAAGAGTGTACAATTGGGTTTTATCTTATCCTTATGTGGACTCTCGGCTACAGAGACACAACATGGAAACAGGCCCTTCAGCCCTCCGAGTCTAGGTCGACCTGCAATCACCTGCACACCAGCATCATCCTACACACTAGGGGCAATGGCTGGACTGTCATATGTTGAAAGACTGGAGCGACTAGGCTTGTATACACTGGAATTTAGAAGGATGAGAGGGGATCTTATCGAAACATATAAAATTATTAAGGGTTCAGTCTGAAGAAGGGTCTCGACCCGAAACGTCACCCATTCCTTCTCTCCCGAGATGCTGCCTGACCTGCTGAGTTACTCCAGCATTTTGTGAATAAATACCTTTGATTTGTACCAGCATCTGCAGTTATTTTACAATAGACAATAGACAATAGACAATAGGTGCAGGAGTAGGCCATTCAGCCCTTCGAGCCAGCACTGCCATTCAATGCGATCATGGCTGATCACTCTCAATCAGTACCCCGTTCCTGCCTTCTCCCCATACCCCCTCACTCCGCTATCCTTAAGAGCTCTATCCAGCTCTCTCTTGAAAGCATCCAACGAACTGGCCTCCACTGCCTTCTGAGGCAGAGAATTCCACACCTTCACCACTCTCTGACTGAAAAAGTTCTTCCTCATCTCCATTCTAAATGGCATAGAACCTTATTCTTAAACTGTGGCCCCTTGTTCTGGACTCCCCCAACATTGGGAGCATGCCTCTAATGTGTCCAATCCCCTAATTATCTTATATGTTTCAATATGATCCCCCCTCATCCTTCTAAATTCCAGTGTATACAAGCCTAATTGCTCCAGCCTTTCAACATACGACAGTCCCGCCATTCCGGGAATTAACCTAGTGAACATACGCTGCACGCCCTCAATAGCAAGAATATCCTTCCTCAAATTTGGAGACCAAAACAGCACACAGTACTCCAGGTGCGGTCTCACCAGGGCCCTGTACAACTGTAGCAGGACCTCTTTGCTCCTATACTCAACTCCTCTTGTTATGAAGGCCAACATTCCATTGGCTTTCTTCACTGCCTGCTGTACCTGCATGCTTCCTTTCAGAGACCTTATAAGATTATTAAGGGGTTGGACACGTTCAAGGCAGGAAACATGTTCCCAATGTTGGGGGAGTCCAGAACCAGGGGCCACAGTTTAAGAATAAGGGGTAGGCCATTTAGAACTGAGATGAGGAAAAACTTTTTCAGTCAGAAAGTTGTGAATCTGTGGAATTCCCTGCCTCAGAAGGCAGCGGAGGCCAATTCTCTGAATGCATTCAAGAGAGAGCTGGATAGAGCTCTTAAAGATAGCAGAGTCAGGGGGTATGGGGAGAAGGCAGGAACGGGGTACTGATTGAGAATGATCAGCCATGATCACGGTGAATGGCGGTGCTGGCTCGAAGGGCCGAATGGCCTACTCCTGCACCTATTGTCGATTGTCTAATTTACACTATAACCGAAGCCAATCCACTTACAAACCTGCACATTTCTGGGGTGTGTGAGGAAACCGGAGCACCCAGAGGAAATCCACACGGTCACGGGGAGAACGTACAAACTCCGCACAGACACCAGCCGCAATCAGGTTCAAATCCGGGTCTCTGCCGCTGTAAGACGGCAGCTTTACCAGTTGCACCACTGTGCTGTCAACAAGTGAGATATCATTTCACTAATGTAATAACCACAAGGATGCATTTATTCCCTGAAGCTGCCCTGAAGAAACAATACTTCAAATTAATAAGCTGCATTACTAATGTCATACAGCATGCATTAGCTCAATTTCTGTGGGATAGTTTAATAATTGCTTTGGGGCATAATGAACCAAGGCTGCTTAATTAGAAAGAGAGGCATTGATAATAATGCCGTTCATGTCTATGGGTTATTGCAAAGTAGTTCCCAATCCAATTAAATACTTCTAAGTTGTAGTCACTGTGAAACGCAGTCTAGGGCAGGCAGCCAAGTGGCTTACAGCCCCATAGACAACAGAGAAATGGATGAGAAGATAACAGTGGTGGATTTCCACACGTGTTTGTCTACATCCATCTTGGAACACAAAGGCTGCAGTAACTCAACAGGTCAGGCCGCATCTCTGGTGAACATGGTGAATATGAAGATAGACACAAAATGCTGGAGTAACTCAGCGGGACAGGCAGCCTCTCTGGAGAACGTGGATAATCCTTCAATATGTTTTCGCCTTTTCGACGAGGTTGTGGCTGATCCAGATTAAAGCTTCATACATGTGTTTACGATCATTCCATAGTCACAGAAAGTCTTAGGGTAATACAGCCGGCACTCTGTGCCGATCTTAAGATAATTTGTGTTGATGGATTTGGAAGTGGATAGATGACCTCATGTGACCAATTAAAAATCAATATAAATCCAGCCAGAGTCAGTGATGATAAGATGTTGTCGTTACTCCAATTCATTCACATCCCAGTTAGTTGGGCGAAGCGGGCCTGAAGTTAACATCTCGCTAAGGAGAGTTCGAACAGGGCAGTGCCCCCTTCAGTAGCCCATGAAACATGCTTCAGATTCCCTAGGCGGTCTTGATTTCCTGATAAAGGACGTCACTAGTTCACCATACGACCACAACAAGATAATTTGACTTGTGTTGGAAGGATGACGGGGGGATCTTATTGAAACATATAAGATAATTAGGGGGATTGGACACATTAGAGGCAGGAAACATGTTCCCAATGTTGGGGGAGTCCAGAACAAGGGGCCACAGTTTAAGAATAAGGGGTAGGCCATTTAGAACGGAGATGAGGAAGAACTTTTTCAGTCAGAGAGTGGTGAAGGTGTGGAATTCTCTGCCTCAGAAGGCAGTTCGTTGGATGCTTTCAAGAGAGAGCTGGATAGAGCTCTTAAGGATAGCGGAGTGAGGGGGTATGGGGAGAAGGCAGGAACGGGGTACTGATTGAGAGTGATCAGCCATGATCGCATTGAATGGCGGTGCTGGCTCGAAGGGCTGAATGGCCTCCTCCTGCACCTATTGTCTATTGTCTATTGTCTATTGAAAAGCAGATGCTGGTTTACACCGATGATAGACACAGAATGCTGGAGCAACTCTGGAGAGAAGGAATGGGTGACTTTTAGGGTCGAGACCCTTGTTCAGACCCTCGGCCCCAGACTGAAGAAGGGTCTCAACCCAAAACGTCACCTACTTTTTTTCTCCAGAGAATGCTCCCTGACCCGCTGTGTTACTCCAGCATTTTATGTCTATCTTTGTGTTGATGGATTTGGAAGTTAAATTCAATATTGTATCTGTTAATCTGCCCACAGTGTACAGAGACACAGGATAAAGGGAATAACGTTGAGTGTAAAATAAAGTCCATTAATGTCTGATCAAAGATAAGCCAAGGGTCTCCAATGAGGTAGATGGGAGGTCAGGACCAAACTCTAGCTGATGAGAGAAACGTTCAGTTGCCTGGTAACAGCTGGGATGAAACTGTCCCTGAATCTGGAGGTGTGCGTTTTCTGTACACCTGCACCTCTTGCATGATGGGAGAGGAGAGAAGAGAGAGTGACTGGGGTGAAACTAATCCTTGAATATGCTTGCAGAGGCAGCGTGAAGCGCAGATGAAGTCAATGGAAAGGAGGTTGGTTTGTGTGTTGGTCTGGACTCCGTCCATAACTCCCTGCAATTTCTTGTGGTTTAGGATGGAGCTGTTCCAAAACCAGGTTGTGATACATTTACCGATAATAATAATAATAATAATAATAATAATAATAATAATAATAATAAACATTTATTTTTTATAGCGCTTTTCCAAGTGCTCAAAGACGCTTTACAAAAACAGTCATGACATAAAAACAAACAGACGAACTGTCCTGACGGAGAAGCGGCGAACAAATAGCGCCAGCGTCGTCTCACGTCAGGGTCCGGCAGTAGACAATAAAGAACACAAGACACACAATTACAATTTTAACACAAACAGCCATCACAGTGATTGCTCCAGGCACACCCTCACTGTGATGGAAGGCAAAGAAAAGTCTTATCTCCTCCTCATTCTTCTCCCGTGGTGCCACGAGGCGATCGAGGCTCCCGACTTTTGAAGCCCCCACCAGGCGATGGAAAGTCCCAGGGCCGAGCCGAGCAGGCCGATGAAGGTCCTGAGCCCCCACCGGGCGATGGAAAGTGCCGCGGCCAGGCCACGCAGGGCGATGAAGGGCCTGCGAGCGGGTCGATCGTACCTCGCGCTCCGGGGCGGTCGAAGCTGCTATGGCTGGAGCTCCCGAAAGCCGGTCGCCAGCCAGGGACCTGCGAACCCCCGATGTTGCGGTCTGCAGGGCCCACGGCCGAAGCCTCCGAGATGGTAAGTCCAGGCCCTGCGACCGGAGTCTTCGAGGTCGATCCCAGCAGGAGGCCGCCGACTCCACGGTGTTAGGCCGTAGCGCGAACGGAGATACGACACGTTAAAGGTCGCATCTCCGTTGAGGAGGAGATTGGAAAAAAAGGTTTCCCCCACCCCCCCACCACCCCCCACATATACAGAGTTAAAAATAAATCAAAACATACATTTAAACGATGACAATAGACAAAAACAAAAAAAAAGACAGAGAGACTGCCGGTGAGCCGCAGCTGCAGAACACAGCCACGCCCCCAAAGTTCTATGGAGCAACTGTGCTGAGGCTCGCTGGGAACACGCCGAACTTCCTAAGCCTTCTAAAGAAGTAGAGGAATTGGTGTGCTTCCTTGGCCACAGCTTTGATGTGACTAGTCCAGGACAAATTGCTGGCGATATTTATTCCTTGGAACCTGAAGATTTCAACCATCTCTACTTCTGTGCCGTCAATGTCTACTGTGGATGGACAAAAAAAAGCTGGAGTAACTCAGCGGGACAGGCAGCATCTCTGGAGAGAAAGGAATGGGTGACCCTTCAGACACGGGTCTCGACCTGAAACGTCACACACAAGGAATACATTAAAGAGAGAGCTAGATAGAGCTCTTAAGGATAGCGGAGTCAGGGGGTATGGGGAGAAAGCAGGAACGGGGTACTGATTGAGAATGATCAGCCATGATCACATTGAATGGCGGTGCTGGCTCGAAGGGCCGAATGGCCTACTCCTGCACCTATTGTCTATTGTCTATTGTCTATTGTCACCCATTCCTTCTCTCCAGGGATGCTGCCTGTCCTGCTGAGTTACTCCAGCTTTTTAGAAACATAGAAAATAGGTACAGGAGGAGGCCATTTGGCCCTTCGAGCCAGCACTGCCATTCATTGTGATCATGGCTGATCATCCACAATCAATAACCTGTGCCTGCCTTCTCCCCATATCCCTTGATTCCACTAGCCCCTAGAGCTCTATCTAACTCTCTCTTAAATCCATCCAGTGAATTGGCCTCCATCCAGTGAATTGGCCTCCACTGTCTTCTGTGGCATAGAATTCCACAAATTCACAACTCTCTGGGTGAAAAAGTTTTTTCCTCACCTCAGTTTTAAATGGCCTCCCCTTTATTCTTAGTCTGTGGTCCCCTGGTTCTGGACTCCCCCAACATTGGGAACATTTTCCCTGCATCAAGCTTGCACAGTCCTTTTATAATTTTATACGTCTCTATGTGTGTCTGTCTTTTTGTGTCTATCTTCAGTTTAAACCAGCATCTGATGTTCCTTCCTACACAATGTATACTGGGGCATGTCTACTGCTTCGCTTCTGAAATCAATCACAGTCTCCTTTGTTTTGCTGACATGGAGGGTTAGGTAGTTGTCTTGGCAATAGGTTACAAGCATCTCAATCTTTCTGTACTCCTTTTCAAACTCCACACAGATGGCACCTGAGGTCAGAATCGAACCTGGGTCTCTAGCGCTGTGAGTCAGCAGCTCTATCGCTGCGCCACTGTTATTGTTCTTGATGTTGAACTCACATGTATGTATTAGCTGGAGAGTACAAGCAGCATTTCACCTGATCCTGTGTACTGATGTTACATTAATATTACATACAGACGGTAAAGGCCATCCTTCTGCACAAGCAGTTCATTTTGATCATTGTTCTTTTATTCACAATAACTTCTGTAGAAGACTGGCAGAACATCTGTTAATTCATGGATCCTGCATTTCTACCGATTTCTACCGATCTTCCGCTGAATGGTGGCACAGTGGTGCAGTGGTAGAGTTGCTGCCTTACAGCGCCAGAGACCCCGATTCGACCCTGTCTATGGGTGCTGTCTGAATGGAGCCTGCACATTCTCACTGTGACCACGTGGGCCTTTCTCCGGGTGCTCCGGTTTCCTCCCACACTCCAAAGTTGTGCAGATTTGTAGGTTTATTGGCTTTGGTAAGATGTAAAATTGTCCATAGTGTACGGAGGTTAATGTACAGGGCTTTCACTGGTCGGCACGGACTTGGTGGGACGAAGGGCCTGTTTCCGTGCCGTATCTCTGAAACTAAGGTCTAAAAAGTCTAAAAAGTGACTTCAAAGGAGAATCCCTGTGAAAATTCTAAACATGTATATATATTAGTCGGTACTGCAAATTGATTTCTTCTTTCCGATCTGATATTTTTATTTGCACTCCAGCATCATACCTGGACTGAATCTGTTTCCTGCCTCTAACGTGTCCAACCCCTTCATAAACTTATACGTTTCGATAAGATATCCGCTCATCCTTCTAAATTCCAGTGTATACAAGCCTAGTGGCTCCAGTCTTTCAACATATGATAGTCCCGCCATTCCGGGAATTAACCTAGTAAACCTACGCTGCCCGCCCTCAATAGCAAGAATATCCTTCCTCAAATTTGGAGACCAAAACTGCACGCAGTACTAAAGGTGCAATCTCACTAGGGCCCTGTACAACTGCAGAAGGACCTCTTTGCTCCTATACTCAACTCCTCTTGTTATGAAGGCCAACATTCCATTGGCTTTCTTCACTGCCTGCTGTACCTGCATGCTTCCTTTCAGTGACTGATGCACTAGGACACCCAGATCTCGTTGTTGGTCCACTGTTCCTAATTTGACACCATTCAGATAATACTCTGCCTTCCTATTCTTACCACCAAAGTGGATAACCTCACACTTATCCACATTAAACTGCATCTGCCATGCATCCGCCCACTCACACAACCCGTCCAAGTCACCCTGCAACCTCATAGCATCTTCCTCACAGTTCACACTACCACCCAGCTTTGTATCATCTGCAACTTTGCTAATGGTACTTTTAATCCCTTCATCCAAGTTGGGATACAAACCCCAATTAAACCTGGCTGCTAACATGTCCTCCAACTTATTGCAGGAATATAAGGGCCAGCAATAAGAACACTACATGTGTCAGGTCGCATGGTTGAATCAGTACAAGTCCACCACCAATTTTCCAGCACCCTTGATTCCTGAGCCTTGCCGTATTATCCGTTTTGCCGGACAAAACGAGGTAAAGGCCTTGGGGGGGCTGAGATACCGGCCGGCAAAGTCGGCCGCGGAATTCGGCTACGGAAACGGATCTGCCGGCTCTGTCCGGGCCAGAGTTCCAGAGTCTTGGTCGCGGGAGGAAATTCGGCCCGCCGATCGGTCGCGGAAGGCCCAGTGGGGTGCGAAATCTTCGGGGGGACATCCAGAGGGGTGGGACTGAGTTCGTCTGGATTAAAGGCTTGGCTGAACCACCGTTTGCCGGAAAATCGGTGCATCCCAAGTAATATTTGTGCCTCCACTCCCGTTCTCTCCTACGTCACAGGGTGGGCGGCACGGTGGCGCAGCGGGAGAGTTGCTGCCTTACAGCGAATGCAGCACCGGAGGCCCAGGCGCGATCCCGACTACGGGCGCCGTCTGTACGGAGTTTGCACGTTCCCCTCCGTGACCTGCCTGGGTTTTCTCCGAGATCTTCGGGTTTCCTCCCACACTCCAAAGACATAGGTGTATGTAGCAAATTGGCTTGGTAAATGTAAAAAATTGTCCCTAGTGTGGGTAGGGTAGTGTTAATATGCGGGGATCGCTGGTCCCCATGGACTCGGTGGGCCGAAGGGCCTGTGACTGCACGGTATCTCTAAACGAAACTCAACTAAAACGTGATCTGAGCTTGCATTTCATCTGACAGCAACATCCCAACAGCTCTCTCACATCATCTGTAGAAACTCCTGAAGATGTGAAGGTCTAAACTGAAGATCAGGAAGAGCTAGACACTGAATTGAAATGTAGCTTAGAATTATTTTCCACAGAATTAACATCTCATTTATCATTTCATATCTGCAGAAAATTCTCCAGGGTACTTCTACATCTTTGATTGAGTTTTTTTATTTACATTGTACTCGCTCTTAGGCATTTTAGAAATATTTCCATAATAGCTTTGATTTGTTTAGTTTAGAAATACAGTGCGGAAACAGGCCCTTTGGCCCACCGGGTCCGTGCCGACCAGCGATTAACATCATCGTACACATACCAGGAGACAATTTACAATTATATCAAGCCAATTAACCTACAAACGTCTTTGGTATTTATTCACAAAATGCTGGAGTAACTCAGCAGGTCAGGCAACATCTTGGGAGAGAAGGAATGGGCGACGTTTCGGTTCGAGACCCTTCTTCAGACTGATGTCAGGGGGGCGGGATAAAGGAAAGATATAGGTGGAGACAGGAAGATAGAGGGAAATCTGGGATGGGGAGGGGAAGAGAGGGACAGAGGAACTATCTAAAGTTGGAGAAGTCGATGTTCATACCACTGGGCTGCAAGCTGCCCAGGCGAAATATGAGGTGCTATTCCTCCAATTTCCGGTGGGCCTCACTATGGCACTGGAGGAGGCCCATGACAGAAAGGTCAGACTGGGAATGGGAGGGGGAGTTAAAGTGCTCGGCCACCGGGAGATCAGATTGGTTAACGCTGACCGAGCGCAGGTGTTGAGCGAAGCGATCGCCGAGCCTGCGTTTGGTTTCGCCGATGTAAAGAAGTTCACATCTAGAGCAGCGGATGCAATAGATGAGGTTGGAGGAGGTGCAGGTGAACCTCTGTCTCACCTGGAAAGACTGTTTGGGTCCTTGGATGGAGTTGAGGAGGGAGGTAAAGGGACAGGTGTTGCATCTCGTGCGGTTGCAGGGGAAAGTGCCCGGTGATGGGGTGGTTTGGGTAGGAAGGGACGAGCGGACCAGGGAGTTACGTCTTTGGAGTGTGGGTGGAAATGGAAGATCCCGGAGAAAACCCACGCAGGTCACGGGGAGAACGCACAAACTCTGGCAGCAACTCTATCGCTGCACCTTTGTGGTGCCCACTTGTCCAGTTTTATATTTAGTTGCATTATCATCTGTGCTGCAAATTGCCGAACTATGTAGACAATAGACAATAGGTGCAGGAGTAAGCCATTCGGCCCTTCGAGCCAGCACCGCCATTCAATGTGATCATGGCTGATCATTCTCAATCAGTACCCCGTTCCTGCCTTCTCCCCATACCCCCTGACTCCGCTATCCTTAAGAGCTCTATCTAGCTCTCTCTTGAATGCATTCAGAGAATTGGCCTCCACTGCCTTCTGAGGCAGAGAATTCCACAGATATGTAATGGATATGAAAGCCATCTAGTGACTGAGCTGCTAGATTTATCAACCGCAGATCATTAACTAGAATTTTAGTTTAGTTTTAGTTTAGTTTGGTTTATAATTGTTACGTGTACCGAGGAAGAGTAAAAAGCTTTTATTTGTGTGCTATGCCATCAAAGAAAAGACTATCTATGAGCACGATCAATCTGTCCCACAGTGCACAGATACGAGTGTCCCTGTGGAGAGGGACTGGTCGCCACGGGAGCTCGAATGTATTATTGACAACGTTGGCGGAATTTTACTTTGATAATTGTTTTGCTGATACGGGCATCTTTTGATTTGATCGCGTTACGACTTTGTATGTTTGGTTTTGTTTTGGAATAAAGTATTTGTTAAACAAAAACACAAAAAAAAACAGTGCACAGATAAAAGATAAAGGATACAACATTTAGTGCAAAGATACAACATTGAACATAGAGTCCAATTAAAAGACAGTTCATAGGTCTGCAGTGAGATAGGTTATAATGAATGAATGCATGTGGATATCAAATGGCATTGATCCATCAGTGACAGTGGTCTGAGTACTGGGTTGTTAATTGTCCAATGGACCCAGTGTTCACAGAATCACTGCAAGAAAAGGAACGCTTTTCTCCATCAAATTCATACTGACTCTTTGTGTATTTTGACTGCCAGCATTTGGTGGAAACCAAGTGTTGGGGAAGGGCAGAATTGGCTTGGCTGTGAGTTGAAACAGATGGAATTACTTCTTGCTTTTCATGCCAGTTGCTTCCTATCAATAAGTTGACAGAGATACAGCTTGGAAACAGACCCTTCGGCCCACCGAGTCAGTGATCACCCAAACACTAGCACTATCCTACAAACTAGCCACAGTTTACAGAAGGCAATTAACCTGCAAACCTGTACGTCTTTGGAATGTGGGCGGAAACCGGAGCACCCGGAGAAAACCAACGCGGGAGAATGTGAAAAGCCCGCGCAGACAGCACCCCTAGTCAGGATCGAACCAGGGTCTCTGGCGTTGTAAGGCAGCAGCTCTACTGCTGCGCCACCATGCCGTTCACATTCTCACTTGGTCTTGTTGTAGGAAGGAGTTGCAGATGCTGGTTTAAACCGAAGACAGACACGTGCAGCGTAGGTTCACCAGGTTAATTGAAATGGCGGGGCTGTCATATGTTGAAAGACTGGAGCGACTAGGCTTGTATACACTGGAATTTAGAAGGATGAGAGGGGATCTTATCGAAACATATAAGATTATTAAGGGGTTGGACACGTTAGAGGCAGGAAACATGTTCCCAATGTTGGGGGAGTCCAGAACCAGGGGCCACAGTTTAAGAATAAGGGGTAGGCCATTTAAAACAGAGATGAAGAAAAACTTTTTCAGTCATAGAGTTGTAAATCTGTGGAATTCTCTGCCTCAGAAGGCAGTGGAGGCCAATTCTCTGAATGCATTCAAGAGAGAGCTGGATAGAGCTCTTAATGATAGCAGAGTCAGGGGGTATGGGGAGAAGGCAGGAACGGGGTACTGATTGAGAATGATCAGCCATGATCACATTGAATGGCGGTGCTGGCTCGAAGGGCTGAATGGCCTCCTCCTGCACCTATTGTCTATTGTCTATTGTCCTTTGTCTATTGTCTATTGTCTATTGTCTATTGTCTATTGTCTATTGTCTCCGAGCTCTTTGGTTTCCTCCCACACTCCAATGACGTAGGGTTGTAGGTGAATTGGCTTGGTATAAATGTAAATTGTCCTTTGCTGTGTAGGGTTGTACTAATTTGTGGGGATCGCTGGTCAGTGCGGAGTCGGTGGGGCGAAGGCCCTGTTTCCGCGCTGTATCTCTAAACTAAACTACTCAGAAGGTCAGGCAGCATCTGTGGAGAGAGATCAAAGTTATGAAATATCAATTCTGTTGTTACTACAAAATAAGAATTAAACTTGATATTTCATGATCATAACTTTGATCGGCACCGACCTGCTCAGTTGTTGCAACATTTTAGATTTAGATTTAGATTTAGAGATACAGCGCGGAAACAGGCCCTTCGGCCCACCGGGTCCGTGCCGCCCAGTGATCCCCGCACACTAACACTATCCTACACCCTAGGGACAATTTTTACATTTTGCCAAGCCAATTAACCTACATACCCGTAAGTCTTTGGAGTGTGGGAGGAAACCGAAGATCTCGGAGAAAACCCACACAGGTCACGGGGAGAACATACAAACTCCGTACAGATGACGCCCGTAGTCAGGATCGAACTTGAGTCTCCGGCGCTGCATTCGCTGTAAAACAGCAACTCTACCGCTGCGCCACCGTTCTGCCCTAATTTTCTGTTCTTATTTCAGATTACCAGCATCCTGCAGTCTTTTGCTTTCTGATTTGCCAAACTTTTAACTTTTCCAGCGAGGTAATGATCTCGTTCAAATGAATAGAATAGAATAGAATAGAATTGGCTTTATTGCCATCCAAAAACATGAATATCATGTAATTTAATTACATTGATCTCTGGCTTAATGCTGAGGTTTCACGAGCAAAGCATCACTCCCGAACGCATCAGTTCTCCATCGCTGGGCTTAAAGAGAGGTCAGGTACCCTTGCGACCCGAGACCATTGGGATTTACGGAAAAGCTGGCTTCAGTGACTGTGGGAAGTGACTGGATTTTCATTACAAACCCATCCAGTCCACTAGTACTTCTCAGGAAAGGAAATCTGCAAGTTGTTGTCGGAATCTAAATACTCCGGCATGCAAGCTCTTTATTGTTTCTTGCAGATCCCCTAAGGAGATGTCTATTTTGCTGCTGGATCTACCATGCAATCCTTAGCGTTTTAACTTTATGTCACCATGGATGCAGAGAAGGATGCATGAGTCAAAGGTCTGTTGCCATAAAGGAGTCTTAAAGTCTTCTCTGGAGCAGGAAGTAAAGCAGGAACTGCTTGCCAGAGGAAGAGAGTCAGGATCGAACCTGGGTCTCCGGCGCTGTAAGGCAGCAACCCTACTGCTGCGCCACCGTGCTGTGGACTATTTCTCATTTTGTCTCTATTAGAGGGGACTATTTTTACAAGGGACATGCCTGGCACTGGCACTGTTATCCAATCTAGACGGATGTGCCTGCAGTTAGCTGCCCAGTACCATGGGAGCACATTTGGCAGTGCGGAACATTTGGGAGTGTCCTCCCTCATGAAGCTATCAAGTCTATGTAAAGTCATAGACTCATGTAACACAGAAACGGGCCCTTCAGCCCAACTCATACTTGCCCACCAAGATGTCTATCCAAATTAGTCCCATTTGCCTGTGTTCGATCCATTTCTCTTTAATTGGCTTGGTAAAAAAATTGTGAAATTGTCAAAAAAAAAAGAAAATTTTATAATGTTGTTATTGTAACTGCCTTAACTTCTTCATCTGACAACCCGTTCCATATACATACCACTCTCTATTTGAAACAGCTGCCCCTCAGGCTCTGACAATCTTCCCTGTTGCACTTTAAACTTACAGTACGCCCTCTAGTTCTCGACTCCCCTACCCTGGCAAAAAGGCTGTGTATTCCCTTCATGATTTTATACACCTCTATAAGATTATCTCTCAGCCTCCTCGGTATGCAAATAGTCACCACATAAACGGCGCTGACACAGGTACAAAGTACCTCGTGCCGGCTCCTTTGTTCCATCCCCCCTGCCCTCACGACGCTCCCCCCACGCCGGGCACATTGTCCATTGTTCTTCCCCCTCCCTCACGGCGCTCCCCCCCACATCGGGCCCATTGTCCATTGTACATCCCCCTCCCTCACGGCGCTCCCCCCCCACACCGGGTTCTCCATTATTCTTCCCCCTCCCTCACAGCGCTCCCCCCCACACCGGGTCCATTGTCCATTGTTCTTCCCCCTCCCTCACGATGCCCCCCCCCCCACACCGGGTCCCCCATTGTTCTTCCCCCTCACGGCAGTCCTCCATGCCTTCATCGACCGCCGCACTGTCGACCCGCGAGGCTCCGTGGTCGGCAAGGCTCCTTCGACCCAAAAGGTCTGGCCAACGCCGAGGCTTCACCGTCCCGCGAGGCCCCACCACCGCCGAGGCTCCACCGTCCCGCGAGGCCCCACCACCGCCGAGGCTCCACCGTCCCGCGAGGCCCCACCACCGCTGAGACACTCCACCGATGCAGGCAGGCTTCGCCACCCGGCTTTTCCGCAACCTCCTGTGGGGTTAGTTGGTCAATATAAGTTGCCCCATGGATGGAAATGTACGGTACCTTTGGCTCACTGAGTCCACACCAACAATCAAAGTAGCCATCTAATTCCAAACTGACCTCATGTTTATATTCTCCTTGCACTTATCGTAACTAAATTAAATGCAGTCTCGCATCAGAGAGCAATCAGTGCAGTCATTAGGAGCCTGCTGTGAAGGCACTCCCTTGTTACATAATGATTTAACGGCAACAATAAAAAAAAGGGACTAAATCAGGTGGTTCAACATTTTACAACAGAGTCGTAGAAATCTAATTCTAAACTGATCCCTTTTTAAAAATTCTCCTCTCATTCCTCTCATTCTGCTAGCAACTTATATTGATCAACTAACCTTCCAACTAATGTGTAGAAATGAACTGCAGATGCTGGTTACAAGGTAGATACAAAGTGCTGGAGTTACTCAGTGAATCAGGCAACATCTCTGGAGAAAAAGGAAGGGTGACGTTTCGGATCGGAACCCTTCTTCAGATTGGAGGTTGAGGGGAAGAAATTGGAGGTAGAAACTGGAGGTTGAGGTGGCAGGCTTTTTCTTACCTCTACTTCCCTCCCCGTCACTTTCAGTCTGAAGAAGGGCTCCGACCCAAAACATCACCCATCTTTTTTCTCCAGAGATGCTGCCTGAACCGCCGAGTTACTTCTGCACTTTGTGTCGACCTTCCAACTAACCTATAATAGTGATCCACCATAGAGGTAGGCTTTCGTTCAGAAGTCCAATAATAGCATAGTGACTTCATGACAAGCCTGATCCAACAGGAAGCGCAGGGAACTGAGGTACCTTTGGAAGTGTAAAAGATCTAATTAAAAAAACACAAAGTGCTGGAGTAACTCAGGGCCAGGCAGCATCTCTGAACATGGACAGGAACCTTATTTGACCCAGTCTGAAGAAGAGTCCCAACCTGAAAGGTCACCTATCCATGTTCTCCAGAGATGCTGCCTGACCCATTGAGTTGCACCAGCACTTTTTGTCTTTTTCTGTAAACCAGCATCTGCTGTTCCTTGTTTCTCCTGAGAAGTCTGATATTGTGAATGGTGGTAAGGTGCCAAGATTCAAATGGGCAATCAACACTTGATGTTGGAGCATTGGGAAGGTAGGGGAATGGGTTTGAGAGGGAGAGATAGATCAGCCATTTTTTGAATGACGGACTAGACATGATGGGCCGAATGACCTTATTCTGCCCCAATGACTTATGAACTTATAATGACCGTCACCCACATGTTATTGTTAGAAGAATCTCAGCGGTATTGGTGGAAAGAGCTGCTTGGAGCAAATTATTGGTCAGTTTTGTGAGAATGCTAGGACATGGTTTAGTTGTCCAAATAAGATCTTAGGTACATGTATGAAACAAATGATTACCAAAATTCAGTCTGGTGTTAGAGTTTTTGCTGCAGTTTCACAAGAGACCATGAGGCTACTGAGTGTGAAATGAATCGAGAGGAGATGGTTGTGCACTTCAGACTTGAACTTTGTTTACTTTTGTTTATTATGTTGTTTACAGTGTACTATCATTACATATTCTGTTGTGCTGCTGCAAGTAAGAATTTCATTTAGTGTCGGAAGGAACTGCAGATGCTGGTTTAAACCAAAGATAGACACAAAAAGCTGGAGTAACTCAGCATCTCTGGAGAGAAGGAATGGGTGACGTATCGGTTTGAGACCCTTCTTCAGACTGATTTTCTTCAACTTGACCCAAAGCATCACCCATTCCTTCTCTCCAGAGATGCTGCCTGTCCCGCTGAGTTACTCAAGGGTTTTGTGTCTATCTTTAGTAAGAATTTCATTGTTCCGTCTGGGAAATATGACTATAAAACACTCAGTCTGAAGAAGGGTCTCGACCCAAAACGTCACCCATTCCTTCTCTTCTGAGATGCTGCCTGACCTGCTGAGTTACTCCAGCATTTTGCGAATAAACACCTTCGATTTGTACCAGCATCTGCAGTTATTTTCTGATAAAACACTCTTGACTCTCTTGCCATGACCTCAGTGAGTGTCCAGGCTACCGTTTATGATCCTGGTCCGAAATACCTTATCGCTTTACTTGAATGCAAGTGCTCTCAAATTGCCTCCTTGAGGAACATTTGTTGGGTACTGTAAGGGGTTTCTGCGCCGAGCTTTCGCCTGACCTAAGGTCCCTGTGCCTTGCTCTGGTCCCTCGACCAGGCCTCGCACACTGGTTCCCCGTGAGTGGTTCGACCCACTCACCCCCTACGGTTCTAGACACTGGACTTAGATGCAGGAGCGTTTATAGTGCAGAAAAATTCAACCAGACCAGATTTGAAGACCAGGGTTTAAACAGAAAAGGCTTTTATTGTGCACTTGGGACTATTGTCCATGAATACTTTTACACAGTTCTAAAAGACATATGCATAACTACACGAATACTTTGACACAGTTCTACTAGACATATACACGACTGTAAGATGGGGAACGTACGACACATCGCAAAATTGACCAACACATATTCCTTTACACACCCACGTTTATTCAAACCACCCTCCCCTCTACACTAAACTATGTCCAGGATATGCAAGATCGGGGTACATGCTCACCATGGGGCTATTACTGGGGTTACTGGCTGTTCGTTTTGCAGTATTTCTTCTTGAGTTGCGTGCCTGTTCCTCTCTCTTGCATCCGTTCTTCTTGCCTGTCTTTTCTTCCTCCTGCATCCGTTTGACTTCCTTCTTGCATGAGTTGCAGGTTCCTTCTTGCATGAGTTGCAGGTTTCTTCTTGCGGTATTTCTTCTTAAGTTTAAAACCCAAAAGTCGTGGCCAGTTATACTAATTCTGACCCGTCCTATCTCCCGCCAGATCTTGGGATCTCTTTGTTCAAAAAGATATGTATGAGTTCTCTCTCTGATCTGCGCTTATGTCCGGGGGTACCGGGGATGGCCAGACGGTGTTAATTGGTATTTCATTGCGAGGTGATGGGTTTAACTGGTTTCCCATCACCTACCAGGTAGGTTTCTATGGGCTATTGTGCCCCCTTAACGAGATTAACTGTGTAGGTCGGCTTGGGGCATTGTGAGTATGCTGATGTCAGCGTCCCAGTGTCTGGACTTCGACCTGGTTTCGCAGGTTTCTGCATGGCCAATACCCATCCATTGTTCTGGCCGTGGCTTTGCAGAAACCTAGAGACTGGGCTGTAAGGTTTTTGCTCTTGTGGCTGGTCACGAGGTCCTGCGGCCATTTTAGGACCCACAGATTGTGACATCCCTTGGTAAACTGACCGCAGCCTTTCTCCGCTATCAGCCCCAGTCTCCCGTTTAAAATGTCCAAACTGCAGCTCTTTGGTTTGGTGTTGCTTGCAGAATGAGGGAAAACTTCTCAAATCTTACTGTACACACATCAGGGAATGTGCTCGCTGTGAAGATTTAGGCTCTAACTAGGTTAAGATGCTGGGCGTTAGGCCTAAACAAATGAAGACAGTCTATCAATAATGAGAGATAAGATTCTGTCATGACAACATTACCTCACCAAGTAATGATTTTTCTGCTGAAAGATATTTTGCTGACACTCGTAACTATGACTTGAACGTTTCATCCTACAGTTTATTGAAGAGAAAGCCTTCAGAGCTAGGACGATTTAGTTTAGAGCTACAGCATGGAAACAGGCCCTTTGGCCCACTGAGTCCATGCCGACCAGCGATCACCCCGTACATTACACTAACAGGGCCCTCGTGAGACCACACCTGGAGTACTGTGTGCAGTTTTGGTCTCCAAATTTGAGGAAGGATATTCTTGCTATTGAGGGTGTGCAGTGTAGGTTTACTAGGTTATTTCCCGGAATGGCGGGACTGTCATATGTTGAAAGACTGGAGCGACTAGGCTTGTATACACTGGAATTTAGAAGGATGAGAGGAGATCTTATCGAAATGTATAAGATTATTAAGGGGTTGGACACGTTAGAGGCAGGAAACATGTTCCCAATGTTGGGGGAGTCCAGAACAAGGGGCCACAGTTTAAGAATAAGGGGTAGGCCATTTAGAACTGAGATGAGGAAAAACTTTTTCAGTCAGAGAGTTGTGAATCTGTGGAATTCTCTGCCTGAGAAGGCAGTGGAGGCCAAGTCTCTGAATGCATTCAAGAGAGAGCTAGATAGAGCTCTTAAGGATAGCGGAGTCAGGGGGTATGGGGAGAGGGCAGGAACGGGGTACTGATTGAGAATGATCAGCCATGATCACATTGAATGGCGGTGCTGGCTCGAAGGGCCGAATGGCCTCCTCCTGCACCTATTGTCTATTGTCTATTGTCTATTATCCATTATCCTGCACACTGTTTACAATTTACAATTTTACCAAAGGCAATTAAAGATGCATGTCCTTGGAGCGTGGGAGGAAATTGGAGCACACACAGAAAACCCATGGGGAGAACATGCAAACTCCACACAGACAGCAACCTGGTCAGGATGAACCTGGGTATCTGGTGCTGTAAGGCAGCAGCTCTACCACTGCACCCCATAGTTAGTTCAGAGGTACAGCATGTAAACAGGCCCTTTGGCCCATGGAATCCACACCAGCTATTGATCACCCGATCCTACTAGTACGGTGTTATCCCACTTTCTCATCTACTTCCTACATATTAGGTGCAATTTTACAGAGGCTGGTTCACTTACAGACATCTTTGGGATGTGGAAGGAAATGCACATGGTCACAGGGAGAATGTGCAAAGTCCACACGGACTGCACCCAGGGTCAGGGTCGAACCGGGGTCTCTGGCGCTGTGAGACAGCAGCTCGATCAGCTGTATCACTGTGTAGCCCTCTGAGGATTTATCTAGCTGACCGCACCTCTTGACGGATGACTTTGGCACACAACAGAATCCTGCAGACATTAGAGGCAATCATTTATCAACGATTGTCTGTCGGAAGAGGGCAAAATAAGAAAGGGAAGAAACCATGCTCCAATTACTGTTTGCTTTGGGACAGAATATTAGGTGGACACCTACTATGTGTCATGGCTCGATACCAATATGCTTGGTTAAGGGGAAAGAAGGCACTGCTCCATTTAGTCAGTGAGATAGTTTAGGAATACACTGACTTGAACAAGTGGTAAAAGAAGGGTCCCGACCCGAAACATCACTCATCCCTTTTCTCCAGAGATGCTGCCTGGCCCATTGAGTTACTCCAGCACTTTCATGTACGCGTTGCTTGGAATATTCAGCTGTCTAAACATACATTCCATTAAAGATTTTCATTTTGATATGTTTGCATGAAATCAAAGCGAGATCATTTATTACCAGAACCCTTGACAGTGTTGCGCTTCCATCCAGTAAGCTGATTGAAAAGCCTGTCATCTAAGTATTAAACAATCGGTTAAGAACCACGGACAGAAATGTACTAACTTATTGGAAATGACCCTTGCAGTCAGTTTATTAAGAAACACAACTGTTTTGAACCTCAATGTGACACATTACGAGTTTAGCTCCTTGAACAAGGAGTCACCATTACAGGATTGCATGAATACATTATCATCAGTGTCCTGTAATGGTGACTCCTTGTTCAAGGAGCTAAACTCGCAATGTGTCACATTGAGGTTCAAAACAGTTGTGTTACTTAGTAAATGATTCAGATTACAAAACAGCTTGAGGTGCATTGGAAAAGTAAGGGAAACTTCAGGTTTACAAAATGCTCTCTATTTCTCAGTCTGGTTCTTGTCAAATATTTTCCCCTATGTGTAGCAACCCTTTTGCTTCCGATAAACTTAAGTCCCAGTTTCCAGCTTGGCTAGACATTAAATATCCCACGTCGTCGTCCAAAGATGTGTCTTCCTGTGCCTTGCCCGTCGTTCTTCTCTTGCCCCTTAAGCACCACCGTTAAAGAGCAGGCAGCGTGCTCATCTATCATTGCGAAGCTCGGGTTGTGTGCACATTGATGCTGCATTGCCTGATACACAATAATGATCAGGGTCCATAAGAACATAAGCTTCGAAATTCTATTGTTTAGCACAACTTAAGGAACTTAATAAATTTAATCTACCTGGTGCTCCGGTTTACTCCCACACATCCCAAAGACGTGCGGGTTTGTAGGTTGTGTGGGAAAATAACCGCAGATGCTGGTACAAATCGAAGGTATCGCAAAATGCCGGAGTACCTCAGCGGGTCAGGCAGCATCTCAGGAGAGAAGGAATGGGTGACGTTTCAGGTCCGAAGAAGGGTCTCGACCCGAAACGTCACCCATTCCTTCTCTCCTGAGATGCTGTCTGGCCCGCTGAGTTACTCCAGCATTTTGTGACACCTTCGGGTTTGTAGGTTAGTTGGGCCTCTGTAAATTGCCCCTAGTGTGCATGGAGTAGATGTGATAGTGGGTTAACATGGACCTAGTGTGTAGGGGTGGTTGATGGTCAGCATGCACTGTGTGGGCTGAAGGACCTGTTTACATGTTGTATCTCAAAACAAAACTCAACAACTCTGCATTTCATATCGTTTTTGTTTGTTTCTTTGCTGGTGTTTCCTCATTGTCCTCGTTTACCTCTCAACCAGTTGGCTGCACCAACAATTCTATCTCCACAATGACCCTGGCCACACACTATTGGAGATACTCCTTTCAATCCTTTAATAAGATAGAAAGTGCTGGAGTAACACAGCGGGTCAGGCAGAATCTCTAGAGAGCATGCATAGGTAATGTGAAGGATGGAACTGCAGATAGACACAAAATGCCAGAGGTATCGACCCGAAACGTCACCCATTCCTTCGCTCCAGAGATGCATCCTGTCCCGTGTAGTTACTCCAGCATCCTACACAAGGAACTGCAGTTATTGATTAAAACTGAAGATAGTCACAAAAAGCTGGAGTAACTCAACGGGTCAGGCAGCATCTCTAGAGAAAAGGAATGGGTGACGTTTCGGGTCGAGCCCCTTCTTCAGACTGAGTTGGGAAAGAGAAACGAGAGGTATCCCTCCCCCACCGTAGTTGTTGTACGAGTTTCAAGGTCCTCCTGGCGTTTCATTGTCTGTAACTCATTTTCACCTAGCCCACAGCTAGCAATGGCTTGTTTCCTTTATCATCATTACTTTTTTGCATTTCTGTCATTCATTTGTTCTATATTCTCTATATCACCATCTATATCTCTTGTTTTCCTCTCCCCTGACTCTCAGTCTGAAGAAGGGTCTCGACCCAAAACATCACCTATTCATTTTCTCCAGAGATGCTGCCTGACCCACTGAGTTACTCCAGCTTTTTGTGTCTATCTATGGATAGGTAATGTTTCAGGTTGGGAGCCTTCTTCATACTGGGTCAGATCGCAGTCCGAAGAAGGATCTCGACCTGAAACAGCACTTATCCACGTTCTCCAGAGATGCTTCCTGACCTGCTGAGTTACTCCAGCTCTCTGAGTCTTTTTTTTAAACTAGCATCTGCAGTTCCTTGCTTCTTCTTTCATCCTATCCTTCCCTCCTCCATCCTCTCTGCTCTCTCTATCTCCCAGTTCCGAATAAAGGGCCTTCGAAATGAAACATTCTCCATTAGGGCGGCACGGTGGCGCAGCGGTAGAGTTGCTGCCTTACAGCGAATGCAGCGCCGGAGACTAAGGTTCGATCCTGACTACGGGCGCCGTCTGTACGGAGTTTGTACGTTCTCCCCGTGACCTGCGTGGGTTTTCTCCGAGATCGTCGGTTTCCTCCCACACTCCAAAGACGTACAGGTTTGTAGATTAATTGGCTGGGCAAATGTAAAAAAAATTGTCCCTAGTGTGTAGGATAGTGTTAATGTGCAGGGATCGCTGGGCGGCGCGGACCCGGTGGGCCGAAGAGCCTGTTTCCGCGCTGTATCTCTAAATCTAAAAATCTAAATCTAAAAAAAATTATAGACACAAAAAGCTGAAGTAACAGAGCGGGTCAGGCAACATCTCTGGAGAACAGGAATAAATGACGTTTCGGGTCGAGACTCTTCTTAAGACCCTGCCCAACCCGAAATATCACCTCTTCCTTCTCTCCGGAGATGTTGACTGACCCGCTGAGTCGATCCAGCTTTTTGTGTCTATCTTTGGTGTAAACCAGCATCCTACACATTAACTCCATTATGCTACCTGACTTGCTGAGTGTTTCTATATTTCGTTTGGAATTCATTTTTCCAGCGTCAAGAACTTAGTGGATTTTCATAAGGACCGATTATGTGGGAACAAAACGAAATTTGGTAACTGAATACCTGAATGAGTCACTGCAATTGGGAAAGGTAGAAGAACTATATTTAAAATGTGACAGAGAAACTCTTTATTCTAAATTCAATCGTAAGTGTACGCTTGGGACCCTTGGGATAATGGGGATGAATCAGAAAGGAGTTGGCTAAATGCAAGGGCTGAGGTCAATATTGTACACAGTTTAGTTACGTATTGAAGTGAAGTTGACTACTAACAGCATTAGTGACTAAACCTCACGACTTCTATTGCCTCACATGCAACCATAATCTTGAATCAGTTTCCACGCACAGTCTGGAAGCATTTCCTCTAAACCTGTGACTGTTTTACCATTTTGGCAACACATCTGTAGTCCTCTTGCCTTTCCAAAGTGAAAACCTGCCCCATCATCACACCCAATTTTCCGCTTTGCGTCAATTGTTCAAGAGGAAACCTCCATCGAAGGCATTGGCAGAAGACAATAAGTGAGATATGCCAAGTGTGTCTTTATTCATTTTAATTGCTTCATCTAAATCAAGGGATTTATGAAAAATCATACTATTTTTATATTAGGAGGCTCTGAGTATAGTGCTTGAATGTCTGGGCAGCGCGGTGGTGCAGCGTTGGAGTTGCTGCCTTGGAGAGCCGGGTTTGATCCTTACTACGGGTGCTTCTGTACAGAGTTTGTACCTTCTCCCCGTGACATGCATAGGTTTTCCCCAGGGGCTCCGGTTTCCTCCCTCACTCCAAAGACGTACAGGTTTGTAGGTTGATTTTTTTTGGTAAAACTGTATATTGTGCCTAGTGTGTGTAGGAAAGTGTTAATGTGCAGGGATCGCTGGTCGGCGCGGACTATGTGGGCCGACAAGCCTGTTTCTGCGCAGTATCTCTAAACTCAACTAAACTAAACTAAACTAAATAACATCAGTCTGTGTTGCGATGTCTTGAGAGGTCGGGAGCTTTTCTCTTGAAGGTTGGGAGGTGTGGGTGCCGGAAATGAAGACAGAAAAGTTCTTATTTTCAAACTTGAATTCCATATATTTAGTCTTTTCCAAAAACAGGTAAACTTAATTGTTTGCAGACAGGTACACAAAACCAAAACAGGTAGTTAAATCAAAACTGTAGCTTGCTGCCTTCTTACAAAATATAACTCAAACACTGCTTCTCTCTCTCTCTGTCTGCGCCAGTCGTTGTCTCTCTTTTTAAATACACAGCTTCACTTCCCTTTTAGCTCTCTCACTGAGGCAATCAACTCAGCTGGTTCAGCTAGGCAGCAATCAGTGTCAGCAGCAATCAGTGTCAGCAGCAATCAGTGTCAGCAGGGCAGGCAGCCCTGCTGACTATGGGTTTTGTAGTCTTTTGCTGCCAGCCATGATGGTTTGTAGTCCTTGTTGCATCCACCGGGAGGAAATGTATCTCCCCTCTATGACTCTACCTCTCATGATATCACAATGTATAATAGCTTTAAAAGTTTAAGCACCGACCAGAAGCTATCTAAGTTTCCTAAGGATTATGATGCCTTTTGTAATAGTTTTTGTTTTGAAGTGAAACTTTATTTAATTCCTAATAAAGGTTTTTGATTTTGATGTAACTCAGACACAACACACCAAGACGCAGAGAGCTGTATCCATTTTACAAAACCACCAAGCTTGGTGTAGGAAGATACTACAGTTAACAGTTTAAACCAAAGATAGACCAAAAAGCTGGAGTAACTCAGCGGGTCAGACTGCATCTCTGGAGAAAAAAAATGGCCGACGTTTTGGGACGAGATCCTTCATCAGACTCTTACGGGTGCTGTCTGCAAGGAGTTTGCACGCTCTCCCCATGACCGCTTGGGTTTTCTCTGCGTGCTCCACATTCCACCCACACGCCAAAGATGTACAGGTTTATAGGTTAATTGGCTACGGCAAAATTGTAAATTGTCCCTAATGTGTAGGATAGTGTCCAAGGCGATCGCTGGTCAGCATGGACTCTTATCGAAACATATAAGATTATTAAGGGGTTGGACACCTTAGAGGCAGGAAACATGTTCCCAATGTTGGGAGAATCCAGAACCGGGGGCCACAGTTTAAGAATAAGGGGTAGGCCATTTAGAACGGAGATGAGGAAAAACCTTTTCAGTCGGAGAGTTGTAAATCTGTGGGCTTCTCTGCCTCAGAAGGCAGTGGAGGCCAGTTCTCTGAATGCATTCAAGAGAGAGCTAGATAGAGCTCTTAAGGATAGCGGAGTCAGGGGGTGTGGGGAGAAGGCAGGAACGGGGTACTGATTGAGAATGATCAGCCATGATCACATTGAATGGCGGTGCTGGCTCGAAGGGCCGAATGGCCTACTCCTGCAGCTATTGTCTATTGACTCGGTGGGCCGAAGGGCCTGTCTCCGCACCGTATCTCTAAATTAAAGTCTGAAGACTCCTTCTGAATCTCTCATGGATGGTTGAAGCCCAGGGTGACCCCTGTCTCTGGTGCTGTAAGGCAGCAACTCTACCGCTGCACCTCCGTGACAAAAGTCCTGGGCTATTATTTACTTCCCCAACAACCCAAGAATTCTGAATCCTAATGTATGTGGCAATCATTTTTTTGCTGATGACTTTTAATACCACACAATTCTTCACATGCAAGGTTTCATCAAGGACACTCTATCGGTCGTTAACATTAGGGACACTAAAATGTAGACGCAAGGGACAGCAGATGCTGGAATCTTGCACAGAACACAAAGTGCTGGAGTAATTCAGCAGGTCAGGCGGCGTCTCTGGAGGTCAAGGATAGGCGACATATTCGGTGGGAACCCTTCTTCAGCCTAAAACAATGCCTGTCCTCCAGAGATGTTGCCTTATCAGAAATTTCAGACCTTAATGTTAACACAGCCTTGCTAGTTATTTCTCAACCAAAAATCAAAGCTTTTTATACAGTCTATTTTTTTCCCATCCATTTTCCATCCACTTCCATTTAACAAATGAGCCAAATTAGTCAAATAATGGACGTAGGAACAAATAGACATCATTGCCTTTTTAATGCCTCTTCATTAAAGCCCTCGTTGTCATTTACTTGAAGATGTTGACTTGAAGTCATTGGAGCAATTATCCTTACATGATGAAAACCCTGGGCCTTCAATCATCCATGAGAGATTCCGATGGAGTCTTCAGATTTTAATTTAGAGATACAGCGAGGAAACAGGCCCTTCGGCCCACCGACCCCATGCTGACCAGCGATCGCCTTGTACACTATCCTGCACATTAGGGACAATTTATGATTTTGCCGTAGCCAAATAACCGATAAACCTGCACATCTTTGGAGTGTGGGTGGTATCTGGAGCACCCAGAGAAAACCCATAACAACGTGCAAACTCCATGCAGACAGCACCCGTAATCAGAATCGGACCCATGTCTCTGGCGCTGTAAGGCAGCAACACTACCGCTGCGCCACCGTGTCATTAGTCAATAGACAATAGACAATAGACAATAGGTGCAGGAGGAGGCCATTCGGCCCTTCGAGCCAGCACCGCCATTCAATGTGATCATGGCTGATCATTCTCAATCAGTACCCCATTCCTGCCTTCTCCCCATAACCCCTGACTCCGCTATCCTTAAGAGCTCTATCTAGCTCTCTCTTGAATGCATTCAGAGAATTGGCCTCCACTGCCTTCTGAGGCAGAGAATTCCACAGATTCACAACTCTCTGACTGAAAAGGTTTTTCCTCATCTCAGTTCTAAATGGCCTACCCCTTATTCTTAAACTGTGGCCCCTTGTTCTGGACTCCCCCAACATTGGGAACATGTTTCCTGCCTCTAACGTGTCCAACCCCTTAATAATCTTATACGTTTCAATAAGATCTCAATTGCGTTTCAATTGCGTCCCACATAGGAGATTAGTGGGCAAAATTAGAGCACATGGTATTGGAGGTAGGGTACTGACATGGATAGAAAGTAGGTTGACAGACAGAAAGCAAAGAGTGGGGATAAATGGGTCCCTTTCAGAATGGCAGGCAGTGACTAGTGGGGTACCGCAAGGCTCGGTGTTGGGACCGCAGCAATTTACAATATACATCAATGACTTGGATGAAGGGATTAAAAGTACCATTAGCAAATTTGCCGATGATACAAAGCTAGGTGGCAGTGTGAACTGTGAGGAAGATGCTATGAGGTTGCAGGGTGACTTGGACAGGTTGTGTGAGTGGGCGGATGCATGGCAGATGCAGTTTAATGTAGATAAGTGTGAGGTTATCCACTTTGGTGGTAAGAATAGGAAGGCAGATTATTATCCGAATGGTGTCAAGTTAGGAAAAGGGGACGTACAACGTGATCTGGGTGTCTTACTGCATCAGTCACTGAAAGGAAGCATGCAGGTACAGCAGGCAGTGAAGAAAACCAATGGAATGTTGGCCTTCATAACAAGAGGAGTTGAGTATAGGAGCAAAGAGGTCCTTCTGCAGTTGTACAGGGCCCTAGTGAGACCGCACCTGGAGTACTGTGTGCTGTTTTGGTCTCCAAATTTGAGGAAGGATATTCTTGCTATTGAGGGCGTGCAGCGTAGGTTTACTAGGTTAATTCCCGGAATGGCGGGACTGTCATATGTTGAAAGACTGGAGCGACTAGGTTTGTATACACTGGAATTTAGAAGGATGAGACGGGATCTTATCGAAACGTATAAAATTATTAAGGAGTTGGACACGTTAGAGGCAGGAAACATGTTCCCAATGTTGGGGGAGTCCAGAACCAGGGGCCACAGTTTAAGAATAAGGGGTAGGCCATTTAGAACTGAGATGAGGAAAAACTTTTTTAGTCAGAGAGTTGTGAATCTGTGGAATTCTCTGCCTCAGAGGGCAGTTGAGGCCCATTCTCTGAATACATTCAAGAGAGAGCTAGATAGAGCTCTTAAGGATAGCGGAGTCAGGGGGTATGGGGAGAAGGCAGGAACGGGGTACTGATTGAGAATGATCAGCCATGATCACATTAAATAGCGGTGCTGGCTCGAAGGGCCGAATGGCCTTCTCCTGCACCTATTTTCTATTGTCTATAAGATCTCCTCTCATCCTTCTAGATTCCAGTCCTGGGCTATTATTTACCTCCTTACCAACCCAAGAATTTTGAATCCTAATGATGGCGGCAATCATTTTTTTTTGCTGATGACTTTTAATATCACACAATTCTTCACATGCGAGGTGTGATTAGCCAGGACATAAGGCGTTTTATGTCATCCTTCCTGCAGTACCTCCAACCAATTAATGAAGTCATCCCCTTCCTTCTGCCAAATCAACTTTAATTTCCTTTTCATGAGCCTGCATAATTGCCATCGACATGACAACGCGGGGAATGTCAACGGAAGATAAATCTCAGGTGAGAGCTTTTCATCCAAGAGACAGACGGCACGAACATCATCGACAAAAACATGGTTCACAGTGACAGCCTTGTCCACCCACCGGGACTCAGGGGACGGTGGGTCCAGAATATAATTGGAGCTCATTGCCCTTGTGCCACTAATCCCAGCTAGTTTGCGTCACCAATATTCATCAATCCTCGCAGGTTGTTGACTCTGTCTCATATCTGATAGAGTTACAGAGTCATTGAGTGATACAGCGTGGAAACAGGCCCTTCGGTCCAACTTGCCCACGCCAGCCAACATTTCCCATCCACACTTGTCCCGTCTGCCTGCGTTTGGTCCACATCCCTCCAAACCTGTCCCATCCATGTTCTTAAATGATGGGATAGTCCCAGCCTCAACTACCTCCTCTGGCAGCTAGTTCCATACACCCAACCACCCTTTGTGTGAGAAAAATCTGAAACGAGTCTGAAATGGTGGTACTAAACTAAACTAAACTAAAACAGCATTTTAGGTGAGAAACAAAATTCTGGGGAAAATCAGCCAGTCAAGCAGCATCTGTAGAAAAAGAAAGCAGTCAATATTTCAAATCAGGGAAGGATCGGTCTGTTTGAGTTGGAGTAACTCAGCATTTTCTGTTTTTGTTTCAAATTGCAGCATGTTCAATGGTTCAATGGTTCTTTATTATCACGTGTGCACTGCACAGTGAAATTCTTTTTGCGTAGCTCACACATGCACAAGTCGACATATTTTGGTGCCATTTACAAAAGATAACGTCCAAAGTGACCACGTGATAATAAAGAACCATTGAACCATTGAACATGCTGTAATGTCCAGTGCTGGATGTACTGGAGTGCCCGCCGATCCAGGTAAGTCCAGGAAAGTCCAGGTAAGCCCCAGGCTGCTGCAGGGCCTCCTCCGTCGCCCTCGACCGGCTCGGCCTGCGAAACGACGTCGCTCTCCTCGCCCGGGTCCCAGCTTCGCCCTCCTGCAGCCGACCATGACGGCGTTGGAGGCAAGAGTGGTCTTCATATGTTTTCCATTAACACTCCACGTGTGCAGAACTTCACCTCTCTGGATGCTGCCTGACCCGGTGAGCAATCTTCTAGTTTTATTCTGCGGCCGCGGTGGCGCAGCGGTAGCGTTGCTGCCTTACAGTGCTTACAGCGCCGGAGACCCGGGTTCCATCCCGACTACGGGACTGTTGTCTGCACGGAGTTTGTACATTCTCTCCATGACCGCGTGGGTTTTCTCCGGGATCTTCAGTTTTCTCCCACGCTCCAATGACGTACAGGTTTGTAGATTGATTGACAATAGACAATAGACAATAGGTGCAGGAGTAGGCTATTTGGCCCTTCGAGCCAGCACCACCATTCAATGTGATCATGGCTGATGGTTTGGTGTTGGTTTGGTGTACGTGTAAATTATCCCCAGTGAGTGTAGGATAGTGTTAATGTGCGGGGATGGCTGGTCGGTGCGGACTCGGTGGGCCGAAGGGCCTGTTTTCGCACTGTATCTCTAAACTAAACTAAACTAATTTTCCCCTCTGGAAACTTGAGCATGATAATCTCGGCTGATCCTTATTGTTGTTCTGAAGGATTGCTCTCAATCTTTGGAGTTGGAGTCATTTCTACGGGAGATTTGGGGCTGTCTGCTCTCTTGGATAGGTGTAAAGAAAAAACACTATTCAATTTGGAAGAGCATAGTTGGATTTGAGTTTGATTTATTGTCACGTGTCACCGAGGCACAGTGAAAAGCTTTTGTTGCGTGCTAACCAGTCAGTGAATGAATGGATACGTTTATTGGCCAAGTCCGTGCACATACAAGGAATGTGCTTTGGTGCTCCGCTCACAAATGACAACACAAACATACAGTTAACAATTAAGAACAAAGAATAAACACATCAAAACAATAAGGATACAACATTACGGTGTAAACATGTGGGTGAAAATAAACCAGAGCAAAAAAGAGACTACAGACTTTGACTTTGGTTATTAAGACAATTCTTGATTACAATACGTGAATAAAATGTTGAATGGCACAGAACTTCCTTCAACTAAACGAGAGCAAGTCTAAGGTCATCTTATTCGGCCCCCCCAACTCCATCAAAACGATAACAGGCAGCCTTCCCTAGTCAAACCGCATGTCAAAAAACTTGCCATGATATTTGACTTTGCATTAAAGTTTGACAAGCAAGCCAACGCTGTGGTAAAAGCCAGCTTCTTCCAGCTTCGTACCATAGCTAAAATCAAACCATTCCTCCAATTTGACGACATTGAAAAAATCATCCACGCATTAATTGCCTCCCGCCTAGACTACTGTAACTCCCTATACACTGGGATCAGTCAATCATCCCTGTCCCGCCTGCAATTGGTCCAAAACGCCGCAGCGAGACTCCTGACGGGTACCCGTAAAAGGGACCACATCACCCCGATTCTGGCTTCTCTCCACTGGCTCCCAGTACAGTACAGAATCAACTTCAAGCTCCTCCTATTCACATACAAACCCCTAAATGGGCTTGCCCCCCCCCCCCCCCCCCATATCAAAAATCTTCAAACCCACCACTCGATCTCCAGGTCCCTCAGGTCGGCCGACTTGGGGCTACTGACTATCCCGCGGTCTAGGCTTAAGCTCAGGGGTGACCGCGCTTTTGCGGTTGCAGCTCCTAGACTGTGGAACAGCATCCCTCTCCCCATCAGAACTGCCCCCTCCATCGATTCCTTTAAGTCCAGGCTCAAAACCTATTTCTACTCCCTAGCGTTTAAGGCTCATTGAGGAGGAGCTGTGAACTGTTTATGTATGTGCTGTTATGTTTGTGTGCCATTGTCTATTGTGTATTGTATGTTCGTTTCTTAGTACCTGAACTGATGTACAGCACTTTGGTCAACGTGGGTTGTTTTTAAATGTGCTATACAAATAAAATGGACTTGACTTGACTTGACTACAATTGAGCCGTCCACAGTGTACAGGTGAATGATAAAGTTGGAATCTTTTACCCTAGGTAGGAATAGCAAATATTAGAGGGCATAGTTTGAAGATGATAGGGGCATACTTTAACGGAGGCAGATATGAGAGTGGCATTTAAGAGACGTTAAGATAGGCAAGTGGAAGTGCAAAGAATAGAGGGACACGGATCACCTGCAGGCAGATGAGCAGTTTAACTTGCCATCATTTTCGCCACAAACATTGTGGTCCGAAAGGTCCGTTCCTGTGCTGTACTGTTCTCTGGTCTTTTGTGTGGGGCAGTATTTATTACACAGTAGGCAGTGGGCGACTAGAACGTGTCACAGTGGTGGTGGTTGAGGCAGATACGATATTGGCATTTAGGAGGCTTTTGGACGGGCAGCTGACTCTACAGGGAATGGAGGGGTATGGATTATGTGCAGGCAGATAAGAGTTGGTCTTAGTATCACATCTGGCACAGACATTGTTACTGTGCTGTGCAGTTCCATGTTCTATGTTCCATATAACACGTTCATAAGTGATATGAGCAGAATTAGGCCATTCGGCCCATCAAGTCTACTCCACCATTCAAGTAGACTGATCTATCTCTCCGAACTTCATTCTCCTGCCTTCTCCCCATAACCCCTGACACCCGTACTAATCAAGAATCTATCCATCTCTGCCTTAAAAATATCCTTGACTTGACGGCCTCCACAGCCTTCTGTGGCAAAGTTAAAAGAATGCTGCCTGACCTGCTGAGTTACTCCAGCATTTTGTGAATAAATACCTTCGATTTGTACCAGCATCTGCTGTTATTTTCTTACACTTTATAATTTCCTCCATCTAAGTACGGCGTGACTTAAATTCACATCTAGCTTATATGGTAGCTAGTTTTGATATATTTCATATTGAAAACCATCTTGGAAAAAAAATAATGCCACAACAAAAGGCCAGTTTCTGCAATAAAGATAGCTGCTATCACAAAATGCTGGAGTAACTCAGCAGGACAGTCAGCATCTAGGAGAGAGGGAATGGGTGACGTTTCGGGTCGAGACCCTTCTTCAGCTGCTAGAAGCTCTGCCCTTCCTATTTTCTGTTTCATGAGAAGGATGTTATGTTTACTTTATCAGAGTACAGATGATTGATTTCTCAGGTCAATTTTTTATTCCAAAACATAATTTCTTCGGGATTTCCTGAAATCCAGGAAGCTTCACTTAGGTCTAAAATTACTATTTGTCCTCGAATTGTTTTTCAATTTTCTAAATATACTTTTCTACAATCTTGTCCACGTCCTCACATGGACACCTTTCTTAAAGGCGGCTGCTGCCTTACAGTGCCTCAGACTGGGTTGGATCCCGACTCCGGGCATGCAGCGAAGGTTTACTAGGTTAATTCCCGGAATGGCGGGACTATCATATGTTGAAAGACTGGAGCGACTAGGCTTGTATACACTGGAATTTAGAAGGATGAGAGGAGATCTTATCGAAACGTATAAGATTATTAAGGGGTTGGACACGATAGAGGCAGGAAACATGTTCCCAATGTTGGGGGAGTCCAGAACAAGGGGCCACAGTTTAAGAATAAGGGGTAGGCCATTTAGAACTGAGATGAGGAAAAAAAAATTCAGTCAGAGAGTTGTGAATCTGTGGAATTCTCTGCCTCAGAAGGCAGTGGAGGCCAATTCTCTGAATGCATTCAAGAGAGAGCTGGATAGAGCTCTTAAGGATAGTGGAGTCGGGGGGTATGGGGAGAAGGCAGGAAAGGGGTACTGATTGAGAATGATCAGCCATGATCACATTGAATGGCGGTGCTGGCTCGAAGGGCCGAATGGCCTCCTCCTGCACCTATTTTATATTGTCTATTGTCTATTGTCCGGGTGCTGTCTGCATGAAGTTTGTGCGTCCTCACCTTGACCGCGTGGGTTTTCTCCGATATCATCGGTTTCCTCTCACACTCCAAAGATGTACAGATTTGTGGGTTAATTGGCTTGGTTTAAATGTAAATTGTCCCTAGTTTGTGTAGGGTAGTGTTCGTGTATGGGATGGCTGGTCGGTGTGGACTCGGTGGGCCTATGGGCCTGTTTCCGCGCTGCATCTCTAAACTAAATTAAGGTAGTTGTCTTTCCCGGACATTTCAAGAACCTAAATTATGCTTTATTTGTTCATTTCCTTTTCTTATTTTTGCTTTATTAACTGCAAATACAAGCATGTCCTTGTATAAATATTACTTCTGCATCTATCTCATCACTTCACTTCTTTTTGGGTTGCGCTGGGTAATTGGTGATAGTCCAGGGGCCTCCTGTAGATGCAAGGGTTGGCAGTTTGCCTGGGTTTGTTCTGTAATCTCCGGGAATCAAACATTACTGGAATGCCGCACCTAAGCACCAGGAGGAAGGGAGGGGTAGGCCCCAAAGTCTTTGCTTCTTTTTTTCTTTTATGTTCATAAGTTCATAAGTTATAGGAGCAGAATTAGGCCATTCGGCCCATCAAGTCTACTCCGCCATTCAATCATGGCTGATCTATCTATCCCTCTCAACCCCCCATTCTCCTGCCTTCTCCCCATAACCCCTGACACCCGTACTAATCAAGCATCTACCAATCTCTGCCTTAGAAATATCCATTTACTTGGTCTCCACGGCCTTCTGTGGCAATGAATTCCACCACCCATCGTCTTTCTATGTATGCTATCCCTTATTGGTTGCAATGATATTCATTAGAGTGCTATCTTCATCTATAATCTATACACTAAAACTCTAGTTTGTTTGTTTGTTTGTTCCTGAACTACAGACAAAACGGTACACGATAGCACGACAATTGTAGGCCCACCTTACTCACCGTCATCCCTTTGATGCTAATGGAAGAAGTTTCATTGAAATTGGTGTTATATTTTTAATGTTATTCACATTTTAAAGTGTAAATCTATTTCCTAGGGAGGGAGGGGGAGGGAGGAAGGGAGGGCGTGGAGGGAGGTGGGAGGGAGGGAGGGGGAGGAGGGAGGGGGAGGAGGATGGAGTGGGGGAGGGGAAGGGGAGGGGGAGAGGGGTGGAGGGAGGGGAGGGGAGGGGGGAGGGGGAGGGGGAGGGGGAGGGGAGGAGGGGAGGGAGAGAGGGGGTGAAGAGAGGGGAAGGGAGGGGGAGGGGAAAGAGGGAGGGGGTGAAGAGAGGGGGGTGGAGAGAGGGGGGTGGAGGGAGGGGGAAGAGGGAGAGGGAAGAGGGAGGGGAGGAGGGTAGAGGGGGGAGGGGTTAGGGGGAGGATGGAGGGAGGGGGAGGGGGGGGGAGAGGAGAGGGTGCTGCACCAATGCAGGAGAGGTTTGGGCCCAACGGGTCCACTTGATCCAATATCTTCCTAATTCTGTCTTCAATCTTGCTTGCGGAACAGGGAGTAATAAGGAGGAATCGGTACAGTTGCGGGTGGGGCTAAACCCGGAGGACTGGGACCAGCTTTACTCTCTTTATTTAAGAAAGGATGGACTGGCAAGGAGATGTCACAGGTTATTTTATCCGAGCAAAAGATGTGACGATGGCAGGAGAATCTTGAAAGGAAGTAGTAGCAGGGGACCACAGTTGGGAGAGTAGACTCCATAAGATCATAAGGTCATAGGTGATCGGAGCAAAACTAGTCCATTTGGCTCATCAAATCTACTGTGCCATTCAATCATGGCTGATCTATCTCTCCCTCCGAATCCCATTCTCCTGCCTTCTCCCCATAACCGCGGACACCCGTACTAATCAAGAATCTACAGTATCTATCTTTGCCTTAAATATATCCACTGGCGCAGCGGTAGAGTTGCTGCCTTACAGCGAATGCAGCGCCAGAGACCCGGGTTCGATCACGACTACGGGCGCCGTCTGTACGGAGTTTGTACGTTCTCCCCGTGACCTGCGTGGGTTTTCTCCGAGATCTTCGGTTTCCTCCCACACTCCAAAGATGTACAGGTTTGTAGGTTAATTGGCTTGGTAAATGTAAAAATTGTCATTCTTGAGTGTAGGATAGTGTTAACATATGGGGGATCGCTGGGCGGCGCGGACACGGTGGGCCGAAAGGGCCTGTTTCCACGCTGTATCTCTAAAAACTAAAATACTTTGCCTCCACAGCCTTCTGTGGCAAGGAATTCCACAGATTCACCACCCTCTGACGAAAGAAATTATTCCTCATCTTCTTCCTGAAAGAACGACCGTTAATTCTGAGGCTATGACCTACGTTCCTAGACTCTCCCACCAGTGGAAACATCCTCTCCACATCCACTCTATCCAAGCCTTTCATTGTTCTGTACGTTTCAATGAAGTGCCCCCTCATTCTTCTATGGGCCAGATGGCCTAATTCTGCTCCTGTGACTTATGGAATCCATCCGGCCCATGAATGAATGAGGGGGGACCTCATTGAAACGTACAGAATAGTGAAAAGTTTGGATAGAGTGGATGCGGAGAGGATGTTTCCACTAGTGGGAGAGTCTAGGACTGGAGGTCATAACCTCAGAATTAATGGTCGTTCTTTTAGGAAGCAGATGAGGGGGAATTTCTTTCGTCAGAGGGTGGTGAATCTGTGGAATTCTTTTCCACAGAAGGCTGTGGAAGCCGAGTCAGTGGATATACGTAAGGCAAAGATAGATAGATTCTTGATTAGTACGGGTATCAGAGGTTATGGGGAGAAGGCAGGAGAATGGGGTTAGAAGCGAGAGATAGGGAGACACGGTGGCGCAGCGGTAGAGTTGCTGCCTTACAGCGAATGCAGCGCCGGAGACTCAGGTTCGATCCTGACTACGGGCGCCGTCTGTACGGAGTTTGTACGTTCTCCCTGTGACCCGCGTGGGTTTTCTCCGAGATCTTCGGTTTCCTCCCACACTCCAAAGACGTACTGGTATGTAGGTTAATAGCCTGGGTAAATGTAAAAATTGTCCCTAGTGTGTGTAGGATAGTGTTAATGTGCGGGGATCGCTGGGCGGCGCGGACTCGGTGGGCCGAAGGGCCTGTTTCTGCGTTGTATCTCTAAATCTAAAAAATCGAAATCTGAATAGACCAGCCATGATTGAATGGCAGAGTAGACTCGATGGGCCAAATGGACTAATTCTGCTCCTATGAACCAATGCTAGAAGCAACCTGTTCTTAGATCATGGTCAAAGCTATGACGAAGTTCAATGTTTGTTATTTTCTTGTTTCCTTCGATCGGTTAAATGAAACATGTTCCAGTAATCGCTGCAAGTAGCCAGACAGAGTGCAATACGTCCTTGAGTAAAGGTTATCACGTTGTGGGTTTATCGGGAAGACGCGGCTGTCTCATATAACATCTCGGACTACTGATGGATGTTGGTGTGTTATGACTTTGGAAGTGGAAGCTGGCGTAGTTTGCAATGTAGAAACTCCTCAACTTGCCATTCAACCTTTGCAAGTTTGCCTGATGAAGAAGGGTCTCGACCCGAGACGTCACGCATTCCTTCTCTCCAGAGATGCTGCCTGTCCTGCCGAGTTACTCCAGCATTTTGTCTCTACCTGATGACCCATTATTAATCATAGAATCCTTGACTCGCAGAACATTGAATCAAATTAATCCATTCAACTGTATCTGTTGTTGAAAAGAACAAATCAATTATTTTCACTTGCCTTCCCTTTCTGGATATCTTTTTTTCCCCCCGTTTTTAACTACTTTTAGTTTAGAGATACATGGTAGAGTATAGCAATAGAGTTACTGCCTCACAGCACCAGAGACCCAAGTTCGATCCTGACTATGGGTGCTTGTCTGTACGGAGTTTGTACGTTCTCCCCGTGACCTGCCTGGGTTTTCTCTGAGATCTTCGGTTTCGCCCCGCACTCTAAAGACGTACAAGTTTGCGGGTTATGAATGTATACCCTTGGTATGAATAACCCATAGGGGATACGATAGTGTAAATGTGCAGGGATCGCTGGTCGGTGCGGAGTCGGGGGGCCACAGAGCCTGTTTCCGCGCTGTATCTCTAAACTAAACTAAGATACAGCACGGAAACAGGCCCTTCGGCCCGCCGTGTCCGCGCCTACTAGCGATTCCCGCACGTTAACACTATCCTACACATACTAGGGACATTTTACAATTTTTATACAAAGCCAATTAACCTACAAACCTGTACGTCTCGGGAGTGTAGGAGGAGACTGAAGATCTCGGAGAAAACCCACGCAGGTCACAGGGAGTATGTACAAACTCCATACAGACAGCACCCGTAGTCAGGGGTGGAGAGTGTTGCATAAGGCTATAGCCTGTAACAGGTACTTGAGCCGGTTCACGGTCTCGTCTGCCGCCTGTCGCTTCTGCGGCGAGGAGGAGACCGTGTACCATTTGTATACAGAGTGCGTGAGGTTACAGCCCCTGTTCCAGTATCTGAAGGGGCTGCTCCTCAAGTTCTGGCTCAATTTTAGCCCTACGCTTTTAATTTTTGGGCACCCGGTACAGAGGGGGGAGGGTCAGGAGGGAGGAGGGGGTCTCCCTGTCGGTCTGCTCCTGGGCCTGGCCAAGATGGCCATCCGCGGGTCCAGGCAGCGGGCAGTCGACGGCCTCACAGAAGTCGGCTGCCTACCCCTGTTCCGGGCTTACGTCCGTGCCCGCGTGTCCCTGGAGAGGGAACACGCGGTGTCCACGGAAACTCTGGAGGCCTTCCGGGAACGCTGGTCGCCGCGGGGGGGTTGAATGTATTGTTGACAGAGATGGCGGGATTTTAATGTGAGAATTGTTTAATTTGTAAACTGCCGATACAGGCGGCTTTTGTTTGATCACATTTTGCTTAGTATGTTTGTATGTTTTTCTTTGGAATAAAACTTTTATATATAATTTTTAAAAAAAATAATTAATTAAAAAAAAAAAAAAAAGTAGTCAGGATCGAACCCGGGTCTCTGGCACTTGGGTAAGGCAGTAACTCTACCACTGCGCCACATTTGCAACTCTTTTTAATCTGCTTCTACCACTGTTCCAAGGCAGTGCATTCCAGATCAGAACAAATTGCTGTGTAAAATCTTAATGATTGAATACCCTCCTGAAGAGGTATGACCTCCAGGGTGGGAGGGAGTGAGCTTAGGGTGGACAATTGGCCGAATAGCCACCTTCTGCGTAAATATCTGATATAATTACGCCAATTATTTTATCATTGTGTACTTGGTCTTTTAACTTCCCACTGGGAGGATCAATTACTCCTTACAAAAATACCATCATCGAAACACAATTGATATCTACTCTTGGCCTTCTCTTTTATTGAGAAAACACAAAGTCTCAAGTCTTTTAGTTTAGTTTCATTTAGGAAATAGGAAATACTCTCTTCGGCCCACCGAGTCCAAATTGACCATCGATCACCCGTACAGTAGTTACATGTTATCCTACTGGAGGCAATTCTACAGAAACTACTTGACCCATATACCCGCCACCCTTTGAGTGAAAAATTACCCCCCAGGTTCCTATTAAGTCTTTCCCCCCTCACCTTAAACTACAGCCCTCTTGATTCCTCAACCCTGGTTAAAATCACTCTGTGCATTCACCTTATCTATTCCCCTCGTGATCTTGTACACTTCTATAAGGTCACCCTCAGCCTCCTGCGCTCCAAGGAAAAAGGTCCTAGCCTGCCCAACACCTCTTCTTGTAGCTCAGACCCTCAAGTCCTGGCAACATCCTTGTAAATGGAAAATGATAATCTCTCAAACATCGGATTATGTTGTTTTTAATGGATTAGCTAGCTCAGTTAACCAACTTGGTCAGTGTGGTTGAGTTGTGCCAAAGGCCATGTTTCCGTACTGTATTGTTCAATGACTCTATGTCCCAAGTCTGAAGCCTCACCCATTCCCTCCCTCCAGAGATGCTGTCTGTCTCACTGAGTTACTCCAACACTTTTTGCCCAGCTCCATTTTTAATATCCATATTTCCATATATTAATTTTTTAATCCATATTTAAGGCAGAGATGGATAGATTCTTGATTAGTACGGGTATCAGAGGTTATGGGGAGTAGGCAGGAGAATGGGGTTAGGAGATGGAGATACATCAGCTATAATTGAATGGCGGAGTAGACTTGATGGACCTAATTCTACTCCTATCACTTATAATTTTATGGTCTTACGATCTTGTAATCTTTTCTTCTCCGATGAACAACAAGTATATCATGTATAATAACGTATAATCAAGTATAATGAAGTACATCACGGTTTTGAAATGCAAGCTTGGGAGGGACACCTTGCAACTTTCATTCATCTCTGAAGGAAGTTGTAATGCTGTGAGTCAGAAAACAATTTAATCTGTTTCCAATAAAGTTGGCATGATCTAGGTATGGTGAATGGTTCCAAGAAGACATTTCATTTGCCAATTCTAGGCTAAATTATCAACATTGTATGCAGCCCATTTTCATTTCCTCTACTTTGAGTCATTTCCTAAGCACATTTTCACGAAATTAAACAAAAGTACTTTATGAATAAAAAAAATAGTGCTATCCACATTTGGTATTGGCATTTTCAAGCATCATTTTGCAATGACGACTGCCTGTAATTTCCTGACCAACGTTCATTGTTTGCTTCTCACTAACTTCATCTTTCTCAGTCGTACAATTAGGAAATTAAATGTTTAGTTTAGTATTGTCTAGTTTAGAGACATGGAACAGAGACAGGAAACAGACCCTTTGGTCCACCGACCAGCGATCTCCCCACATTAACACAAGCCTACACACATTAGGAACAATTTACAATTATACCAAGTATATAAACCCAAGCCAATTAATCGCGGGGCTTGGGTCGGCCCGCTGCGGACCTTTCACCGTCCAGGGCAGGCCTGAAATAGGCCGCGGAGTTTTCTCCGCCCGGCGGGGGCTTCAATGTCGGGAGCCACAACTGCCCCGACGTGCAGCGGCAGTGTCTTCACCCCCCCGGATCGCGGGGCTTGGGTCGGCCCGCTGCGGACCTTTCATCGTCCGGCGCGGCCTGGAACGTGGCAACTTCAACAGCCTGACCGCGGGAGAAGACGGCAGGGAAAGAGAAAATACATTCTGGCCTTCCATCACAGTGAGGAGGTGACTGGAGGAGACTCACTGTGATGGATGTTTCATTTTTTGGTTTTGTGTTGGTTTGTGATTGTGTGTGAAATTGTTTATTTTTATTGCTCTATTGCTGGACTGTGGGTGACCTTTCATTTCACTGCACATCTTGTATGTGTATGTGACAAAAAAATTTGACTTGACTTGACTTGTAGGTCTTTGATGTGTGGGAAGAAACTGAAGATCTCGGAGAAAACCCACGTGGAGAACGTACAAACTCCGTACAGACAGCACCCGTAGTCAGGATCGAACCCGGGTCACTGGCGCTGCGCAGGGCGCTGTAAGGCAGCAACTCTACCGCTGCGCCTGCTTGCCAGCCAATGCCTTTATCTTCAGGGATTGGGGTTGGGGTGTCAGTCATCAAGGGGCTGGAGGATGGGATTGAGAGGGAAAGATAGATCAGCCATGATTGAATGGCGTTGTAGACTTGATGGACCGAATGGCCTAATTCTGCTCATCTTTAGACTTATCTTTAATTAAAATAGTAAGAGGGAATCCTTTACTGTGAAACGAGAGATACAGAAGCTACATAGAACAAATGAATGAAACGTATGCAAAAAGCAACGACAACCAAGAAACGATGGAGCCCACAATGGTCCAATGTTGGCTGAGGGGTAGGTATAAGTGGGGTAGGTACGAGTTATACAGACAGGACGACAATGAAACTAGTACGATGACTAGATGACTAGGGTGGGGGAGGGATAGAGAGAGGGGTACGATCACAGGCGTGAAAATGGTTTGGAGTTTTCCTTTATTTTAATTTAAATTAATATTTTAAATCATTTATATCCATTAAATGCATTTTGAATAAAATGTTTGTTTTATTTTTAACGTGAACTAGACCAAGTGGACCTGTTGGGCCCAAACCTCTCCTGCATTGGTGCAGCACCCTCTCCTCCCCCCCCTCCCCCTCCTCTCTCCCCCACTTCCACCCTCCCCCTCTCCCCCTCCCCCTCCCCTCTCCCCCCCTCCTAGCCCCCCCCTAGAATTGTCGCGGCCTAAAATTGTCGCGCTATCGTGTACCCTTTTGGCTGTAGTTCAGGAACAAACAAACAAACAAACAAACGAGAGTTTTAGTATATAGATTATATTTATTCTTTAAACGCATTTCAACAGGTTTTCAATATTTTCAGCATTGGAGACATTTAGGAAGAATTGATAACCTAGGCAACCAGGTCAGTCCGGAGATGGGGTTCAGAGTCCAGATGCCAAGTCAACGATTAAAATCTCTCTCTTTGCTGGACTGTCGAACAGAGAAGCCTGAAGCTCTTCTGATGATTTGAAAGTTAACCTTGAAATCTCAGAATTAATAACTGAAAGTCACTGAAAGTGAGAATGCCATGGTTCAGAAAGAAGATTATTAACTTCATAAATCTACTCAGTGCATTCAACATTTTTTCCTGACATCGATTGAAAGATTGATTGATTGAATTGATTGAAAGATTGATTGATTGAATTGATTGAAAGATGCAGCATGTGTCTTCGGCCCACCGGGTCCACGCCAACCATCACATCACCCGGTATATCGATTAGTAGGCACGGTGCCGCAGCGGTAGAGTTGCTGCCTGACAGGGCCAGGGACCTGGTTTTGATCCTGACCACAGGTGCTGTCTGTCTGTGTGGAGTTTGTACGTTCTCACCCTGACCTGCATGGGTTTTCCCCGGGTGCTCCAGTTTCCTCCCACGCTCCAAAGATATATAGGCCTGTAGGTTAATTGGCTTTCGTAAAATTGTAAATTGTCCCTAGTGTGTGTAGGACAGTGTTAGTGTGCGGGGATTGCTGGTCGGAGCGGACTCGATGGGCTGAAGGGCCTGTTTACAAACCCGGGTCTTTGGTGCTGTAAGGCAGCTACTCTACCCCCGTCCTATCATGTCATAAGGAATAGGAGTAGAATTAGGCCAATCGGCCCATCAAGTCTACTCTGCCATTCAATCATGGCAGATCTATCTCTCCCTCCTTGCCCCATTCTCCTGCCTTCTCCCCATAACCTCTGACACCTGTACTAATCAAGAATCTATCTATCTCTGCCTTAAAAAAGTCCACTGATTTGGCCTCCCGTCTGCGGCAAAGAATTCCACAGTTTTACCACCCTCTGACTAAAGAAATTTCTTCTCATCTTCTTCCTAAAAGAACGTCCTTTAATTCTGAGGCTATGACCTCTAGTCCTAGACTCTCCCACTGGTGCAAAAAAATAATTTCACAGTAAGTCGGTACATGTGACAGAAAAGTACAATTGAGCCTTTGGTTTATTATTGTTAGATGAACCAAGATGCAGTGAAACACTTTGTATTGTCTTCTATCTAGGCAAATCATACCATACCTGAATCATAATCAAATCATACTTGCAAATCATACTTGCAAAAAGAGCAAAAAGAGAAAGGATACTGAGTGCAGAATATAAAGTTACAGTTATAGAGAAAGTACAGACAAAATATAAAAGGACTGGACAAGTTAGGTGCAGGAAAAATGTTCCCAATGTTGGGGGAGTCCAGAACCAGGGGCCACAGTCTAAGAATAAAGGGGAGGCCATTTAAAACTGAGGTGAGAAGAAACTTTTTCACCCAGAGAGTTGTGAATTTGGGGAATTCTCTGCCACAGAAGGTAGTGGAGGCCAATTCACCAGATGAATTTAAAAGAGAGTTAGATAGAGATCTAGGAGCTAGTGGAACCAAGGGATATGGGGAGAAGGCAGGCACAGGTTACTGATTGTGGATGATCAGCCATGATCACAATGACTGGCAGTGCTGGCTCGTGGGTCCTAATGACCTCCTCCTGCTCCTGTTTTCTATGTTTCTAAAATGAAGTACTGTAGTCATTTGCAATTTCCAGGCCCCAGTCCCATATCAATACGAAATGTGAAACCCTGGCCACTCCCTCTTCTCCCCTCTCCCATTGGGCAAAAACGTATAGAAGTGTGAAAACGTGCACACCTCCAGATTCGGAGACAGTTTCTTCCCAGCTGTTTTTGGGCAACTGAACCACCCTACCACAACTAAAGAGCAGTCCTGAACTGCTATTTAACATTGGTGACCCTCGGATGATCTTTGATTGGACTTTACTGGCTTTACCTTGTACTAAACGTTATTCCTTCATCACGTATCTGTACACTGTAAATGGCTTGGTTGTATTCATGTATTATCTTTCCGTTGATGGGTTAACATGCAACAAAAGCTTCTCACTGTACACGTGAGAATAAACTAAACTGAAACTGAACTCTCATGGAGCTTCAGGAAACTGGTGCTTAAAATAGGAACTATGAGATACCCATTGTTGTGCTTTTCAAAGTAGAAGCAGATAAGGTAAAGTAGAGGCTATAAGGTAACTATCATCGGGTCCAAAGAAGCTGGACACCACTTGTTGCAGACCAACCAAGACCCAATTGATGAGTTGATGGGGATCCATCACATTCAAACACACAATTAAAAATGGGTACAAGAAAACCTAGTGCTCTCATAAAGCAACACCCATAAGGTTTAGTTTAGTTTAGTTTAGAGATACAGCGCAGAAACAGGCCCTTCGGCCCACCGGGTCCGAGCCGACCAGCGATCCCTGCACATTAGCACTATCCTACACCCACTAGGGGACAATTTTTACGTTTACCAACCCAATTAACCTACAAACCTGTACGTCTTTGGAGCGTGGGAGGAAACCGAAGACCTCAGAGAAAACCCACGCAGGTCCGTTGCAGAGTCAGACAGCGTCCGTAGTCGGGATCGAACCCGGGTCTCCGGCGCTGCATTCGCTGCAAGGCAGCAACTCTACCGCTGCGCCACTGTTCCGGTGTAGAAAGGAACTGCAGATGCTGGTTTACACCGAAGATAGACACAAAATGCCGGAGTAATTCAGCGGGACAGGCAGCATCTCTGGAGAGGAATGGGTGACGCTTTGGGTCGAGACCCTCCTTCAGACTGAGAGTCAGGGGCGAGATACCATATCTCTAGAGTACCTCTCCACTGACTCTGAAAAAGGGTCTCAACCTGAAACGTCACCCATTCCTTCTATCCAGGAACACCCATAAGGTGATTTATTTACATACTAAACTGCCTTACAGCATAGAGTCATTACATTATATTTCAGGTTAGTATGTACGATCAAGGTATTCGATATCAGTTTATTCTATATTTCATATTTTTAATATAGTAATAAAATGGATTTTATGGACATGCAGTAACAATGTGGTAATTATGTAACAATGTTTTTATTATTTTCTCAGAAGGTGTGTTTCTTTAAGAAGTAATTTGAGCATAGGTTTATTGTTAATCTTACCCAAGGCTCTCTTTGTGACTTAATGTCAACGTTTGAAGCAGAACATTTGACCCCATACTCAACACTTAAGGGCGATGCATTGGCGCAGTGGTAGTGTTACTGCCTTGCAGCGCTTACAGCGCCAGAGACCCGTGTTCAACCCTGGCTACGGGTGCTGTCTGTACGGAGTTTGTACGTTCTCCCCGTGGCCATTGAGGGCGTGCAACCTAGGTTTACTAGGTTAATTCCCGGAATGGCGGGACTGTCATATGTTGAAAGACTGGAGCGACTAGGCTTGTGTACACTGGAATTTAGAAGGATGAGAGGGGATCTTATCGAAACGTATAAGATTATTAAGGGGTTGGACACGTTAGAGGCTGGAAACATGTTCCCAATGTTGGGGGAGTCCAGAACAAGGGGCCACAGTTTAAGAATAAGGGGTAGGCCATTTAGAACGGAGATGAGGAAAAACCTTATCAGTCAGAGAGTTGTGAATCTGTGGAATACTCTGCCTCAGAAGGCAGTGGAGGCCAATTCTCTGAATGCATTCAAGAGAGAGCTAGATAGAGCTCTTAAGGATAGCGGAGTCAGGGGGTATGGGGAGAAGGCAGGAACGGGGTACTGATTGAGAATGATCAGCCATGATCACATTGAATGGCGGTGCTGGCTCGAAGGGCCGAATGGCCTACTCCTGCACCTATTGTGTATTGTCTATTGGCCATATGGGTTTTCTCCGAGATCTTCAGTTTCCTCCCACACTCGAAAGACTGTAGAGGTTTGTAGGTTAATTGGCGTGGTATAAATGTAAAATGTTGTCCCTCGTGTAGGATAGTGTTAATAAGTGGGGATCGCTGGTCGGTGCGGACTCGGTGTGCCGAAGGGCCTGTTCTGAACTTAACTAGTTGCACTGTATCTCTGAACTTAACTAGTTGCAGGAAAGATGATACAAGAAATTAAAACTCCTCTTCTGGTGGGAAGTATGTTTTAGAGTCACAGCAGACAGAAGCAGGCCCTTCGGCCCAACTCATCTATGCTGACCATAGTCTCTCACATAGTTCAATGTGCAAGTTTACATTCAGTTCAGAAAATAATTTATTAGTATCTAACAAAATTCCAGAAATAGGATTATTCCTTTAATAACAATTTAGATTTTGATTAAGTATTGTAAATGTATTTTAAACATTATATTTTTCTTTGATTAGAACAGTTTTATCATTTTTCTGGGTTTTCACAATTTATAAGTTCATGTTATAGGATCAGAATTAGGTCATTCAGCCTATCAAGTCTACTCCACCATTCAATCATGGCTAATCTATCTTTCTTTCTCAATACCATTCTGCTGCCTTCTCCCCATAACCCCTGACACCCATTTTAATCAAGAAACATGATGAGAAATGAAGTATTTAATATCACTACGTAATAAAATGGAATTGGAAATGCTGGTTTATACCAAAGATAGACACAAAATGGTCAGGCACCATCTCTGGAAAAAAATGGATAGGTGATGTTTTGGGTCGGGACACAGGTTCAGACTCAATGTGCCTATTTATGTAATCTTATTGATGGATCAGTACTTGCTTGAAGCCCATATATAGACCTGAACACTGTTTAATAGCCACACGTATAGTAATGGAAACCGTTCCAAAATATGTTATTGTTGCTTGTCAGCGTATCCTTCCTACTTTAAACACAAACGAGCCAGCATACCTATCAAACTAGCTTCCAAAATGAACGGTGGAAGAAAAAGTTAAAAAAACATCACCTAATCATTTGGACGAAAGATTTACCTGGAAAATGTTAAAAACAAAAGTAAGAAAGAAAAGTGTTGCCAAGAGGAGGAAATTAAGACTTTTGTTATTGTCTATAGTTAATTAAAATTGCATTCAAGACAAGAATTGAGTCATAAGTCGAGAGTATTTAGTTGTCATATGTACCAACAATGGAACAGAGATTCTTATTTGCAGTAACATAACAAGCTTGTAAATGCAATATATACAGATAATATATAATAAACCCAAAACATTAATAACCTTAATACCAGTGTAAAAAACCCACAGTCCCTATTGCAATTAAAGCCTGTCCATAGCAGTTCATGGATGAGGTTAGTCTACTGTAGTGTTTAGACTTTAGGCTTTCGAGATACAGTGCGGAAACAGGCCCTTCGGCCCACCAAGTACTTGCTGACCAGTGATTACCCCGTACACTAACCTACACACACTAGGGACAATTTTACGATTTTTACAATTTTTACCGAAGCCAAATTAACCTACAAACCTATACGTCTTTGTGGGAGGAAACCTCTGTGTGGGAGGAAACCGGAGCACCTGGAGAAAACCCACGCGGTCACAGAGAGAACTAACAAACCCCATGCAGCCAACATCTGTTGTCAGGGTCGAACCCGGGTCTCAGGCACTGTAAGACAGCAACTCTACAGTTACGTGACTGCACTGCCCTAAAAGTTCCCAAGAAAAAGTTTATTTCACAAGCTCAGGATTCATCTTACAATAGTAATTTAGAAGGATTTAAAATTATTAAGGGGTTGGACACGTTAGAGGCAGGAAACATGTTCCCAATGTTGGGGGAGTCCAGAACCAGGGGCCACAGTTTAAGAATAAGGGATAGGCCATTTAGAACAGAGATGAGGAAAAACTTTTTTAGTCAGAGAGTTGTGAATCTGTGGAATTCTCTGCCTCAGAAGGGCAGTGGAGGCCAATTCTCTGAATACATTCAAGAGAGAGCTAGATAGAGCTCTTAAGGATAGCGGAGTCAGGAGGTATGGGGAGAAGGCAGGAACGGGGTACTGATTGAGAATGATCAGCCATGATCACATTGAATGGCGGTGCTGGCTCGAAGGGCCGAATGGCCTTCTCCTGCACGTATTTTCTATTGTCTATTGTCTATTGTAATGGCTCTCCATTATATGTTTCAAAAATAAGTTGAAAAGGAATTATGGGATTCTTATACCATTTACACCTGACCCTGGAACAAATTGCGTTGAGATATGTAGAGACTAATTTGCTCTAAGGAGCATTCAAGGTAAATTAGATATATTGCTGAGGACCAAATTGTTTTTTGATATTGGATAGCAAAGTAACATGGTGTATGGAAAATGAACAAAACATAGATATTTCTGGTAGCCCAATTAGTATAAAATATACAGGGAGGTATTTGTGATTAATTTGCGTAAAAAAAGTTTATCAAAATGAAACCTGATAATAGAATTGTGTAAGGTATTTAGGCATGACCATATTTTTCATTAAGATGTCTCAATGATTTATGTGCCTTATTCTGCTAACCGATCCATTTCTTTGCATTGCTATAGTGGGAACAAATTATCAACCAAACTAGGCAAGCGTAATATTGCTTTTATTAGAGATTCTCTAGTAAAACACTTCAAACATGCTTAAAATATAGAAACAGGCCATTCAGCCCCACAGGGCCTTGCCAGTTCATGAATTCACAAGTTCTAGGGGCTATTCGGCCCGTCTCTTTTTTGCTCTGGTTTATTTTCACCCACATGTTTAGACCCTAATGGTGTACCCTTAGTGTTTTGATGTGTTAATGCTTTATTCTTAATTGTTAACTGTATGTTTTGTGTTGTCATTTGTGAGCGGAGCACCAAGGCACATTCCTTGTATATGCATACTTGGCCAATAAACTTATTCATTCATTCAAGTCTACTCCACCATTCAATCATGGCTGATCTATCTTTCCCTCTCAACCCCATTCCCCTGCCTTCTCCCCATAACCTCATGACACCAACACTAACCAAGAATCTGTCAATCCCTGCTTTAAAAATACTCAGTGACTTAGCCTCCACAGACGTCTGAATGACGCAATGAATTCCACAGATTCACCACCCTCTGACCAAAGAAATTTCTCCTCATCTCCTTTCTAAAGGTACGTCCTTTTATTCGTAAGGCTATGGCCTCTGGTCCTAGACTCTCCCACTAGTGGAAACATCCTTTCAACATTCACTCTATCCAGGCTTTTCACTATTCGGTAAGTTTCAATGAGGTCCCCCTTTGTTCAATGAGTTCATTGGCATCCTCCCAGCTTTCCTTAACAAAGACATACACAAAATGCTGGAGTAACTCAGCGGCTCCGGCAGCATCTCTGGACAGAAGGAATGGGTGACGTTTCGGGTCGAGACCCTTCTTCATACTCTAGGCCTTATCAAGACTGCTCCAACAGATCCTTCTGTTACTTTCCCCACCACACTCTTCCAGGCACTCCCCGACTTAAGTAATAGGCGACTTGTGCAAACCCGCGTTGATGTAAACAATTCTTTAAGCCCGCTGCTTAACTTCTGCGTTGCGCGTCTCGGTAGCAGTGCGCCACTGCGGTCACACGCGGCTGTTTCCACAGTCAGCCGTTCTGACGGATTGAGGTTCTGGGAATTTATGGGTTGCCGCTGAGGCCTGAGATCAAGTGACTATCTTCCACTTATTCATACATCGGCAGCATAGGGGCGGCACAATTAGAGTCATAGAGTCATACAGCACGGAAACAGACCATTCGGCCCGACCTGTCCGTGCTGACCAAAATGCTCACTCTCAGCTACTCCCGCTTGTCTGTGTTTGGCCCATAACCCTCCAAAACTTTCCGATCCATGTTCATGTCCAAGAGTCTTTTAAATGTTGTTATAGTCCCTGCCTCAACGACCTCCTCTGGCAGCTCATTCCATACACCCACCTCCCGGCACAGTGGCACAGCAGTAGAGTCGCTGCCTTGCAGCGCCAGAGACCCGGGTTCGATCCGTAGTAGGGGTGCTGGCTGTATGGAGTTTGTACGTTCTCCCTAGGACCGCGCTTTTTTCTCCAGGTGCTCCGGTTTCCTCCCACATCCCAAAGGGGTGTAGGTTTGTAGGTTAATTGGCTTCTGTAAATTTCCCCTAGTGCATAGGAATTTTTTGATATAGATTTAGAGATACAGCGCGGAAACAGGCCCTTCGGCCCACCGGGTCCGCGCCGCCCAGCGATCCCCGCACATTAACACTATCCTACACACACTAGGGACATTTTAAAAAAAAACATTTACCCAGTCAATTAACCTACTTACCTGTACGTCTTTGGAATGTGGGAGGAAACCGAAGATCTCGGAGAAAACCCACGCAGGTCACGGGGAGATCGTACAAACTCCGTACAGACGGCGCCCGTAGTCAGGACCAAACCTGAGTCTCCGGCGCTGCATTCGCTGTAAGGTAGCAACTCTACAGCTGCGCCACCGTGCCGGATAGGACTGATGTATGGTTAATAGCTGGTCGGCACAAGCTCAGAGGCACAAATGCCCTGTTTCCACTGTGTATTGCTAACCTAAACTAAACTAAACATCATTAAGCACAGCAATGGAAGTGGTCTGAGTAGTTCTTTTTAACTAGTGACAAACTGAGACAAATTATATTGACTGAAGACGTACATTGCTACGATGAGTAAACACACCAGATGGTGCTGGTGAGAATTATTTTCAAAAGGCAACCTTTCATTGCAACTGCAAATTGAGAAACAGGAGATGTATATGAATTACCTTAGCCATACTGCACTGAGATATAAGCTTGATCCATGTCCTGATACACTTAATTGCTTTGGCTGACTTAAATCTAATTCTGAATTAATCTAAGTCTGAAGAAGGGTCTCGACCCGAAACGTCACCCATTCCTTCTCTCCAGAGATGCCGCCTGTCCCGCTGAGTTACTCCAGCATTTTGTGTCCATCTTCGGTTTAAACCAGCATCTGCAGTTCCTTCCCACACATTAAATCTATCCATATTGGGCAGCACAGTGGCACACTTGTAGAGCTGCTTCCTCACAGCGCCAGTGTCCCAGGTTCGACCCTGACCTCGGGTGCTGCCTGTGCGGAGTTTGCACACTCTCCCTTTTAACCGGGTGCTCTGGTTTCCTCCCACATCCCAAAGACGTGTGGGTTCGGGGGTTAATCGCCCCTGTGTGGATTGCCCCTCATGTGTAGGGAGCGGATGACAAATTGGGACTACATAGTGTGAACGACGGTCAGCGTGGGCTCAGTGGGCCGAAGGGCCTGTTTCCAAGCTGTATCTCTAAACTAAAACAATATCAGATCTAAAATTAACAGCTGGCGAACCATCAATTAGTGAGATGTGTTCCCAACTCCCATCAACTTTGCGTGAGCGAGTGTTTTCGACCTTCAACCTTTAATGGGCTTGGGCCAAATTTTCAAACTCTGATTCACCAGTGTTACGCTTGCAGTCAACAGAACTAATTTCTCACTGACTACCCGATCAGTTCTTGCTGCCATTAACTCTTCTGCCAGATCACCACTGAACTTTGTACAATCCAGGAAGCTAGCAAATGTCATCACTCTCTGTACTTTAACTCTTGACATTTGGACTTCATTCTGAATTCCTTCTCAGGTCAACGCATCCTTCAGCGTTTGATAGCACTGGGCCTGTACTCGCTGGAGTTTAGAGGAACATTGAAACATACAGTTTTGTGAAAGGCTTGGATAGAGTGGATGTGGAGAGATGTTTCCACTAGTGGGAGAGTTCAGGACTAGAAGTCTTAGCCTCAGAATAAAAGGATGCTCTTTTAGGAAGGGGATGAGGTGAAATATCTTCTGACAGAAGGCTACGGAGGCCAAGTCAGTAGATATTTTGAAGGCAGCGATAGATAGAATCTTGATTAGTACAGGTGTCAGAGGTTAGGGGGGAGAAGGCAGGAGAATGGGATTCAGAGGGAGAGATAGATCAGCCATGATTGAATGGCAGAGTAGACTTGATGGGCCGAATGGCCTAATACTACCCCTATTCCTTATGACATTATGACCTTGTAAGGGGTAAGATGCATTTGGTGGATTGGATGACGTTTGTTTCCTGTTGTTCAAAAACCTTTTCTTTTCTAAGCTTTCTTCTTTTCTAACACGCCAGACATCCTACTCTTTGCCTCCAGATATTATTGAATGTTCATTTTTTTCCCTCTTCAATTTCAGGAACATTAATATAAATGAATGTTCTTATTGTTATTGGCATGCATTTCTATCCCCCTTGAGAAACTTAATTTTAAGAACGACATATTTTTTGCTTTCAAGGCACACGAGGAACAAGACACGTATTATCATTTTATCATGTGCGGAGGGAAGGGATTTAGTATCGTGACCTTTGTTCCAATTTTATACGAAGAACCAACAGTATTCCGTAGTCAAGGATAAAGAGAGTGGTGCTGAATTTGCTTCGTGTTATTTCCATGGCATATGCATAAGGTCATAAGTAATATCAGCAGAATTAATCAATTTGGCCCTTCAAATCGACTCTGCCATTCAATCATGGCTGATCTATCTTTCCCTCTCAACTCCATTCTCCCTCCTTCCCCCCATAACCCCTGACACCCATAGTGATCAAGAATCTGTGCATGTTGCAGTCTCGTTTAGTTTAGAGATACAGCGTGGAAACAGGCCCTTTCGGCCCACCAGCACATTAACGCTATCCTATACCCACGAGGGACATTTTTTACATTTACCAAGCCAATTAACCTAAATACGTGTATGTCTTTGGAGTGTGGGAGGAAACCGAAGATCTCGGAGAAAACCCACGTGGTCACGGGGAGATCGTACAAACTCCGTACAGACAGCACCCGTAGCTGGGATCGAACCCGAGTCTCCAGCGCTGCAATCGCTGTAAGGCAGCAACTCTACCGCTGCGCCACCGTGCCACCCTTATGTGTAGGAAGGAACTGCAGATGCTGGTTTAAACTGAAGATGGACACAAAAAGCTGGAGTAACTCAGCAAGTCAGGCAGCTTCTCTCGAGAAACGGAATAGGTGACGTTTCAGGTCAAGACCCTTCTTCAGAGTTCTTTAGTATAGTTTAGTTTATTAAACATCGCTGAAGTCTCACCTGTTCAGTACTGCCTTCAACCACTGAAGGTCACCTCACCTTCTGTCTCCTTTCTCTGTTCGTTTACTTATTTACTTATTTACTTATTTATCTATTTATTCATTTCCCTATGTTCTCTAAATCTCTGTAAAGCGTCTTTGAGTATATGAAAAGCGCTATATAAATAAAATGCATTATTATTGTCACGTGAGCCGAGGTTTTTGTTGCATGCTAATTCAGTGCAGGATAAAGTCCTGCAGTAAATGTCACGCCGTCTCTGACCAGTTTTTGCATTTATTTATTAAAAAGAACTGACAGACACTTGCGATATTGGGTAGTTGATCCCTGTCCAAATATCACCAAGCACATCGGGAGTGGTAACTCATTGTCCAGATTTTCGGATTGTTGCTGCCACTGAAAATCAATTTATTTCCACTCTAAAACACAGCCTGTTGGCTTAAAAGGCCGCTTGGGGATAAAGCTGCCTGCGCTGCAGTGATAAAGAGTTTGCAAAATGCCTTTCGCTGGGCGTGCATGCCTCAGCTGCTCAGCGTGAACTGACCTCGGAGGTAGTAAAAGGTCACAAAATGCTGGTGTAACTCAGTGGGTCAGGCAACGTCTCTGGAGAACATGGATAGGTGACGTTTCAGGTAGGGACCCTTCTTCAGTCTGAAGAATTTCTCCTTGAATAGGGTCATGAATCTTTGGAATACCCGTCCCTGGAGAACTGTGGAGATGAAGTCACGAAATATATTCCAGGAGGAGCAGAACAGGCATTTGAAGTCTTTGTGTGTAAAAGCTACCCCTCAAGTTCCTATTCAATCCAGGTGCCCCTTCACCTTAAACCTATGTCCTCTGGTCAATAGACAATAGACAATAGGTGCAGGAGGAGGCCATTCGGCCCTTCGAGCCAGCACCGCCATTCAATGCGATCATGGCTGATCCTTCTCGATTCCCCTACTCTGGGCAAGAGACTGACCATCTACCCGATCTGATTTTGTACGCCTCTTTGAGGTCACAACCTCTTCCTCCTGCTGTTCTTTTAAAGTTTAACAGACATTCAATTTTTATTTTTCAGAATAGAATGGCATTTATTTTTCCCAGTGAACCAGATAAGATTAAAGGGAGTGCAGGAAATGAGACTCCATGGTTTGTTTGGGAAACAGAACGAGTAAATTTCAAAGGAATACAGCTAACAGAACATGTGGAACTGGGGTCACAGGAACTGGTGGGTGTATGGAGAGCCGGGAGATCAGGGACCACAGTGTGAGTGTATTGTTAGCCTGGCAGACAGCATCAGGCGAGCCAAATGCCAAATGCATTGATATCTGAAATTAGCAGTTTTTTGGAGTATTGCTCCATTAATTAAATGATACATATACTGCACAACAGCCCATCAAGTCAGTGCTAGTTTTGACAGGGCAATCCCTTACCCCTTGCTTTTCTGACAGGATGGTTAAATTACTGTGCTACCCCCAAAATACTTATTATTACAATGGAGAAAATCTAACAGCCAATTTGAACACAACAGGCTTCCTTCCGTATTCATTAAGCTGAAAATGGCCAAATCAATGCTTTAATTATTAATAGACAGTGCTGAACTTTTCGTAATCATTAGGGGAGGGCACCAGTGAATGGGGAATTAGGGGAGGGCACACAATAAACCCTATCACCCCAGAGTTGGGATATCGGAGGGGGTGCCAAGTGAGTGAGAGACAGAAGGAGAGAGAAAGAGAGACAAAAGGAGAGAGAGAGAGAGAGAGAGAGAGAGAGAGAGAGAGAGAGAGAGAGAGAGAGAGACAGAAAAAGAGAGAGAGAAAAATATAGTGTGACTGTGAAAAGGAGAGGAGAGAGAGAGAGAGAGAGAGAGACAGAAAAAGAGAGAGAGAAATATAGTGTGACTGTGAAAAGGAGAGGACAGAGAGAGAGAGAGAGAGAGAGAGAGAGAGAGAGAGAGAGAGAGAGAGAGAGAGAGAATTGAGTGTTAGTGAGAGAGAGAGAGAGAGAGAGAGAGAGATGGAATGTGTTATCGAGAGAGATGGAGTGTTAGTGACAGCGATAGATTAGGTGTGTCAGTGAGAGAGAGATGAAGTGTATCAGTGAGAGAGAGATGGAGTGTGTGAATGAGACCGATGGAGAGTGTGTTAGTGAGAGAGAGATGGAATGTGTTAGTGAGAGAGAGAGAGAGCCTGGAGTGTGCTGGAGTGTGAGTTTGATCTATACTCTGCTTTTCACCACGATCAATTGTGATCATCTCACCAAACATGTCAACTAGAATAGTGACAATCAGAAGAGTAAAAATCTAATGTGGTTGAAGTCCACAAGTTATCAGCTTGGCATTGGAAGTGACCCCCAGTCAGTTATTATCCGTTTTCCGACAGTACAATCTGGACAACAGGCGTGAAGGCTGCGTTAACAATCTTGACGTCCTTCAAGATCACGTTTAATTGAGTACCTGCAATGAGAGAATGACTCAAAGGCAGGTGGAGAGACTATTGTCAACATGAATGGGCATCGACCGCTCATAGTACGTGGGCTGAAAGTTGAAATGGCAAGGAATCCAATTCACAATGATATCTTTTGACAACTCATCATCATCATCATCATCATATATATACAACCGGAAACAGGCCTTTTCGGCCCTCCAAGTCCGTGTCGCCCAGCGATCCCCGTACATTAACACTATCCTACACCCACTAGGGACAATTTTTACATTTACCCAGCCAATTAACCTACATACCTGTACGTCTTTGGACTGCAAAGCTGCAAAGCTTCTGGATTTTTAATCAGAACTTTAGCACGTCACCTTTCCACGAGCATTGAAGAGGTGTGGAGTGGCTGCTCTTAAGCCAAGGAAAAACATAATAACTGTGGAACAAGTGGGTGAACATCAACAAGCGCTCACTCCCAAACTGCTAAAAGGAACGCTGAGAATAAGTTTAGTTTTGATATACAGCGCGGAAACAGGCCCTTTGACCCACCGAGTCCGCACCAACCAGCGATCCCCGCACATTAACACTAGGGACAATTTACACTTATACCAAGCCAATCAACCTACAGACCTTAACATCTTCGGAGTGTGGGAGGAAACCGAAGATCTCGGAGAAAACCCACGCAGTCACGGGGAGAACGTACAAACTCCGTACAGACGGCGCCCGTAGTTGGGATTGAACCCGGGTCTCCGGTGCTGCAAGCGCTGTAAAGCAGCAACTCTACCGCTGCGCCACCGTGCCGCAGGGTCTTCTGCCGCCAGCCCTAGGGTACTCAAGCCAGTTGTGCTGAGTACTCCAGCAATATCTTCAACCTGAGCCTGAGCCTGGAGAGGGTTCCTGTGATGTGGAAGACAGGCCAGATCTTCCAGCTGTACTTGATGTCCATCTCTGAACAGCCTGAAAATCGGAGAGTCTTGTTTTACAGAGGTGTTTGGGAGGGGCCGTGACAAGGACCACTGCATCATTCTCTAGATCCTCTTCGCAAATCCACACTCTGTGAAGAGGTGGGCAGCCGTTGCACTCTCTGTAGCAGCCATCCGAAGAGCATGTTGTAACTCCAACAAGCTTTACAGCACTTGCACATGACAGTCCTCAGAGACCAGTGCCTGATCACAGTTGCCCTTCTGCTGAGTAACGGTGCTTGTGATTCACATACCAGCCTGTGAACAAGGCAACAGTATTCCATTGTTCAGTTTAGTTTAGAGGTACACCGCGGAAACAGGCCCTTCGGCCCACCGAGTCCGCACCGGCCAGCGATCCCTGCACATTAACACACTAGGGACAATTTACACATTCACCAAGCCAGGTCTTTGGAGTGTGGGAGGAAACTGAAGATCTCGGAAAAATCCCCACGTGGTCATGGGGAGAATGTACAGAAAAGTCTATGCAGCCAGCACCCATAGTCAGGATCGAACCCGGGACTCTGGCGTTGCAAGCGTTGTGAGGCAGCAACTCTACCACTGCGCCACCGTGACGCCCTTAAATACCATTGTTCTCAAATCCCATTCCAACTCTTGTGGGCTCAGCAAAACCTCTTGGCCAACTTGCACCCTATTTTCATACCTGCTGGATTAGTCTCTCAACTAAAATCATTAATCCACCCATGCGCAAATGAGAAGAAGATAGTGCTATTTAAAAAAAAATAGAAATGTTATTGTCACAATTACACCAGCAAATTATTTTCCTTTAACATAGTTCAGTTTCGTCTAGTTTAGTTGATAGTTGAGTTGAGTTGAGTTTAGTTTAATGATGTAGGCTCTTCCACCCACTGAGTCTATGCTGACCAGCGATCACTAGCACACCAGTTCGATCACGTAATTTACAGGGCTCAATTAACCTGCAAAACATGCACGTCTTTGGAAAGTGGGAGGAAACTGGAGCACCCGGAGAAAGCCCACGCGGTCACAGAGAGAATGTACTAACTCCATACAGGCAGCGTCCATAGTCTGGATCGAACCCAGGCCTCTGGCGCAGTAAGGCAGCAACTCTACAGCTGTGCCACCGTGCCACCTCTATGAAGTACATGAAGTTATGAAGTACAAATATATGTTACAATTCTGGCCATTATCAGTGCTTCGAATGGAGACGAGGAAAAACTTTTTCAGTCAGAGAGTTGTGAATCTGTGGAATTCTCTGCCTCAGAAGGCAGTGGAGGCTAATTCTCTGAATGCATTCAAGAGAGAGCTAGATAGAGCTCTCAAGGATAGCGGAGTCAGGGGGTATGGGGAGAAGGCAGGAACGGGGTACTGATTGAGAATGATCAGCCATGATCACATTGAATGGCGGTGCTGGCTCGAAGGGCCGAATGGCCTCCTCCTGCACTTATTGTCTATTGTCTATTGTCTATTATCCTGCACACGGTTTACAATTTACAATTTCACCAAAGGCAATTAAAGATGCACGTCCTTGGAGTGTGGGAGGAAATTGGAGCACCCACAGAAAACCCATGGGGAGAACATGCAAACTCCACACAGACAGCAACCTGGTCAGGATGAACCTGGGTATCTGGTGCTGTAAGGCAGCAGCTCTACCACTGCACCCCATAGTTAGTTCAGAGGTACAGCATGTAAACAGGCCCTTTGGCCCATGGAATCCACACCAGCTATTGATCACCCGATCACATTAGTACTGTCTAATGCTTTGACATGGAAACAACCAGTGCTTTTAATTTCTTTTGGTTTAGTTTAGAGATACAGCGTGGAAACGGGCCCTTCGGCCCCCTGAGTTCATGACGACCAGCGATCCCCGTATACTAACACTATCCTACACACTAGGAACAATTTACAATTTAAAAAAACTGAAGCCAAAGTAGGTAACAAACCTGTACATCTTTGGTATGTGGGACAAAACCGGAGCACCCGGAGAAAACCCACGTGGTCACAGGGAGAACATACAAACTCTGTATAGACAGCACCCGTAGTTGGGATTGAACCCCGGTTTCTGGTGCTGTAAGGCAGCAACTCCACCACTGCCCCAATTCTCAGTCCTGGGGTAAATTATGATTTGTTGTTATAATATGTCATTTATAACTTGGCAGAGAGAGAGATGGCGCTGCTGTCTGCATGGCATCGCTGGTCAGAGCTGAGTGTGAGACAGACTCAAACTGTCCTGCTGTTTCGGAGTAATCTCTTTCCTCCCCTCACAACATTTCCAACTGACTGCAGAAACAAAATCTAATTTGGCACTCGGCCTGCCCAACAGACTAACAGACAATGATTCTGGAGAAAATTAATGTGCATGATTTGACACTCCATAAATAAACAGTCAGTTTATCTTAACCTGGTTATTATTTTATCATACGACCATATAAATGAGTAAAAGGAGAAAGGTTCTCAGCCCCTGGAGTCTGGTCCATCAATAGACAATAGACAATAGACAATAGGTGAAGGAGGAGGCCATTCGGCCCTTCGAGCCAGCACACCGCCATTCACTATGATCATGGCTGATCATCCACAATCAGTACCCCGTTCCTGCCATCTCCCCATATCCCCTGACTCCACTATCTTTAAGAGCTCTATCTAACTCTCTCTTGAAAGCATCCAGAGATTTGGCCTCCATTGCCTTCTGAGGTGGAGAATTCCATTAGTTAAGAAATCGTTAGGTAAGATCACAGTTGAGCAGATTGTAAAAACGCCACCCTTTACATTTCTTTGGTTATCAAGAATCTATCTACCTCTGACTTTAAAATATTCAGACTCTGCTTTCATTGCTATTTAAGGAAAATATTTCAAATGCCTCATCCCATAGGGCGGCACAGTGACGCAGCGGCATTGCTGCCTTATAGCGCCAGAGACTCGTGTTCCACCCTGACTACTGGTGGTGTCTGTGTGGAGTTTGTACGTTCTCCCCGTGACCTGGGTGGGTTTCCTCCCACACTCCAAAGACATACAGGTTTGTAATTGGTAAAATTGTAAATTGTCCCGAGTGTGCGTAGGATAATGTTAGTGTGCGGGGATCACTGGTTGGCATGGACTCGGTGGGCCGAAGGGCCTGTTTCCACGCTGTATCTCTAAACTAAACTAATCATTGGGTTGAGTCCCAAGCTGACAGGATTAGTGCATACCACAGAAACATTGTACCATGGAGGGTGGTTTCTCTTAGACGTAGACCTTAAATTGAGACCTTTTAATCCTGTTGGATAAATAGTAACATCATGTTTATTATTGAACTAATATCCAGAGGTGTCTCTTATTAATTTGAATTGTAAATAGTCCCTAGCATGTGTAGGATAGTGCAAGCGTGCGGGGTGATCGATGGTCGGCACGGTCTTGGTGGGCCGAAGGGCCTGTTTCCGCGCTGTATCTCTAAACTAAACTAAACTAAACTAAATTAAACTCAATTAAACTAATCTCTTACTTAAATTGGAGAACCTTTATTTTTTGAACATTAATGACTAGCCTTGCATTCTCCACCAGGCAATATCCTCTTCACATCCACCATCAACACCGACACCCTGGGTTCGATCTTGACTCCGGGTGCTGTCTGAATGAAAGTGTGAAAAAGTTAGCCCTCAGTTTCCTATTAAATCTTTTCCAGTTCTCCTTAAACCTATGTCCTCTGCTCGGACAGGTTGTGAGTTTGTCTCTTTTCCCTCTGCCATTCCTCTCAATTTAGATAGTATGCTTCCATTTTTAATGTTTCCTATCAATGGGGTCAATTTGACACTTTCCCACATTGTCCTCCATTTGCCAACTATCTCAATAATATCTCCATGTAGCTTCCTTTTGTCCTCTACACAACTCACTTTGATGCCAAGCCAAGACCTCTGTCTAACACCTCGAAGTGTCTCTGGAATGACTACCAAACCTTATTTACTTATTTTTACACTCCGGGTTCATTTTTAATACTACAATGCTTAAACACGAAATTCTGCAACCTGGCATTTTCCTATTTGCACCACCTATTTTACTGAAGAAGGATCTCGACCCGAAACGTAACCTCTATTCCTTTTCACCAGAGATGCTGCCTGACCCGCTGAGTTACTCCTGTATTTTGTATCTATCTTCGGTGTAAGCCAGCATCTGCAGTTCCTTCCTATGTACTTCTGTACAGTTTTATTGTACTCAATATAGTATGATTTGACTGGGGAGCATGCAAAGCAAAATTACATTTATGTAAAGAGCTTCATATTTTATATGATTATTTTTGCAACTTCAAGCCCTTTCGACTGATTTGTAGTCTCTATCTCTTCCTGCTACAACGCGATTATCATTTCCCACACCACTCCTTTCCTTTTTCCTCAGTTGCTATAATTGCCAGCTCAGGTAGTGAGCAAGCATCGTATCCGAAATGCTCTTTTGTTCTGGCTTGTAGTCAGGATAAGGCAGATTCTATCAAGGCCACATTTATAATGTAACATAGTGATGAGGCACCATATCTCTTTTCTTTCACAGTGTAATAGCTTGCTAGGCTATTTCGGGGGCCATGAAGGCAAGCAGAGAATAGAATCACACATGTGTCTGAGAAGATAGAGCCACCAGTTTCCGTTGCCTGAGGGATATTCGTGAATGCATTGGATTTTTTTGTTGTTGCAGCAATCCATTAACATATCATATATATATACAGCCGGAAACAGGCCTTTTCGGCCCACCAAGTCCGTGCCACCCAGCGATCCCCGTACATTAACATTATCCTACACCCACTAGGGACAATTTTTACATTTACCCAGCCAATTAACCTACATACCTGCACGTCTTTGGAGTGTGGGAGGAAACCGAAGATCTCGGAGAAAACCCACGCAGGTCACGGGGAGAATGTACAAACTTCTTACAGTGCAGCACCCGTAGTCAGGATCGAACCTGAGTCTCCGGCGCTGCATTCGCTGTAAAGCAGCAACTCTACCGCTGCGCCACCGTGCCGCCCATAACCTTAAAGTTCCCTTGTTTAGGGTAAAAGCTTACATGTTATCAGATATGTTTGAATTCAGTTAACTATAAACAGCAGCAACGAGTAAATATTCTCAGACTTAGACAGTGAAAGGCCTGGATAGAGTGGATGTGGAGAGGATGTTTCCACTAGTGTACGGAGTCTAGGACTAGAGCCCGTAGCCTCAGAATAACAGCAAGGCAGCAGCTCTACCTCTCCCACTTAAATATAAGAGTGTAAGAAAGCTACACAGAGAGGTTGAGCAGGTTGGGTCTTTATTCTTTAGACAATAGACAAAGGGTGCAGGAGTAGGCCATTCAGCCCTTCGAGCCAGCACCGCCATTCAATGCGATCATGGCTGATCACTCTCAATCAGTACCCCGTTCCTGCCTTCTCCCCATACCCCCTCACTCCGCTATCCTTAAGAGCTCTATCCAGCTCTCTCTTGAAAGCATCCAACGAACTGGCCTCCACTGCCTTCTGAGGCAGAGAATTCCACACCTTCACCACTCTCTGACTGAAAAAGTTCTTCCTCATCTCCGTTCTAAATGGCCTACCCCTTATTCTTAAACTGTGGCCCCTTGTTCTGGACTCCCCCAACATTGGGAACATGTTTCCTGCCTCTAATGTGTCCAATCCCCTAATTATCTTATATGTTTCAATAAGATGGCTGATCTTAGAAGGTTGAGGGGGGACTTGATAGAGGTTTTTAGAATTTTAAGAGGGACGGACAGAGTTGACGTGGGTAGGCTTTTCCCTTTGAGAGTGGGGAAGATTCCAACAAGGGGACATAACTTCAGAATTACGGGAGAAAAGTTTAGGGGTAACATGAGGGGTAACTTCTTTACTCAGAGGGTGGTGGCTGTGTGTAATGAGCTTCCGGTGGAAGTGGTGGAGGCAGGCTCGATTTTATTATTTAAGAGTAAATTGGATAGGTATATGGACGGGAGGGGATTGGAGGGTTATGGTCTGAGAGCAGGTAGATGAGACTAGGTCAGAGAAAGTGGTCGGCGTGGACTGGTAGGGCCGAACGGGCCTGTTTCCGTGCTGTAATCGTTATATGGTTAATAGTAGATTGCACTGAGGCATTACACAACACTCGCGATGCCTCCAGTGCAATATTCGATTCTTCAAGTTCGAACATATTAAATATATAAAGCATTATAAGTCCTGTTGTCCTGGCAGCAGCTCTGGATCGATTTTGCAGCTTACATCCCAGTGGTATGAACAATAATCTGAAGAAGGGTCTCGACCCAAAATGTCAACCATTCCTTCTCCCCAGAGATGCTGCCTGTCCTGCTGAGTTACTCCAGCATTTTGTGTCTAACTTGGGTATTGACATTGACTTCTCTAACTGTAATTAACCCTTACTTTCCGTCTCTCTCCATCCAGCCCCCCTTCCCAGTTCTCCGACCGGCCTGACTGTCTCCGACGACATTATGGCAGTTTGCTTTGTTGCGACCTTCTCCCAGCGAACATATCATATCATCATCATATCATATATATACAGCCGGAAACAGGCCTTTTTGGCCCTCCAAGTCCGTGCCGCCCAGCGATCCCCGTACATTAACACTATCCTACACCCACTAGGGACAATTTTTTTTACATTTTACCCAGCCAATTAACCTACATACCTGTACGTCTTTGGAGTGTGGGAGGAAACCGAAGATCTCGGAGAAAACCCACGCAGGTCACGGGGAGAACGTACAAACTCCTTACAGTGCAGCACCCGTAGTCAGGATCGAACCTGAGTCTCCGGCGCTGCATTCGCTGTAAAGCAGCAACTCTACTGCTGCGCTACCGTGCCGCCTTTGTATATTAGTGTCATTTCCTCTTTGGATGCATAGGCCAATTCAGCCCTCCCTAGGATCCCAGCAATGCCTTTGGGTAGCAAACCTGCATTTGCATAGTTGAAAGCTGATTAAAAAGCCTAGAATCTGCATTTAAAAAGGTGTTAACGGATCAAACCAAAACACCTATATATTTTGTTTCTGAATATGGTGTTGGGAGGCTGATTAAAGACTGTACATTGGAACAGGATATGTGAGTCACCACACAGTCCCTGTGAAAACATTAACACCCAGAAATGACAACAGTGTTGAACAATGACAATTTCCTAAGCAACACAGTTATATCAAAGAAGTCATAGCAAGGAATGTTTTCAATAGGTCACTAATTTTTATTAGAAGGGAGTGAAAATGCAGAGTTCGAGCTATTGTGCTTTGATTAATTAACCGGTGCAGGTCAGAGAGTGAGTGAGGCAAGATCAAGTTTAATTTAGTTTAGTTTAGTTTAGAGATACTGGAAACCGGCCCCTCGGCCCACCGAGTTCGCACCGACCAGCAATCCCCACACATCCCCGTCATTTAAGTTCCTTGGAGCCATCATCTCCAGGGGAGGGCCACCATCGACTCCACGGTCAAAAAGGCCCAACAGAGGATGTACTTCCTGCGGCAACTGAAGAAACACAATCTGCCACAGGCAATGGTGGTCCAATTCTATACTGCTACCATTGAGTCCGTCCTCACCTTCTCCATCATGGTCTGGTTTGGCTCAGCCAACAAGCACGTCATCCGGAGGCTGCAACGGATCGTTCGCACAGCTGAGAAGGTTGTTGGCTGCAACCTTCCCCCCCCCATTGACGAACTGTACACTGCAAGGGCCAGGAAGCGAGCGGGTAAGATCATCTCTGACCCCTCTCACCCTGGCCACAAACTCTTCGAAGCACTTCCCTCTGGAAGGCGACTCCGGACTGTCAAAGCAGCCACAGCCGGACATAAAAACAGCTTTTTTTCCCCACGAGTGATGGTTCTACTCAATAACCAAAGTCTGTAGTCTCTTTTTTGCTCTGGTTTATTTTCACCCACATGTTTAGACCGTAATGTTGTATCCTTATTGTTTTGTCGTGGTTATGCAAATTATTCTTAATTGTTAACTGTATGTTTGTGTTGTAATTTGTGAGTGGAGCATCAAGGCACATTCCTTGTATATGCATACTTGGCCAATAAACTTATTCATTCATTCATTCATTCATTCATTAATTAATTCATTCATTCATTCATTCATACAATACAATAGAACTTTATTTATCCCAGGAGGGAAATTGATCTGCCAACAGTCATAAAACACAAGATACATGAAATTAAAATGACGAGTGGAAAGGATTGGAGATATGCAAAGATTTGGGGGGGGGGGGGGGGGGGAGAGTCAGTCTACCCCATGACAGAAGGGGGAGGTGTTGTACAGTTTGATAGCCACAGGGAAGAAGGATCTCCTGTGGCGTTCTGTGCTGCATCTTGGTGGAACCAGTCTGTTGCTCCTCAGGTTGACCAGTGTGTCATGGAGGGAGTGAGCTGTATTGTCCAAGATGCTCCGCAGTTTGAGGAGCATCCCCCCTCCAAGACCTCCTCCCATGAATCCAACTCCACCCCCGGGATGGAGACAGCCTTCCTGATGAGTTTGTTACTCCTATTGGCCTTCGCTCTGCCGCCCCAGCACAGAAACAGGCCTTTCGTCCCAACTCGTACATGTTGATCAAGATTCCCATCCTAGCTAGCCCCATTTGCCTGCACCCGACATATGTCCCACTAAACCTTTCCAACCCTTGTACCTCTCCAAATGCCTTTTAAATGTTGTTATTGTACCTGCCTGAACTACTTCATCAGGCAGCTCGTTCCACACACACACCACTCTCAGTGTGAAAACGTTGCCCTTCAACTTCCTACTGAATCTTTCCCTTCTCACCTTAATTCCATGTCCTGTAATTCTCAATCCCAGGAAAGAGACGGTGTGTATTCACTCTATCTATTCCCCTCATGATCTTATACACCTCTTAGAGTCATAGAGCCATAGAGTGATACAGCGTGGAAACAGGCCCTTCGGGCCCACACCGGACATGTCCCAGCTACACTAGTCCCACCTGCCTGCGCTTGGTCCATATCCCTCCAAACCTGTCCTATCCATGTTTCTTAAACGTTGGGATAGTCCCAGCCTCAGCTACCTCCTCTGGCAGCTTGTTCCATGCACCCACCGCCCTTTGTGTGAAAAAGTCAGATTCCTATTCAATTCCTATTAACCTCTATATAAGATCAGCCCTCATGTGCTCCAAGGATTAATGTCCCAACCTGCTCATCCTCTCCCTGCAGCTCAAGTCCTTGAGCCCTGGCAACATCCCTATAAATTCTCTCTGCAGTTTTTTCCAGCTCCACTCATGCACAGTGACCAAAACTGAACACAGTACTTTGGGCCTGTTAAAATTAAAATTTGGCCAACGTCGCCGGTTAAACATACATAAGGAAATACTTTGAATACTATCCTGTACTTTCAGTTTGTTTACATTTATTTGATGATTCAATGACCTTCCTGGAATTAATTTCCTTGACTGTAATGTACACAATTAGACAATAGACAATAGACAATAGGTGCAGGAGGAGGCTATTCGGCCCTTCGAGCCAGCACCGCCATTCAATGTGATCATGGCTGATCATTCTCAATCAGTACCCCGTTCCTGCCTTCCCCCCATACCCCCTGACTCCGCTATCCTTAAGAGCTCTATCCAGCTCTCTCTTGAATGCATTCAGAGAATTGGCCTCCACTGCCTTCTGAGGCAGAGAATTCCACAGATTCACAACTCTCTGACTGAAAAAGTTTTTCCTCGTCTCAGTTCTAAATGGCCTACCCCTTATTCTTAAACTGTGGCCCCTTGTGCTGGACTCCCCCAACATTGGGAACATGTTTCCTGCCTCTAACGTGTCCAACCCCTTAATAATCTTATACGTTTCGATAAGATCTCCTCTCATCCTTCTAAATTCCAGTGTATACAAGCCTAGTCGCTCCAGTCTTTCAACATATGAAAGTCCCGCCATTCTTCCGAATTATCAGTTATCAGCCTAATTGTGTGTGATTGCCCCTATTAGTGTTAATGATTCGTTGAGTCATGGAGCTATACTCAGCGGGACAGGCAGCATCTCTGGAGAGAAGTCAACTCTCTGTTAAAATACGCAAGGTGCGGGAGATAATTATGAATTCAGGAGTTGGTATAAAATAGTGGATATAAAATAAGTTATGTGTCATAAATCCCTCCCAATGACCATTTCCTGTAACTTCAATGCTGACATTTATCGTTTGCTTTTGATGGTTATTAAGCAAACACTGACTGTGTGTTGATTGTTAGATGTTGGCTGAATTAGATATGACTAACATTAGCGTAATGGTTGAGTAATCTGCCAATATTGATTGTCCAGAATTACAGCTATAGGAAGCCCACCTTATTGAGGCAGGGCAAGACTATGATTGCACCAAAATGCCTACATTGATTACCACCGGGTGGCGCCACGATGGCAGCCTCGCCTCCAGTCTGTCTGTCCTTTTCGTCCTTTTTTTGTTATTTTTGGTGAGTTTTAAAAGTCTGTGTTAATGTTCCCTGGTTTGTTTTATGTGGGGGTAGGGGAGAGGGGAGGGGATTTTTTTTTTTCCAATCTCATACCTTGCCAGAGATGCGATTGTTTTGCGGGTCGTATCTCCGGTCGCTCTGCGGCCTAACATCGTGGAGCTGGAGGCCTTGCCTGGGACTGACTTTGAGCCCCCGCGGGGCGTGGACTTACCATCTGAGCGTGCGATTCCTTGCCTGGATCGACGCTCCAACCGCGGCCTGCCCACTTTAACATCAAGGAGCTCGCAGTCTCGGATTGAGACCGAAGTCGGGAAGCTCCAAGCCGCATGAAGTTCGACAAGCCCGCCCACGTCGATCGCCCGGCGCGGGGGGGCTGAGATCCCTCCCCCATGCAGGAACTTGATCGTCCCGACGAGGAAGCCCGCCGCCGGCTACGGGAGACAAGATCATCCCATCAACGGAAGGTTAGAGGCCCTCGACCGCTGGAGGACAAAGAAGGGAGAGATTGTACTTTTTTCGCCTTCCATCACAGTGAGGAATGTGGAGGAGTCACTGTGGTGGATGTTCATGTTAAAATGTATTTTGTGTGTCCTGTTGCTTTTTATTGTTATGACTGTATGGCAAATGAAATTCCTCGTATATTGCAAAACATACTTGGCTGATAAAGTATTATTGCGAATTGGGTGAATATCCTCTGAGCTAGAACATGAACAATAGAACTTTGAATGATCGGACTTTGCAGAGGCTGCATTTGGAGCGTTGTGTACAGTTCTGATCACCCCATTACAGGCAGAAGCTTGAGGCTTTGGAGAGGGTGTGGAGGAGGTTTAACAAAATGTTGCTGGACGAAAGGGTATTAGCTTTAAGAACAGGTTGGATAAACTTGGAGCAGATGCCAGTGTGTAAAAAAAAAGACACAAGTTTCTGGAGTAACTCAGGTAGCATCTGTGAAGACCAAAGATAATAGAGCAGAGCAAGATAGACCATTCGACCCTAAATCCCGTAGTATGTCATGGCGCCATTTTAGTAGGCAGAAACTTGCAGAAACATTTAAAAAGAAAAATAACAAAAATCTGTGAATTGATAGATGAGATATATTCTGCATTTTTATGGTATCATCACACATACTGTTCCCCCAAAACACTGATGACACTGCGAGAGGCATAGAAAAACGACGGTTTTGCCTACTAAAATGGCGGATGTTACGCTCCTTTGCGTACTACACTTCAGTATAGGCGATTTCAACGGAGTGGTTCATCTTGCTCCTCTAGCATCTTTAGTGACGACCAGGGAATCGAACAGCATAAAATGTCAAATATATATATATATATATATATATTGTATTTTAAACTCACTTTGGACCTCTGATCCAAAAGCCCCTTCACCTCTGAGGCTTTCCTTGTGAGTGAGTTTTATACTGATTAAGACTGATTGCTGCAATTAAACAATCAATTGACAAACGATCAATAAGGACACCCAAGAGCTTCCATTCATTGATTTTCTTTGCCCAACAAACAGGCACCAAACTTTTTAAAAAAGGGAGATTAATTATGCTCTTTTGAAAGTGGTTAAACATTGATAGCAAATGTTGGATTTAAAATTAAACATATGAAATTAAAATTTGGCATTGGAAATGTTATCCCTATCTGAGCATGCTCATTCTTTTATGTTACCTGTCAGCAATTTAAAAAAGGGAGCGTCTATAAATTTTAGAACATGGAATTTAGAACATAGAACAGCACAGGAACAGGCCCTTTGGCCCATAATGTTTGTGCCGAATACCAAGTTAAACTCATCTCATCTGCCTCTACATGATCCCCAATCCCTCTTGTCCTGCAACGTCCACGTACCCATCCAAAAGCCTCGTAAAAGCCACCATCATAAGGACAGCACGGTGGTGCAGCGGTAGAGTTACTGCCTTACAGCGCCAGAGACTTGGGTTCGATCTTGACTACGGGGTACTGTCTGAATGGAGCTCGTACGTTCTCCCCGTGACCTGCATGGGTTTTCTCTGGGTTCTCTGAAACTTATGGAACTGCACTGAATTCTTTCAGATCCAGTTGTAATCAGGATTAGTGGTAACAATTAACTCAGCTGGTGTTCAATTTATCATTACCCATTACAGTTATTAAATCTTTTTAACAGTGAATCTAATTTTTATAGGCCAACTTGTTTTGTTTATCTGACTTGGAAAAGTGGCTATAAGGATACGGGGAACTGCAGGTGTTAATAGACAAAAGACAATAGGTGCAGGAGGAGGCCATTCAGCCCTTCGAGCCAGCACCGCCATTCAATGCGATCATGGCCTATCACTCAATCAGCACCCCGTTCCTGCCTTCTCCCCATATCCCCTCACTCCGCTATCCTTAAGAGCTCTATCCAGCTCTCTCTTGAAAGCATCCAACGAACTGGCCTCCACTGCCTTCTGAGGCAGAGAATTCCACACCTTCACCACTCTCTGACTGAAAAAGTTCTTCCTCATCTCCGTTCTAAATGGCCTACCCCTTATTCTTAAACTGTGGCCCCTTGTTCTGGACTCCCCCAACATTGGGAACATGTTTCCTGCCTCTAATGTGTCCAATCCCCTAATTATCTTATATGTTTCAATAAGATCCCCCCTCATCCTTCTAAATTCCAGTGTATACAAGCCTAATTGCTCCAGCCTTTCAACATACGACAGTCCCGCCATTCCGGGAATTAACCTAGTGAACCTACGCTGTACGCCCTCATTAGCAAGAATATCCTTCCTCAAATTTGGAGACCAAAACTGCACACAGTACTCCAGGTGCGGTCTCACCAGGGCCCGGTACAACTGTAGAAGGACCTCTTTGCTCCTATACTCAACTCCTTTTGTTATGAAGGCCAACATTCCATTGGCTTTCCTCACTGCCTGCTGTACCTGCATGTTTCTAGTGTAAAAAATCTAGTATAAAAAAACCAAAGTGCTGGAGTAACTCATGGAGCAGCACGATGGTGCAGCGGTAGGGTTGCTGCCTTACAGCGCCAGAGACCCACGTTCGATCCTGATTCCGCAATCCTCTGTATGGAATTTGTACGTTTTCCCCATGACCTGCGTGGGTTTTCTCCAGGTGCTCCGTTTCCTCACACACTCCAAAGATGTGCAGGTTTGTAGGCTAATAGACAATAGACAATAGACAATAGGTGCATGAGTAGGCCATTCGGCCCTTCGAGCCAGCACCGCCATTCAATGTGTAAGATTTGAGAAGTTTTCCCTCATTCTGAAAGCAACACCAAACCAAAGAGCTGCAGTTTGGACATTTTAAACGGGAGACTGGGGCTGATAGCGGAGAAAGGCTGCGGTCAGTTTACCAAGGGATGTCACAATCTGTGGGTCCTAAGATGGCTGCAGGACCTCGTGACCAGCCACAAAAGTAAAAACCTTACAGCCCAGTCTCTAGGTTTCTGCAAAGCCACGGCCAGAACAATGGATGGGTATTGGCCATGCAGAAACCTGCGAAACCAGGTCGGAGTCCAGACACTGGGGCGCTGACATCAGCATACTCACAATGCCCCAAGCCGACCTACACAGTTAATCTCGTTAAGGGGGCACAATAGCCCATAGAAAACTACCTGGTAGGTGATGGGAAACCAGTTAAACCCATCACCTCGCAACGAAATACCAATTAACACCGTCTGGCCATCCCCGGTACCCCCGGACATAAGCGCAGATCAGAGAGAGAACTCATACATATCTTTTTGAACAAAGAGATCCCAAGATCTGGCAGGAGATAGGACGGGTCAGAATTAGTAAAACTGGCCACGACTTTTGGGTTTTAAACTCAAGAAGAAATACCGCAAGAAGAAACCTGCAACTCATGCAAGAAGGAAGTCAAACGGATGCAGGAGGAAGAAAAGACAGGCAAGAAGAACGGATGCAAGAGAGAGGAACAGGCACGCAACTCGAGAAGAAATACTTCAAAACGAACAGCCAGTAACCCCAGTAATAGCCCCATGGTGAGCATGTACCCCGATCTTGCATATCCTGGACATAGTTTAGTGTAGAGGGGAGGGTGGTTTGAATAAACGTGGGTGTGTAAAGGAATATGTGTTGGTCAATTTTGCGATGTGTCGTACGTTCCCCATCTTACAGTCGTGTATATGTCTTGTAGAACTGTGCGTTTTATGATTCATAGTCAAAAGTATTCATGTGATTCGGTATGTGTCTTATAGATATGTCTTATAGAACTGTATAAGTATTCATGGACAATAGTCCCAAGCGCTAAATAAAAGCCTTTTTCATTTAAACCCTGGTTTTCAAATCTGGTCTGGTTGAATGTTTCTGCACTATAAACGCTTCTGCATCTAAGTCCAGTGTCTAGAACCATAGGGGGTGAGTGGGTCGAACCACTCACGGGGAACCAGTGTGCGCGGCCTGGTCAAGGGATCAGAGCAAGGCACGGGGACCTTAGGTCGGGCGAAAGCTCGGCGCAGAAACCCCTTACAAATGTGATCATGGCTGACCATTCGCTGATCATTCTCAATCAGATGGGCTTGGTAAAATGATAAAATGTCCCTAATGTGCGTAGGATAGAAAATAGGTGCGGAAGGAGGCCATTTGGCCCATCGAGCCAGTGTTAGAGTGCGGGAGTCTCTGGTCGGCGTGGACTCCAAGGCCCGAAGGGCATGTTTCCGCGCCGTATCTCTAAACTAAATTAAACTCAGCGGGACATCTATGTAAGGATTGAACAGGGGCCATTTCGGGTCGGGACTGTTCTTCAGGCTGGGGGCAATTAATCTGGATTTCCCAATTGAGAATCAAGCTTCAATAGGCTTTATGGGTTATGGCACGATCACACACACACACATGTGATCACACACACACACATGTGATCACACACACACACATGCCCAAACTAAAGGCATCGCAGTCTGTAAATACGTCCTAATCTTCATCCTCCAGGGTCAGGCTCATTAAGCTTATGTAAATTTACAAGTGGGAGCTCGTGAAGATGCATGTAATCAGGAAGCAGTGTGTTCGTAGGAACAAAGCTGTGGAAGTGGCATTTAACAGCATGCATGCATTTCACTCTAAGGTTTGCTAGTGTTAATTAATATGCAGCTCATTATTACATTGAAACATGGATCTACAGCTGCCAGTTAATAAAGATTACAAGGTAAATCCAATTACTCTCTCTGAAATAATACAAGTAGCACACGATCTTCAGCCTTGCTACCTTGAAGTAGGATGCATTTCAAGAAGCTGGGGTGGCAGAGTATTCAGCTGCTGCCTCACATCTCCAGGGACGCTGGTTCAATAATGACCTCCGGCGCTGTCACGGTGAAATTTGCACGTAGCGACACAAAGTGCTGGAGTAACTCAGCGGGCCAGGCAGCATCTCTGGGGAACGTTGAGAAGTGACATTTCGGGACGGGAGCCTTCTTCAGACTAAAGAATCCAATTCAATGATTCAATGATACTTTATAGTCTGGTGTACCTGAGTACAGTGAAATGCTTTGTTTTGCATAACAACCCGGTAAAATCAGGTGGTAGACCTCACCTGGGCAGGACACAAGTGTTGGTGTCACCAAAGTTACAAATGTTCACTGAACATCCATAACTACTGCCTGTAGCTGCACATAACTGCAGCCCCCCCACCCCCCCAAAACCCCCCACCCGTCTCCGGTTCCCCCTTCGTTCTCAGCGCCTCCCCCCCACAGTTCTGACTTGAAACATCACCTCTAACATCACCTGGCATGTTGGCCTTTATGACAAGAGGAGTTAAACATAGAAAACATAGAAAACATAGAGTGGGCAAATGCATGGCAGATGCAATATAATGTGGATAAATGTGAGGTTATCCACTTTGGCGGCAAGAACAGGAAAGCAGATGCAACGTGACCTGGGTGTCATGGTGCACCAGTCATTGAAAGCAAGCGTGCAGGTGCAGCAGGCAGTGAAGAAAGCGAATGGTATGTTAGCATTCATAGCAAGAGGATTTGAGTATGGGAGCAGGGAGGTTCTGCTGCAGTTGTACAGGGCCTTGGTGAGACCGCACCTGGAGTATTGTGTACAGTTTTGGTCTCCTAATCTGAGGAAAGACATTCTAGCCTTAGAGGGAGTACAGAGAAGGTTCACCAGATTGATCCCTGCAATGGCAGGACTTTCATATGAAGAAAGACTGGATAGACTAGGCTTATACTCGCTGGAATTTAGAAGACTGAGGGGGGATCTTATTGAAACATATAAAATTCTTAATGGGTTGGAGAGGCTAGATGCGGTTAGATTGTTCCCGATGTTGGGGAAGTCCAGAACCAGGGGTCACAGCTTAAGGATAAGGGGGAAGTCTTTTAGGACCGAGATGAGAAAACATTTCTTCACACAGAGAGTGGTGAGTCTGTGCAATTCTCTGCCACAGAAGGTAGTTGAGGCCAGTTCATTGGCTATATTTAAGAGGGAGTTAGATGTGGCCCTTGTGGCTAAAGGGATCAGGGGGTATGGAGAGAAGGCAGGTACATGTTACTGAGCTGGATGATCAGCCATGATCATATTGAATGGTGGTGCAGGCTCAAAGGGCCGAATGGTGTACTCCTGCACCTATTTTCTATGTTTTCTATGTTTTTCTGACTTGAAACATCACCTCTAACATCACCTGGCATGTTGACCTTTATGACAAGAGGAGTTGAGTATAGGAGCAAAGAGGTCTTTCTGCAGTTGTACAGGGCCCTAGTGAGACTGCACCTGGAGTACTGTGTGCAGTTTTGTCTCCAAATTTGAGGAAGGACATTCTTGCTTTTGAGGGCATGCAGCGTAGGTTCACTAGGTTAATTCCCGGAATGGCGGGACCGTCGTATGTTGAAAGACTGGAGCGACTAGGCTTGTATACACTGGAATTTAGAAGGATGAGAGGTGATCTTATTGAAACATATAAGATTATTAAGGGATTGGACACGTTAGAGGCAGGAAACATGTTCCAATTTTGGGGGAGTCCAGAACCAGGGGCCACCGTTTAAGAATAAGGGGTAGGCCATTTAGAACGGAGATGAGGAAAAACTTTTTCACTCAGAGAGTTGTAAATCTGTGGAATTCTCTGCCTCAGAAGGCAGTGTAGGCCAATTCTCTGGATGCTTTCAAGAGAGAGCTAGATAGAGCTCTTAATGATAGCAGAGTCAGGGGGTATGGGGAGAAGGCAGGAACGGGGTACTGATTGTGAATGATCAGCCATGATCACATTGAATGGCGGTGTTGGCTCGAAGGGCCGAATGGCCTACTCCTGCACCTATTGTCTATTGAAATATTGCCTATTGTGTATGCATGTTCTCCAGAGATGCTGGCTGACCTGTTGTGTTACTCCAGCACTTTGTGCACTTTTGTGTAAACCAGTAGTGTCGGACGGAACTGCAGATGCTGGTTTAAATCGAAGATAGACACTAAAAGCTGGAGTAACTCAACGGGACAGGCAACATCTCTGGAGAGAAGGCATGGGTGACGTTTCTGGTCGACACCCTTCTCCAGACTGATCTTCTTAAGTCGACCCGAAACGTCACCCATTCCTTCTCTCCAGAGATGCTGCCTGTCCCGCTGAGTTACTCCAGCATTTTGTGTCTATCTTTGTGCTAAACCAGCGTCTGCATTTTCCTGTTTCCTGTGCGTCTGACCTGTACGTCTTTGGAGTGTGGGGAGGAAACCGGAACACCCGGAGAATCCCTGTCACCCCGAGGGTTTTCCTCTGGTGCTCTGCCTTCCTTTCACAGCCCAAACACGTAGAAAAAAGACACAAAGTGCTAGAGTAACTCAGCGGGACAGGCAGCATTTCTGGAGAACATTTCTGAATAAGTGATGTTTTGGGTCCAGACTTTTCATCAGTCCTTGTGTCTTGTGACATGTAGAGTTTGGTATCACATTCAGAAGGTATTTATTTCACAAAATGCTGGAGTAACTCAGCAGGTCAGGCAGCATCTCAGGAGAGAAGGAATGGGTGACGTTTCAGGTTGAGACCCTTCTTCAGACTGATCTTGTAGATAAATCATGTAGAGTTTAGTAGGTAAATTAACCACAATAAATTGATTCTAATGTGTTGGTGAGTGGTAGAATCTGGGGAATGTCGTGAGGAAAGTGAGGAAAATAAAAAAAAAAAAGTTTAGAGGGATATGGGTCAAACGCATGCATGTGAGACTCGTGTAGATAGGGCAGCTTGGCCGACATGGGCAAGTTAGGCCCAATGACTTGTTTTATAAGTACATAAGTGATAGGTGCAGAATTAGGCCATTTAGCCCATGAGGTCTACACCACCATTCAATTATGGCTGATCTATCTTTCCCTCTCAACCCCATTCTCCTGCCTTCTCCCCATAACCCCCGACACCCGTACTAATCAAAATCTATCTACCTTAACAAGATCCATTGACTTGGCCTCCATAGCTTTCTGAAGCAATGAATTCCAAAGATTCTCCATCCTCTGATTAAAGAAATTTCTCCTCATCTCCATCCTAAAGGAACGTCCTTTTATTCCGAGGATGTGGCCTCTGGTCCTAGACTCTCCCACTAGTGGAAACATCCTCTCCACATCCACTCGATCCAAGCCTTTCGCTTTTCGGTAAGATTCAATGAGGTCCCCCCTCATCCTTCTAAACTCCAGTGAGTACAGGCCCAGTGCCATCAAATGCTCATCATATGTTAACCCACTAATTCCTGGGATCATTCTCGTAAACCTCCTCTGGACCCTCTCCAGTGCCAGCACATTCTTCCTCAGACATGGTGCCCAATGTTTCCATTCTGTACGACTGTTGTGGTGTTCCAACTGCTGGCCAACCATGATCCTCTGCTTGTTTCGCTGTTGAGATCCGCTTCTTGGGCCACGCTTTGTCAGGAACCTCCCCCTCTTCTCCGAGATCTTCGGTTTCCTCCCTCACTCCAAAGACGTACAGGTATTTAGGTACATTGGCTTGGTATAAGTGTACCCAGTCCCCAGAGTATTTAGGATAGTGTTAATGTGCGGGGATCGCTGGTTGACCCTGTCAAGAGACTGCTTAGCACTCAGGATCTTGTGGCACTTCGATAGGTACATGGATAGGCAAAGTTGTGGCAAGGTTGAAACGGATGTGGGCCAAACACGGACAAGTATAGTTTAGAGATGCAGTGTGGGAAACAGGCTCTTCGCCCCACCGAGTCCACGCCGACCATTGATCACCTGTACACTAGTTCTATCCGACACACTCGGGACAATTTAGAGAAGCCAATTAACCCACAAACGTGCATGTCCTTGGAATGTGGGAGGAAACCGGAGCACCCGGAGAAAATCCACACAGGTCACGGGGAAAGCGTACCGACAGCACCTGTAGTCAGGATCGAACCCGGGTTTCTGGCAAGAGCTGTAATGCAGCAAAGGCGCTGTCAGGGCGGCATGGTGGCTCAGCGGTAGTGTTGCTGCCCTACAGCACTTGCAGCACCAGAGACCTGGGTTCGATCCCGACTACGGGTGCTGTCTTTACGGAGTTTGTACGTTCTCCCCGTGACCGCATGGGTTTTCTCCGAGATCTTCAGTTTCCTCCCTCACTCCAAAGACGTACAGGTATTTAGGTACATTGGCTTGGTATAAGTCTGTCCCCAGAGTATTTAGGATAGTGTTAATTTGCGGGGATCGCTGGTCGTTGTGGACTCGGAGGGCCGAAGGGCCTGTTTCAGTGCTGTATCTCTAAACTAAACTAAACGAAACTAAACTCTACCATTGTACCACATTGCCGCCTAGTTGTTCCAGCTTAGATGGACATCTTGATCAGCATGGTGGATATGCTCTGAAAGTACTATTTTGGTCCTGTATAACGCTATCAATCTATGAATTGCGCACGATTGTAACGATTTATTGTATTTAAGTGGATGAGTCATTTGAACTTTAAAAGTTCAGTCTTGGCTTCCGGTGGCGCTATGGAGGCTTGAGTCCAGCGCCAACTAGCTCCGTGCCGAGGGAAAAAAAAAAATGGGAGAAAATCGGGTTTTACCTGCAGTGATCGCAATCTGAACGGCTGCCTGCGGGATGTCATCAGGCGCACGACTTTAAGGTATGGCGTTACAGCGCACCCCCCCCCGTGGGACACAAAAAAGAGCCGGTAAAAAACCGCAGATGGAAGAGGAAGGCCCTTCAGAGGCCTCGGCCTCAATTACAACGAAGGCCCAGGAAGACCCTCTGAAGAAAATGAAACCGAAAAAGTCCGAAATGGAGGATCTTAAAACTTTTCTTGCTGCCGAAATGGAAACCTTTGGTGAGAAATTTAAAGATGAATTTGACTCTTTTAGGTTGGGTTTTAAAGCAGAAATGATTTCTACCGTTCAGCACATGCTGGAAATCTGGAAGAGGTCGAGGGAGGAAGAGGTCAAAGCTCAAATGGAAGTACTGGAAGCCAGGCTTGTTTCGGTGGAAACGAAGGTTAAAACGGAGGTGGACCCCGTTCATTATGAACTTGATCAACATCGAACAGCGATAACCGAACTGGAGAAATGGGCGACGTCAAGTGAGGAAACTGTAAGTCGACTCCTTACTGAAAACCAACGCCTCTCAGATATGGTGACTAAATTAAATGATAAATGTACCGATTTGGAGGGGCGTCAAAGACGTAAGAATTTAAGAATTGTAGGGGTGAAAGAAGGAAGTGAGAAAGAAATGGGTACTCGGGATTTTGTGGCAGACCTTTTACAAAAAGCCTTAAAATTGGATTACAAACCTTCACTCGGTCGAGCTCATAGAGCGCAGCGAAAACGTACACAGGATGATGCCCATCCAAGACAAATTATCGTAAAGGTGCAACTGGATCATGAATTTGATGATATAATGAAGAAAATGGTTCGAGGCGGACAGCTCCTTTTTGAAGGTGCAAGATTCAGTATCTACCGAGATTATTCGGCAGAAGTCTACAAGAAAAGAGGGCAGTTCATTGAGACAAAGAGAATTTTGAAGAAGGTACCTGATTTGAGATACAGTTTGCTTTATCCCGCAAGACTAAGAGTCTCCTACAAGTCCAAGGAGCTTTTTTTTACAGACCACGAAAAAGCACTGGAATATGCTAAAGATGTCGGTAACATGATCATAGACTGAAGAATTTACATTACTCCTTAGGAGTTCCGCCAGATCTAAAAGGACCGTTAAAGTTCTTTTAAGAGCTTTGAGGATATCCGGAAACCGAAATGGATGGAGGACATCGGATAAAACCGTGATCTTTTTTGTTTTCTCTGTTTACTAATCATTGTTATTATCTGGATACTCATATCTAACGATATATGTAACAACCAATACTTATTAAATATCTATATTACCACTAAAAACTATTAACAAAATTATTAACATTAACATTAATCATAAAAATTTAATACTGTATATGATTGATAACAATGATTAATAATTAACAGTCTTCGATTAACATAGAAATGTATTACACAATTATATTATATAGGAAGATATGCAAGAGGTAAATTAGCCTAAGTCAAAATAAAGTTTGACGGTTTTTCTCTTTAATTTTTAATTTAAAATTAAATTTATGATAGATTTAGCGGAAAAAATTAATATGATATGTAGAGAATAAACGTAGTGAATTTTTGCTGTTCTAAAATTTTTCTGCAAGGATACGTGCTTATGTATGCATACATATGGGGATGTATATATATATATATGTGGATATCGGGTGTGTGTATGTATGGGTAGGTAAATAAGTTTGTTACTCCCAAAGAAGATATATGAATGTTAGAAATAACCCTTTATTTCCTTTGCGCACGGAGCTGGAATTTTTTTTTTTACAAAGGCTACGGAAGTCTTTAGAATTCTAGCCACGTTAGTGTGGCTATCACTAACTACACTAATTGTAGAGGTAGTTTCTTTTCTTTCACCCTATATTAATCAATTCTATCACTTTTCTCTTTTTAAATATTTTTATAACTTAATGTTTGAATGGAAAAATAAGACAAATACAAGGAGATGTGCTCGGAAGAGCGATGTATATGATTTTAAATTCATCTATTCGAGGTTCGGGAGCAGGGTCAGGTTCTGTGTGTTGTACCTTCTGCTCGGTTATAGACCACCTTAGAAACAATATGCAAGATATTAATATGACAAGAGGGGGTCAGGGAATAACATTTTGTAGTTGGAATGTCAAGGGAATCAATGAACCAATTAAGAGAGGCAAAGTTTTGGCACATCTAAATTTAATCAAAACTGATATAATATTTCTTCAAGAAACACACCTTAAGAAGGAATCTCAATATAGACTTAAAGCTAAGTGGATTGCTGAATCATATCATTCCTCCTTTTCCCACAAGTCCAGAGGAGTTGCAATACTAATTCGTAAAGGAATACCTTTTAAGAACTCCTCAACAATAGTGGATATTGATGGTAGATATATTATATTAGTTGGAGAGTTAAATGGAGAAAAAGTGATTCTTCTTAATGTTTACGGGCCTAATTTCGATAACCCTATGTTCTTTAATAAAACATTTAATAAAATTCCTGAATTTACACAATATAAATTAATAATTGGAGGAGACTTCAATTGTACATTAGATTCATACTTAGATAGATCATCAATGCAAAAAAAAGTAAAATCTCAATCAAGTGTATTTCTAAATTCATTTATTAATACCACTAATATTAAGGATGTCTGGAGAATAGAAAACCCAATTGGACGGGAATATTCATTTTACTCACCAGTACACAAAACATACTCAAGAATAGATTATTTTTTAGTTGACTCTACGTTTATTCCATTTATTTATAATTCTAAATATCATAACATTATAATTTCAGATCATGCACCTGTAACATTCATGATTAAATTAAATGGAATGTCCGAGAAACAAGCATATTGGAGATTTAACCCACAAATTGTGAACGAAAAGTCATGCCAGGAATATATTATTAAACAGATTCAAATATTTTTTGAGGTAAATGACAACCCTGACACACCTATTTCTCTTATGTGGGAAACGTTTAAAGCGTATGTTCGAGGTACATTAATTTCTGCTCAAGCTTTTTATAATAAAGAGAACAGGATTAGGCAACAAACATTGGAAAGTGAAATCAAACAACTAGATATAGAAAATGCGAGAATGCCATCTACTCTAAAATATAATAAAATTGCGGTATTGAAATATAAATTAAATAAAATGTATTCAGAACAAGTAATAAAACTCTATCAAAAAACAAAACAATTACATTTTGAATTTGGAGACAAACCACAAAAACTATTAGCACGTCAGTTACGAAAAATGGAAGGGGAAAAAATAATTCATAAAATTAGAACAGAGACAGGAGAATTATTAAAAATGCCCAAGGACATAAATGATAGATTTCTCCAATATTATCAGAGCCTTTATTCAACTAAAACCGTAGCACAATCAGAAGGAATAGCAGACTTTTAAAAAAAATGTAATTTAAAAGGTTTAGATTCAAACGATAGAGAAGTATTAGAAAGGGAGATTACGACAAAGGATATTGAGGAGTCTATTGGTTCTTTAAAAAATGGTAAAGCAGTAGGACCAGATGGTTTAGGCTCCGAATTTTATAAAAAAATTTATGATTTGCTTAGCCCACGTTTACATAGACTGTATGAGTATATATATACTCAACAGAAACTTCCAGACACTCTAAATGAATCTATAATAACACTTATTCCTAAAGCTGATAAAGATCCGGAAGACCCGGGATCATACAGAGCAATTGCACTTTTAAATACAGATCAAAAAATTTTAACTAAAATACTAGCGTATAGATTAAGTACAGTGATGAATAAATTAATACACCCTGACCAAACAGGCTTCATTCAGAAACGATACTCATACTATAATCTAAGAAGATTATTTAATATTATATATTCCAAGAGAATTATTAATGAAGATCTAGCAATAATCTCACTTGATGCTGAAAAAGCATTTGATCAGGTTGAATGGTCTTATTTATTTTCGGTGATGGAAAATATGCAGCTAGGGGAGAAATTCTGTACATGGATAAAACTGTTATATACAAATCCCACGGCCAGAATATTTACAAACCAAAGGTTGTCATCGAAATTTAGCCTATCTAGAGGTTGTAGACAAGGATGCCCGTTATCCCCATTATTATTTGCGCTTGCTATTGAGCCACTGGCAGAAAGAGTTAGGGGGCATCCGGAAATACATGGATATAACACAAAGGACACAGTGAATAAAATTTCTCTATACGCAGATGACGTATTAATTTACATTACAAAACCAGAAATTAGTATTCCAAACTTATTAAAGCTAATAACCCAATTTGGTTCACTTTCAGGATACAGAATAAATTGGAATAAAAGCGAAATTATGCCAATAAGGGAACATAATAAACAGATAATACAACAATTTCCATTTAAAATAGTAAATGAAAAATTTAAATATCTAGGTATCTATGTAACTAAGATATATACATCATTATTTAAAGCAAATTTCCCCCCATTACTGAACAAACTACATAAGAATATTCAATATTGGAAAACACTCCCTATCTCAATGGTTGGCAAAATTAATGCCATAAAAATGATTTTTTTACCTCAAATATTATACCTTTTTCAGACAATTCCGATATATCTGACAAAAAACTTTTTTTAAAAATTGGACTCTATTGTTAATGATTTTATCTGGGATTATAAGAATCATAGGATAAACAAAAGACACTTGTGTAAATCAAAAATAAATGGAGGCCTGGCTTTACCCAATTTTTTGTTTTATTTCTGGGCAGTTAATATTAAAAATATGAATTTCTGGTTGGAAGAAATAGATCATCAACCAGACTGGTTAAAAATGGAAAAGGAAGATTGTTTACCTTTTGATATTGGTTCGATATTATTTGCTACGTCTAAATTAAACAAAAAAATTTATAGGGAAAACCCTATAATATTTAGTGCTATACGAATTTGGAAACAATTAAAAAAGACATTAAAATTAGATAATTTATCACTTTTTCTTCCAATTGTGAATAATCCTTTGTTTAAGCCTTCATGGGTAGACGGGGGTTTTACACAATGGAAGGATTATGGAATTAAAAATATGGGACAACTTTATAAGGAAGGCACCTTTCTGACATTTCAGGAGTTGCAACAGACTTATGGTCTTCGTGGAAATGATTATTTCAGATATCTTCAACTTAGAGATTATGTAAAATCGAACTCCCAAAATTTTCGAATTAGAAATTCAGAAATTCTTGATGAATGTTGGAACAAACATCCTAATACAGAAAAATTAATATCTTATATATATAATATCTTATTAGACAGTGACATTCCCTCCACGGACTTATACAGACAAAAATGGGAAAAAGAATTAAACCAAGTAATAATGAAAGATACTTGGGAAGAAAGTTTGCAACATATACATCAGTGTTCACTAAACGCCAGACATTCTCTAATACAATTTAAAGTAATACATAGGTTACACTATTCAAAAACAAAACTACATAAAATTTTCCAACATATCTCACCTAAATGTGATAAATGTCAACATTTAGAAGCTACATTATTTCATATGTTTGCAAACTGTATAAAAATTAAAAAATTCTGGGTAAATATTTTTAGCATAATATCTAAAGTAACCAGCACACAATTGGACCCAGATCCAAAATTAATTATACTCGGAATATTAGAATTAAATCAAACATTTAGAACAACACAAAGAAACTTTATTGATTATAGTTTAATAACAGGAAAAAAATTAATTCTAAAATTTTGGAAAGGCACTACGGCCCCCACAATCAAAATGTGGATTATAGAAATGACGGAGACCTTAAACGTGGAAAGAATCAGATTTTCCCTGTTGGACAAACAGGAATTATTCATTGGAACATGGTCTCCTTTTATTGATTACTTAAAGGGTCAGAATAGTTCAGCACAGGAACCTGACTAGCACTCGGACTAAAGAATGGATGAAATGCTATACTTTGAAATGTACGAATATATCTCGAATGAAGTTTTTGTTATTTTAATAAATTTTTCCATTCTTCTTTAACTAACTTTTTCCTTATCCTTTTTTTTTTTTTTTTTTTTTTTTTTTTTTTTTAAATTTGTTTTTGTTTTTATTTTTCTTCTCTCTCTTTTCTTTCTTTACTTCATCTATTTCTTTAGTTCTATCTAGTTTCAAAAAAAAAAAAGGGGCAAAAGGTATTGGAGACAATATAATAATAATTGACAATATTATCAATTTAAAAATGTATGACTGTAAAGATGTAAACAGGTTATGTACCTATCTCCAATAAAAATTTATCTTACAAAAAGTTCAGTCTTATAAATCAATGGAAATTGGGACAATTTGAACAATGGGATTTTAACCTGAGTTCTGCGGTGAAATTTGGATGGAGTTATGGCAGCAGTTGTTGGAAGGATATGGAAGCTGTCCAAGCCTAACTTAGAACACCACAAGAGACATCATTGTCAACTTCCTTGTACATTCCGATAAGACAATCCCCAAATCCCCTCTAGGGTAAATTTCGTATCTGGCAGCAATCTGTCCCTGTAGTTTTAAAGACAACAAAGATTTGTCTTTCACCTCACAGACGTCTGTCCATTTCTATACAATATGCAGGTGACATAAATGCCAATTTTTAATTTAATCTGCCAGGGTTTTGAGTTCACACCAAAGGTTTAATTTATAAAGGAATTTTAGGACAATTTTTAAAGTGTTCATTTTAGGAAACTTCAGCAAATCATTCGACAAGGTTCTGCAATGAAAGATTAGATCGCATGGGATACAACAGTATAACAGTATAACAGAGCTTTATTTGTCATTCGGTACCAAGGTACCGAACGAAACTACATAGCAGTCATACAAAAAAAAGAACACAAGACACATGACCCCAACACAAACGTCCATCACAGTGACTCCAAACACCCCCTCACTGTGATGGAGGCAACAAAACTTCCACTCTCTTCCCCACGCCCACGGACAGACAGCTCGTCCCCGACCGACCCGCACAGTCCCCGCAAGGGGATGGGTCCCCGCGGCCGAGTCGCACCGGGCGCTGAAACGTCTCGCGGCCGAGCCGGGCGATGGAAGGCCCCGCGACCAAGCCTTGCGCAGCTAAGTCCCGTGGCCGAGCCGCACCAGGCGATGTTAAGTCCCGCGGCCGAGCCGCACCAGCGATGAAAAGTCCCGCGGCCGAGCTGCACCGGGCGATGTAAAGTCCCGCGGCCGAGCCGCACCAGCGATGTAAAGTCCCGCGGCCGAGCCGCACCGGGCGATGTTAGGCCCCGCAGCCGAGCTGCACCGGGCACTGTTAAGTCCAGCGGCCGAGCCGCACCAGCGATGTAAAGTCCCGCGGCCAAGCCGCACCGGGCACTGTTAAGTCCAGCGGCCGAGCCGCACCGGGCACTGTTAAGTCCAGCGGCCAAGCCGCACCGGGCGATGTAAAGTCCAGCGGCCGAGCCGCACCGGGCGATGTTAGGCCCCGCGACCGAGCCGCACCCCGCGCCGTGAGGAAGAGAAAAGTTTCCCCCACCCCCCGCACCCACACCACCCACACCACCCACACCACCCACCCCCCACCCCCCACACATACACAACCAAAAAAATACAAAAACCATCCCAACACCGACACACAACAAAAAAAAAAAAGAAAAAAGACGAACAGACTGCTAGCGAGCCGCAGCCGTTAGACGCCGCCACTTCCGCCACATCACAGCCACAAGGAGAGATAGCTGAATGGATAGAACATTGGCTTCATGGAAGGAAGCAGAGGGTGATGGTGGAAGGTTGCTTCTTGGACTGGGGGCCTGTGACTAGTGGTGTCTGGTGCTAAGCCCGTTACTGTTTGGCATCTATATCAATGATTTGGATAAGAACATGCAACTCAAGGTGAGCAAGTTTGCTGATGATCCAAAAGTGGGTGGTTTTGCAGATAGTGAAGATAGTTGTGAAAGATTGCAGCAGGATCTGAATCGATTGGCCAGTTGGGCTGAGGAATGGTTGATGGGATTTAATACAGAGAAATGTGAAGTGTTGCATTTTGGGAAGTTTATCATGGGCAGGGCTTACTCAGTGACAGGTAGGGCTCTGGGGAGTGTTGTACAGCAGAGGGATCTAGGAGTGCAGGTGCATGCTTCCTTGATCGCAGGTGGAGTCGCAGGTAGATAAGTTGGTCAAAAAATTTATTGGCACATTGGCCTTCATCAGTCAGAGTATTGAGCATTGAAGTTGGGAAGTCATATAAGACATTAGTGAGGCCGCAGTAAGAGTATTGTGTTCAGTTCTGGGCACGATATTGTCAAGCTGGAAAGGGTACAGAGAAGATTTATGAGGATATTGCCTGGACTAGAAGATCCGAGCTGTAGAAGATCTAGCAGATCTGAGCTGTAGCAAAAATTTGAATAGGCTGGGACTTTATTCCTTGGAGTGCAAGAGGATGAGGGATGATCTTATAGAGGTGTATAAAATCATGAGAGGAATAGATCAGGTAGATGCACAGAGTCTCTTGCCCAGAGGAGGTGAATTGAGGATCAGAGGACTTAGGTTTCAGGTGAAGGGGATAAGATTTAATAGGAATCTGAGGGGTAACTTTTTGAGACAAAGGGCGGTAGGTGTATGGAACAAGCTGCCAGAGGAGGTAGTTGAGTCTGGGACTATCCCAACGTTTAAGAAACAGTTAGACAGGTACATGGATAGGAAAGCTTTGGAGGAATATTGACCAAACACAGGTAGGTGGGACTAGTGTAGCTGGGACATGTTGGCCGGTGTGAGCAAGTTGGACCAAATGGCCTGTTTCCACACTGTATCACTCTATGACTATGACATTGTTTTCCATTCTGAAGGTCCAATATGTCCTTCACAACAGGTGCATTGTGGCCATCGAAAAAATGCAGTGCAGGTATCCATAAGGATTCTTTCATTTAGATTTAGATTTATTGTTGACATGTGTACTGAGGTATAGTGAAAAGTTTAGTTTAGTTTAGAGACACAGCGCGGAAACAGGCCGTTTGGCCCTCCAAGTACGCGCCGACCAGCGATCCCCGTACACTAGCACTGTCCTGCACACCAGGGACAATTTACTAGTAAAGCCAATTAACCTACAAACCTGTACGTCTGAGTGTGGGAGGAAACCAAAGGTCTCGGAGAAAACCCACCCGGTCACAAGGAGAACGTGGAAACTCCATACGGACAGCACCCGTAGTCAGGGTCGAACTCGAGTCTCTGGCGCTGTAAGGCAGCAAACACTATAAGGCTGTGCCACCATGCCACCCTTTATTTTGCATGCTATCCAAACAGATCAGATAATATTATACATAAATAGTTAAACTCAAGTACAGCAAATAGAACAAAGGAAAAGTCACAGAGTTCAGAAAATAGTTCTCAGCATTGTAGCTCATCAGTTCCTTAGACAAAGTCCAATGCCCACAATGGGGTAGAGGTGAATCGGACGGTAATGTCGCTATGGTAACCTAACCTAGTTAATGTAATGACACATATCCTTTAATATGAAAAATTAGCCAAGTCATCGCCACAAAAATCAGGACAATATTGAGCCAGGCAATTCCCATCTAACTAATAACATGATGACAGAGGGCAAGAACATTCAAAACCACAATGCTGCACTTAGCAGAACATTGACTATAGACGTTCAGTCACTCTACACCTCCATCCCCCACCAGGAAGGCCTTAAAGCCCTCGTTTCTTCCTTGACCACAGCACCAGCCGATTCCCCTTTACCAACATTGTCCTCCGCCTAGCGGAGCTGGTCCTTATCCTTAACAACTTCTCCTTCGACTCTTCCCACTTCCTCCAAATCAAAGGCTTAGCTATGGGCACTCACATGGTCCCCAGCTATGCCTGCCTCTTTGTAGGGTACGTTGAACAATCTCTGTTCCAGGCGTACACTGGCCCTATCCCCGAACTCCATCTCCATTACACTGACGACTGCATCGGTGCTACCTCCTGCACCCATGCAGAACTCATGGACTTCACTATCAGCTTTTTGAGTCTACAAGATAAATAGCCTCAAGGATTCCACTCATAAACCACTCATAAACCATTCAGTCTGAAGAAGGGTCTCGACCCAAAACGTCACCCATTCCTTCTCTCCTGAGATGCTGCCTGACCCGTTGAGTTACTCCAGCATTTTGTGAATAAACACCTTTGATTTGTACCAGCATCTGCAGTTATTTTCTTATACTCCCTCACCAGATCATTACACCATCCCAACTTGGAATCCTTCAAAGTAGGTGCGCCAAAGTGCTGGAATTCTCTACATATTGAATGGTGTGAACGGAGACGAGGAAAAACTTTTTCAGTCAGAGAGTTGTGAATCTGTGGAATTCTCTGCCTCAGAAGGCAGTGGAGGCCAATTCTCTGAATGCATTCAAGGGAGTGCTAGATAGAGCTCTTAAGGATAGCGGAGTCAGGGGGTATGGGGAGAAGGCAGGAACGGGGTACTGATTGAGAATGATCAGCCATGACCACATTGAATGTTGGTGCTGGCTAGAAGGGCTGAATGGCCTCCTCCTGCACCTATTGTCTATTGTCTATTGTCACAGACATCACCCATAGTCAGGATCGAATCCGGGTCTCTTGTGCAGTTAGGCAACAACTCTACCTCTGCGCCACTGTTGTTCTTACAAAGGAGATGCTATTCTTGAGCCGTTGTCATTCATATGGTGTTGATGTGTCAAGAGACAAGAGCGTTTTATTGTCATGCAGTATGTGCTGAAATGGAACAAGAAGCTCTTACTTGCAGCAGCACAACAGATATGTTCGTGAGCTATGGTTAATTATGTGCAGCCTCATAATGTACAAATCATTGGGCAATTTCGTAATTAAGACGAACAAGAAACCAAGGCTCCCTGGAACTGCAGGACGATGAGGGTGATGTTGCCTTTTTTTGGCCTAGTAATCCGATCACAGAGTAATTTTTTGTCCTTTTTTTGGTCCAGCACATTGCAATACAAAATTGGTTTGATTCAGTCACAGTCAGTTGGAGGTGCAACAAACACAATACTGGACCAGGCTGTTCTAATCCCAGCGTCAAACATGCACCTGATGATGTTAACCATGTGCCTAATGGCACGCATCTAATGAGGTAATGACACCTAATGACGTTAATTGGACAACGCGTTTGGTGGGTCTCTATCCCCACCTCCCCTCATTCACCTCATCACAAGCCAAAAATATCTATCAGATATCTATTGCAACTCCCTAGGATGGTCTCAGGGGGGAGGCATGGTGGCGCGGCGGTAGATTCGCTGCCTCACAGCAACAGCGACCCGGGTTCGATCCTGACCACGAATGCCGTCTGTATGGAGTTTGTACGTTCTCCCTGTGACCCCGTGGGGTTTTTCTAGGCTCCCCGATTTCCTCTCACATCCCAAGCACATGCAGAGTTTTAGGTTTTTGGCTTCTGTAAAAATTGTAACTTGTCCCTAGTGTGTAGGACAGTATTAACGCATGGGGTGATTGCTGGTCTGCGCGGACTCGATGGGCCAAAGGGCCTGTTTCCGCGCTGCGTCTCTTAAGTCTAAAGTCTAAAGCACCTGCAGTTCCTTGAGTTTACATGCAATGGACTTGGACCGCAAGATCACCTCTGTACCTCAATATTGATAAGGGTCTTACCCTCCTTACATTTGATCTCCTAAAATGTAACACCTCATATTTACTCGGGTTGAACTCCATCTGCCATTTCTCTGGTTTTTCATCTGTTGTTAGTAAAATAATGGGCAGGGTATGTTAATTATGATATTAAACTGGTACTGTGTTCACAATGCTGATAATGATATGTTTTCATAAGGTGATAGAATCAGAACATTCGGCCCATCAAGCCTACTCTGCCATTCAATCATGGCTTATCTATCTCTCTCTCCTAACCCCATTCTCCTGCCTTCTCCCCATAACCCTTGGCACCGGTACTAATCAAGAATCCATCTATCTCTGCCTTAAAAATATCCATTGACTTGGCCTCCACATCCTTCAGTAGCAAAGAATTCCACAGATTCACCACCCTCTGACTAAAGAAATTCCTCCACATCTTCCCAAAGGAACTTCTTTTAATTCTGAGGCTATGACCTCTGGTCCTAGATTCTCCCACGAGTGGAATCGTCTTCTCCACATCCACTCTATCCAAGCCTTTCACGATTCGGTAAGTTTCAATGAGGTCCCCCCTCATTCTTCTGAACTCCAGCGAGTGCAGGCCCAGTGCCGTCAAACGCTCATTATATGTTACCCACATTACCCACCCTGTTAACCATTATTACCCACCATGACCCACCCCCAACCCCACCGACTATCAGTCTGAAGAAGGGTAGCGGCCTGAAATGACCTTTCATTGTCCTTCAGAGATGCTGCCTGGCCCGCTGAGTTACTCCAGCACAGTATTTTACTCAAGATTCCAGCATCTGCAATTCCTTGAGACTCCATGGCACCAACCTTCCTTCTTTCACATCCGCATGCCGCACTGATTGAGGAACTCTTTACAATTTGTGAAACAGGCCTCAGGAACAAGCAACATAGAGAACAAGCAATCCACGGTGACCTCGAGAGAACTGACCTGAAGAGCACACCGTTATCATGCTTACCAAGTTTGTTTTTCTGTGTGAATGTCCGGGTGTCTTTTGTTTATGGCCATGCTCAGTCTTTAGTCTTTTTCGAGATACAGCACGGAAACATGCCCTTCGGCCTACCGAGTCCGCGCCCACCAGCGATCCCCGCACGTTAGCACTATCCTACACTATCTTGTCCTAGGGTCAATTTGCATTTATACCAAGCCAGTTAACCTACAAACCTGTAGGTCTTTGGAGAGTGGGAGGAAACCCACCTTGGAGTTTCTTGGAGAAAACCCACCTTGGTCATGGGGAGAACGTACAAACTGCGTACAGACAGAGCCCATAGTCGGCATCGAAGCCGGGTCTCTGGCTGTGTGCTGTAAGTGCTGTAAAGCAGCAACTCTACCTCTGGACACCCAGGGTGTCCATTCATCCTTTAGTTCCAGTCCCATAGTTTATTTGTTTTGTTAGTTACGCCATGTTCAGTTTCGAGTTGAGGTCCGCAGCTATTTTAATGCTTTGCTCTGATGCCACGTTGTGCTTGAATAAAAATGTTATGAAACGCCACGACTGGTCTCGGCAAATCATTGAGGATTCAGTGACCCTGCATGGCACACGGTGGCACAGTGGTAGAGTTGCTGCCTCACAGCGCCAGAGACCCGGGTTCGATCCTGACTACGGGTGCTGTCTGTACGAAGTTTGTACTCGTGACCGCGTGCGTTTTCCCCGGGTGCTCCAGTTTCCTCCCACACTCCAAAGATGTACAGGTTAGTAGGTTAATTGGCTTTGGTGAAAAATTATAAACTGTCCCTAGTGTGTGTAGGATAGTGCTAGTGTGCGGGTTGATCGCTGGCCTGCGCAGACTCGATGGGCCGAAGGGCCTGTTTCCACACTGTATCTTTAAAGTCTCAAGCAACAGGCTGGTACTTTATTGTCAATTGCAGCTAAGGTACAGAGGAGGTTTACTGGAATGATAGAAAAACACAAAGTGCTGGAGTAACTCTGGGGTTCAGGCAACATCTCAGGAACAATTCCTGAATTAGAGGTGTGAGCTTTAAGGAGGGGTTGGACAAACCTGGATTGTTTTCCCTGGAACACTGAAGGTGATGGAAGGCCCGATAGAAATATATACAATTATGAAAGACACAGTTAAAGGTACATAGTCAGAATCTGTATCCCATGATACAGTACGGTAGCGGCACGGTAGCGCAGCGGTAGAGTTGCTGCTTTACAGCGAATGCAGCGCCGGAGACTCAGGTTCGATCCTGACTACGGGTGCTGTACTGTAAGGAGTTTGTACGTTCTCCCCGTGACCTGCGTGGGTTTTCTCCGAGATCTTCGGTTTCCTCCCACACTCCAAAGACGTACAGGTATGTAGGTTAATTGGCTGGGTAAATGTAAAAATTGTCCCTAGTGGGTGTAGGATAGTGTTAATGTGCGGGGATCGCTGGGCGGCACGGACTTGGAGGGCCAAAAAGGCCTGTTTCCGGCTGTATATATATGATATGATATGATATGATGGAAATATCCAATACTGGAGGGCATAGCTTTAAGGTGAAAGGGGAAAATAGATATACAGGGAATGGAGGGGTATGGATTATGTGCAGGCAGATAAGAATTGGTCTTAGCATCTTTTGGTACAGACATTGTGGGTCATAGGACCAATTGTTGTGCTGCACAGGTCTACGTTCTATCTTCTATGTTTCTATGTTTCAGTCAGAGAGTTGTGAATCTGTGGAATTCTCTGCCTCAGAAGGCAGTGGAGGCCAATTCTCTGAATTCATTCAAGAGAGAGCTAGATAGAGCTCTTAAGGATAGCGGAGTCAGGGGATATGGGGAGAAGGCAGGAACGGGGTACTGATTGAGAATGATCAGCCATGATCACATTGAATGGCAGTGCTGGCTCGAAGGGCCGAATGGCCGCCTCCTGCACCTATTGCCTATTGTCTATTGTCTATTATATTCTGCAACCTCACAACTTTGGCCTCCAGAGTTCCCTGCAAGTTGAGGCTGGTGACTCTCGCCTCTCTGCTGCACTTGAATGAGCTTCAAACATCTAGAGGAACCTTTTCCCTTGAACTCTGGGATTGCAGACAGCCTTATCCTCCTGAGTTTCAACAACTGATTCTTGCATGCCTCTTTGATAACAGAGAAAGCAAACGGATGAATCTCGTACGGTGCTTTTATGAATCTTATCCTATGCATTTGAATGGCAGTATTTTCAGCGGCACAGTGGCTCAGCGGTAGAGTTGGTGCCATACAGCGCCAGAGACCCGGGTTCGATCCTGACTACGGGTGCTGTCTGTACAGAGTTTGTACGTTCTCCCCATGACCTGCGCGTTTTTTCTCCGAGATCTTCGCTTTCCTCCCACACGCCAAAAACGTGCAGGTTTGTAGGATAGTTGGCTCGGTATAAGCAGTAAATTGTACCTAGTGTGTGTAGGATAGTGTTAATGTGCGGGGATGGCTGGTCGGCGCGGACCCGGTGGGCCGAAGGGCCTGTTTCCACGCTGTATCTCTGAACTAAACTAAAGAAGGTGAAGGATTTGACGTGTTGTTGTTAACAGGCTGCCCATTCTATGGTGGTATTCATTTTGTTTATTTACACATTAGTCGCTCTGTTATCTCAAAGGACATTCTTCGAAGAAATATTATTTTGTTCCTCTGCGTTCCCGAGTCACATTTTACAGCATAACATTTTTTTTGTGATCTGATATCAGAGGCCAGAATTTTAAGCGCCATGTCTATATATTTTGCATCTAAGGGAAGTGCTAACTGCAAGCGTTTAGTCCCTTCGGGAAAGATTATTTACTAACTTTCAGATTGTGCTAATCCGTGTTCACCTGTGCTAATCCGTGTTCACCTGTGCTAATCCGTGTTCTCCAGAGATGCCGCTAGCCCGCTGAGTTACTTCAGCACTTTGTGTCTTTTTTAAAAATAATCCAGCTCCTCCAGTTCCTTGTTTCTACTTGCACACTAAAGTGACACTTTAGTAACTGAAATGGAATGCGTTTCCTTTTGAGCAAGTCACGTTTTAGAAAGTGCTGGTGAAATGGAACTTGGGAAACCAGTGTGGGAGGGGTTAATGCCAGAGGGTTTCCATCAGGAAGCCGCTAATTTCAGTAAACTTCCTGTCTGGCTCCAGCACTCTGAGACCAGGGCAGTTTTAACTGTGTCGGAAGGAACTGCAGATGCTGCTTTAAACCGAAGATAGACACAAAAAGCTGGGGTAACACTCTGGGGCAGCATCCCAGGAGAGAAGGAATGGGTGACGTTTCGGGTCGAGAACCTTCCTTCAGACTGGTTAGGGATAAGGGAAATGAGTGGTATATAGACGATGATGTAGGGAGATAAAGAACAATGAATGAAAGGTGTGCAAAAAGGTGACCATGAACAATTGACTATTAGTGTAAGAAAATAACTGCAGATGCTGGTACAAATCAAAGCTATTTATTCACAAATTGCTGGAGTAACTCAGCAGGTCAGGCAGCATCTCAGGAGAGAAGGAATGGGTGACGTTTCGGGTCGAGACCCTTCTTCAGACTATTATGTTCTTTGGAATGGAGCCACGTGATTTGCAGCCCGCTGTTTGAGTGAGGTGACCCAGCAACTATCGTCAGCCCCAGAACAATCCTGGAGTCGGAGGAATCGGTGAATGAAAGGCAACGGGGGAGGGAAGATCAAACCTTTCCCCACTTTCATGAAGCCACCATAGAGTCACCAGTACCGGGTGCCAGGGGTTATGGGGAGAAGGCAGGAGAATGGGGTTACGAGGGAGAGATAGACCAGCCACGGTTGAATGGCAGAATAGACTTGATGGGCCGAATGGCCAAATTCTGCTCCTCAAACTTCCAACCTTGTTTTATAGTTTATCCCCATGGTCACTCCAGTTTGACGTTATCAGAGAGATCACCCTCCTCCAGCTCCCTGCAGCTTAACAAGTTTATTTTCTCCCCTTCCCTGTTTCTTTGACGTCAAACACTAACCCTGTTTCTCTCCCCGCATTTGCGGCCTGACCTTTTGAGTACTTTTAAACGTTTTCTGTTTATGTTTTACATTTCCAGCATCTGAACTTTGTTTAGATTTTTCAAGAGCTTCCACCAACCATCTGGGGTAGAACGGTTTGCTTTTAGTCCAGCTCCTTTACCAGTTTTGAATTGCTAGAAGCAATCAATTGCTACACGACGAATTCAAACTAAAATCTCCTCCTCACACCATAGAACATGGAGCGATGGTAACTCCAGCTCTTTCCATGTTAGAGACACCAGTGCTGGTGTTAGGGGTTACGGGGAGAAGGCAGGAGAATGGGATTAGGCGGGAGAGAGAGACCAGCCATGATTGAATAGCAGCGTAGACTTGATGGGCCACATGGCCTAATTCTGCTCCTATCACTTATGACCTTATGACCTTATGGGTGAACAGTCCATCACAGGAAGAAGAGTGCTTGGGAAAGAACAATGATATCAGCAGTAGCAGCAGCAATCAGCAGTAGCAGCAGCAGCAGTAGCAGCAGCAAGCAGCACCAAGCTGTGTTGCTTGGGAAGTAGTGTGTGGGGATTGTGTGGGGATTGTGTGGGGATTGTAAGGAGTAAGACCTGTGTGATCTCCCGGACTAGTTTCGATCGCCTAGCTTGGGGTCGGAGAGGAATTTCCCGGATTTTTTCCCAAATTGGCCTGGGTTTTTTATCCGGTTTTTCGCCTCTCCCAGGAGATCACTCAGTTCTTTTGGGTGGGCGGTTGGAGCGGTTGGAGTAGCGGCCGGGCGGTAGGTTTAGTAACTGAGCGCGGGGCTTTGTTTGGAGAGTATGACTGCCAGGGCAGTTTTTTGTTCTGGGTGTCAGATGTGGGGAATCTGGGAGTCTGATAGTCTTCCAGACATCCACATCTGCGCCAGGTGTGACGAGATGGGGCTCCTAAGGGACCGTATTAGGAACCTGGAGCGGCAGATTGATGACCTCCGTCTGATCAGGGAGAGTGAGGAGGTTATAGATAGGAGTTACAGGGAGGTGGTCACTCCTAGACCACGGGAGGTAGACAAGTGGGTCACTGTTAGGGGGGGCAAGGAACAGAGGCAGGGACTAGGGAGTACCCCGGTGGCTGTACCCCTTGGAAATAAGTACTCCTGTTTAAGTACTGTTGGGGGGGACAGCCTACCTGGGGGCAGCGACGGTGCCCGGGCCTCTGGCAAGGAGTCCGGCCCTGTTGCTCAGAAGGGTAGGGAAAGGAAGAGGAGAGCAGTAGTAATAGGGGACTCTATAGTGAGGGGGTCAGATAGGTGTTTCTGTGGACGCAGTCGGGAGACCCGGATGGTGGTTTGCCTCCCTGGTGCCGGTGTCCGGGATGTGTCTGAGCGTGTCCAGGATATCCTGAAAGGGGAGGGAGAGGAGCCAGAGGTCGTGGTACATATAGGTACCAACAATATAGGTAGGATAAGGGAAGAGGTCCTGAAAGGAGAATTCAGGGGGCTAGGAAGAGAGTTAAAAAAAAAGGACTTCCAAAGTAATAATCTCAGGCTTACTGCCTGTGCCACGCGATAGTGAGAATAGGAATGGAGTGAGGTGGAGGATAAATACGTGGCTGAGGAACTGGTGCAGGGAGCAGGGTTTCAAGTTTCTGGATCATTGGGACCTCTTCTGGGGGAAGTATGACCTGTACAAAAGGACGGGTTGCATCTGAACCCGAGGGGAACCAATATCCTGGCGGGGAAATTTGCTAAAATAACTGCGGAGACTTTAAACTAGTACGGTTGGGGGGAGGGACTCAAACACAGATAGCTAATAGGCAGAGTGTGAGGCAGGAGGCAGAAAGGGGAAACACTCAGACCCAATATGTAGGAGAGAAAGAAGGGAAAAGAAATAAACTGAGAATAAGAAATGATGGGTCCCTTAAATGTGTATATTTTAATGCTAGGAGCATTGTAAGAAAGGTGGATGAGCTTAGAGCCTGGATTGACATCTGGAAGTATGATGTTGTGGCGATCAGTGAAACATGGTTGCAGGAGGGTTGCGATTGGCAATTAAATATTCCAGGATTTCATTGTTTCAGATGTGATAGAATCGGAGGGGCAAGAGGTGGGGGTGTTGCATTGCTTGTCAGGGAGGATATCACAGCAGTGCTTTGGCAGGACAGACGAGAAGGCTCGATTAAGGAGGCTGTTTGGGTGGAACTCAGAAATGAGAAAGGTTTAGCAACACTTATAGGGGTGTATTATAGACCGCCAAATAGGGAACGAGAATTGGAAGAGCAAATATGTAAGGAGATAGCAGATATTAGTAGTAAGCACAGAGTGGTGATTGTGGGTGATTTCAATTTTCCGTATATAGACTGGGAATCACATTCTGTTAAAGGGCTGGATGGTTTGGAGTTTGTAAAATGTGTGCAGGATAGTTTTTTGCAGCAATACGTAGAGGTGCCTACCAGAGAAGGGGCAGTGTTGGACCTCCTGTTAGGAAATGAGATGGGTCAGGTGACGGAGGTATGTGTTGAGGAGCACTTTGGGTCTAGTGATCATAATGCCATTAGTTTCAATATCATTATGGAGAAGGTCAAATCTGGACCAAGGGTTGAGATTTTGGATTGGAGAAAGGCTAATTTTGAGGAGATGAGAAAGGATTTAAAAGGAGTGAAATGGAAATTGTTGTTTTATGAAAAGGATATAATAGAGAAATGGAGGATATTTAAAGGTGAAATTTTGAGAGTACAGAGTCTTTATGTCCCTGTTCGGTGGAAAGGAAAGAATAATAATTTGAAAGAGCCGTGGTTTTCCAGGGAAATTGGACACTTGGTTCGGAAAAAGAGGGAGATATACAATAAATATAAGCGGCAGGGAGTAAATGAGGTTTTTGAGGAATATAAAGAATGTAAAAGGAATCTTAAAAAGGAAATTAGAAAAGCGAAAAAAAGATATGAGGCTGCTTTGGCAAGTAATGTAAAAGTAAACCCCAAGGGGTTCTACAGATATGTCAATAGCAAAAGGATAGTGAGGGATAAAATTGGTCCATTAGAGAGTCAGAGTGGACAGCTATGTGCTGAGCCGGAAGAAATGGGGGAGATATTAAACAATTTCTTTTCTTCGGTATTTACCGAGGAGAAGGATATTGAATTATGTGAGGTAAGCGAAACAAGTAGAGTAGTGATGGAAATTAGGAGGATTAAAGAAGAGGAGGTGCGGACACTTTTGAAGAATATAAAAATGGATAAGTCTCCAGGTCCTGATAGGATATTCCCTAGGACATTGAGGGAAGTTAGTGCAGAAATAGCAGGGGCTATGACGGAAATATTTCAAACGTCATTAGAAACAGGGATGGTGCCGGAAGATTGGCGCATTGCGCATGTTGTGCCTTTGTTTAAAAAAGGTTCTAAAAGTAAACCTAGCAATTATAGACCTATTAGTTTGACGTCTGTGGTGGGAAAATTAATGGAAAAGATACTTAGGGACAATATATATAATTATTTGGATAATCAAGGCCTGATTAGAAACAGTCAACATGGATTTGTGCCTGGAACGTCATGTTTGACTAATCTTCTGGAATTTTTTGAAGAGGTTACCAGGGAAATTGATAAGGGCAAGGCTGTGGATGTTGTCTATATGGACTTCAGTAAGGCATTTGACAAGGTTCCACATGGAAGGTTGATTAAGAAGGTTAAATCGTTGGGTATTAATAGTGAGGTTGCAAGATGGATTCAACAATGGCTGAATGGGAGATACCAGAGGGTAATGGTTGACAATTGTATGTCAGGTTGGAGGCCTGTGTCTAGTGGAGTGCCCCAAGGATCTGTGTTGGGTCCACTGTTGTTTGTCATTTACATTAATGATCTGGATGATGGTGTGGCAAATTGGATTAGTAAATATGCAGATGATACTAAGATAGGTGGAGTAGTTGATAGTGAGGTAGATTTTCAAAGTCTACAGAGAGACTTGGGCCTTTTGGAAGGGTGGGCTGAAAGATGGCAGATGGAGTTTAATGCTGATAAGTGTGAGGTGCTGCATTTTGGTACGACAAATCAAAATAGGACGTACAGGGTAAATGGTAGGGAATTGAGGAATGCAGTGGAACAGAGGGATCTGGGAATAACTGTGCATTGTTCCCTGAAGGTGGAATCTCATGTGGATAGGGTGGTGAAGAAGGCGTTTGGTATGCTTGCCTTTATAAATCAGAGCATCGAGTATAGAAGTTGGGATGTAATGTTGAAATTGTACAGGGCATTGGTGAGGCCGAATCTGGAGTATGGTGTGCAGTTCTGGTCGCCAAATTATAGGAAGGATGTCGACAAAATGGAGAGGGTACAGAGGAGATTTACTAGAATGTTGCCTGGGTTTCAGCACTTAGGCTACAGAGAGAGGTTGAATAGGTTGGGTCTTTATTCTTTGGAGCGTAGAAGGTTGAAGGGGGACTTGATAGAGGTTTTTAAAATTTTGAGAGGGACGGACAGAGTTGACGTGGGTAGGCTTTTCCCTTTGAGAGTGGGGAAGATTCCAACAAGGGGACATAGCTTCAGAATTGAGGGACAAAGGTTTAGGGGTAACATGAGGGGGAACTTCTTTACTCAGAGGGTTGTGGCTGTGTGGAATGGGCTTCCGGTGGAAGTGGTGGAGGCTGGCTCGATTTTATTATTTAAGAGTAAATTGGATAGGTATATGGATAGGAGGGGATTGGAGGGTTATGGTCTGAGTGCAGGTAGATGAGACTAGGTCAGGGAGAATGGTCGGCGTGGACTGGTAGGGCCGGACAGGCCTGTTTCCATGCTGTAGTTGTTATATGTTATATGTTATATACCACGGAGATAGACACAAATCCAAGTCAGTGGATATTTTTAAGGCAGAAATAGACAAATTCTTGATTAGGACGGGTGTCAAGGGTTATGGGGAGAAGGCAGGAAAATGGGATTAGGAGGCAGAGATCAGCCATGATTGAATGGCGGAGTGGACTCAATGGGCCGAATGGCCTAATTCTACTCCTATAACCTGTGAACTTGTGAAAAAGCTGGAGCAACTCAGCGATTCAGGCAGCATCTCTGGAGAAAAGGAATAGGTGATGTTTCGGGTCAGGGCCCTTCTTCTGACTGAGAGTCAGGGGAGAGGGAAACGGGAGATAGAGAAGGTACATAGGATAAATTATTGAACTGTACGCAAAAAGCAACGATGATTGAGGAAAGTCCACAATGGTCCATTGTTGGCTGTGGGGTGGGTGAAAACGAGTTATACAGGCAGTGAAACTCGTCAGGACGACAGTGAAACTAGTACGAAGACTAGGGTGGGGGAGGGACGGAGAGAGAGGGGATGCAAGGGTAACTTGAGGTTAGAGAAATCAATGTTCATACCGCTGGGTCGTAAGCTGCACATGAAATATGCTTTCACCACAACGCCCTTGAATTTCGGGCATTAAAGCTGACAACTACACTAGTTCATTTGGGAAGGTGGGTCAAGGAATGGCAAATGGAATTTAACTCTGATAAGTGTGAAATGTTACACATTGGTATGTCAAACCAGGGCAGGGCGGACACAGTAAAAGATAGACATAAAATGCTGGAGTAACTCAGCGGAACAGGCAGCATCTATGGAGAGAAGGAATGGGTGACGTTTCAGGTAAACTCGAAATGACTATCCAGGAGTCAGTGGTGGGGTCACGACTGAGAGAGATGTACGAGGATGTATCTGGGAGATGACGTTTGTCTCGATGCGACAGAGATAACCGTTGGAATTATCATAAATGGCATCGATTATTTTGGGGTATTTAAACTCGACTCGCCAGTGGTTTTGTACCTTATCCATCGCCTAGTTGTTCTCCTCTCATTACACCTCTTAATCATCCTTCTGATGTTGTCTCTGCAGTCTTACTGCTGAACATTTTGTTCAGTTTCCTTTTTGTCCAGAGGGAATTCCATAGTGAATCGGAAGTAATGTGGTGAGAGGACATGGGGGGGGGAGGGTAGATAAACGGTAAGCACCAGGAAGTGACATAACGACTTATAGAGTCATAGAGTCATAGAGTGATACAGCGTGGAAACAGGCTCTTCGGCCCAACTTGCCCACACCGGCCAACATGTCCCAGCCACACTAGTCCCACCTGTCCGAGTTTGGTCCAATTCCTTCCGAACCTATCCTATCCATGTACCTGTCTAACTGTTTCTTAAATAGTTGGGATAGTCCCAGCCTCAACTACATCCTCTGGCACCTTGTTCCATACACCCACCACCCTTTGTGTGAAAAGGTTACCCCTCAGAAGACCTGTTAAATCTTTTCCCCTTCACCTTAAACCTGTGTCCTCCAGTCCTCAATTCACCTGCTCTGGGCAAGAGACACTACCCGATTTATTCCTCTCATGATGTTAACCACGAAAAGGCTTTGAAAAGGCAGATGAAACAACAGTTGCGATGTACTCTTCAAAAATATAATACATAGGAAATAAAAATCTATCTATCATCATGACATTAACTGGCAGCAGTGGTAGATTTGCTGCTTTACAGTGCCAGAGACCCGAGTTCGATCTTGACCATGGGTGCTTGTCTGTACGGAGTTTGTACGTTCTCCCCGTGACCTGCGTGGGTTTTCTCCTCGATCTTCGGTTTCCTCCCACACTCGAAAGCCGGACAGGTTTGCAGGTTGATTGGCTTGGTATAAATGTAAAAATTATCCCGAGTGTGCGTAGGATAGTGTTAGTGTGCAGGGATCGCTGGTCGGTGCGGACCCAGATGGGCCAAAGGAAGTGGTTCCACGCTAAATTAAACTAAACTAAACTAATCTAACCAAGGCATAATACAGAAAAATGCTGAGAGAAAACTCGTTGAGGTTTACTTTAGAATTCGATTTATGTTTTGTTCTTCGTAAAATAATGGGGATGGTAAGCCAATGATTACATTCTGCAATAAAACAGGCACTGCATCCAGTATATTAGCAATGGTATGTCATCTTCATTACACACTATGAGCCATTATACCACTGAGCCTTGCTCATCATGAGTGACCTGGGCACAAAGACAATGACAGGGCCACATCTTGCCACAACCACGTATAATCCGTCAGTGACAAGATACCTACGTCAGAGGAAGTCACATCCAGAAATAATACTTTGGGTTCAGGAGAATTAATTGTTGCGGCAAACACTGTGAATGGACGTAACACAACATCAGTTTGAGATCAAACTTCCTTTCAACCGTCCACGTGAATTCTTTTCAATTCTCTTGTTAATATTACCTCTTTAGAATAAGTGGATATGGCTCTCATAACACAGTGTAGATTCCTGTTACTCATGCTCCTGTTATCTAACCTAGCAAATGTCAGTTAACGTTTTCACAGGATTAGACCTTGCACAAGGCAGTACAGTCATTTTTTTTTTTGTATTTGATTCCTTTTCATTCGAATGCGAATGGTATGTTAGCATTCATAGCAAGAGGATTTGAGTATAGGAGCAGCGAGGTTCTGCTGCAGTTGTACAGGGCCTTGGTGAGACCGCACCTGGAGTATTGTGTACAGTTTTGGTCTCCTAATCTGAGGAAAGACATTCTAGCCTTAGAGGGAGTACAGAGAAGGTTCACCTGATTGATTCCTGGGATGGCAGGCCTTTCATATGAAGAAAGACTGGATAGACTAGGCTTGTACTCGCTGGAATTTAGAAGACTGAGGGGGGATCTTATAGAAACATATAAAATTCTTAAGGGGTTGGAGAGGCTAGATGCGGGAAGATTGTTCCCGATGTTGGGGAAGTCCAGAACCAGGGGTCACAGCTTAAGGATAAGGGGGAAGTCTTTTAGGACCGAGATGAGAAAACATTTCTTTACTCAGAGAGTGGTGAGTCTGTGGAATTCTCTGCCACAGAAGGTAGTTGAGGCCAGTTCATTGGCTATATTTAAGAGGGATTAGATGTGGCCCTTATGGCTAGAGGGATCAGGGGGTATGGAGAGAAGGCAGGTACAGGTTACTGAGCTGGATGATCAGCCATGATCATATTGAATGGCGGTGCAGGCTCGAAGGGCCGAATGGCCTACTCCTGCACCTATTTTCTATGTTTCTATGTTTCTATTCACACACATGGGATATTGCTGGGCGTCTGTCAAAACTTTCTGATCTGAAATGTTCTTCACCACAATATTGGTAAAAATAAGAAACATCTTGTCCACGCCAATTCTTCTAACCCTGTTCTCCCTTAATGGTAGCTCATGAGCCATTAATTGCCGTACAGCCTTATGTGCAAACCCAAGCTTGGGTTCCTGTTCAGTTTAGTTTTGAGATACAATTCGGAAACAGGACCTTTGGCCCACCGAGTCCGCGCCCACCAGCGATCCCCGCACACTAACACTATTCTACGTACACTAGGGACAATGCACAATTTTACAAGGCCAATTAACCTACAAACCTGTACGTCTTTGGAGTGTGGGAGGAAACCGGTGCTCCCGGGGAAAGCCCGCGCAGGTCACGGGGAGAACGTACAAACTCCGTACAGACTGCACCCGTGGTCAGGATCGAAGCCGGGTCCCTGGTGCCTCAAGTTCTCTCACACCCTCTAACCCCATCAGTCCGAAGAAGGGTCTCGACCCGAAACGCCACCCATTCCACCTCTCCCGGGATGCTGCATGACATGCTGAGTTACTCCAGCATTGTGTGTCTGCCATCTATTTTACAAATCCCTTTCAGCCATCAGGCAAAGGTTCAATAATCTGCTCTCCGATTTTTATCTTTAGTTTAGTTTAGGTTAGAGATACAGCGCGGAAACGAGCCCTTCGGCCCACCGAGTCCGCACTGACCAACAATCCCCGCACATTAACACAGTTCCACACACACTAGTGATGCACACCGGGTATAAATACTTTACATTTATACCAAGTTAATTAACCTACAAACCTGTACATCTTTGAAGTGTGGGACGAAACCGAAGATCTCGGAGAAAACCCATGCGGTCACGGGGAGAACGTACAAACTCCGTACAGACAGCGCCCGTAGTCAGGATTGAACCCGGGTCTCTGGCGCTGTAAGGCAACAACTATACCGCTGCGCCACCGTGCCGCCTTACGCAACACCTACCACGGGTCACAAAGCAACCATTATCCAATGAAATGGCAGGAAAGACTTGGGGCTGGGTTACTATCGCAACGTTTAAGAAACATTTGGACAGCTACATGGGCAGGGCAGGTTTGGAGGGATACGGGCCAAACGCAAGCAGATGGGACTAGTGTGGATGGGACATGTTGGCCAGTGTGGGCAACATGGGCCGAAGGGCCTGTTTACACAATGTAAGACTCTATGACGATGACTATATTTGGCTTTTCTCATATTGCCCTGATGTCATCGAGTCATAGAGTCATGGAGTCATACAGGCCCTTCGGCACAACTTGCCCACACTGGCCAACATGTCCCATCTACACTATTCCCACGCCTGCGTTTGGCCCATATCCCTCAAACTTGTCTGATCCATGTACCTGTCTAACTGTTTCTTAAATGTTGGGATAGTCCCTGTCTCAACTACCTCCTCTGGCAGCTCGTTCTATGCACCCACCACCCCTTGTGTGAAAAGTTACCCCTCAGATTCCCATTGAATCTTTTCCCCTTCAACTTAAACCTATGTCATCTACCCAATCTATTCCTCTCATGATTTTATACACCTCTATAAGGACACCCCTCATCCTGAGAATAGAGTGCCAGCCTACTAAACCTCTCCCGATAGCTCAGTCCGGGCAACAAAGTCTGGTTCTTTAGAGGAGTAGTCAGCTATTAAGTAGATCTACCTGAAAAAGAAAATGCATTGGCGGAAGTGGCGGCGCCTAACGGCTGCGGCTCGCTAGCAGTCTGTTCATCTTTTTTCCTTTTTTTTTGTTGTGCGTCGGTTTTGGGACGGTTTTCGTTTTTTTTTGGTTGTGTATGTGTGGGGGGGTGGTGGTGTGGGTGGGGGGGGTGGTGGTGTGGGTGGGGGGGGGTGGGGGAAACCTTTCTCTTTTAGGTCTCTTCCTCACGGCGCGGGGTGCGGCTCGGCCGCGGGGCCTTCCATCGCCTGGTGCGGCTCGGCTGCTGGACTTAACATCGCCCGGCGCGGCTTGGCCGCTGGACTTAACAGTGCCCGGTGCGGCTTGGCCGTGGGGCCTTCCATCGCCCGGTGCGGCTCGGCCGCGGGGCCTAACATCGTTGGTGCGGCTCGGCCGCTGGACTTAACAGTGCTCGGTGCGGCTCGGCCGCGGGGCCTAACATCGCTGGTGCGGCTCGGCCGCTGGACTTAACAGTGCCCGGTGCGGCTTGGCCGCGGGGCCTTCCATTGCCCGGTGCGGCTCGGCCGCGGGGCCTAACATCGCTGGTGCAGCTCGGCCGCTGGACTTAACAGTGCCCGGTGCGGCTCGGCCGCGGGGCCTAACATCGCTGGTGCGGCTCGGCCGCTGGACTTAACAGTGCCCGGGCCGCGGGGCCTAACATCGCCTGGCGCGGCTCGGCCGCGGGACTTTTCATCGCTGGTGCGGCTCGGCCGCTGGACTTAACATCGCCCGGTGCGGCTTGGCCGCGGGGCCTTCCATCGCCCGGTGCGGCTCGGCCGCTGGACTTAACAGTGCTCGGTGCGGCTCGGCCGCGGGGCCTAACATCGCTGGTGCGGCTCGGCCGCTGGACTTAACAGTGCCTGGTGCGGCTTGGCCGCGGGGCCTTCCATCGCCCGGTGCGGCTCGGCCGCGGGGCCTAACATCGCTGGTGCAGCTCGGCCGCTGGACTTAACAGTGCCCGGTGCGGCTCAGCCGCGGGGCCTAACATCGCTGGTGCGGCTCGGCCGCTGGACTTATCAGTGCCCGGGCCGCGGGGCCTAACATCGCCTGGCGCGGCTCGGCCGCAGGACTTTTCATCGCTGGTGCGGCTCGGCCGCTGGACTTAACATCGCCCGGTGCGGCTTGGCCGCGGGGCCTTCCATCGCCCGGTGCGGCTCGGCCGCGGGGCCTAACATCGCCCGGTGCGGCTCGGCCGCGGGACTTAGCTGCGCACGGCTCGGCCGCGGGGCCTAACATCGCTGGTGCGGCTCGGCCACTGGACTTAACAGTGCTCGGCGCGGCTCGGCCACGGGGCCTAACATCGCTGGTGCGGCTCGGCCGCTGGACTTAACAGTGCCCGGTGCGGTTTGGCCGCGGGGCCTTCCATCGCCCGGTGCGGCTCGGCCGCGGGGCCTAACATCGCTGGTGCGGCTCGGCCGCTGGACTTAACAGTGCCCGGGCCGTGGGGCCTAACATCGCCCGGCGTGGCTCGGCCGCGGGACTTTTCATCGCTGGTGCGGCTCGGCCGCTGGACTTAACATCGCCCGGTGCGGCTTGGCCACGGGGCCTTCCATCGCCCGGTGTGGCTCGGCCGCGGGGCCTTCCATTGCCCAGTTCGGCCGCGAGACGTCTCAGCGCCCGGTGCGACTCGGCCGCGGGGACTTCCATCCCCTTGCGGGGACTGTGCGGGTCGGTCGGGGACGAGCTGTCTGTCCGTGGGCGTGGGGAAGAGAGTGGAAGTTTTGTTGCCTCCATCACAGTGAGGGGGTGTTTGGAGTCACTGTGATGGACGTTTGTGTTGGGGTCATGTGTCTTGTGTTCTTTTTTGTGTGTGACTGCTATGTAGTTTCGTTCGGTACCTTGGTACCGAATGACAAATAAAGCTCTGTTGAACTGTTGAAAATGGCATTGAAGTAATAATAGACAATAGACAATAGACAATAGACAATAGACAATAGGTGCAGGAGTAGGCCATTCGGCCCTTCGAGCCAGCACTGCCATTCAATGTGATCATGGCTGATCATGCACAATCAATACCCCATTCCTGCCTTCTCCCCATTTCCCCTGACTCCGCTATCATTAAGAGCTCTATCTAACTCTCTCTTGAAAACATCCAGGGAATTGGCTTCCACTGCTTTCTGAGGCAGAGAATTCCACAGCTTCACAACTCTCTGAGTGAAAAAGTTCTTCCTCATCTCCGTCCTAAATGGCCTACCCCTTATTCTTAAACTGCGGCCCCTGGTTCGGGACTCCCCCAACATCGGGAACATGTTTCCTGCCTCTAGCATGTCCAATCCCTTAATGATCTTATATGTTTCAATAAGATCCCCTCTCATCCTTCTAAATTCCAGAGTAAACAAGCCCAGTCGGGCCAGTCTTTCAACGTACGACAGTCGTGCCATCCCGGGAATTAACCTTGTGAACCTAAGCTGCACTCCTTCAATAGCAAGAATGTCCTTCCTCAAGTTTGGAGACCAAACAAGCACACAGTACTCCAGGTGTGGTCTCACTAGGGCCCTGTGCAAATATTAACTGGAGTGCAAATATACACCGCAGCTACTATCGCTCCAGGCACGTACGCAACACTTATATGTTCTACGGTGTGAGATAGGAGACGTTAGCTTTAATTCTTCATGTCGCAATTGATTGCTTTTTGCAATTCAAAACTGGTAAAGGAACTGGATCAAAGGCAGACGGTTCTACTCCAGATGGTTATGGAAGCTCGTGAAAATCTAAACAAACTTAGATTTGTTAGGATGCTGGAAATGTAAAATGTAAACAGAAAGCGTTTGAATTACTCAAAAGGTCAGACCGCATCTGCGGTCAGAGAAACAGGGTTAATGTTTGACGTCAAAGACGCTGGGGAGGGGAGAAAATAAACTGCAGGGAGTTGGAGGAGGAGGATCTCTCTGATAAATTAAAACTGGAGTGACCATGGAGCAAACTGGAGCAAACTGTAAAACATGGTTATAAGTAGATGCCCCGGCGTGGGGGAGCTGAGATTCCCCCCCGATGCAGGAGCTTGGTCGCCCCGAAGAGGAAGGCTTGCCGCCGGCTAGGGGAGACAAGATCATCCCGTCAACGGAGATATCGAGGCCCCCGACCGCTGGAGGACAAAGAAGGGAGAGATTGAACTTTTTTTCGCCTTCCATAGAACATAGAAACATAGAAAATAGGTGCAGGAGTAGGCCATTCAGCCCTTCGAGCCTGCACCGCCATTCAATAGGATCATGGCTGATCATCCAACTCAGTATCCCGTACCTGCCTTCTCTCCATACCCCCTGATCCCTTTAGCCACAAGGGCCACATCTAACTCCCTCTTAAATATAGCCAATGAACTGGCCTCAACTACCCTCTGTGGCAGAGAATTCCACAGATTCACCACTCTCTGTGTGAAAAAAAACGTTCTCATCTCGGTCCTAAAAGACTTCCCCCTTATCCTTAAACTGTGACCCCTTGTTCTGGACTTCCCCAACATCGGGAACAATCTTCCTGCATCTAGCCTGTCCAACCCCTTAAGAATTTTGTAAGTTTCTATAAGATCCCCCCTCAATCTTCTAAATTCCAGCGAGTATTCCTTCCTCCCTCACCTCAAACCTATGTCCCCTCTGGTTCTCCATTCCCCTAAGCTGGGTAAAAGACACTGCATTTACCCGATCTATTCCCCACATGCCCGACGGTAATTGAATGAGATTTGCATGCTAGTTTATTCTGGTTGAAAGAATGATTAGAGGCAATGGGAATTCAATGGTACAACATGAAATGAGATGTGGGAGTTGAGAAATCTGGGTGTATATGGACACATGTCCTTGAAGGTGGCTTTTAAATGAAATCTCTGCTGGTAGCCCGTTGTAAACTAGCAAGCTCTGTGGAGAATGGAAAAAAAGGAATACATGGGAGACCTTGATGTTACTAAGAACCTACACAAAGTTATTGCAAAGGAAAGACAGCGATTAAGTTCAATGACACAATATAATAATAATAATAATAATAATAATAATAATAATAATAATAATACATTTATTTTATATAGCGCTTTTCAAGATACTCAAAGACGCTTTACCAAGCAAACAAGACATAAAAACAAACAAACAAACAAAAGATTTGTCCTAAATAGAAGTTTATGTGTTCACGAGAGGAGTAGAATTAGGCCATTCGGCCCATCGAGTCTACTCTGCCGTTCAATCATGGCTGATCGCTGCATCCTAATACCATTTTCCTGTCTTCTCCCCGTAACCCTTGACACCTGTTTTAATCAAGAAGTTGTCTATTTTTACCTTAAAAATATCCACTGACTTGGCCTCCACAGCCCTCTGTGGCAATGAATTCCATAGATTCACCACCCTCTGTCTGGAGAAGTTGTTCTTCACCAAGAGAGCGCCCTTTAATTCTGAGGCTATGACCTCTGAGGCTATGACCTCTGAGGCTATGACCTATGACTCTCCCACCAGTGGAAACGTCCTCTCCACATCCACTCTATCTGTGCCTTTCATTATTCTGTAAGCTTCAATGAGGTCCCCCCCTCAACCTTCTAAACTCCAGCGAGTAGAGGCCCAGTGCTGTCACACGTTCATCGTATGCTAACCCACTCATTCCTGGAATCATTCTTGTAAACCTCCTCTGGACCCTCTCCAGAGCCAGCACATCCTTCCTCAGATATGGGGCCCAAATTTGCTCACAGTACTCCAAATGCGGCCTAACCAGTGCGTTGTAGAGCCTCAGCATTATGTCTCTGTTTTTGTATTCCAGTTCTCTTGATGTAAATGCTAGCATTGAATTTGCCTTCCTTACTACCGAAGTGGCAATGAGAGACATAAGTTAGAGTGAAGAGTCAAGTAAATCCAGAGCAAGCTGTTCAATTAGCTCATTGCATTAGATTCCCATTGGATGTGTTATCCACATATTCCCGCAAAGATGCTCTTAGAATTTGTTGGCACCCATCATCAAGCCAATGAAGCTCTTGCTCTTCTTCATCGGCGATCCGTCAGCATCAAGGGTGTGCAGGAAGGAACTGCAGATGCTGGCTTGTACCAAAGACAGACACAAAATGCTGGAGTAACTCCAGCGGGTCAGCCAGCATCTCTGGAGAAAAGGAATAGGTGACGTTTCGGGTCGGAACCCTTCTTCAGACTGTCCGAAGAAGAAGCGGACCCGAAACGTCATCTCTTCTCCAGAGATGCTGCCTGTCCCACTGAGTTATTCCAGCACTTAGAGTCTACCTTCAGAATTAAGGATGACTCAGGATTGGTTTCTGAGATAGAACAAAGCCAAAATGGGAATTGCAGTCTTTTCTAACAGGTGGGGTATGTGACAAGGAGGATGGGAGGGCCGTTTGCGAGGTGCTGAACTCCTTTTACCACTTACGTAGGGCCCCTGGGTCATCGTGATGCATGATGCCAAGGTTCTCAACACCATCTCCTTCTCCATGGTGGTTGAAGAGTATGCCTGAGTTCCATGGCAGTGAGCAACTTGCTGAGACTCCATCTCCCCATCCACTGTCAGCTCTTGAGGTCAGGAGATTCCTCTGGACCTCTGCCTTCAGGTAACTGTACAGTTGTTGCTTTGCCCTTCAATTAAGAAGCAGGTTCCAATCTTCTAACACTGATCTTTCAGTTTAGTTTTGAAATACTGCTTGGAAACAGGCCCTTCGGCCCACCGAGTCCGCGCCGACCGGTGATCCCCACACATCAACACTACCCAACACACTCTTGGAACAATTTACACTTATACCAAGCCAGTTAACATACAAACCCTGTCGGGTCTTTGGAGTGTGGGAAGAAACCGAAGGTCTCGGAGAAAACCCACACAGGTCACGGGGAGAACGTACGCACTCGAGTACAAACACCGTACAGACGGCACCCATAGTCGGGACCGAACACGGATCGCTGGTGCTGCAAACTCTACAGGGGAATATTCATTTAGACCACGTGCATCAAGAAGACCCCAACTTATAGCTAACGGTATAGCCAGCAGCCAGTTGAAAGTGGTGGGTGACAAATTTCGCCTTACAATAGTTGACCAAGTGACATGCTTTCTTAAGGTAGAAATTACCCCAGCAACCAAAGGGAATGTTGCCTTTAGCAGGTTCTATAGATGGATATATAAACCAGTAATGTGTATAGTTAAACAGTGATCATCTGCGATCTGATCCCATGCTCCCTCGCAGAAGGACACTGGTTCCTGGTATCTCTTTGACACCAGGGTTTGAGAGTTGTTGCACTCTCACTTGCACACTAGACTCTGGTTCGCACGCGTCCTCGGGTTCCCATGCTCAGGCTAACGAACTGGGGTCCCAGAACTAACCTCTATCACCGAGTCCCTCGATCCCCCACCAACTTTGAGATGTCGCCATTTCTTTTTCTCCAGAGATGCTGCCTGACCCACTGAGTTACTCCTGCATTTTCTCGTCAGAGGGTGGTGAATCTATGGAATTCATTGGCACAGATGGCTGTGGAGGCCAAGCCAAGTTAGAAGGATGAGAGGGGATCTTATCGGAACATATGATTATTAAGGGGTTGGACACGTTGGAGGCAGGAAACATGTTCCCAATGTTGGGGGAGTCCAGAACCAAGGGCCACAGTTTAAGAATAAGGGGTAGGCCATTTAGAACGGAGATGAGGAAAATCTTTTTCAGTCAGAGAGTTGTAAATCTGTGGAATTCACTGCCTCAGAAGGCAGTGGAGGCCAAGTCTCTGAATGCATTCAAGAGAGAACTAGATAGAGCTCTTAAGGATAGCGGAGTCAGGGGGTATGGGGAGAAGGCAGGAACGGGGTACTGATTGAGAATGATCAGCCATGATCACATTGAATGGCGGTGCTGGCTCGAAGGGCCGAATGGCCTCCTCCTGCACCTATTGTCCATTGATATTTTTCAGGTGGAGTGACAGATTTGTTTTCTTACTACGGGGCGTCGGGGGTTACAGGGAGAAGGGAGGAGAATGGGGTTGAGAGGGAAAGATGAATCAGCTGTGATTGAATGGCAGAGTAGACTTTTGATGGGCCGAATGGCCTTATTCTGCTCCTAGAAGAGGGAAAATAGAGAGAGAACTCACAATGGCGCATCTTTTAGAGCTGCTGCCTCACAGCACCAGAGACTCAGGTTCGATCCTGACTTCGGGTTGCTGTCTGTGTAGAGTTTGCACATTTTTCCTGTGGACCGCGTGGGTTTTTGTTGCCGGTGTGATCCGGTTTCCTCCCACATCCCAGGGACGTGCGGGTTTGTAGGTCAATTGAGCTCTGTAAAAAGTTGCCCCCAGTGTGTAGGGATGTGGATGAGCACGTGGGATAACGTAGAACTAGCGTGAATGGGAGATCGATGGCTGCCAGAGACTCGGTGGGCTGAAGGGCTTGTTTCCACGCTGTATCTCTGCACTCACTGGGGATCTGGTTCCCACACGCCCTCTAACAAAATGGGGGCCTGGATCCCTGTAGTCTCTTTAAACTCACTGGAGCCCCGGCCCCCATGCTCCTTATAACCCACTAGGGCCCTGGTTCCCCCACATTCCCTCCAACATACCTGGGGCATTGGTTCCTGCACTCGCATTAAAATCTCAGCGTCTTAGTTTGCACACGGCCTTTCACACCAGTGTCCCATTTCCACACTCACTCTATGTTGCCAGTGTCCAATTTCCACACCCTCTATCACACCAGTGTCCCATTTCCACACTTACTAACACACTAGTGTCCTGTTCCCACTCACTTTAACACACCAGTGTCCCATTCGCACACTCACTCCAACACACCAGTGTCCCATTGCCACACTCACTCCAACACACCTGTCAGTGTCTCATTCCCACACTCACTATAACACACCAGTCCCATTCTCACATTCCCTCTAACACACCTGTGCGTGTCTCATTCTCACACACCCTCTAACACACCAGTCCCATTCTCACACTCACTCTAACACATTTGTCCCATTCTCACACTCACTCCAACACACTAATGTCCCATTTACGCGCTCCCTCTAATACATCTCAGGGCCTTAGTTTGTACACTTCCTTTCACACCAGACTTATTCCCACGTGATCAGCCGTGATCACAGTGAATGGCGGTGCTGGCACGAAGGGCCGAATGGCCTACTCTGACATCTATTGTCTATTGTCTATTGTCTATTTTTCCCTCTAAAACACCAGCGTTCTGTTCCCACGCTCCCTCTAACACACCAGCGTTCTGTTCACACGCTCACTTTAACACACTGGTGTCTCATCCCCACACTCACTCTAACACACTTGTGGTCTCATTCCCACGCTCCCTCTCACACACCAGACGTTCCCAGGCTCCCCCTCACACACTGCGGCCATGGTCCCTGTGCTTCTATGAAACATCCTCAACCTGGTCTCTGCGCTCCCCTTAAACCCACCAGATAGATCCCTGGTTTCCGTGCTCCCTTGAAACTCGCCTTGTTCTCTTTCCCACGCTCCTTAGAAAAATTTATGGGTTTGTTGGAAAATATATGATCCTACTGTGCTTTTGTGTAACATCTACAAAAAAAATTAATCATGTTGGGGGTATTAATCTGAATAACATCCTATCCACTGGGAAATCTGCCAGTCCAACAAAACCCTTTCCCCCATTATATCATGCTTAGTTTGGATTAAACTGGTTTAATTTAAATTGAGCTGATGCACATTTTTTCTTGTTTCTGTAAATGATTTTTAAGGCTACATTAATATGCTCATGTGAATGTACTTTTGCTTCACGAATATTTACAGTAAATGCACAGTAAACGCACACCGCCAGATTCAGGGACAGTTTCTTCCCAGCTGTTATCAGGCCACTGGAGAGCAGCCCTGAGCTATCATCTACCTCAATGGAGACCCTCGGACAGTCTTTGATCAAATTTTAGATGTAGATTTAGAGATACAGCACAGAAACAGGCCCTTCGGCCCACCGAGTCCGTGCCGCCCAGCGATCCCTGCACATTAACACTATCCTACACACACTAGAGACAATTTTTTAAAAACATTTACCCAGACAATTAACCTACATACCTGTACATCTTTGGAGTGTGGGAGGAAACCGAAGATCTCGGAGAAAACCCATGCAGGTCACGGGGAGAACGTACAAACTCCGTACAGACGGCGCCCGTAGTCAGGATCGAACCTGAGTCTCCGGCGCTGCATTCGCTGTAAGGCAGCAACTCTACCGCTGCGCCACCGTGCCAGCTTTAGATAGACACAAAAAGCTGGAGTAACTCAGTGAGACGGGCAGCATATCTGCAGAGAAGGAATGGGTGACGTTTTGGGCCGAGACCCTTTTTCAGACACAAGAAGGGTCTCGTCCCGAAACGTCGCCCATTCCTTCTCTCCAGAGATGCAGCCTGTCCCGATGAGTTACTCCAGCTTTTTGTGCCTATCTTCAGTTCAAACCAGCATCTGCAGTTCCTTTCTACACATCAACTTCAAGAACAGACTGTTCACTTGCTGCCTAATATATCGCGCCCCTTGACAGGTGCCATTGTAACAAGATAATCAATGTTATTCACCTCGCCTGTCAGTGGTCATAATGCTTCGGCTGATGGGTGTATATATTTTAACTGCTGGGGAGGGAGCGAGGGAGCGAGGGAGCGAGGAATGTCTTTGCTGTGTACAAATGGCTGGGCAAGTCACGCAGCCAGGCAGGAGCCAGATAATGTAAACACTTCTGCATGACTTCACTGTGCCTGCAACTATTGATTACAGATGTGCATTGCAACATTATATTTCGAAAGTATGTCAAAGTTTATCTCTATGCAGTGGACTTTGATGACAGGTTTAGCGGGACATTTAAAAATATTTTGAAGGTCAATGAATGTTTTCACTGCGACCATTAAGGTATTTTTCACTTAAAGATGTTTTCTTACTTTCTTTTAAAGGCCTGTCATATGTTTTACATTAATTGCATATTACAATAGACAATAGGTACAGGAGGAGGCCATTCAGCCCTTCGAGCCAGCACCGCCATTCAATGCGATCATGGCTGATCATTCTCAATCAGTACCCCGTTTCTGCCTTCTCCCCATACCCCCTCACTCCACTATCCTTAAGAGCTCTATCCAGCTCTCTCTTGAAAGCATCCAACGAACTGGCCTCCACTGCCTTCTGAGGCAGAGAATTCCACACCTTCACCACTCTCTGACTGAAAAAGTTCTTCCTCATCTCCGTTCTAAATGGCCTACCCCTTATTCTTAAACTGTGGCCCCTTGTTCTGGACTCCCCCAACATTGGGAACATGTTTCCTGCCTCTAATGTGTCCAATCCCCTAATTATCTTATATGTTTCAATAAGATCCCCCCTCATCCTTCTAAATTCCAGTGTATTTCCACCCACTTTTCAAATGCTGTTATTGTTTGATATGCTTTCGTAATTTGGCACTGTTTTTCTGTGGAAACCTGTGGCATATTATTTAACTTTCCCTCGTCATGTATCTTCGCTCCGTAAATGGTTCGATTGCAATCGCGCGTTGTCTTTCTGCTGACGGGTTAGCACGCAACAACATGCTTTTCACTCTACCTCAGTACACGTGACAATAAACTAAACTGAACTTAACGGCGGCACAGTGGCGCAGCTGGTAGAGCCTCTGCCTTACAGTGTCAGTAGACCAAGGGTTCGATCCTGACCTCGGGTGCTGTGTCTGCGTGGGCTTTACGATTGAGATTTTAAAAGGAGTGAAAGTGGAGGTGCAGGAATTGATGCAGTCAGATCAAGAGCGGCACGGTGGCGCAGAGGTAGAGTTGCTGCCTTGCAGCGCTTGCAGCGCTGGAGACCCGGGTTCGATCCTGACTATGGGCGCTGTCTGGGCGGAGTTTGTACGTTCTCCCCGTGACCGCGTGGGTTTTTTCCGAGGTCTTCGGTTTCCTCCCACACTCCAAAGACCTACATGTATGTAGGTTAATTGGTTTAGTGTAAATGTAAATTGTCCCTAGTGTGTGTAGGATAGTGTTAGTGTGCGGTTAATAGTGTCATCGCTGGTCGGTGCGGTCTCAGTGGACCGAAGGGCCGGCTTCTGCACCGTATCTCCAAACTAAACTAAAGAAGCACCCGTACGTAGTCAGGATCGAACCCGGGTCACTGGCGCTGTAAGGCAGTAGCTCTACCGCTGCGCCACTGTGCCACACAAATATTTAGCATCTCCACAATCTTCACTCCTCCTCCTCCTCACTGCACTGAAATATTAACCCATTTTTTTTGTGGTCAGGTTTTGTGGACAGGGAATTGAACCCTTAACCTTCTGACTCAGAGGCAAGTGTGCTATCCACTCAGCCACAGCTGACACTGTTCTAAGGTAAGTGATCAAAAATGTTAGTTTTTATGTATAGAATTAAGAAATCTATTGGCATTTACTGCATCATTAAGGCATTGTCAGAAATTGCCACAGATCAGTCGGTTCTTAGTCTCAGAGCATAATACGTCTATGAGTATTATTTGCATATTAATCATTCTGACACATCGTGGACGCAATGCTGTAAAATTCATCTTGTATGTGATCCATTTGCCAGCAGTCCATGGCATGGCATTGCATTGAGCAATTTAACTCTACTGTGCCCACTATCGGCAGCGTTTAAGAATTCAATGGAACCATTGCCAAAGTCCCCTTTTAGTGCCATTAAACTGAACCCATTTATCCAATAATTGGACCAGATGCAATCTGGTGATAACTATAATCACTGGCGTGATGTTTGGAGCAATGTTGTTACATGTGTTGTTGAGTGATCTGCTTCTGTAAGCAAGAGGGCGGCCCAGCTGGTAGAGCTGCTGCCTCACAGCTCCAGAGACCCAGGTTCGATCCCGACCTCGGGTACTGTCTATGTGGCGTTTCCACGTTCTCCTTGTGACCACGTGGGTTTCCCCCGAGTGCTCCGGTTTTCTCCCACATCGTAAAGACGTGCAGTTTGTAGGTTACGTGGCTGCTGTTAAAGGCCCCTTATGTGTATGGAGTGGAGGTGATAGTGGGATAACATAGAACTAGTGTAAACAGGTGACCAATGGTCAGTTGGACAGTGGGCTGAGAGCCTGTTTCCATGCTGTATCTCAAACCTAAACTTTGGCTCACCGAGTCCGCACCGACCAGCAATCCCTGCTCATTAAAGGGCCTGTCCCACTTAGGCGATTTGAAGGTGACTGCTGGGTGTATCGGGCAAGGTCGTGAGGAGTCTTCCAAGAATCGTAGTGGATCTCGGCACGTCGCTGAGAAATCATCCGGAGTGAAATTTCTCGGCGACAGCTGGCTTGACGCCAGGTATCGTTGCTTATTGCGGGCGCTGTCGCATGCTATCCCCAGCTTTGCTAGGTTCTCTTAGATGCATTTAGAAGCACATAATATTAAAATAAGTAAAGTCATTTCAAAATACCATAAACTGCTTGTGTTTAACCAATTTATTTACCGTCAGGACATTTGACAGGTAGATTGAAAGTGACAGTTTGACGGTCAGGTAAGCGTGGGAATTTCGTGATGTTTATGGCCATCAGCCATTACATTTAAAGTGGGCTCCCAACCCAGATATGCAACCCAGAAACCAGATATGCATCTCCCGTACATTTTCAAAGAATGCCCACACACTTTTCACAAAAATCCACTTAACCATAGTTCAAAACTCTCAAGTACTTACCAACTTACAGCGCCAGAGCCCCAGGCTCGATCCTGACTACGGGTGCTGTCTGTAAGGAGTTTGTACGTTCTCCCTGTGTCCTGCGTGGGTTTTCTCCGGGTGCTCCGGTTTCCTCCTCACACTCCAAAGACGTGCAGGTTTGGAGGTTAATTAGCTTGGTATAATTGTAAGTTGTTCCGAGTGTGTGCAGGATTGTGTTAATGTCCGGGGATCGCTGGTCGGTGCGGACTAGGTTTGCTGAAGGGCCTGTTTTCGCACTGGATCTCTAAGCTAAACTAAACTGAACTAAACATGAGACTAAAGAAAAGGAAGGGAGAGCGAAAGAAACCTCAATAAAGCTGCAGATGCAGGAATCTGAAACAAGAACAAATACAGGAGGAAGTCATCCAATCAACCAACGATCGCAGAAAGAGACTCCAGTAAATGTTCACAGTTAACGGTTCAGTTTATTGTCACGTGTACCGAGGTACAGTGAAAGGCCGTTGTTGCGTGCTATCCAGTCAGCGGAAAGACAATACATGATAACAATCGAACCATTTACAGTGTGTAGTTGTCTTATAGACATGATAAGGGAATAACATGATAAGGGCGGCACGGTGGCGCAGCAGTAGAGTTGCTGCCTTACAGCGAATGCAGCGCCGGAGACTCAGGTTCGATCCTGACTACGGAGTTTGTACGTTCTCCCCGTGACCTGCGTGGGTTTTCTCCGAGATCTTCGGTTTCCTCCCACACGCCAAAGACGTACAGGTATGTAGGTTAATTGACTGGGTAAATGTAAAAAATTGTCCCTAGTGTGTGTAGGATAGTGTTAATGTGCGGAGATCGCTGGGCGGCGCGGACTCGGTGGGCCGAAGGGCCTGTTTCCGCGCTGTATCTCTAAATCTAAAAAATCTAAAAATCTAACGTTTAGTGCAAGGTAAAGCCAGCAAAGTCTGGTCAAGGATAGTCCGAGGGTCACCAAGAAGGTAGATAGTAGTTCAGCACTGCTCTCTGGTTGTGGTAGGATGATTTAGGTGCCTGATAACAGCCGGGAAGAAACTGTCCCTGAATCTGGAGGTGTGCGTCAAAGACTCTTACTCAGAACAGGGGAGAGAATAAAAAAGCACGTCTTTTATTTCCCATTACATTCCATTGAAAATGTTGCCAATATTTGAAATAGTCTACGAATGCCGAATAATTTATCTTTGATATGAACGCAATAAATGTGATACATTGGAAAACGGTGTGACCTTTAATTGATTGCATATATTATTAATTAGACGCGATTAAATACTTGGAATCTTTTGATTAGGTGAGAACATGAGAGAAAATTATGTGAGAGATTGATGACACCAACTCAGTAATGTCACTAGGCAGTAATTTAATCATGCTTCGAAGTTCAATTAAAGTCTTTATGGATGGGAGTCAGTTTTTATTACAGGGCAGTGTAATGTTTTTGAGAGTCAAGAGTTTTTAATTGTCATATATACCAACAACTGAACAATGAAATTCTTATGTGCAGCAGATTAATAGTCCTGTACATGTAACGCACAGCAATAATATATAATGATTTTTCAAAAAATTCAATAAATTAATAACCGTTATACTAATGCAAAAAAAAACCCGAAGAAGATGTAAAAGGCATTTGATGTACATAGAAGAACATTTGAGGCCCATTGGCCCACCAAGTCCACGTCGACCAGTGATCACCCCGTACGCTGGCGCACCTAGCCTTCCTAGGTTTTACAGATGTTCCCTGAGTAATGTTGTTTCGACTTACGATATTTCGACTTTACAATGGTGGAAAGGCGGGGGCAATGGCAGCGAACCGCAGCTTGCTTCCGGCCACGTGATCAGGTGTATTGAATGCATTTCGACGTACGATAATTTCGGTTTGCATAAATCAACCGCCCTCTGTGTGAAAAAAGTTTGGAGAGAAGGCAGGTACAGGATACTGAGTCGGATGATCAGCCATGATCATATTGAATGGCGGTGCAGGCTCGAAGGGCCGAATGGCCTACTCCTGCACCGATTTTCTATGTTTCTATGTTTCTATTAAATCTTTTCTCACTCATCTTAAATCCAGCAATAACAGAAGGACCCAAAGAGAATCAGCTGAACCAGTTAAGAACTTTAATAAATCTATAGACTCCAGCCTGATAGTTATCACTAAATCAACATCACTGAAATAAATATTATCTCACTGCTGTTTCATTGGAACAAATTTATATCACACAATGATAACACTTCAGGAAAGTGCTTCACTGCCTGGTAAACACTTTGGAATGTCTTAGAGTCAAAGAGTCTTAGAGTGGCACAGTGTGGAAACAGGCCCTTCGGCACAACGTGTCCCAGTTGCACTCGTCCCACCTGCCCACATTTGATCCATATCCCTCCAAATCTGTCCTATCCATGTTCCTGTCTAACTGTTTCTTAAATGTTGGGATAGTCTCTGCTTCAACTACCTCCTCCAGCAGCTCGTTCCATGTAACTAACACCCTTTGTGTGAAAAAGTTACCCCTCGGATTTCTATAAACTTTTTCCCCCTTCACCTTAAACGTGTGCCCTCTGGTTCTTGATTCCCAAACTCTGTGCAAGAGACTCTGTTTATTGAACCGATCTATCCCTCTCATGTAAATGTCTTTTAGAAATTCTTGATAGCAGATTTATTGCTATTATGCTATTGAGGGCGTGCAGCGTAGGTTTACTAGGTTATTTCCCGGAATGGCGGGACTATCGTATGTTGAAAGACTGGAGCGACTAGGCTTGTATACACTGGAATTTAGAAGGATGAGAGGGGATCTTATCGAAACGTATAAGATTATTAAGGGGTTGGACACGTTAGAGGCAGGAAACATGTTCCCAATGTTGGGGGAGTCCAGAACAAGGGGCCACAGTTTAAGAATAAGGGGCAGGCCATTTAGAACTGAGATGAGGAAAAACTTTTTCAGTCAGAGAGTTGTGAATCTGTGGAATTCTCTGCCTCAGAAGGCAGTGGAGGCCAATTCTCTGAATGCATTCAAGAGAGTGCTAGATAGAGCTCTTAAGGATAGTGGAGTCAGGGGGTATGGGGAGAAGGCAGGAACGGGGTACTGATTAAGAATGATCAGCCATGATCACATTGAATGGCGGTGCTGGCTCGAAGGGCCGAATGGCCTCCTCCTGCACCTATTGTCTATTGTCTATTGTCTATTTATGGATCGTACCAAACCCATAAATGAAGGTAATTAGTTCTCCCTTCAATTTCTTTGATATGATTACTCTTAAAGGCAGATCCCCTTGGTAATTAAACTGATGGCATTTTCACATAGCTCCGTCAGAGAGCGGAAGCGAGAAACATGTTTCACAGCCTATTTCATGGACTTATTGCTTTTAAAGGATTTTGTCATGAAGTTTGCTTTTATAGCAGATTCATCTGGCTGCCATTTGGCTCATATTGACTGCAGCGCATTATATTTATTTGTCGTTGGATTTATTGTGAACTGTTTCTTGCAGATTTTTATAGAAATCCGAGGGGTAACTTTTTCACACAAAGGAATTCACTCTCAAGGGAAGTCACGGCCTGTGAAAATGAGGACAGCACAGGGAGTGCTCCTTTATATTTAGCTGGAAACAAAATATATTCTATTATTCAAAGCATTTAACAATTAGCGAGAGGATTTCTGCCAAGCAAATTTAATAGCTTGTGTCCTTGTGAGCGCCTTTCCAATGTAGGATTCTCCTAATAAAGGGGTGGCACTGTGGCGCAGTGATGGGGTTGCTGCCTTACAGCGCCAAGGGACCTGTGTTTGATCGGGACTACGGGTGCTGTCTGTACGGAGTTTTGTACGTTCTCCCCCCGGACCTGTGTGTGTTTTCTCCAGGAAGCTCCTGTTTCCTCCCACACTCCAAAGACGTACAGGTTTGTAGGCTAATTGGCTTGGTATAAATGTAAATTGTCCCGAGCGTGCGTAGGATAGTGTGAGTCTGCAGGGATCGCTGGACGCCACAGACCCGGTGGGCCGAAGAGCCTGTTTCTGTGCTGTATCTCTAAATTAAACTAAGGATCATTTTGATGCTTACTTAAGCACTTAAAAAAAATTCAATCTCAAAGCAAAGGCATCAGTTTTGTTTCGTTCAGTTTAGAGATACAGCGCGGAAACAGGCCCTTTGGCCCAGACCGAGTCTGCGCTGGCCAGTGATCACCTCGTACACGAGCACTATCCTACACACTAGGGACGATTTACAATTTTTACCGAAGCCAAATTAACCTACTAACCTGTATGGCTTTGGAGTGTGGGAGGAAACCAGAGCACCTGTAGAAAACCCCACGCATTCACGGGGAGAACGGACAAACTACATACAGACAGCACCCTAAGGCAGGATCGAACTACTGTGTTTACAAACTTTTTGTTGTGCTGCCAGTGAGAATTACGTCGTTCCATTTCTACAACAAACCACTCATGACAGGTGACCCTCTTGAAATTGGATGGCACAGTAAGGACAATTTTACTGAGGGGTAATTTTACGGAGACTAATTAACCTACAAACCCGCGCACCTATGGGATCTGTGGGGGATTACCGGAGCACACGGAGGAAACCCACGCGGTCATGGAGAGAACGTGCAAACTCCACACAGAGAGCACCCATCATGATCAAACCCGGGTCTCTGGCGTCGTGAGGTAGCAACCTTACCAGGTGCACAACTGCAATATTTCTTTCGTAATTAACTTAATTCTCCGAAAGGATAAAACCATTCTCTTCAACTGCTAAATGTTATTGATGGCAACGTGGCCTTTAATTTACAAAAATAAATAAACTGAATTTTTTAAATTCTCTTTCTCAAAAACGGTGACAACGAAAGACTCGGGCACGTAGAACACTTCATGCCAAGCTAAAGCTTGCAGATTAACAAAAGTCTCACGTTATCAAGGCCATCAGAGGTCATTTCACAAAAGCTGACGAGACAGAAATGTTAAAGTCAATTGTGAGTTGCACTGTTAGCACATTTCCTTTCAGCAGACTGTGCCTTCTAAGATAGTAAGTTAACCCAGTCATTAATGTAGCGGAAATGACCTTGTTTTGGGAAAAAGCCATGTGTATGGTTGTCGGTCATCGCAGACAACCATAGTGAAGTTTGTACTGCACACAACAGCAATTAAAAGCAGCTGACGATGGAACTAGTTGCTGGCACTAGTGTGAAGTGGTTGGAACTAATCTGCAACTCTAGTTCGGCATGACCCCAACAACTCTCACCAACGTCTACAGAGGCGCTGCAGAAAGCATTTTATCGGAATGCATCACAGCATGGTTTGGGAGCAGCTCCATCCAAGACCGCAAGAAATTGCAGATAATTGTGGATGCAGCCCAGACCATCACACAAACCAACCTCCCTCCCATTGTTCCATTTATACCTCACTCTACCTCGGCAAGGCCAGCAGCATAACCAAGAATGAGTCGCACCCTGGCCACTCCCTCTTCTCCCCTCTCCCATCAGGCAAAATGTATAGAAGTGTGACAATGCACATCTCCAGATTCAGGTATCACCAAATTCTGGAGTAACTCAGCAGGTCAGGCAGCATCTAGGAGGGAGGGAAAGGGTGACGTTTCGGGTCGAGACCCTTCTTCAGTCTGAAGAAGGGTCTCGACCCGAAACGTCACCCATTCCCTCCCTCCTAGATGCTGCCTGACCTGCTGAGTTACTCCAGCATTTTGTGATACCTTCGATTTGTACCAGCATCTGCAGTTATTTCCCTACACAACTCTCCAGATTCAGGGCCAAATTCTACACAGCTGTTATCAGGAAACGGAACCATTCTATAAAAACAACAAGAGAGCAGTCTTGGGCTACTCTCTACCTCATTGGAGACCCTGGGATTATCTTGAATCAGACTTTGCGAGACTTTACTAAATGTCAAAGTAAACTTGCTTACTAAACAAGTAAGTTTAGTGCTTGCATTAAAACCTGCACTAGTTTTGCACTAAGCATTATTTGTGTAACATTACACTAAACAGTACTCCCGCTATCATGCATCTGACTATGGATAGATAGATTTTAAACATGTATTTTCTTTACACTGACTAGTAAGCACGCAATAAAAGCTTTTCACTGTACCTCGGTACACGTGACAATAAACTTAACTAAATGAAACTAATTTGTCAATTCTAAATTCTTATTATGGTTAGATACAGGGACAAATAGAAATGGTTTCACTGTTAAACTAACATGGGGGTCACTCCCAAAACAGATAATAACTTAGACCATCCAAGCTTGTCATTTATGTCCTTTCTTCACAGGCTTTGCCAAGAAAGCCTGGCTCTGAAAGTAAGCATGCAAGTACAGCAGGCAGTGAAGAAAGCTCATGGCATGTGGGCCTTAATTGCAAGAGGATTTAAGTTTAGGAGCAAGGAGGTCCTACTGCATTTATACAGGGCCCTGGTGAGACCGCACCTGGAGTATTGTGTGCAATTTTGGTCTCCTAATTTGTGGAAGGACATTATTGCTATTGAGGGAGTGCAGCATAGGTTCACCAGGTTATTTCCCGGGATGGCGGGACTGACATATGATGAAAGAATGGGTCGACTGGGCTTGTATTGACTGGAATTTAGAAGGATGAGAGGGGACCTTATAGAAATTCTTAGAGGATTGGACAGGGTAGATGCAGGAAAAATGTTCCAGATGTTGGGGGAGTCCAGAACCAGGGGTCACAGTTTAAGAATAAAGGGCAGGCCATTTAGGACTGAGATGAGGAAAAACTTTTTCACCCAGAGAGTTGTGAATCTGTGAAATTCTCTATCACAGAAGGTAGTGGAGACCAATCAAGTTCAACTGATGGAAATTCATAGCTGGCTTAGAAACATTCCTTGCAGCAACTCTGGCTACACTTCGCAAACACTTAATTAGCTGTGTGAAGGGCTCAGGGGATATTCTGAAAGACAACCTGCAAATACAAATACAATTTTCCTTATCCACCAGAGAATACGCCTGAAAAAACCCTCCGCACCAGAAGCCACATGTGGAATTACCGCAGACAGGCACCAAAATGCTGGAGTAACTCAGCGGATCAGGCAGCGTCTCTGGAGAAAAGGAACGGGTGACGTTTCGGGTCGAGACCCTTCTTCAGACTGAGAATGACTCCAACTACATGGTGACCATGGAGATCTCTTACCAAGTGAGGAATTAGCACAGCAACACTTATTGAGTACGGAGAACGTACAGTCTTAGGATGCGGAATCTGTGGGTGGCACAGTGATGCAGTGGTAGACCTGCTGTCTCACAGGGCTGGAGACCCGGGTTCAATCTCTTCGATGTGCATTGAAGTGAACAATGTGAACCTCAGAGGCAGAGTACAACTCTGCAGTGCGTCCTGTGGGGATGAATTTCTTGGCATGTGAGATCTACATTCAGGAGTATGAATGAACACAGGAAAATATTATTGGATTTATTGGCTTATTATTCTCCCACGTACCAAGACAAAGCTTAAAAACGTTGTTTAGTTTGTCACCCAGGCAAATCATACCACATATGATAACATTAGGTCGTGCAAATGAGGAAATAAGCAGAGTGCAGAATATGGTGTTACAGGCAAAGTGCAGAAGAAAGGAAAAAGTGCAGGGGCCACAACAAGGCAGATTGGAAGATCGGGATGTTATCCCCAGCATATGAGAGGTGCGTTCAAGAGTCAGATAGCAGCAGAGAAGAAGTTGTTCTGGAATCCGGTGGTAGGTTTTTATTTCTTCTGCCTGGAAGGAGTGGGGAGAAGCGAGAATATTAGTGTCAAAAACAAAATCGGGGAGAAGGTGATTTATACGTCTCTGAAACTGATCTGTCATTAAATATAGTTCCCCCCTCCCCTCCAGCCAAATTAGTTCAGTTTAGTTTATTGTCACGTGTACCGAGGTACAGTAAAAGGCTTTTGTTGCATGCTAACCAGTCAGCAGAAAGACAGCAGAAAGGCGATACATGATTACAATTGAGCCATTACAGTGTATAGACACATTTTTTTAATTTTAAATTTTAGATTTAGAGATACAGCGCGGAAACAGGCCCCTTGGGCCCACCAAGTCCGCGCCGCCCAGCGATCCCCGCACATTAACACTATCCTACACACACTAGGGACAATTTTTACATTTTACCCAGTCAATTAACCTACATACCTGTACATCTTTGGAGTGTGGGAGGAAACCGAAGATCTCGGAGAAAACCCACGCAGGTTACGGGGAGAACGTACAAACTCCATACAGATGGCGCCCGTAGTCAGGATCGAACCTGAGGCTCCGGCGCTGCATTCGCTGTAAGGCAGCAACTCTACCGCTGCGCCACTGTGCCGCCCAAAACATGATAAGGGAATAACATTTAGTGCAAGGTAAAGCCAGTGAAGTCTGACCAAGGATAGTCCGAGGCCCACCAATGAGGTAGATAGTAGTTCAAGACTGCTCTTTGGTTGTGGTAGTATGTTTCAGTTGTCTGATAACAGCTGGGAAGAAACTGTCCCTGAATCTGGGAGTGTGTGTTTTCAAACTTCTACACCTTTTGCCCGATGGGAGAGGGGAGAAGAGGGAGTGGCCAGGGTGCGACTCGTCCTTGATTATGCTGCTGGCCTTGCCGAGGCACAGCAGATCGATTAAATCAGTAACATTGAGGATAAAACAACCTGCTGGAGGAACTCAACGGGAAAAGAGCATCTGTGGAGGGAAAGGGATAGTCAACGTTTTGGGTCAGGAGTGAGGTGTGAGTCTGATTTGTATGTGAGCCCCTTACGCTGGTTAAAATTCAACAATTCAGTCGAGGGTACTGCATTGCCAAGGGCAGCTTCTTTCATTTGTTTGAGCCACATCAATTTTGCAGAAGACAACGGGTAATTGGAAGTGCAAGTGACGTGGTTCGAGTTACAATAGGAATGAAAGTGAAATATATCCTGGGGCTTGTCTCTTGTTTTTGACTTAACGAGCTGAAGTATCTCATCGCGTTATATCAAACAGGATATCATCCAGAGATCCATCCGTGTTTCAATAATACGAACTAAGCTATTAGTTTAATTGAAGCACCGCCAAATTGGTTTTGGAGTAGTGTTTGAATTGAATGGATTGCGGATGAAAAGACGATATCGGCAGTACAGAATAATATTGAGATATGCCTGACAGGAGGACCTGGTGGGATAATGAATGACCACACAGTGCAAGTGTTCAGCACCAACAGCATTGTGATAAATTCTTCATCAGTCTGAAGAAGGGTCTCGACCCGAAACGTCATCCATTCCTTCTCTCCCGAGATTCTGCCTGACCTGCTGAGTTACTCCAGCATTTTGTGAATAAATACCTTCGATTTAGACAATAGACAATAGACAATAGGTGCAGGAGTAGGCCATTCAGCCCTTCGAGCCAGCACCGCCATTCAATGCGATCATGGCTGATCACTCTCAATCAGTACCCCGTTCCTGCCTTCTCCCCATACCCCCTCTCTCCGCTATCCTTAAGAGCTCTATCCAGCTCTCTCTTGAAAGCATCCAACGAACTGGCCTCCACTGCCTTCTGAGGCAGAGAATTCCACACCTTCACCACTCTCTGACTGAAAAAGTTCTTCCTCATCTCCGTTCTAAATGGCCTACCCCTTATTCTTAAACTGTGGCCCCTTGTTCTGGACTCCCCCAACATTGGGAACATGTGTCCAATCCCCTAATTATCTTATATGTTTCAATAAGATCCCCCCTCATCCTTCTAAATTCCAGTGTATACAAGGTACCAGCATCTGCAGTTATCTTCTTATAGCATTGTGATCTTGGTCACAAGTGGAAATAAATTATTTTCTTAAGCTTCTTGATCGTGGCAACCAGTCAGTCATTGCTTCCGACTGCACAGAACGAGTCTACCCTGACGAGCAACACTGTTCATGTGTATGAAGGAACTGCAGATTCTGGCTGAAACCGACGATGGACACAAAATGCCGGAGTAACTCAGCGGCTCAGGCAGCGTCTATGGAGAAAAGGAATGGGTAACGTTTTGGGTCGAGACCCTTCTGCAGACTGATGTCAGGGGAGAGGGAGACACTATAAATAAGGAAGTGTAAGGTGTGAAACCAGGACAAAGGGTACGGAGGTCAAAGAAAATGTAGAATAATTGTTAGCTGGGAGAAGGAAACAACAAGCATAGAAACATAGAAATGTAGAAAATAGATGCAGGAGGAGGCCACTCACTGTGTAGGAGGAGCCAGCACCGCCATTCATTGTGATCATGGCTGACCATCCACAATCAGTAACCTGTGCCCAACTTCTCTCCATATCCCTTGATTCCACTAGTGCCTAGAACTCTATCTAACTCTCTTTTAAATTCATCCAGTGAATTGGCCTCCACTGCCTTCTGCGGCAGAAAATTCCACAAATTCACAACTCTCTGGGTGAAAAAGTTTTTTCTCACCTCAGTTTTAAATGGCCTCCCTTTTATTCTTTGACTGTGCCCCTGGTTCTGGAATTCTTAGACTGTGTCCCCTAGTCCTGGAATTCTTAGACTGCGGCCCCTGGTTCTGGAGTCTTCACTGAGAAGATCTGTCTCATACCTCTGGAAGAGGCACGGTGGCGCAGCGGTAGAGTTGCTGCCTTACAGCGAATGCAGCGCCGGAGACTCAGGTTCGATCCTGTCTACGGGCGCCGTCTGTATGGAGTTTGTACGTTCTCCCCGTGACCTGCGTGGGTTTTCTCCGAGGTCTTCGGTTTCCTCCCACACTCCAAAGACGTACAGGTTTGTAGGTTAATTGGCTGGGCAAATGTAAAAATTGTCCCTAGTGGGTGTAGGATAGTGTTAGTGTGCGGGGATCGTTGGGCGGCACAGACCCGGTGGGCCGAAGGGCCTGTTTCTGCGCTGTATCTCTAAAAAAATAAGAGGAAAAAGTCCTTCACCAATCTGCACGACACTGCCCTGTTGCAATTAAGATCCACATTTTAGGTGGAAATAAAAAAAATTAAAAACAGCACTTGCTATTAATCTGAAATGAAAACAGCCCACAGAGTTTGCAGTGATTATCAAGCGTCTATTACAACCAATCCTACACTAATCCAATTTTATTCTCTCCACCACCCACCTCAACTCCATCAAATTCCCCCACAATAATAATTAACATGACAGGATCCATACAAATGTCAGTCAATATTGGTGCAGAAAAATAAATGGCTTAAAAATTCATGGATCCATTCTCCATCATTGATCCGACTTGCATTGATTGGTGCTGTTCAACGATATGATACGATACGATATATGATACGATAATGATGCGATACGATATGATACGATGCGATAGAACTTTATTTATCCCAGGAGGGAAATTGATCCGCCAACAGTCATAAAAACACAAAATCCATGAAACATGAAATTAAAGTGACGAAGGGTATTAATTAAGCCTGATAATTAATTAAGCCTAAAGTCCAAGGTAGTTATTCCTTGGCCATTTCATGAGTGGAAAGTGGAATTCATTGTCACAGAAGGCTGTGGAGGCCGTTAATGGACATTTGTAACACAGAGATAGAAAGACTTGATTAATATGGATGTCAGGGGTTATGGGGAGAAGGCAGGAACATGGGATTAAGAGAGAGAGACAGATCAGCCATGATGGAATGGCAGAGTAGACCTGATGGGCTGAATGGCCTAATTTCTGCTGCTATCACTTATGAAGTATGGGATATTATTAAAATTGTGAGGCACTGATTGACCTACTCTGGCCTCTTGTGTATATGTTTTTCTGTTGTTTTTTTTTTTAGCCTCAGTCCTTGAAGCACAATTGCGATTTTAAGGTGACTGCTGGTGACTAGGCTGTCGCCAACAGTTCACCGGGGTGTCGCGGGCATGATCGTGAGGAGTCTTCAATGATTCGTAGTGGATCTCGGCGTGTCGCTGAGAATTTTTCCGGATATAAATTTCTCGGCGACAGCTGGCTTGTCGCCAGGTATCGTTGCTTATTGCGGGCGCTGTCGCATGCTGTCCCCAGGTTTGCTGTGTTGTCCCAGATGCATTTAGAAGCACATAATATTAAATTAAGTAAAGTCATTTGAAAATACCGTAAAATACTTGTGTTTAACCAATTTATTTACCGTCAGGACATTTGACAGGTAGATTGGAGGCGACAGTTTGACGATCAGGTGGGAATTTTGAGATTTTTTTTAAAAGTAGGCTCTCAACCCAGATATGCATCCCAGAAACCAGATATACTTCTCCCATACATTTACAAAGAATGCCCACACTCCGCACAAAAATCCATTTAAACACATTTCAAAATAAATTTCTTAATACTGCTATTAGTAAACTGGAAGCCAATCCAGTTTATGCCTTGTTACCCTGAAGCTTGGTTTTCAAGTAACCCGGGCAAGATGTTATATTTCAAAACTCTCAAGTAATTACAGACTTGCCAGTGATATCAGCGAAAATTAGGATGCCGGAGAAGTATTGATAAGCGTGGGAATTTCGCGTTGTTTCCGAAGACGGTGTAATCTCTTAGCCAGGTGCTAGTTTCACAACAAAAGTAACTTGTATCGACCTGACTCGGCATTGTCATGGACATTGTCGTAGGGTAAAAGAAAGTTTTGGCGTTCTGCTACGATTTTGACAGTCGCCTAAAAAATCGCCTTAGTGGAACAGGCCCTTAACTCAGTCAGCATCACGGGAGAGAAAGAATGGGTTACGTTTCAGGTCGAAATGTTTCTTCAGATCCTCAGTATCCGTATTGACCTGATGAAGAGTCTTGACCCGAAACATCAACCATCCCAAATGCGAGTTAAGGGTTCAGTGATTTAAGGGTTCAGTGAGTTAAGGGTTCAGTGAGTTAAGGGTTCAGTGAGTTAAGGGTTCAGGAAGTTAAGGCTTCAGTGAGTTAAGGGTTCAGTGCTTTTTAGTAAAGGTACAGTTTAAAGGATTAAGAGGGATTTGATTTAATTTGGGGGTAAGACATGTCAGATGAGATCGGCCCTGTGGAATGCTCATCCTGCAACATGTGGAAGATCAGGGATATTGTCGGTGTCCCTGATGACTACATGTGCAGGAAGTGTGTCCAGCTGCAGCTCCTGGCAAACCACATTGAACGGTTGGAGCTGCGGTTGGACTCATTCTGGAGCATCCACGAGGCTGAGAAGGTCATGGATAGCACGTATAGTGAGTTGGCCACACCACAAGTAAAAGATAAGCGGACAGAAAGGAAACGGGTGGCCACTAGCCAGCGTAGCAGTAGGCAGGTAATGCAGGAGTCCCCTGCGGTCATCTCCCTCCTAAACAGATATGCCATTTTGGATACTGTTGGGGGAGATGCCTCATCAGGGGAAGGCAGCAGCAGCCAAGTTCATGGCACCGTGGGTGGCTCTGCGGCAAAAAAGGGGAGGGAAAAGAGTGGAAGGGCTATAGTGATAGGGGATTCAATTGTAAGGGGAATAGATAGGCGTTTCTGCGGCCGCAAACGAGACGCCAGGATGGTATGTTGCCTCCCTGGTGCAAGGGTCAGGGATATCTCTGAGCGGCTGCAGGACATTCTGAAGGGGGAGGGTGAGCAGCCAGTTGTCGTGGTGCACGTTGGCACCAACGATTTAGGTAAAAAACGGGATGAGGTCCTACAAGGTGAATTTAGAGAGCTAGGAGATAAACTAAAAAGTAGGACCTCAAAGGTAATAATCTCTGGATTACTACCAGTGCCACGTGCTAGTCAGAGTAGGAATAGGAGGATATTTCATATGAATACGTGGCTTGAAAAATGGTGCAAGGGGGAGGGATTCAAATTTTTAGGACATTGGAACCAGTTCTGGGAGAGGTGGGACCAGTACAAACAGGACGGTCTGCACCTGAGCTGGAATGGAACCAATGTCCTAGGGGGAGTGTTTGCTAGTGCTGTCGGGGAGGATTTAAACTAATGTGGCAGTGGGATGGGAGCTGGAGCAGAGAGACAGAGGGGTGTAAAATGAGGGTAGAAGCAACAGGTAGCAAGGTGAAAAGTAAAAGTGGCAGGCAGACAAATCCAGGGCAAAAATCAAAAAGGGCCACTTTTCAACATAATCGTACAAGGGGTAAGAGAGTTGTAAAAACAAGCCTGAAGGCTTTGCGTCTCAATACAAGGAGTATACGTAATAAGGTGGATGAATTAAATGTGGAGATAGTTATTAATGATTATGATATAGTTGGGATTACGGAGACATGGCTCCAGGGTGACCAAGGCTGGGAGCTCAACATCCAGGGATATTCTATATTCAGGCGGGATAGACAGAAAGGAAAAGGAGGTGGGGTAGCGTTACTGGTTAGAGAGGAGATTAAAGCAGTGGAAAGGAAGGACATTAGCTTGGAGGAAGTGGAATCGATATGGGTAGAGCTACGAAACACTAAGGGGCAGAAAACGCTAGTGGGAGTTGTGTACAGGCCACCTAACAGCAGTAGGGAGGTTGGGGATGGCATCAAGCAGGAAATTAGAAATGCACGCACTAAAGGCGCAGCAGTTATAATGGGTGACTTCAATCTACATATAGATTGGGTGAACCAAACTGGCAGGGGTGCTGAGGAAGAGGATTTCTTGGAATGTTTGAGAGATGGTTTTCTAAACCAACATGTCGAGGAACCAACGAAAGAACAGGCCATTCTAGACTGGGTATTGAGTAATGAGGAAGGGTTAGTTAGCAGTCTTGTTGTGCGAGGCCCCTTGGGCAAGAGTGATCATAATATGGTAGAGTTCTTCATTAGGATGGAGAGTGACAAAGTCGATACAGAAACAAGTGTTCTGAACTTAAAGAAAGGTAACTTTGAGGGTATGAGGCGTGAATTGTCCAAGATAGACTGGCGATTGATGCTGAAAGGGTTGACGGTGGACATGCAATGGAAGGCATTTAAAGGTCGCATGGATGAACTACAACAAGTGTTCATCCCAGTTTGGCAAAAGAACAAACCAGGAAAGGTAGTGCATCCGTGGCTAACAAGGGAAATCAAGGATAGTATTAAAACAAAAGATGAAGCATACAGATTAGCCAGAAAAAGTAGCATACCAGAGGACTGGGAGAAATTCAGAGTCCAGCAGAGGAGGACAAAGGGCTTAATTAGGAAAGGGAAAATAGATTATGAGGGAAAACTGGCAAGGAACATAAAAACAGACTGCAAAAGCTTTTATAGATATGTCAAGAGGAAAAGATTAGTTAAGGCAAATGTAGGTCCCTTGCAATCGGAAACAGGTGAATTGATCATAGGGAACAAGGAGATGGCAGACCAATTGAACAAATACTTTGGTTCTGTCTTCACTAAGGAAGACATAAACCGTCTGCCGGAAATAGCGGGGGACCGGGGGTCTAATGAGATGGAGGAACTGAGGGAAATCCAGGTTAGTCGGGAAGTGGTGTTAGGTAAATTAAATGGATTAAAGGCAGATAAATCCCCAGGGCCAGATAGGCTGCATCCCAGAGTGCTTAAGGAAGTAGCCTCAGAAATAGTGGATGCATTAGTGATAATTTTTCAAAACTCTTTAGATTCTGGAGTAGTTCCTGAGGACTGGAGGGTAGCTAATGTAACCCCACTTTTTAAAAAGGGAGGGAGAGAGAAAACGGGGAATTATAGACCAGTTAGCCTAACATCGGTAGTGGGGAAAATGCTAGAGTCAGTTATTAAAGATGTGATAGCATTACATTTGGAAAGTGGTGATATCATCGGACAAAGTCAGCATGGATTTACCAAAGGCAAATCATGTCTGACGAATCTTATAGAATTTTTCGAGGATGTAACTAGTAGAGTGGATAAGGGAGAACCAGTCGATGTGTTATATCTGGACTTTCAGAAGGCCTTCGACAAGATCCCACATAGGAGATTGGTGTACAAACTTAAAGCACACGGTATTGAGGGTTCAGTGTTGAGATGGATAGAAAATTGGTTGGCGGACAGGAAGCAAAGAGTAGGAATAAACGGGTCCTTTTCGGAATGGCAGGCAGTGACTAGTGGGGTACCGCAAGGCTCAGTGCTGGGACCCCAGTTATTTACAGTGTATATTAATGATTTGGACGAGGGAATTGAATGCAACATCTCTAAGTTTGCGGATGACATGAAGCTGGGTGGCAGTGTTAGCTGCGAGGAGGATGCTAGGAGGCTGCAGAGTGACTTGGATAGATTAGGCGAGTGGGCAAATGCATGGCAGATGCAATATAATGTGGATAAATGTGAGGTTATCCACTTTGGCGGCAAGAACAGGAAAGCAGAGTATTACCTGAATGGTGACCGATTGGGAGAAGGGGAGATGCAACGGGACCTGGGTGTCATGGTGCACCAGTCATTGAAAGCAAGCATGCAGGTGCAGCAGGCAGTGAAGAAAGCGAATGGTATGTTGGCATTCATAGCAAGAGGATTTGAGTTTAGGAGCAGGGAGGTTCTGCTGCAGTTGTACAGGGCCTTGGTGAGACCGCACCTGGAGTATTGTGTGCAGTTTTGGTCTCCTAACCTGAGGAAAGACGTTCTTGCCTTAGAGGGAGTACAGAGAAGGTTCACCAGATTGATCCCTGGGATGGCGAGACTTACATTTGAGGAAAGACTGGATAGACTGGGCTTGTACTCGCTGGAATTTAGAAGACTGAGGGGGGATCTTATAGAAACATATAAAATTCTTAAGGGGTTGGAGAGGTTAGATGCGGGAAGATTGTTCCCGATGTTGGGGGAGTCCAGAACCAGGGGTCACAGCTTAAGGATAAGGGGGAAGTCTTTTAGGACCGAGATGAGAAAACATTTCTTCACACAGAGAGTGGTGAGTCTGTGGAATTCTCTGCCACAGAAGGTAGTTGAGGCCAGTTCATTGGCTATATTTAAGAGGGAGTTAGATGTGGCCCTTTTTGCTAGAGGGATCAGGGGGTATGGAGAGAAGGCAGGTACAGGCTACTGAGCTGAATGATCAGCCATGATCATATTGAATGGCGGTGCAGGCTCGAAGGGCCGAATGGCCTACTCCTGCACCTATTTTCTATGTTTCTATGTTTCTATGTTGCTTAACTTGCTGCGTTATTCCAGATTCTAGGATCTGCAGTAGCTTGGGCCTCCTGTTCTTCTCATTCCTACTCCGATCAATCATTCTGTGACCTCCTCTGCTGTTCCAATGAGGCCATGATGTTGAGGAACACCACCTCACCTTCTGTCTTCGCATACTGCAGCCTTCTGGATGTGATATTGAATTCAATAACTTCAGGTAACATGATTTCTGTCTGTGTAAGAAAATAACTGCAGATGCTGGTACAAATCGAAGGTATTTATTTCACAAAATGCTGGAGTAACTCAGCAGGTCAGGCAGCATCTCAGGAGAGAAGGAATGGGTGACTTTTCGGGTCGAGACCCTTCTTCAGACTGATGTCAGGGGGGCGGGACAAAGGAAGGATATAGGTGGAGACAGGAAGATAGAGGGAGAACTGGGAAGGGGAGGGGAAGAGAGGGACAGAGGAACTATCTAAAGTGGGAGAAGTCGATGTTCACAGGGCCGTCTTAACGCATGGGCCTGATAGGCACTTGCCCGGGGCCCCACGAGCATAGGGGCCCCATGCTGATCTGTGTAAGTTAAGTGACTTGCAATAAATAAACACTACTTTAAAAATGTAGGTTCAATAAGTGTTTTTTTCGCAACATTTTCCATCCCTAAGTGCTTCTCACAGCGATCTGTGTGCTTTTCGTAACAATGTAGCACCCTAAGTCCATCGCTAAGTGCTTTTCGGTAAGTGCTTTTCGCCGGCACGTCAGGGGGGGCTGGTAGGGAAAGGGGGGTGGGGGAGAGTAACAGTAGGGGCCCCAGTACACTGCTTTGCCCGGGGGCCCATAATGCTGTAAAAACGGCCCTGGATGTTCATACCACTGGGCTGCAAGCTTCCCAAGTGAAATATGAGGTGCTGTTTCTCCAATTTCCGGTGGGTCTGTATCAGTTGTCTTTCCATGATATTGGGTCAGCATGTGGGTGTTTTTGTTTGTTTCTTTTTCCCTGCTTGGGAATGGGGGACATGCTAAGTCTAACTGGCCAGGCGTGTCTTCCTCCTCTGGATTTTGCAACTCCTACATCCATTTGTCTACGTGTACGAAGGAACTGTAGATGCGGGTTTAAACTAAAGATACCAAAAAGCTGGAGTAACTCAGTGGGTCAGGCAGCATCTCTGGCGAAAAGGAATAGGTGACGTTTCGGGTCGAGTCCCTTCTTCAGACTGAGAGTCAGGGGAACTATCAATGTCCCTTTGTCTTTGTTTTCACTTTATTAATTCCCATTTACTCACAGACCGGATAACCTTATTTCCATCTTATCCTCGTGGTCATCCCTGTTTAACTCTAACATTGATGTTCCTAAATCCCCTCCCCTCCCCCTCCCTCGCCCCCCCCATCCCCCCTGTCCTCACCCCCCCCCCCCCCCCCCCCCCCACCTTCCTTGCCTGCAACTCAGTAGACTTCTTTACTCTCCTCCCAGATCTGACAAAGGTTCTTGGTCCTAAAACATTAACTTTGTTTTTCTTTCCACAGATGTTGTTACACTTCTGCTGAGATTTTCTGCTTTTATTTAATGTGAATGTGCACACATGCTGAAACTTGCTAATTCTTTTATCTTGCTGATGGTGAGGGCTGAGTTGTTGTCCTGGCACGAAGGCACAAAGTTCTCCATCACTTTTCTACACGTCCTCTCATTGTTGTAGATCCGGCAGATAACAGTGGTACCATTGGCGAATTGAAGGATCGAGTTGGCATTGTACTTGGCCACAGTCATGTGTGTACAGGGAGTAAAGTAAGGCATTGGGCACACAACCCAGAGGGGTATCAAGGTGAAGGAAATGTTATAACTGACTGAGGATGGTACATTGGAATAGCGGTAGAGTTGCTGCCTTACATCGCCAGAGACCCAGGTTTGACCCAGTAGATGGATCGAGGACCAGAGACCATAGGTTTAAGGTGAAGGGGAAAAGATTTAAGAGGAATCTGAGGGGTAACCTTTTCGCACAAAGGGTGGTGCCAGAGGAGGTAGTTGAGCCTGGGACTATCCCAATGTTTAAGAAACATTTAGATAGGTACATGGATAGGGCAAGTTTGGAGGGATATGAACCAAACTTAGGCAGATGGGACCAGTGTAGCTGGGACAAGTTGGCCAGTGTGGGCAAGTTGGGCCAAAGGGTCTATGACTCTGCTGGTGCTGTCTGTACAGAGTTTGTACATTCTCCCTGTGTCTGCGTGGGCTTTCTCCGGGTGCTCTGGTTTCCTCTCACACTCCAAATACGTACAGGTTTGTAGGTTAATTGGCTTTGGTAAATAATTGTAAATTGTCCCTCGTGTGTGGGATAGTGTTGGTGTGTGCGGTGATCGCTGGTCAGCGCAGACTCGATGGGCCAAAGGGCCAACATTTCCACACTGTATCCCTAATTCTAAAGTCTAAAACTCTAAAGGGCAGGAAGTCCAGAAGCCATTTGAAGATGGAGGTCCCAAGGCCAAGGTCCAGGAGTTTGGGAATGATCTTATTTGGTATTAGGGTGTTGATTCAGTCCTCCATTCAATACGTTGCGGCCCAATGTCTTGTAACTTACTTCATAAGGTCATAAGGCATTAAGTGATTGGAGCAGAATTAGGCCATTCAGCCCACCAAGTCCATTCTACCATTCAATCATGGCTGATCTATCTCTCCCTCCAAACACCATTGTCCCGCCTTCTTCCCATAACCCTTGACACCCGTAGTAATCAAGAATCTATCTATCCGGGCCTTAAAAATGTGTCACTTCTCCCAAATTACAATTAGAACATAAAGTACATAACACTGATTGTGTGGATGCACATATATATCATTGGGATTATCACGTGGGCATCTCCCTTCACTGGTGTTTCATTGAGTTAGGCCCAGGACACCTCGGGAAGGCTCAATCCAGTATCCTCCTCACAAGGTCAAACTGAAAGGTGGTTTCCACAGTATAAATCCCCCTGCAGTGATTGTATGTGATTCCTTTCTGTCTGACCTTTCAGTCTGACCTTTCTACCATGGGCTAACCTGATCTCCCGGTGGCTGAGCACTTCAACTCCCCCTCCCACTCCCAGTCTGACCTCCAGTGTCATAGTGAGGCCCACCGCAAATTGGACGAACAGCACCTCATATTTCGCTTGGGCAGCTTACACCCCAGCATTAGGAACATTGACTTCTCCAACTTTAATTAGTTCCTCTGTCCCTCTCTTCCCCTCCCCCTTCCCAGTTCTCCCACTGTCTTCCTGTCTCCACCTTTATCCTTTCTTTGTCCCCCCCCCTCACATCAGTCTGAAGAAACGTCACCCATTCCTTCTCTCCAGAGATGCTGCCTGACCCGCTGAGTTACTCCAGCATTTTGTGATACCTTCGATTTGTACCAGCATCTGCAGTTATTTTCCTACATATGTGATTCTAGGGTCTGTTTCTACTCGACAGATATAATTAAGATTGTCCCGCTATATACTCTCAATGGTACGTGGGAAAATACGTCATTCACGTATCCTTAAATCAGAATCTCTTCTACGTTGAAGAAAACAAGCAGCATTAAAATAGTTTGCGAGGGCTGTGAACTGCAATGGCTATTTTTGTTATTATCTTCGAGGTTGCTTTTAACCGACCACTAAGGAAACGCTCCGGGGCTATTAAATTGTGGCTCTGGGACACATGGTTTTGGTTAGGATGGCATGGTAAACATTTCATGTTTTATTTCTGAGACCTCATGACATGGCGAAGTGTGGAATCTCACGTCCCGTGACAATGCAGGCAATGATAAAAAGCACAAACCTTTTGGGCAGTAACATCGATTTGGAACAACAAAATAAAGCCCTGTTAAAAAAAACCCGATATGCATATAGTTGTTTTTAATAGGGCTTACTTCTTTTCTTAATTTAAAGAAAAATCAAGTCCCAATAAAAAAAATCCATATATAGACAATAGACAATAGAGAATAGACAATAGGTGCAGGAGTAGGCCATTCGGCCCTTCGAGCCCGAGATGCTGCCTGACCTGATGAGTTACTCCAGCATTTTGTGAATAAATACCTTCGATTTGTACCAGCATCTGCAGTTATTTTCTTATACCCCTTATTCTTAAACTGTGGCCCCTGGTTTTGGACTCCCCCAACATTGGGAACATGTTTGCTGCCTCTAACGTGTCCAACCCCTTAATAATCCTATACGTTTCGATAAGATCCCCTCTCATCCTTCTAAGTTCCAGTGTATATATATGTGGGCCGAAGGGCCTATTTCCGCACTGTATCTCTAAAGTATAACCTGATGCTAAAAAGCACAAACATATATATATATATATAGATATATACTTATGTTCTTTTTTAAACAGGGCTTTTTTTCCCTTTCCAAATAGATTTAACTGCCCAAAAAGGTTTTGTGCTTTTTAGCATTGTCAACGTTCCTAGAAGACGAGGGATATATATATATATATATATAAATTTTATTTTAAAAATAAGGCTTTTTTTCCTCCCACACACACATATATTTATATTGTTTATTTTCAAAAGAAGGCTTTTTTCCTCTCACACATATATATATATATATACACACACACACACACACACACACACACACACACACATGTGTGTCTATGTGTGAGTGTGTGTGTGTGTGTTTTCTGGTATATATATATATATATATATATATATATATATATATTTATGTGTGAGGAAAAAAGCCTTATTTTAAAAATAACTGTTATATATATATATACGTGTGTGTGTGTGAGTGCGTGTATATGTGTGTGTGTGTGTGTGTGTGTGTGTGTGTGTGTGTTTTCTGGTTAGAATGCGTGGAAATTATCTTCAGGTAAAATCTACTTTGCAAAAAGAAAAGTTACATTCTCATTCCCGGGCTTGCGGGTTAAATATAGCGAGCACAGCTGTTTCGGCTCCGGATGGTTTAAAAATGCACCCTTCCCACGACCTCGGCGATAAGGATCGCAGGAGTCCGGGGGGGGGGAATGATGTTAGCTCGGGGCACCAGTTCCCCAACGCTACCGCCTCCGCGTCCACGTTTAGCAAAACTGCCTTCGTTTAATCCCCGAAGCTGCCTCGCTCGACCTGCGCCCACGTTAACCTCGGCTGGGGAATTCTGACAGCATATCCCGCACGCTGAGATCACACTTTATTTTTCTTCTTTCTGGGAGGCAAAGGTATCCCCCAGGTAGACACGTCGATGCTGGAGTAATTCAGCAGGACGGGCAGCATCTCTGGATATTTATTCACAAAATGCTGGAGTAACTCAGCAGGTCAGGCAGCATCTCGGGAGAGAAGGAATGGGTGACGTTTCGGGTCGAGACCCTTCTTCAGACCTGGATCTCTGGATAGAAGGGAATGTCCCTAGTTGGAAACAACGATCTGAAGACACTGCCCTTTCCAGAGGGGTAGGAAGGAACTGCAGATGCCGGTTTAAATCGAAGAAAGGCACGAAATGCTGGAGTAACTCAGCGGGACAGGCAGCATCTCTGGAGTGAAAGAATGGGCGAGGTTTCGGGTCATAGAAGCATGGGCAATATGTGCAGTGGGAGGGGGGGCATTTGGCCCTTTGAGACCATTCTTCCTTCTCTCCAGAGATGCTGCCTGTCCCGCTGAGTGTCTCCAGCATCTTGTGTCCACCTTACTGGAGGGGGGTAGCGATGAGGCAAAGCGCTAGATGTGAAAAGTGTGCTCAACTTTCCAAGTGCATCTTCGCTGGAATGTTAAAGATGAAGGAATGTTGACGTTGCAACTCCCAAGCGGCTCCTTGGCGGTTTCCGCTAGTTTCTGTGAGATGACCGTGGGACAATCCCATCTAGTAACACGGCTGTGGGAATCTGAGAACCCGGGGGGGGGGGTGGAGGGGTGGGGAGGGGGGGGGGGGGGTGGGATAAAAGGGGATCTGTAAAATACACAGCTCCGCCATCTCCGGAGCGTTGGCCACCTGGATCCACGGGGCTAGCCGCGCTTGAAAAGATGCTCCTCTGAAGAAGGGTCTCCACCCTGAAACGCCACCCACTCTCTTGTTCTCCAGAGATGCTGCCTGAATGACTCCCCGCAGAGTGACTCCGGCTTTTTGTGCCTGTCTTCTTCACCCATCATCATCTGCAGATCCTTCTGACTGAGACAAGATGCTTCTGCTGCTGCTGCTGTTGATGTTGCTGATGTTGATGGTCGGCTCGTTGTCTGGGAGCCTGCCTCTGCCCTCTCACACTCTCTGCGTGGCCGACGCGTGCTACACGGCGTACCTGCACAGAAGGACCTTCCACCGAGCCTTGGAGAGTTGCAAGTACCACGGGGGAGGGCTGGCCACGGCCAGGGACGCCGGCGAGGACGAGCTGCTCGGCCGACTGTTGTCTGGGTTCCCCGCGGCCCGGCGGGCGAGGAGGAGGTTGTGGCTGGGGCTCCATCTACCCCCGAGGCACTGCTACCAGCACCACCGGCCGCTCAGGGGGTTCCAGTGGACGGCCGGGGCAGGGGAGACTGCTTATTCCAACTGGGCCAGGGAGCCCCTGAGCACTTGCACGGCGCACAGGTGCGTACACCTTGTGCCCCGCCAGGTGAACGACTCCGGCCCCGGCTACAAGTGGATGGACGGGTCGTGCGGCCACCTGATGGACGGCTACCTTTGCAAGTTCAGCTTCAGGGGTATGTGCCCGAGGGTGGAGCTGGGCGGCCCGGGCTCGGTCACCTACACCCCCGCCTTCAGGGCGGAGACCCTCTCCTCGCCTCTCATCCCCTTCGGCTCGCTGGCGGTCGTGTCGTGCGCCGCCGGCTCACCTGCACAGGTGTACACGCTGTGCGTGGAGCTGCAGCCGGGGCCGGGGGGTTACGGCTGGTCGAAGAACGCTCCTTCTGCCTCCCCCCTTCGGGCTGCGACCTGGGCAACGGCGGGTGCGCCCACACCTGCGTGGCACCGGGGGGAGAGGAGAAGGGGGGGACGCTGGTGGTGGTGGTGGTGATGGTAGTGATGGTGGGGAGGGAGGTGGTGGTGGTGGTGGTGGTGAAGGGGGGGACGCTGGAGGTGATGGTGGTGGGGCAGGAGGAAGCCACCGGTGCCAGTGCAGGGCAGGGTACCAGCTGGGAGCCGACCAGCGCTCCTGCGAGCCGCGGGACCCGTGCCAGGGCCACCTGTGCCAGTTCAGGTGCGTGAGCCACCTGTCGGAGCACGAGTGCGTCTGCCCGCCGGGCTACCGCCTAGCGGTGGACGGGCGCAACTGCGACGACACGGACGAGTGCTTGCGCCAACCTTGCGCCCAGCTCTGCCCTCAACACCCCGGGGGGCTACAGGTGCGATTGCGCCCGGGGCTACGCGCTGGTGGGCGGCCGCTGCAGGGACCTGGACGAGTGCACCGGCCGCCCCTGCGGACACACCTGCCGCAACACCCTGGGCTCCTACCTGTGCGGGTGCAGGGCCGGCTACCGGCTGCAAGCGGGCGGCCACTCCTGCGGGGACACGGACGAGTGCGCGTCTAGCCCCTGCCAGGGGACCTGCTCCAACACAGAGGGCGGCTTCCACTGCTCCTGCAGCACAGGTAGCAGGTTGGGGCAGGACGGCCTGAGCTGTCTGCCGGCCACCACCGCCTGGGTCACCACAGTGGGAGATTGGGGTCCCACCACCATCACCACCACCCCACCACCCCCACCACCATCACCCCCACCCCCACCACCACCACCCCCACCACCACCACCACCACCACCACCACCACCACCACCACCACACTCGCCCCTCCGCTGCTCCACGACGCTGTCTCGCCCATCGTGCGCTCCGGGACCCCCGCCCAGCCTGGAGAAAGCAGAGGGGGCCATGCCACCAGTTGGGCGGCGGAGACCCGGTCCCCGTCACCTCTCCCAGCTGGGAGCCGGGCCGCCCCCCCGGCCTGTCGTGGTTCCTGAGGTCGCGCTGGGCTCGGTGGCCGTCCTCCTGGTCGTCCTGTGCGGTCTGGGCCTCGCCCTGTGCCTCCGCTACCGGCTGCCCAAGAGGCGGGAGACCACTACACCTGGGGACTACTACAGCTGGGCGCAGGCGGCCGGGCAGTCCAACTTCAGGGCCCCGCGGGTCAAGCGCAGCCGCGCAAGGGACAACTACATCGAGATTGAAGCCAGCCAGACCGAAGTGTAGACCAAAAGACCAGCCCAACAAAACCAGAGCCACGCGTGTTTGTTCGCGTATCTTTCACACCCGTGTGCATCTTCAGAAAGTACCATGGACAGCTCTCTCCTAGACCTGACGAATTAACTGTTTCTCTCTCCACAGATGCTGCCTGACCCAATAGACAATAGACAATAGACAATAGACAATAGACAACAGACAATCGACAATAGACAACAGACAATAGACAACAGACAATAGACAATAGACAATGGACAATAGGTGCAGGAGGAGGCCATTCGGCCTTTCGGTCATTCTCAATCAGTACCCCGTTCCTGCCTTCTCCCCATACCCCCTGACTCCGCTATCCTTAAGAGCTCTATCTAGCTCTCTCTTCAATGCATTCAGAGAAAGGAAAAGGACAGTACAAAGCAAGGCTGACAACAAATGGCCTTTTCATAGAGTGAGTTTTAGAGACATAAAGTGTTGAAACAAGCCCTTCGGCCCACCTTGCCCACACCGGCCAACATGTCCTAGCTACACTAGTTCCACCTGCCAGCATTTGGTCCATGTCCCTCCAAACCTGTCCTATCCATCTCCTTGTCTAACTGCTTCTTCAATGTTGGGATAGTCCCTGCCTCAACTACCTCCTCTAGCAGCCTGTTCCATACACCCACCACCCTTTGTGTGAAACTACAATTTTGCTTACCTCCAGTTCCTTCCCTTATACTTGCAGTCTGAGGATCAAGACCCGAAACATCACTCATCCCTTTTCTCCAGAGATGCTGCCTGACCCGCTGAGTTGCTACAGCACTTTGCGTCTATCTTTGGTATATACTAGCATCTGCAGTTCCTTTCTACACATTCAATACTCAATACTCTGACTGATGAAAGTCAAAGTGCCAAAAGCCTTCTTGACCACCCTATCTACTTCAAGTCAAGTCAAATTTATTTGTCACATACACATACTCGATGTGCAGTGAAATGAAAGTGGCAATGCCTGCGGGTTGTGCACAAAAATAATTACAGTTACAGCATATAAATAAAGTTAATAAGTTACTAAACATAGCACAAAAAGTGTCGACAAAAATTTAGTCTCTGGGGTTATCAAAGTTGACAGTCCTGATGGCCTGTGGGAAGAAGCTCCGTCTCATCCTCTCCGTTTTCACAGCGTGACAGCGGAGGCGTTTGCCTGACCGTAGCATCTGGAACAGTCCGTTACTGGGGTGGCAGGGGTCCCTCATGATCTTGCTTGCTCTGGATCTGCACCTCCTGATGTATAGGTCCTGCAGGGGGACGAGTGTAGTTCCCATGGTGCGTTCTGCCGAACGCACTACTCTCTGCAGGGCCATCCTGTCCTGGGCAGAGCTGTTCCCAAACCAGACTGTAATGTTGCCGGACAGGATGCTCTCTACAGCCCCAGAGTAGAAGCAATGAAGGATCCTCAGCGACACTCTGAATTTCCTCAGTTGTCTAAGGTGGTAAAGGCGCTGCTTAGCCTTACCCACCAGTGCGGCAATGTGCGTTGCCCACGTCAGATCCTCTGCGATGCGGACTCCCAAGTATTTGAAACTGCTCACCCTATCCACAATAGACCCATTTATCTCCAGTGGCGTGTACGTCCTTGGATGTTTAGCCCTTCTGAAGTCCACAATCAGCTCCTTTGTTTTAGTGACATTCAAGAGGAGGCTATTGTCCCGACACCAGAGTGCCAGATCAGCCACCTCCTCCCGGTAGGCCTTCTCATCGTTGTTGCGACGCCATTTTCAAGGCGGTAGTTGATTAACTACCCGCATGTGTTTTGGGATGTGCGGGACATTCCCCCGAGGTCACAGGGAGAACGTGCAAACTCCACAGAGATAGCACATTTCTAGAAACACGGAACTTACAATTGCAAATGAACCCCAAGTCATTTTAATTGTGACAACTATGGGGTGAGAATACTTCAGCTTATTCTGTATCTTTTAGACCAGCAATAATCTGTTTTAACTCAGTAGCAGAACACTGCAAGGGTTCTGGTAGGCCTTAACTCGATGTCACCTATCCCACAGCCACCAATGGACCATTGTGGGCTCCACTTTTCTTTGTTTATCATTGCTTTCTGCATATCTTTCATTTATTTGTCCTAAGAAGGGTCGGAAGAAGGGTCATGACTGAAACATTGCCTATTCCTCTCCCCTTGGGATGCTGCCTGACCCGCTGATTTCCTCCAGCTTTTTGTATCTATCTGCAAATATGTTTGGAAATATTCTTTTGTCGGGCAAATGACACTGGCTCAAAACCTTGTGCGGAATTCTGATGTTCTTGAGAAACTGTACAAAATCTTGATATGTTAAAAATCAGAATTGTTGTTTTAGGTAAAAAAAATTAAAGGTCCATGATAGGAGCATCAAAAGACGGTCATCATCAATGAATTATGGGTTGAAATGTTATTGGTTTAATCAATGGAGCAGCAAAGATATCACCATCAACTCAAGTAAAACACTATCGGTCTGCACCTCAATACCATGTAGAAAGGAACTGGTGGTCTGAAGAAGGGATTAACCCGAAACATCATCCATCCTTTTTCTCCAGAGATGCTGCCTCTGGCCGGTTGAGTTACTCCAACACTTTGTATTCACGCACCTTAATACGTGCAGGCTAAATGAAAATTGACCTTCCTTTTATTGTTCCTTATCACTTCCTTGTAATGTTGAGCAGGGCGGCTAAGGTCTAAAGTGTCATAGAGCCATAGACTGTAGAAACAGGCCCTTCTGCCCATCACGTCCATACTGGTCCATTGCACTAATCCCATACTAATGCCATTTTTCTGCCCGGCCATATTCTTTCACTCGCTTTCAAATTCAATGCAGCTATTTTTCGGAGAGGTAAATTGGGCCTCGTATCTCCCTAGCTAACCACCAAAACGAGGCAGCAAAAATTCGTCCTGGCTTCTTGTAAATATTTTCAGAAAGGCAAACTGTACACATTGCTCCAAAACGTGGATCCCTGCTTGATGAGAAATGGACTATCCTTGGAAATGCAATGATAACAATTAAGTAATAATTAGCGCGGTTGTCTGCTTTGCACTTTACAATGAGTTTTGCTGAGGTAGGCTGCTGGCATAACTCAGGAAAGGTACCCAAGACTGTTATAACATTTCTTTTAAAAAATAGATACAAAGTGCTGAAGAATCTCAGCGGGTCAGGCAGCATCTCCGGAGAACATGGACAGGTGATATTTTGCATCAGGACCCTTCTTCAGATTTAAGTTTTCGTGCAATGGGAGGGGAGTTCATTGAAACCCCCGTTCACTGTTCCCCTCCACCGCTCTCCTGCACTTCAACCCTGCAATCATCTGCCTATAAATTAACCCTCACTTGTATCAACTCATTAAATGCCAGGCTTTGTCCTGCCCCTCCTCTCTTCCAGCTTTCTCCCTGCCCCTCCCCACTCCTTACAATCAGTCTGAAGAAGGGTCCCAGCCTGAAACGTTACCTGTCCACCGACACAAAATGCTGGAGTAACTCAGCAGGTCAGGCAGCATCTCTGGAGAAAAGGAATAGGTGACGTTTCGGGTTGCGACCCTTCTTCAGACTGAGAGTCAGGGGAGAGGGGAACTAGGGGTATGGAAAGATACAGAACAATTCAGAGCCAGCACTGATGACTAAGGAAAGGTGGAGTCCACAAATGGTTGGCTGTGGAAGAGGTGATAACAAAGGATACAAACAGTGAAACTAGCAGGACGACTAGACTAGGGCAGGGGAGTGATGGAGAGAGAGAGGGAATGCAAGGGTTATTTGAAATCCCTGTCCATGTTCTCCAGTGATGCTGCCTGACCCGCTGAGTTGCTCCATCACTTTGTCCCTCTTTTGTAAACCAGCATCTGCAATTCTCTGTTTCTCTATTATAAAGCTGATGGATTGGATTTTAAAAAAATGCAGGATAATGTACTGTTTATCATGATTGCAGCTTGTGGGTGTGTTCTTGTGAAAACTTTTATCATGGAAAATTTAAATGTTCTCAAAGGCGTTGTTGGTGATGGAGAAAATAACGAAAATGTGTATGTTTCCCCGGTACGTTGCTGTAATTATATTTTTTAATAAAAGTTTACTTAATCTGTCTTCACCTCATATTCTACTTTGATTTCGGACAAGACATGGAATGAATAAACGCAGAAAAGGCCAACATTACAAACACTGTATTCACACCGAGTGTAGATATCAAGGATTTGCCTGGAAACCTGCTGCAGGTTTTTTTTGTGAAACAGTTTTTAATGTGAAGCTACAGACCAGACCTGCAGGTTTGATTCCTGGTTTGTGTGTTGAGATAATTGATTTCGACTGGTGCAGCTGTTGCAATAGTTCCCATCAATAGTGAATAGTGGAAGAGGAAGGTGGACCAAGCGCTCACACAGTTTGTTCAGGATCAGGATTGAGTAACTTCTGATGAAAGAAAATGTAATCATTCCAACTCAAGGATGAGACTGGATTCATATCAGCACATCTGCTTTTCAAATTTACTCATCAGAAAATATCACGATCTCACAACCCAAGGTGAACAAGGAATTCTCCAATCTTAGGTAACCTCTAACAACGCCCCGTTCTCTATTTCCCCCGCATCACCCTTTCTCCCCTCCCCCTCCCCTATGCCCCACCTAGACTCATGCCAATTTCTACCCCCCCCCCCCCTCCACCTACATTCCATCATCTGGCTTCACAATTTGCAACTCTTCAGCCATTTGTCTCGTACTTATTTTTCATCGCTGGCCTTTGTCCAATATCTGTCTATCAAGCCCACCCTCTCACCTGCATTCACCTATTACATGCCACGCTTTGTCCTACTCTCCTCTCTTCTAGCTTTCTCTCCACACCCCCCCCCCCCCCCCCCACACACAATCAGTCTGAAAAAGGGCCCCGACCCAAAACGTCACCTATTCATATTCTCCTGGGATGCTGCCTGACCTGCTGAGTTTCTCAAGCATTTGTGACTTTGTTTTGTAAACCAGCATCTGCAGTTCCTTGTGTAGGAAGGGAACTGCAGATGCTGGTTTACACCAAAGGTAGACACAAAATGCTAGAGAAACTCAGCGGGACAGGCAGCATCTCTGGAGAGAAGGAATGGGTGACGTTTCGGGTCGAGACCCTTCTTCTTCAGTCTGAGGAAGGGTCTCGACCCCAAAACGTCACCAATTCCTTCTCTCCAGAGATGCTGCCCGTCCCGCTGAGTTTAATCCCAGCATTTTGTGTCCATCCCCATATCCTTTTTATCGTGAATGTTTTAGAGTTGTGTGGCTGTGGAAACACACTCCGATGATGCCTCCAAAGGAACTACACTAGTTGGGGTGGGTAGATGGGGGAGGATGGGGTGGAAGGGTCGGCAATGAAGAGAAGCATCTATTGGAAATTGGTGGCAGTGGCAGGGGTGGGATTGAGAAGAATCTTACCTTACTGTGTAAGCAGAAATGCACAGCAAGCAATCCACTATAACCACTGAAATCTCCGTCTTCAGGTACCTCTGATGAAAATGACTCTGTGCTGTATCTGCTTTGCAGCTAGAAAGTCACAACCATATAACCACCGCCACTTACCCCACTTATTTCCCTTTATAACATTCCCTGGATGTGGGGAGGATGTTTCCACAAGTGGGAGAGTCTAGGACTAGAGGTCACAGCCTCAGAATTAAAGGAAATTCTTTTAGGAAGGGCTTGAGGAGAAATTTATTCGGTCAGAGGGTGGTGAATCTGTGGAATTCTTTGCCACAGAAGGTTTGTGGAGGTCAAGTCAGTGGGTATTTTTATGGCAGAGATGGATAGATTCTTGATCAGTGCAGGTGTCAGGGGGTTATGTGGAGAAGGCAGGAGAATGGGGTTAGGAGGGAGAGATAGATCATCTATGATTGAATTGCGGAGTAGACTTGATGGGCCAAATGGCCTAATTCTACGCGTATTCTTTATGATCTTATGACCTTAGGAACACCCCCCTGATCCTCATACCACCCGCCAACACCAGGGGTAATTAGAGCAGCCAATTAACAGTAGCTGTTATCAGGCAACTGAACCACCCTACCACAACCAGAGAGCAGTGCTGAACAGCCATCTACCTCATTGGTGACCCTTGGACTTTCCTAGGTCGGACTCTGCTGGCTTTACCTTACACTGAACGTTATTCCGTTATCGTGTATCTGTACACTGTAAATGGCTTGATTGCAAGCATTTACTGAGCCTTTCTGCTGAGTGGATTGCATGCAACAAAATCTTTTCATTGTACCGCGGGGAGACGTGACCATAAACTGAACTAAATTAACCTAACGTATCAACCTGCACATCTTTGCGACACCCTTACTCCTAATGCCTTTAACAATTCATATAAAACACCAAAATCGCAGTCCTGGTGGATGCAATTCATTCTGAGCAGCCCAGGCAATTTGGGGGGGGTGGGGGGGGGGGGGGGGGGGGGGGGGGGAGGGGTGGGGGGGGGGGGGGGGGGGGGAGGGAGGGGGGGGGGGGGGAGTTCTGAATTTCTTCTATCTTTCTTGTGTTAAAGAAAAGCATCACAATTTCACTCAAAGTGTCCTGTCCTGAATTCTAAGATTCCAAATGTAGTCACTTGATAGAATCAAACAGCACAGAAATAGGCCCCTACTTGCCAATGACAACCAAGAAGTTCCATCTACACTAGTTCTACATGCCCGCATTTGGCCCATTCCCTCTAATCTTTTCCTATCCATGAACTTATCCAAATGTCTTTTAATACTCGGCTTGACTACCTCCTCTGGTATATGTGTTCCACCAGTTCTCCCAGCCCTCCCTTCCCCTCCCCCCTTCCCAGTTCTCCCACTGTCTTCCTGTCTCCACCTATATCCTTTCTTTGTCCCGTCTCCCCCTGACATCAGTCTGAAGAAGGGTTCTCGACCCGAAACATCACCCATTCCTTCTCTCCAGAGATGCCTGCCTGACCCGCTGAGTTAGTCCAGCATTTTGTGATACTTTCGATGTGTTCCACTAACTTTATTTCCACTGGATGACTCCTACAAATTGCTCACACTGGATTAAAACAATAGATCTATCATCTTCTGGTTCATCTCACCCGCTCCAAATAATGGAGAGATATTGGCGAGATTCCTTTCCAAAAATATACTTTATTTGTAATGTATTCGGTAAATAAAATTGGGATTATAAAATTTTCTCATTTATTGTACCAAGCAAGTCAGTACATTCCCTTACAGTGTTTGGACCACGTTTCCTCCCTTAACACGGCATCTGTGAAGTATTTGAGAAGCTCTTACAGAGCCCCCTCAATGTCCCAGTGGATAACGGGGGTGGAGGGAGAAAGATAGATCAACCATGATTGAACGGTGGAGTAGGCTTTTTAGTTTAGATAATACAGCGCGGAGGAAAACAGGCCCTTCGGCCCACCGAGTCCACGCCGACCAGTGAGCCCCCGCCACATTAACACTATCTTACATGCACTAGGGACAATTTACACATACACCAACCCAATTAACCTACAAACCTGTACGTCCTGTACGTTAACTGGAACAGTTAAACGAGAACTTTTGTTCTGTCTTCACTAAGGAAGACACAAACAATCTCCCAGAAATACTAGGGGATCGAGGATCTAGTGGGAGGGAGGAACTGAATGGAATCCACATTAGTCAGGAAATGTTGTTAGGTAAATTGTTGGGACTGGAGGCAGATAAATCCCCAGGGCCTGATGGTCTACATCCCAGACTACTCAAGGAGGTGGCCCTAGAAATCGTGGATGCATTGGTGATCATTTTTCCAATGTCCTCTCGACTCTGGGTCAGTTACTAGAGGGTAGCCAATGTAACTGCACTTTTTAAGAAAGGAGGGGAAGAGAGAAAACGGGGAATTATAGACCAGTTAGCCTTACACCAGTAGTGGGAAGATGCTGGAGTCGATTGTTAAAGATGTAATAGCAGCGTATTTGGAAAGCAATGACAGGATTGATCAAAGTCATCATGGATTTATGAAGGGGAAATCATGCTTGATTTTGGGGATTTTTTGAGGATGTAACAAGTAGAATGGATAAAGGAGAGCCAGTGGATGTGAAGTATCTGGACTTTCAAAAAGCCTTTGACAAGGTCCCACACAAGAGATTAATGTGCAAAATTAGAGCACATGGTATTGGGGGTAGGGTATTGACATGGATAGAGAACTGGTTGGCAGACAGGAAGTAAAGAGTAGGAATTAATGGGTCCTTTTCAGACTGGCAGGCAGTGACTAGTGGGGCGCCGCAAGGCTCGGTGCTGGGACCCCAGTTATTTACAATATATGTTAACAATTTAGACAAGGGAATTAAATGTGACATCTCCAAGTTTGTGGATGACACAAATCTGGGTGGCAGTGTGAGCTGTGAGGAGGGTGCTATGAGGCTGCAGGATGACTTGGATAGGTTGGGTGAGTGGGCAGAAGCATGGCAGATGCAGTTTAATGTGGATAAATGTGAGGTTATCCACTTTGGTGGCAGGAACAGGAAGGTAGATTATTATCTGAATGGTGTCAGATTAGGAAAAGGGGAGGTGCAACGAGACCTGGGTGTGCTTGTACATCAGTCACTGAAAGTAAGCATGCAGGTACAGCAGGCAGTGAAGAAAGCTAATGACATGTTGGCCTTCATTGCGAGAGGATTTGAGTTTAGGAACAAGGAGGTCCTACTGCAGTTATACAGGGCCCTGGTGAGACCGCACCTGGAGCATTGTATGCAACTTTGGTCTCCTAATTTGAGGAAGGACATTATTGATATTGAGGGAGTGCAGAGTAGGTTCACCAGGTTAATTCCCGGGGACTGACGTATGATGAAAGAATGGGTCGACTGGGCTTGTATTCACTGGAATTTAGAAGGATGAGAAGGGATCTTATAGAAACATATAAAATTCTTAAAGATGCTAGATGCAAGAAAAATGTCCCCCATGTTGGGGGAGTCCAGAACCAGGGGTCACATTTTAAGAATAAAGGGTAGGCCATTTAGGACTGAGATGAGGAATAACTTTTTCACCCAGAGAGTTGTGAATCCGTGGAATTCTCTGGCACAGAAGGCAGTGGAGGCCAATTCATTGGATGTTTTCAAGAGAGAGTTAAATTTAGCTTAGGGCTAACGGAATGAAAGGATATGGGGGAAAAAGCAGGAATGGGGGCACTGATTGTAGATGATCAGCCATGATCAAGTTGAATGGTGGTGCTGGCTCGAAGGGCCGAATGGCCTACTCCTGCACCTAATTTTCTATTTTTCTTCTACGTTTCTATGACACCGATGATCTGTCTATCGCACTGAAGTGTGTAGGAAGGAACTGCAGATGCTGGTTCTAACCGAAGATGGACACAAAAAGCTGGAGTAACTCAGCAGGGCAGGCAGCATCTCTGGAGAGAAGGAATGGGTGACGAAACGTCCATCTCCTGAGATGCTGCCTGACCTGCTGAGTTACTCCAGCGTTTTGTGACTAAATACCTTCGAAGGAAACAGGCCATGGTCAGCTATTTGTTGGGTGAAAACGAGAAGCTGGTGCACGATGGAGGGATGGTAAGAGAGAGAGAGGGAGAGAGAGAGAGAGAGAGAGAGAGAGAGAGAGAGAGAGGAGAGAGAGAGAGAGAGAGAGAGAGAGAGAGAGAGAGAGAGAGAGAGAGAGAGAGAGAGAGATGGCCGCCTGTATTTTCTGCGGCGAGGAAGAGTCCGTGTTCCACATGTACATGGAGTGTGTGAGGTTGCTGCCCCTGTATGAGTATCTAAAGGGGTTGCTCCTCAAGTTTTGGCTGCATTTCAGTCCTACGATCCTGGTGTTTGGGCTCGGGGCTGGGAGTGGGGAGGGCCGGTCAGGAGGGTGGGATTTCCCTGTCGGTTTGCTCTTGGGCATGGCCAAGATGGCCATTCGTGGGTCCAGGCAGCGGGCGGTCGATGGTCTTGCCAGAGTGGGCTGCCTCCCCCTCTTCCGGGCCTACGTCCGTGCGCGCGTGTCCCTAGAGAGGGAACACGCGGTGTCCACGGGGACACTGGAGGCCTTCCGTGAACGCTGGTCACCGAGGGGGGGTTGAGAGCATTGTAAATAATGAAGGCAATGTTGTATTATAATGATTACCTGATGTTTTGTAACCTCTGATTGTGGTTTTGATGTGATGTATCATGTGTTTGTGCTGAATAAAGTCATTGGGAAAAAAAAAAAAAAAAAAAAAAAAAGAGAGAGAGAGAGGGAACGCCGGGGCTACCTGAAGTGAGAGAAATCAAAATCATAACTCCAGGCTGTAAGCTGCCCAAGCGAAATATGAGATGCTGTTCCTCCAATTTGCATTTGGCCTCACTCTGACAACGGAGGAGACCGGGGACAGAAAGGTCTGTGGGGGGAATGGGAAGGAGAATTAAAGTGTTTAGCAACCGGGAGATCAGGTAGGGTCCAGACGGACTGAGCGAAACGATCGCCCAGTCTAAGTTTGGTCTCGTCGATGTATAAGAGTCCACATCTTGAACAACTCACTGACGTCTCAGACCTAGTTAAACCCCCTGCAAAGTAGGATACAAAACTGCCAGAAAACCCAGCGTGTGTGATATTCTGTCAACACATCTTACTGACCTCTCTGTCCTGGGCCAACTCCACTGCCAGAGTGAGGCCCCACACAAATTGGAGGAACCCCACCTCATGTTTCGCTTGGCCAGCTTACAGCCCAGCGGTATGACTCACACTTTCTCTAACTTCAAGTAACTCTTGCGTTCCCTCTCTCTCACCCCTCCCCCCTCCATCCTAGTCCTCCGACTAGTTCAAGTGTCCTCCTGATTAAATATTACTGATTGTGTGCCTCGTTGTCACCTTCCCCATTGCTAACAATGAACCATTCTACATTTCGAGCTACATTTTAACTGTGTGTGCACTCTCATGGGGCCCCAGCTATGCCTGCCTCTTTGTTGGGTACGTTGAACAATCTCTGTTCCAGGCGTACACCGGCTCTATCCCCGAACTCTATCTCCGTTACATTAGAGAATAGACAATAGGTGCAGGAGGAGGCCATTCTGCCCTTTGAGCCAGCACCACCATTCAATGTGATCATGGCTGATCATTCTCAATCAGTACCCCGTTCCTGCCTTCTCCCCATACCCCCTGACTCCGCTATCCTTAAGAGCTCTATCTAGCTCTCTCTTGAATGCATTCAGAGAATTGGCCTCCACTGCCCTCTGAGGCAGAGAATTCCACAGATTCACAACTCTGACTGAAAAAGTTTTTCCTCATCTCAGTTCTCATTGATATCTGCTTCGGTGCTACCTCCTGCACCAATTTGACCACCTTCTACATTTCCTTATTCCCATCTGCGTTGATCTCTCGTTTTCACACCTTACACTTCCATATCTCTAGACTCCCCCCTCACCCTCCCACCCCACGCCGCCCTGACTCTCAGCCTGAAGAAGGGTCTCGACCCGAAAGGTCACCCATTGCTTCTCTCCAGAGATGCCGCCTGACCTGCTGAGTTACTCCTGCATTTTGTATCTCTCAATCAGAGGTGAGGAGCGCTTGTTGGAGATTACAGCGTCCCCCCCCCCCCCACCCCCCTCCCTCTCCCCCCTCTCCTCGCTGCGATGTTCCACTTCATGGTAACACGAGTACGTGACAGAGAGAGTGAGTGGCGTTACCAGGTTTTAGGAGACACCTCGATATCTTCCGGCGTTGAGCGACCGCCTTCGCGAAAGGGGGGGTTTAAAACACTTCTGGAGTCTCCTTGCAATAGTTGCAGGAATCCCGCTCCAAAGGGCGTGGGGCACTTGGCAAGGTTAGCGGCAAACCACTCCAAAACCTCTTGCATCACAGACCCAACCTATTTACGAACTTCCTTCCTTGTGCAGCCGAGTGTATTTAAATCTGAGCCGCGGGGGAGAAAGCGAGAGCAGAGAGCGCAGGGGGCCAGAGCGAGAGGAAAGTTTGGTCTCGTCGATGTACAAGAGTCCACATCTTGAGCAACTCACTGAAGACTCAGACCTAGTAAACCCACCCCTGCAAAGGAGGAAACAAAAACGCCAGAACACGGAGAGGAGCAAGGAGTAGCCGTTCAGACTGAAGGGACAGAGAGAGAGACAGAGACAGAGAGACAGAGACAGAGAGAGAGACAGAGAGACAGACAAAGAGAGTGAGACAGAGAGAAGATGCTTGTGGCTTGGGTCGCCCTGTGTGCCTTGGTGTCCACGGCTGTGTCGGAGTCGCAGGAGGAGGGGGAGCCGACCCAGGCTGTGTGCGTGGAGGGTTTCTGCTACACCGTGAGGAGGGAGCGCAGGAAGTTTAACATGGCCAGGGGCGCCTGCAAGAAGGACGGTGGGGAGGCGGCGGCCGTGCGGACCAGTGCGGCTGCCGATGCCTTGTCGCTGCTGATGTTGGGGGCGGCCGGTGCCCACCCGACCCCTCGCTACTGGCTGGGTCTGCAGCTCCATCACAAGACGTGCCAGGACAACAGCAGCCTGCTGAGGGGGTACCGCTGGATGGACGGCGGCGGGGACACACAGTACGCCCCGTGGGCACCGGCTGGTGACTCCCCCTGCGGACCCCACTGTGTGGCGGTGGTCTCCAGCAACCAGACGTGGCTGCAGCGGCCGTGCAACGAGAAGGCGGATGGGGTGGTGTGCGAGTACAGCCACAACGACACCTGCCCCGGCTTGCCCGGCCCTGGGACCCTCTACCACCTGCCCTTCGGCGCCAGTGGCTCCAACATGTCCTCCCTGCCCCCGGGGACAGTGGCCGTCTCACCTGGACACCAGGTGCTCAGGTGCAACGCCAGCGCCCACTGGGTCCCCGCCCAGCCTCCCTGGGACTGCCGGGTGGATAACGGCGGCTGCCAGCACCTCTGCACCCCCGGACCGCCGTCTGTTTGTACCTGCCGCCCCGGATACCTGCCCGAGGGTGGAGGCGGGGGTCGCTGCCGGCCGAGTGACCTCTGCGATGGGGCGATGTGCGAGCACAGCTGCCTGGTGAAGGACGGATCGCCTCTGTGCTCTTGCCAGGACGGCTACCGGCTGGACTCCGACCACAAGGGATGCGTGGACGTGGACGAGTGCTTGCTGGTCCCTTGCCCCCACACCTGCACCAACACCTTGGGCAGCTACAGGTGCACCTGCCCAGGCGGCTACCGGCTGGCCGGAGACGGCAAGTGCGAGGATATCAACGAGTGCTCGCAGGACCCGTGCCAGATGTCCTGCGGCAACACCCAGGGAAGCTTCACCTGCACCTGCCAGTCCGGCTTCCAGCCAGACCCCCTCGACCACACCAAGTGCGTCTTCTACTGCCACTCCAAGCAGTGCCCGGCCCGCTGCTTCGGTGTCGAATGCCACTGCCCGCCCGAGTACATCTTGGACGACAGCACCAACATGTGCCACAGCTTCGCGGGCTGCGGAGACCACTGCCATCACTGCCTCCCCACCCCCGGCGGCGGCGGCGACTCCTCCAAGTGCCAGTGCGAAGACGGCTACCGGCCGTCCGAAGACGGCACCGCATGCGAGGCCGAAGGGTCCGGCGGCCACCAGCCCGAGGTCGACCCCGCCACTACCACCACCGGCGAGCCGGAGCGTCCGGCCAGGGCCGGCTTGTCCTTAGGGGTTGTCCTCGGCAGCCTCTTCGCCATCGCCGTGCTGACTTTGGTCTTCGCCGGGGTGGGGCATCACCTGCTCAAGAAAAGGGGCAGGTGGCAGACGTCCAGCAAGTACAAGGCGGCCAACCTGGAGCAAGACGTGAATCTCAGCCAGGTCACCACCCCGGAGGATCATAAACTGCCGTACACCAACGACAACTGCAACGCGGGCACTTGAGCCAGGTGTGGACACCAGACTGTGCAGACCAACTGGACAGAACGGGAGTAGAGGGGGTGGGGTGGGGGGAGGGGGGTCAGGCGGGTGGGATTGAGGGGTGAATCCATCAATTGGCGTTGCGACCCCGCGGCTGGGAGCAGTAATCGTGTGAGTGCAAATCCCATCTCTCAACTTCACTCGGTTCCCATTGCATCCCAATCCTCAGATTTCCAATCCTCAGCTTCCCAATCCGTAGGTTCCCAATCCTTAGGTTCCCAATCCGTAGCTTCCCAATCCTTAGGTTCCCAATCCTTAGTTTCCCAATCCTTAGGTTCCCAATCCTTAGGTTCCCAATCCTCAGGTTCCCAATCCTTAGTTTCCCAATCCTTAGGTTCCCAATCCTTAGTTTCCCAAACCGTAGCTTCCCAATCCTCAGGTTCCCAATCCTTAGTTTCCCAATCCTTAGGTTCCCAATCCTTAGTTTCCCAATCCACAAGTTCCCAGCCCACAGGACGCTATTTTTGTTTAGCCTGATGCCAACCCTAGAAGTCGTATTCGAGCCTTGTCGATGCCCCTGCGACTCTCAGTTGGATCCATTGATGCCAAACACACTTCCCCACAAAGCTGACTGCTAACGGCCATCGTCTCCATTAGAAGAGGGTGCAAACTGCGAGAAGTGACAGCGCTCTCGCACACCATACATTCGTCTTGGAAATTCCTTAGCTATCTATGATCCGTTAACCCAGGTAGAAACCAATATTTTTTTAGTAAACGATAGGTTGGCTCAGAGGATAAATATGTATATATATATATTTCAACATAAACTGTGACCGAAGAAGGCTAAATTCCAAAGTTCGCCATGACCACATCTATCGATTAGGTGATGTTTATTTAAGCAAATTGTTTCTCTTTAGTTTTTTTTTTAGTTTGGAGACACGGCGCGGAAACAGGCCCTTCAGCCCACCGCGCCGACCAGCGAGTACTATCCCACTAGTACTATCCCACTAAGAACAATTTGCAATCTTTACTGTACTCACTGCAAACCCGTACGTTGAAACTTCGGAGTGTGGGAGGAACCCGGAGCACCCGGGGAAACACCACACGGTTCACGGGGAGAACGTACACAAACTCCGTTACAGACAGCGCCCGTGGTCAGGATCGAACCCGGGTCTCCGGCGCGGTTTAAGGCGGCAACTCTGCCACAATTGTGAAGGACGCGCATTTTGTTTTGGGATCCATGTAGGTTGTGTTGGGGGGGGGGGGGGGGGGGGCGGATGGGGGAATCTGGGATAAACTGATCAGTGCTTTCTGTGATAACGATGTTATTTGTGCACCTGACGCCTAAACTTTGAAAACTGTCATTCTCTGAAGGTTGCTAAACACGTTAAAACTCCCCCTCCCATTCCCACACTGACCTTTCTGCCCTGGGCAGTCCACATTGTCAGAGTGAGGCCCAACGCAAATTGGAGGAACACCACCTCGTATTTCGCTTGGGCAGCTTACTGCCCAGCGGTATGAACATTGACTTCTCTAACTTCCAGTAACCTTTGTCTTCCCTCTCTCTCCCCTTCCCAGTTCTCCGACTAATCTGACTGTCCTCGTTTACATTTTCATCTTTGTTGTTACCTTCTCCGAGCTAAAACACGATCTATTCTACATTTTCATTTGATCCGCGTCCACCTTTATCCCGTTTTCACACCTGACATTTCCTTACCTCTGTCTCTCCCTCTCCCCTGATCCACTCTGAAGAAGGGTCTCGACCCGAAACATCACCCATTCATTCCTTCTCTCCAGAGATGATGCTGCCTGTCCCGCTGGGTTACTCCAGCATTTTGTGTCCACCTAAAGTTTAAAGGAAATCACGCCCGATCACTCCAATATGAATTAGCAACACGTCAATAATTTGTACATCGAGATGTTAACCCAGAGGATACACAATTATTTGGGGCTGGGGGGTTCGAGACGGGGAACTTATTCATTAATATTTATTATATATATTTTTTTGAAATATCTGTATAATCACTTTTTAAACCAGTTTTACATATTTACATGAACTGTGTAAAAAAAAAACACGACTGGGGCGTTCATTATTGCATACATTTTTTAAATAAACATTTGGAATTATTTCTTTAACAAAAAAACAACGCTTCTTTATTTTTTGTGGCAAAGGCAGAATATTGTGAATTGGCCCAAATATTATTGCTGATCTGCGGAAACTAAATGGTTGAAGGTTGACATACTTGTCAGCCACATTGTTTCTGGAATGAATTGGTGTTGGTTTATTAGGCAATCCCAGTGAGTCCCATGAAGTGTGTTGATGTCGAAGGTAGACACAAAATGCTGGGGTAAAAACTCAGCAGGTCAGGCAGCATCTCTGGAGAAAAGGAATAGGCGACGTTTCGCGATCGGAAACCTTCTTCAGACCGAAAGATAGAGAAGGCCAGAGTAAACCAGGGCCGGCAACAGATGACCTCAGGAAGGGTGGAGTCCATAATGGGCCATTGTTTGCAGGCGATGATGTGCTAACGACTGGGATAGAAGGATACAGTGGAACTCGCAGGATGACGAGGGGTGGGAGAGAGGGGAGGGAGGGAGGGAGGGAGGGAGGGAGGGAATGCAAGGGTTACTTGAAGTTAGCGAAACCAACGTTCACACCACTGGCTTGTAAGCTGCCTAAACAAACAGTGAAGGAAAGAACGTTTACACCGAAGATAGACACAAAATGCTGGAGTACCTCAGCGGGACAGGCAGCATCTCTGGATAGAAGGAATGGGTGACGTTGTGGATCGAGACCCTTCTTCAGACTGAGAATCAGGGGGAGAGGGAAACTAGAGGTATGAAGTTCGGAACAAATCAGAGCCAGCACTCATGACCAAGGAAAGATGGAGCCCACAATGGTCTATTGTTGGCTGTGGAAGAGGTGATAATGAAGGGATATATGGATGCAAACAGTGAGATGACTGGGGTGGGGGAAGGGCAGAGAGAGAGAGAGGTAATGCAAGGGTTATTTGAAATTAGAGAAAACAATATTCATACAAAAATAATTTTACAAAAAAACAATGATATTGTTTGTGACAGCAAATGGCAGGTTTCTGCTGCCTGTCCCGCTGTTTCTCCTGCATTGTGTGTCTATCTTCAAGCGAAAAGTGAGGTGCTGTGCCTCCAATCTGCATGCGGCTTCACTCTGACAATGGAGGAGGGCCAGGACAGATGGACACAAAATGCTGGAGTAACTCAGTGGGTTGGGTGGCATCTCTGGAGAGAAGGAATAGTTGACGTTTTCGGATAGACACAAAATGCTGGAGTAGCTCAGCGGGTCAGGCATCTTCAGCAACCTCATGAAGTGCCTGGTGTCACACAAACGTAGCCGATAGAAAGCCGGAGGGATTAAAATAACAGGAAACCAAAACTAAAACAAAATATGTTTTGGGTAAAGTGATGTTAAACTGGAATTTTAAATAAAACCCAAGGATCGTGCAAAGGAATGAAGACATTGAACTACTGCTGCAAGTAAGGTTAAAATTTAATAAAACAAAGAACTGCAGGTGCTTTTTATTACACAAAACGACACAAAGTGCTGGATTAACTCAGCGAGTCGGGCAGCATCTCGGGGGAACGTGGGTAGGTGATGTGTTGGGTCGGGACCCTTCTTCAGACTACTACAATCAGATTGAAGAAGGGTCTCCACTCGAAACGTCACTTATCCATGTTCTCCAGAGATGTTGCCCGACCTGCTCAGTTAGCCCAGCGCTTTCTGTGTCCTTTTGAAGGCTAAAATAAGCATTGGCCTTTACTTAGCTCCTGGCCTGACGTCAAGTGCTTGTGAGTTGATGAAACACATTTGAAATGCTATCCTGGGACTGGTATAAATAATACCGTCACATCTCATAAGGTCATAAGGAATAGAGGCAGAATTAGGCCATTCGGCCCATCAAGTCTACTCCTCCATTCAATCATGGCTGATCAATCTCTTCCTCCTAACCCCATTCTCCTGCCTTCTCCCCATAACCTGTGACACCTGTACTAATCAAGAATCTATCTATCTCTGCCTTAGAAATATCCACTGACTTGGCCTCCACAACCTTCTGTGGCAAAGAATTCCACAGATTCATTACCCTGTGACTAAAGAAGTGTTGGAGCATTTTAATGGGTCAAGCAGCACCTCTGGAGTACATGGAGAGGTGGCTTTTTTGGGTCAGGTCCCTCCGACTGATTGTAGTAGGGGGGGGGGGGGGGGGAGAATATTGGAGGTGAAGATTGGACAAAGCTTTTTGTCATCTCATCTCTGGCCTTTGTCCAACCATCGAGCACTCAAATTCCCCTCACCTGTGTCCACTTATCGCTTGCCAGGCCTTGTGCCACCTCCATTTCTCTTCCAGCTACGACAATCAGTCTGAACAAGGGTCCCAATCTGAAACGCAGCCAGTCCATGTTCTCCAGAGATGCCGCCTGACCCGTTGAGTTACCCCAATGCTCTGTATCTCAGCAGCAGCTGCAGTTCCTTGTGGTTACCTTCAATTTCACTGCTGACAACTGGCCATTGTTTATATCATAGTGAGGTTGAACTTGCGAATCTCAACCTTGGCAGTCGCGTGTTTTTGGCTGCAGCTCGACGCAGGACACACATGCTTCTGAGTCAGAAGATACTTGTGCCAAGAGCTACCCTGGAGGTTTGTGTTCTTATTCGAGCATTAAACAGCATAACATAGGAATAGGCCCTTTGGCCTACAGCTTCTGATGGCATGATGAACTAATCTCCTCTGCCTGCATGCGGTCCATTCCCCTCCATTGCCTGAATATCCACGTGCCTATCTAAAAGCCTCATAAATGCCGCTATCATATCTACCTCCACCACCCTCCCTGGCAGCCCGTTCCAGGCACCCAACACACTTGGTGTGAAAGAATTGCCCTGCACATCTCCTTTCAACTGCTCCTCTCACCTAACAACTGCGCCCTAGCATATTCTAGGCTATCCCACACTGTTTGGAGGAAGTGCTACATTGCCACAGACGGCTGTGGAGGCCAAGTCAATGGATATCTGTACGGTGGAGATGAACAGATTCTCGATTAGTACGGGTGTCAGGAGTTATGGGGCGAAGGCAGGAGAATGGGGTTATGAGGGAAAGGTAGATCAGCCATGATGGAATGGTGGAGTAGACTTGATGGGCCGAATGGTCTTAATAATAATAATAATAATAATGCATTACATTTATATAGCGCTTTTCTAAACACTCAAAGACGCTTTACAGGGTTTACTAAAACATAGAAAATAAAATAAATAGATAAATAAGTAAAATAAGTCTTATTCTGCTCCTGGAACTTATGAACTTATCATTGGAGGTGCCTTGCTTTAGGCAGGATATTTTAAACCCTGTCTGCTCCTGCAGATGAATGAACAATATCCCAGGGCTTTATATCCCAACTTTAAAATTCAAAAGAAAACCATGAAAATATAGAAGACAGACATAAAATGCTTGGGTAACTGAGCGGGTCAGGCAGCATCTCTGGAGAAAAGGAATAGGTGACGTTACGGGTCGAGATCCTTCTTCAGATCTGAAACGTCACAATAGGCAACAGACAATAGACAATAGGTGCAGGAGTAGGCCATTCAGCCCTTCGAACCAGCACCGCCATTCAATGCGATCATGGCTGATCACTCTCAATCAGTACCCCGTTCCTGCCTTCTCCCCATACCCCCTCACTCCGCTATCCTTAAGAGCTCTATCCAGCTCTCTCTTGAAAGCATCCAACGAACTGGCCTCCACTGCCTTCTGAGGCAGAGAATTCTACACCTTCACCACTCTCGGACTGAAAAAGTTCTTCCTCATCTCCGTTCTAAATGGCCTACCCCTTATTCTTAAACTGTGGCCCCTTGTTCTGGACTCCCCCAACATTGGGAACATGTTTCCTGTCTCTAATGTGTCCAATCCCCTAATTATCTTATATGTTTCAATAATCACCTATTCATTTTTCCCCAACAATGCTGCCAGTCCCGCTGAGTTACTCCAGCATTTAGTGTCTATCTTCAGTGTAAACCAGCATCTGCAGTCCCTTCCTGCACTTGAAAATATGGAGCCTGTAAAGAGTGCAGCTTGATCATACAATTTAATGTTTTCAGTTGTGAGTTAGGGGGTATGGGGAGAAGGCAGGAACGGGGTACTGATTGAGAGTGATCAGCCATGATCGCATTGAATGGCGGTGCTGGCTCGAAGGGCTGAATGGCCTACTCCTGCACCTATTGTCTATTGTCTATTGTCTATTGAAAAGAGCCTTTTTCTTTCTGACACTTGCCTTCTAAGTCCATTTTGCTTGTAAGTAAAATGCTCATCCTCACCCTCAACGATAAGCAAGATTGAAGATTCAATTTAATTGTCACATGTCCCATGAGTGAAATTTGAGTTACCATGCAGCCATACTAAGTAAAAAGCAACAAGAAACACAGCCACATAAAATAAAATTTAATATAAACATCCACCACAGCTGAATCCACATTCCTCACTGTGAAGGATGATGGAAGCATGTCACGGCATAGTCATAACTAAATATTTTTACAAAGTTAAACGCTTTAAACAATCAGTGCTCATGCATGGGTGGTGTCCACAAACAGTTTAGTGTCGTTTAGATTAGTGATACAGTGCAGAAACCTGCTATTTGCTAATACGAACAATATCATTGTTTTTTTGTAAAATTGTTTTTGTATGAATATTGATTTCTCTAATTTCAAATAACCCTTGCATTACCTCTCTCTCTTTGCCCTTCCCCTACCCCAGTCATCCCACTGTTTGCATCCATATATCCCTTCATTATCACCTCTTCCACAGCCAACAATAGACCATTGTGGGCTCCATCTTTCCTTGGTCATGAGTGCTGGCTCTGATTTGTTCTGAACTTCATACCTCTAGCTTCCCTCTCCCCTGACATTCAGTCTGAAGAAGGGTCTTGACCCGAAACGTCACCTGTTCCTTCTAACCTGAGATGCTGTCTGTCCCGCTGAGTTACTCCAGCATTTTGTGTCTATCTTTGGTGTAAACCAGCATCTGCAGCCCCTTCAGACACAGAAACAGGTCATTTGGCCCATCGAGTCCAATGCTGACCAGCGATCCCCGTACACTAGCATAACCTTACAGAATAGGTATAACTTACAATTTTTATCGAAGCCAATCAACCTACAAACCTCTACGTCTTTGGAATGTGGGAGAGGAGGAAACCGGAGAACCCATGGAAAACCCAAGCAGTCACGGGGAGAACGTACAAGCTCCGTACAAACAACACCGGTTGTCAGGATCGAACCGGGGTCTCTGGCGTTACAAGGCAGCAACTCTACCGCTGTGCCACTGTGCCTCCCCATACTCATGTGCTTGGAAAAACTCCAACAAACACAAATCTGCAACAATACTGAAAATAGGAACTAACTATTGAGAGTGATTTCAACAGTCAATTAGTTTCGCCCATAGGATCCATGTACCTGATCAGACATAAGTCAAAATTAAGCTGTCATCAAGTTTTTGGCAAGAGGCTCTGAAGATTTTCGTAATCCAAAGAAAAGAAACCCCATCTGTGGTAGGGGTCTGCACCCCTCCCCATATCTGTCCCGACCCCAACCCATCCATCTAGTCAATGAGCATAATCCTTTACTCATGGGATCGGACTCTATTGGGATGTCCCCCCCCATCCGGACCAAACTCAGATCCTGGGGGGACAGGGCTTTCTCCATCGCTGCTCCCATCCTATGGAACTCACTACCCCAAACCGTCAGAGACTCCTCCTCACTCACCACATTCAAAACATCACTGAAGTCTCACCTCTTCAGCACTGCCTTCAACCACTGAAGGTCACCTCATCTTCTGTCTCCTTTCTCTGTTCGTTTACTTATTTATCTATTTATTCACTTCTCTATGTTCTAGAAATCCCTGTAAAGCGTCTTTGAGTGTTTGAAAAGCGCTATATAAATGTAATGCATTATTATTATTATTATTATTATTATTATTCTTATCTATCTATCAGTGGAAATCTTTTTCCTCACACCTTATGCACCCCAATCCTACACTGTTGTTCTGTATTGAATCATCCTGGCCTTGCAGCCTGTTCGATAGTGTACCAGGAACCTACAGGGCTAAATACACACAAAGCTCTACAGCATTTACTGATAGCAATAATGTCATAAGGTCATGTGTTTATTTTCGTATTGTATCAGTGGGTAAACCATATGTATCTACATCTACATACGTGCCAAATTTCTTATCCGATAGAAACTGCCCTGATATTACCTGGAAAAGATCAAATATAAACTGTAAATTACATTTGTGAATTATTGACCTTGTAAGTTTATTAGTGATAGGAGCAGAATTAAGCCATAGAAACATAGAAACATAGAAAATAGGTGCAGGAGTAGGCCATTCGGCCCTTCGAGCCTGCACCGCCATTCAATATGATCACGGCTGATCATCCAACTCAGTATCCCGTACCTGCCTTCTCTCCATACCCTCTGATCCCTTTAGCCACAAGGGCCACACCTAACTGCCTCTTAAATATAGCCAATGAACTGGCCTCAACTACCTTCTGTGGCAGAGAATTCCACAGATTCACCACTCTCTGTGTGAAAATTCAGCCCATCAAGTTTACTCCGCCATTCAATCATGGCTGATCTATCTCCCTCCTAACCCCATTCTCCTGCCTTCTCCCCATAACCCCTGACACCCATACTAATTAAGAATCTATCTATCTCTGCCTTAAAAATATCCATTGACTTGACCTCCACAGCCTTCTGTGGCAAAGAATTCCACAGATTCACCACCCTCTCACTAAACAATCTACCTATTGTGTTCAGTTCTGGGCGCCATGTTATAGGAACGATGTCAAGTTGGAAAGAGCGCAGAGAAGATTGACAAGGATGTGGCCAGGACTCGAGGGTCTGAGCTATAGGGAGAGGTTGTGCAGGTTGGGACTCTATTCCCTGGAGCGCAGGTGGACGAGGGATTATCTTATAGAGGTGTATAAAAAATTATGAGAGGAATAGATCAGGTGGACACACTGAGTTTCTTGTGCAGTTGAGGGGAATTGAGAACCAGAGGACACAGGTTTAAGGTGAAAGGGGAAAGATTTTCTAGGAATCTGAGGGGTAACCTTTTTTACACAAAGGGTGGTGGGTGTATAAAACAAGCTGCCAGAGGAGGTAGTTGAGGCAGGGCCTATTGCAACGTTTAAGAAGCAGTTAGACAGATACATGGATAGGACAGGTTTAAAGGGGTATGGGGCAAATGCAGGCAAGTGGGACTAATGTAGATGGAACATGTTGGTCGGTGTGGGCACATTGGGCCAAATGGCCTGTTTCCAAACTGTACGACGATATGACTCTATGAGCTTGTGGGTGGAAACTGATCTCTGGTCTCGGCTGAAATTCCATCTTCCCTGCCTATCTTATCAGGCAACCTTCCTGCACAACCCGAACCAAAATCAGTAACATGGCAGTGTTAACTTTAAATACATTCACCATCTGCTCCTCGTTATCATGAAAAGAGACTGTGAATTACACCCTTCAGCATTTATGACCTTGGTAATTTCACAGAGAATCACATTAATTACTCCTGATATTGCTAACTATTATTGATCAACAATGTTTCTTCTTTTTTTGTTTATCTCATTCTGCAGTTCATTTTTATTAGATAAAAGTGTCCCGACCCGAAACGTCCCCTATCTATTTTTTTCCAGAGGTGCTGCCTGACCCACTGAGTTACTCCAGCATTTTGTGTCTATCTTTGATATAAACTGGCATTTGCAGTTCATTTTTAATACAATACTAGACCAAGTGGACCCATTGGGCCCAAACCTCTCCAGCATTGGTGCAGCACCCTCTCCTCCCCCCTACCCTCTCCCCCCCCCTCCCCTCCCCCTCACTTCCCCCTCCCTCCTCCCTCCCCTGCCCTCCCCCTTCCCCTCCCCCCACTCCATCCCCCTCAACCCCCCTTATCCTCCCCCTCCCTCCCTCCCTCTCCCCCTCCCTCCACCCCCCTCCTTCCCTCCCCCCCCATCCCTCCCTAGGAGATAGATTTGAACTTTAAAATATGAATAACTTTAAAAATATAACAACGATTTCAATGAAACCTCTTCCATTAGCACCAAAGGGACGACAGTGAGTAAGGTGGGCCTAAAATTGTCACGCTATCGTGTACCGTTTTGCCTGTAGTTCAGGAACAAACAAACAAAACAAACAGGAGTTTTAGTATATAGATGATTCATGTGTAGTTGACCATTTTATAGGACCTATAAATTTAGAATTACGTCTGGGTGGTTGAAAATAGAATAAATAAGCAATAGACAAAGCACTACTTCATGACATTTTCATTCAAAATAACAGCGCATTACATTATAACACCACGGTAACTCTCAAATATAAGTGGCATTACTGGGAAGAGCACTTCAGAAGACCTGAGCAATATTGGAAAGGAATTACGAGCATTATAAATGTGGCATACTACATTGTAATTGCAAATGGGTTGGAATATTATGTTACTACATGGATAGGACAGGTTCGGAGGGATATGGACCAAACGTGGGCAGGTGGGACCAGTGTAGCTGTGACATGCTGGCCGGTGTGAAGGGCCTGTTCCCACATTGTATCACTCTGTGACTCTACTCAGCTCTGGTTAATAGTTTTCTTTGCGGCTTGCTGAGAACAATATCATGCTGCAAACTAAACATTGGGATAGAGTTGGTTCAATGCCAACAACAAACTGTGCTTTTTTTTGTTGTACAAGTTAAAGGATTATTTACATGTGAATAAATCAGTTCCCATGGATATTTCCAAATTCTAATCAAGGGATGTAAAAGTAAAGGATGATGCGATGAAAGAAACACAGCCAAGACGTCTTTCATTTTTGAAATTCTAGGACCAGAGGCCGTGGCCTCAGAATAAAAGGACGTATCTTTAGAGAGGAGATGAGGAGGAATTTCTTGAGTCAGAGGTTGGTGAATCTGTGGAATTCATTTGGGGCTGCACAGCGGCTTAGCGGTAGAGTTTCTGCCTCACAGCGCCGGAAACACGGGTTTGTACTTCCCCCCCGTGATCTGCGTTGGTTTTCTCCAAGATCTTTGGTTTCCTCCCATGGTATAAATGTAAAAATGTTCATAATGTGTATAGGGGAGTGTTATTGCGCAGAGATCGCTGGTCGTTGCGGACTCGGTGGGCCGAAGGGCCTGTTTCCGCACTGTATCTTTAAACTAAACTAAACTAAACTAAACTAAACTAAACTAAACTAAGACGGCCGTGTAGGCAATCAATTGATATTTTTAAGGTGGGGATTGGCAGATTATTGATTAGTACAGCTGTCAGTTTTTATGGGGATAAGAATGGGATTAAGAGGGAGAGATAGATCAGCCATGATTGAATGGTGGAATAGACTTGATGGGCCGAATGGCCTAATTTTGCACTGAGAACATACAAATTTATTAACTTATTATGAACTAAGATCAGAAAGTTATAGATGTTACTCCTGCGGTCCGATGTTCATCGATGCAAAGTATGGAAAGTCTTCTCAATGTGTACCAATGTGTACAACAATGGGTAAAGTTTAATCATGGGAAGGCATGTGATATGAACTAAATAAACCATAATTAGTATGATGATGCGGTCAAGGTTAGCTTGGTTTAGTTCATTGTCACTTGTACTGAGGTACAGTGAAATGCTATGCTAAGTGCTAACCAATTAACAGAAAGACTAAAATCGAGCCATTCACATTGTACAGATACATGATAAGGGAATAACATTTAGTGAAAGGTAAAGCCAGTAAAAGTAAAGTCCGGTCAGACGAGCTAGATCACCAATAGTGAGTTAACACGTGTGTTTACAGTGGTTATTTTCCCACACATAGAGTCATAGAGTGATACAGCGTGGAAACAGGCCTTTCAGCCTACCTTGCCCACACCAACCAACATGTCCCTTCTGCGCTAGTCCCACCTGCCCGCGTTTGGCCCAAATCTCTCGAAACCTGTCCGATCCATGCACCTGGCGAATTGTTTCTTAAACGTTGCAATTGTCCCTGCCTCAACTACCTCCTCTGGCAGCTCATTCCATACACCCACCACCCTTTGTGTGAAAAAGTTACCCCTCAGTTAAATCTTTCCCCCTTCACCTTAAACCTATGTCGCGGTAAACTATTGGTCTGTTGTTTTATCGGAGCAGGACAATATCAAAGTCTTCCTCTTGCCAATCATACATGCATCTGGCCAAATCATGTATTTGAAGCCAAGCCTCTTCTAATTGCAGTCATGAATTGTTCTGGCTATAATCTAGGCAACTTCATCTAATCATGTATGGTAATCATGTATAGTCTTTCCGCCGAAGATAGTCATAAAATGCTGGAGTAACTCAGCGGGACAGGCAGCATCTCTGGAGAGAAGGAATGGGTGACGTTTTGGGTCTTTATGCTAACTGATAGCACGCACAAAAAAAAACTGTTCAATGTATCACGGTACACGTGACAATAAACTTAACCAAACTAAACTAATCAGGTGAGGTTGTGTGGGGGATGCGTGAAGAATTCTGGAAATTATAGGTGAGGTTCTTCATGAAAATAGCACATAAGTAGCCCACTCATTTTCCAGCGAAAATCAAATATAAATGAATGGCTTAATAATTCCAAACCAGGATTACAATATTGAAGTCTGAAGAAGATTGTCAACCTGAAACGTCATCTATTTCTTTTGTCCAGAGATGCTGCCTGACCCGCTGAGTTACTTGATGTTTTTGTGTCTATTTACAATATTGAACCCAAGTCCTCACATTTCCAGTAGAACTCATTAGATCGCAAAATGAAACAACTTGATTGATTTTTCTCATCCAGACCAAGGCCAAGGCCAAATGACCAATAGAGGGAAAATTCATATCCTGCAGAGTGAAAAAAAACAAACAACATTTACAGTTAGCTTTCTCTGCAATAGCTCAGATCCACAATAAACATCTTTCAACACGATGGCGCAGCAGTAGAGATGCTGCCTTATAGCGCCAGAGACCCAGGTTCGACCCTGACTGCAGGTAGTGGCTGTAGGGAGTTTGTACATTCTCCCCGTGACCTGCGTGGGTTTTCTCCAGGACCTTCGGTTTCCTCCCACACTCCAAAGACGTACAGGTTAATTGGCTGGGTATAAAGTGTAAATGTTCCCTGCAGTGTGTAGGAAAGTGCAAGTGTGCGGGGATCGCTGGTCGGCGTGGAATCGATGGGCCGAAGGACCTGTTTCCGCACTGTATCTCTAAACTAATCTAAACTAAACAACAAAAAAAAAGTTTACGGTAAAACACAGTGCCAAGCTCAATTTGGTGTGAAGAACAGATTCCAGACATCCAACTCGCAATGCTAAACTTTTGTATCTTCATCGTCACATTAGGAATGGAAGAGAACAAAACCATGTTTTGTTTATGCTGATCTGATTGCAGTCATGAATTGATCTAGCTGTATTCTCGGCAACTTCATCTAATCAGGAGAGTGTGTGGGGATGGGTGAAAATTTCATCTCGAAAATATATGTGTGGTTCATGAAAATAGCTCAAAAATAGCCATTTAATTACCAGAGAAACTAAATATAAATGAAGGGTTTAATAATTACAAACTGGTGTTACAACATCATTAATATATTAGTTATGCAATCAAATGAGTAATGTGTGGAGGAGGATGCATTAAATTATTTTTGCTTTATTGTACATCTTATTTTTAACTCTTCAGTATCAACATACTGAGGCGTAAATGAATATTTTTGATGATCTTATAATATATAAAAGGATGAGAGGAATAGTTCGGGTAGGTGAACAGTAGAAGACATAGGTTTAAGGTGAAGGGGAAAAGATTTAATAGGAATCTGAGAGGTAACCTTTTCACACAAAGGGTGGCGGGTGTATGGAACGAGCTGCCAGAGGAGGTAGTTGAGGCAGGGATTATCCCAATGTTTATTACGTCGCCTATGTGGTAGGTTGTCTTAGCTTGTCGCGGGCATTGTCGTGGTCATTGTCGTGGACATTGTCGTACGGTTATTTTTGTTCGCCGATCTGCTTCGACTTTGACAGTCGCCGGCAGTCGCCTAAAAAATCGCCAAAGTGGGACAGACCCTTTACACTCATGCACTTAAATATGATTGTGCTCATGTAGAGTAAGATTTTTACTGAATTGTCCACAATGAATGAATATCACTGTACTTAGGTTCATGTGACAGTAAAATAACATTGAACCATCGAATTTTGAATGGAGTTTTAATACATATCAAATACACTTTAGTCTGAATCTGGAATATGTTTAGAAGGATGAGGGGGGATCTTATTGAAACATATAAGATAATTAGGGGATTGGACACATTAGAGGCAGGAAACATGTTCCCAATGTTGGGGGAGTCCAGAACAAGGGGCCACAGTTTAAGAATAAGGGGTAGGCCATTTAGAACGGAGATGAGGAAGAACTTTTTCAGTCAGAGAGTGGTGAAGGTGTGGAATTCTCTGCCTCAGAAGGCAGTAGAGGCCAGTTCGTTGGATGCTTTCAAGAGAGAGCTGGATAGAGCTCTTAAGGATAGCGGAGTGAGGGGGTATGGGGAGAAGGCAGGAACGGGGTACTGATTGAGAGTGATCAGCCATGATCGCATTGAATGGCGGTGCTGGCTCGAAGGGCTGAATGGCCTACTCCTGCACCTATTGTCTATTGTCTATAAGAAGGAAGGCACATATCATGCAATGAAATAACAACAATAAAATAGTAATTATTGATTTTTTGAATTTATCTTCTAAATATCAATCAAAATTGATATTGGGGCCGCAACTATTCACCATATATATTAATGATTTGGATGAAGGAATTAGAAGTAACAATAGTAAGTTTACAGATGACACAAAGATGGGTGGTATTGTGAACTGCGAAGAGGATGTTAGGAGGTTGCAGGGTGACCTGGACAGGTTGAGTGAGTGGGCAGATGCTTGGCAGATGCAGTATAATATAGATAAATGTGAGGTTATACACACTTTGGTGGCAAAAACAAGGAGGCAGATTATTATCTCAATGGTGTCAGGTTAGGTAAGGGGGAAGTGCAGCGAGACCTGGGTGTCCTTGTACACCAGTCACTGAAAGTTGGCGTGCAGGTACAGCAGGCAGTGAAGAAAGCTAATGGAATGTTGGCCTTCATAACGAGAGGATTTCAGTATAGGAGTACAGAGGTTCTTCTGCAGTTGTATAGGTAAGACCGCATCTGGAGTATTGTGTATAGTTTTAGTCTCCTAATTTGAGGAAGGACATCCTTGTAATTGAGGTAGTGCAGCGTAGGTTCATGAGATTGATCCCTGGGATGGCGGGACTGTCATATGAGGAAAGAATGAAAAGACTAGGCTTGTATTCACTGGAGTTTAGAAGGATGAGAGGGGATCTTATAGAGACATATAAAATTATAAAAGGACTGGACAAGCTCGATGCAGGAAAAATGTTCCCAATGTTGGAGGAATCCAGAACCAGGGGCCACAGTCTTAGAATAAAGGGGAGGCCATTTAAAACTGAGGTGAGAAGGAACTTTTTCACCCAGAGAGTTGTGAGTTTGTGGAATTCTCTGCCACGGAGGGCAGTGGAGGCCAAATCACTAGATGGATTTAAGACCGAGTTAGATAGAGATCTAGGGGCTAGCGGAATCAAAGGATATGGGGAGAAGTTGGGCACGGGGCACTGATTGTGGATGATTAGCCATGATCACGATGAATGGCGGTGCTGGCTCGAAGGGCCAAATGGCCTCTTCCTGCACCTATTTTCCATGTTTCTATGCTTCTAAAAATATAAAAAATCATCATACTGCATAAATCCAAAAAATAGACAAACAAATCTACTTCAAATTTCATGCCTTGTCTCATAGAAACATAGAAAATAGGTGCAGGAGTAGGCCATTCGGCCCTTCGAGCCTGCACCGCCATTCAATATGATCATGGCTGATCATCCAACTCAGTTTCCCGTACCTGCCTTCTCTCCATACCCCCTGATCCCTTTAGCCACAAGGGCCACATCTAACTCCCTCTTAAATATAGCCAATGAACTGGCCTCAACTACCTTCTGTGGCAGAGAATTCCACAGATTCACCACTCTCTGTGTGAAAAAAAACGTTCTCATCTCGGTCCTAAAAGACTTCCCCCTTATCCTTAAACTGTGACCCCTTGTTCTGGACTTCCCCAACATCGGGAACAATCTTCCTGCATCTAGCCTGTCCAACCCCTTAAGAATTTTGTAAGTTTCAATAAGATCCCCCCTCAATCTTCTAAATTCCAGCGAGTACAAGCCCAGTCTATCCAGTCTCCTTGGATTTCTTCACTGATGAGAGGGTTCATCAGCTCAACAGGTATATTTCCCTGGCAATAGTTGACCTTATACAAATTGTAATATTCACAGACGAACGTGTAAGGATATTGTCATTCTCTAATGAACTCGCAGGAATATAATGAAGCTATTTAACCATGTGTCAGCATGCTTATAAATAGTTAACATAGTCACCATTTAAGGTGAGGTGGGGGGGGGAGATTTAATGGGAACCTGAGGGGTAACTGTTTTACACAAAGGGTGGTAGGTGTATGGAACAAGCTGCCGGAGGAGGTAATTGAGGGCGGACTATCGCAAAGTTTAAGAAACAATAAGGCAGATACATGGATAGGGTAGGATTTGAGGGTAGGTTAGAACTGAAATGAGGAAAAACTTTTTTTGAACTGAGATGAGGAAAAACTTTTTCAGTCAGAGAGTTGTGAATCTGTGGAATTCTCTGCCTCAGAAGGCAGTGGAGGCCAATTCTCTGAATGCATTCAAGAGAGAGCTGGATAGAGCTCTTAAGGATAGCGGAGTCAGGGGGTATGGGGAGAAGGCGGGAACGGGGTACTGATTGGGAATGATCAGCCATGATCACATTGAATGGCGGTGCTGGCTCAAAGGGCCGAATGGCCTCCTCCTGCACCTATTGTCTATTGTCTATTGTCTATAGAGGGATATGGGATAAAGGCAGGCTGGTGGGACTAGTGTAGATGGGGCATGTTGGTCGGCGTGTGCAAGTTGGGCTGAAGGGCCAGTTTCTACCCTATATGACTCTATGACTATAGTCACACTGCTATACAGCACATAAAGAGTCCCTTCGGCCCACCTTGACCATGCCGGCCAAGTAGGCTTGTCCCATTTGCCTACATTTGGTCCATAGGCCATTAAACCTTCTTAGGCCCCCTCGTTCATGGCTGACCATGGGTGATGCATCCTAGTTGGCTGCTTGCTCCACACCTCGGCTAGAACAGCGTCCCTTGTGGCTGAAGAGACCAATGCGGGAGTGACAGTCTCTGTCGCAAAGGTCACGTTTGTGTGTGGTCTCTGGTCTGTTGAAGTTGCTGCGCTCCTTTCTGCGTGCCCGCTTGTCTGCCGCTGCGTTCATCAGTGTCTCTTCCCCTGTTTTGAGATGTTGGTTCAGGGTATCTCTCCACCTCGTGCGGTCAGCCGCAAGGCTCTCCCAGGACTCCACATCGATGTTGAGCGCCTTCAAATCTCTCTCGCAGACATCCTTGTAATGTAGCTGGGGGCGGCCGATGGTTCTCCTCCCAGATGTTAGCTCTCCATAGAGGATGTCTCTTGGAATACGGCCATCCTCCATGCAGTGGACATGGCCCAGTCACCGCAGCCTGCACTGCCTGAGTAGAGTGTACATACTGGGAAGGCCAGCGCGAGACAGAATCTCGGCGTTGGACACTCTGTCTTGCCAGGATATACCCAGGATACGGCGGATGCTTCCAAGGTGGAAGGTGTCTTCTCTCCAGTCTGGCATATGTAGTCCATGTCTCACTGCCGTACAGCAGCGTGCTGTTGACACAGGCGTTGTAGACTGCTATCTTTGTCTTCACTGTCAGCTTTGGATTGGTCCACACTCGAGTTGTGAGGCGAGCGAGAGTTGTAGCTGCCTTCCCGATCCTCTTGTCAATCTCTGTGTCCAAGGAGAGGTTGTCGGTGATGGTGGAGCCGAGGTACGTGAACTGATGGACGGCATCGAGTTCGTAGTCGTCGATGGTGATGACAGGCGGTGTCATGTCTGTATCCTGTCCCAGGACGTTCGTCTTCTTCAGGCTGATGGTCAGCCCAAAGTCCTTGCAAGCCCGATAGAAGCGGTCCATCAGTGATTGTAGTTCCTGCTGGGTGTGGCTCACCTTGACCATACCGACCAAGTAGGCTCGTCCCATTTGCCTCCATTTGGTCCATAGGCCATTAAACCTAAGAGATGCAGAAACAAGGAGCTGCAGATGCTGGTTTAAGTTTGAAGAAGAATCCTGACCCGAAACGTCACAGATCCACCTTTCCCATAGATGCTGCCTGAACTGCTTAGTTACTCGAGCTCTTTGGCCCTTAAACCTTTCCTGGTTGTTAGAATTAGAATTAGAATTAATGTTTAAAATACATCTTCAAAGTTTTTTTAATCATATTAATGTTAACAAAGACCCATAGAATTGTAGTCTTTGTATTAATATTAAATGTCACTGCTTTTTGAAGGTCAACATGAAATAAGTCTGGCTTGCAAACATCCTTGCTCTGACTCCGTTTATTCCCTGCAAGTGATTACCATCACAGCCAAGATTGCAATAATATTCTCAATGCAAGTTTGATTATCCATGCACAGAACTGGACAAATTTACCACTTGTATAAGTAAGTCTATGTTCAAAACACAAAATGCTGGAATAACTCAACGGGTCAGGCAACATCGGTGGAGAGTCTGGATGGGTGATGTTTCAGCTTGGGACCCTTCTTTAGAACCATAACATCACCTATCCATTCTCTCTACAGATGCTGCCTGATCTGCTGAGTTACTCCAGCACTTTGTGTTTTGCTCAAGGTGCCAGCATCTGCATTTCCTTGTATCTCCAAAAAATCTATCTGGTGATCTCAAATCATGCCAGTAGAATACGTATCAACTGTTTTATTTCCCAATGAATAACCCATTAGCTGTACATTTCAGAAAACTTGCCCAGATTATCTCAGAGACCTGAAACATCGCCTATTTTCTCCAGGGACGCTGCCTAACCCGTTGGGCTACTCCAGCATTTTGTGTCTGTCTTTGGTGTAAACCAACATTTGCAGTTCCTTCCTACACTTGGGTAGGAAAAGGCCAGAATATGGCAGGGCCGGCAACAGATGACCAAGGGAGGGTGGAACCCATAATGGCCCACTGTGAGCTGGGGAAGAGGAAATAGTGAAGGGGTACAAAGATGAGAACTGCCTCCATTGCCACAGAAGGCTGTGGAAGTCAAGTCAGTGGATATTTTTAAGGCAGAGATAGATAGGTCCTTGGTTAGTACGGGTGCCAGAGGTTATGGGCAGAAGGCAGGAGAATGGGGTTAGGAGGGCGAGATAGATCAGCCATGATTGAACGGCGGAGTAGACTTGATGGGCCGAATTCCTTATGACCTTATGAGACGTGACTTTATTATTTATACCAGTCCAAGGATTGCATTTCAAATGTGTTTCATTAGCTCAAAAGCACTTGATGTCAGGCCAGGAGCCTTCAACAGGACTCAGAAAGTGCTGGGCTAACTGAGCAGGTCGGACAGCATCTCTGGAGAACATGGATAAGTGACGTTTCGGATGGAGACCTTTCTTCAATCTGATTGTAGTAGTCTGAAGAAGGGTCCCGACCCAACACATCACCTACCCACGTTCCCCCGAGATGCTGCCCGACCCGCTGAGTTAATCCAGCACTTTGTTTCGTTTTGTGTAATAAAAAGCACCTGCAGTTCTTTGTTTTATTTAATTTTAACCTTACTTGCAGCAATAGTTCAATGTCTTCATTCCTTTGCATGATCCTTATGTTTTATTTTAAATTCCAGTTTAACATCACTTTTTCAAAAATCGTTTGTTTTAGTTTTGCTTTCCTGTTATTTTAATTCCTCCGGCTTTCTATCGGCTACGTTTGTGTGACCCCAGGCACTTCATGCGGTTACTGAAGATGCCTGACCCGCTGAGTTACTCCAGCATTTTGTGTCCATCTGTCCTGGCTCTCCTCCATTGTCAGAGTGAAGCCATGCTGCATTGATAAGCAAAGTGCATGATGTTCCTTTTTATTGCAGTTAACAGTCAGGAAAATTGCATAAAGCGAGTAACTGGTGGGTGACTTTGCATCCCAGCCAAAATCTTTTTTCTATCCCCTCTTTGAATTGAGTGAAGGCACCCTCTGTGGCGTTACAGCAGGCTGTCAGGAAAGTATGATTTTCATATTCCTGATGGGAACATTGAATCCACAAGTCTACTGATGTCTAGTTGAGAGTTTAACAATTGGGCCAAATCAATATGCCCAAAACCTACCGTCCAACTCAAGAAGTTTGCCTAGTGTCAGTATCCCTGTGTAACCATCAAAATATTTCTGTATATAACAGAATAACCCTTCAAAGACACCACCTTGCAAACCACCGGTTTGGCCTTTTTAACCGATTTGGCTTTGAGCGATACAACTTGGAAACAGGCCCTTCGGCCCACCAACTCAAAGCCCTTCGGCCCACCAACTCAAGGCCCTTCGGCCCACCAACTCTGCGCTGACCATCGATCGCCCGTTCACACTAGTTCTATGTTATCTCTCCTTCCCATCCGCTCCCTACACATTAAGGGAAATTTTGAGAGGCCAATTCACCTACAAACCTGCATGCCTTTGGAATGTGGGAGGAAGCCGGAGCACGCGGTAGAGGCCCACACGGTCGCCGGTCGAACGTACAAACTCTGCACAGGAGTTCAGGATCGAACTCGGCCCTCTGGCACTGTGAGGCAGCCTCTCTACCAGCTGCACCACAGTACTGCTAAACGTGAGACCATAAGACATAGGAGCATAATTAGGCCATTCTGCCCATCGAATCTGCTCCACTGGTTTGTGGTGGATCTATTGAGGTTGATCTATTTTTTCCCTCTCAACCCCAATCTCCTGCCTTCTCCTCATAACCTTTCCCACCCTTACTGAACAAACTTTTAAAGCATTCCGCTTTAAAAACACCCATTGACTTGGTCTCCACAGCCATCTGTGGCAAGGAATTCCACAGATTCACCATCCTCTGGCTAAAGAAATTTCCCCTGATCTCCATTTTAAAGGTACATCCATTTATTCTGAAGCTTTGCCCTCTGGTCCTAGACTCTCCCACTACTGGAAACGCCCTCTCCACATCCACTCCATCTCGGCCTTTCATTGTTCGGTAGGCTTCAATGAGATCCCATCTCATCCTGCTAAAGTCCAGCGAGTACAGGCTCAGATCCATCAAACGCTCCACATACATTAACCGGGATCGTTCTCGTAAACCTCTTCTGGACCCTCTCTAACATCTGCACATCCTTCCTGAGATATGGGGCCCAAAACTGCTCGATGTATCATTGCTAAACATTATTACTGCATGCAAAATTGATAAGCAGGAAAGAGGAGATTATTGACACTGGTTCGGTAGCCATTTTATTATTTATAATGATTGTAAAGCAGAAAGAATAATTTAATGTCTAAACCCGCAGACAACTTTCTTCGCAAGATCTTTGATAACAGTTCAAAATAAGAAATATTTAAGACTTGCTCAAAATGCATGAAATAATGTAACAGAAGGTAGAGCAAAGTAGAAAGACTGCATTTATATATTAACTCTTCAAAATTATTCAAGTTTCACTGATATATTGTGAACAAACACACACTGCACAAATGCATAATATTTTACAAACACTGAAATTAAAAAGGCAATTATCAAAACCTTTTTAAAATATTCAATTAACTATAAACCTTTTCCTTCAAACGCAGCAAGACGATGAACAAAACAAAATCATTTTGAATGAAAACTAAACACAGCTCAGCTCATGTGCAAATGTACAACTTTGGCCTGTGCAAATTTGGATTTTAAACTGGTAGACGATCAAATAAGATCAGGGGTTGTTGAGAGTAGGGTGAAAAATGCATTTGATGCTGGTAGAATGTTTACTTACATTTCTCAATGTTCCAGTGTGAAAATTTGGAACTCAAAACTTTGCTTCACTGGTTGAATTGTTGAGCATATTTATAAATCTCTTGTGCACTACGATAATTCAAGGAACTGCAGATGCAAACTTTATAACTCCTCACCCTTCTGTCCTGGAGTAGACTGAGACTGACTACCACCCCCCACCACCCCCCCCCCCCCCCCCCCCCCCCCGCCCCACCTTCCCCAATCTTTGCACATCCCCCCAAGCCTTCCCACCCACCACTTTAATTTCATTTTCATGTATTTTGTGTTTTGTGCATTTTGTCTTTTTTTATGACTGTTGGCAGATCCATTTCCTTCCTGGGATAAATTAAGTTCTATCGTATCATATCACATCGTATTGTATCATATGCTGGTTTATACCGAAGATCGACACAATGTGCTGGAACAACTTAGCAGGCCAGACAGTATCCCTAGGGAGAAGGAACCAGTGACGTTTTGGGTTGAGACCCTTCTTCAGACTCTTTTGATCTTTATTTTTTTTAACTTGCATGTCCCTATTAATCTGATTATGAATGACGGCAAATAATCAGCTTTTTACTGAGTTTACATTTGTTCCATTACTGTAATGGAACTTTTGATGCCCAGTATCAATCAGTTTTGCTTTAGAACAATGTGCTGCCTCATTAGTAACTATCGGCTGGTAGTGCACTTACTATTCGAGTTTAGAGTTCGGTTTATTGTCACGTGTACCGCGCGGTACAGTGAAAAGCTTACAAGGTCAAGGGAGAAGCCCCATCCCACGGACTTACACCAAATCTTCTTGGCGAGGTATACTTCAGACAGAGCTGAGGGGCTGCTGTACTTTGAACTGAGACAGTAAACTGATAGAGCTACTGCCTCACAGTGCCAGGGACCCTGTGGGACCCTATCGATTGTATTCAGTTTATTGTCAACTAGACCAGAGCAATGGCAAATTATTTTCCTCTTTCTTTTATTTCTTGTTAACAGGAGCAGGTCACTTAGCAGCCCATCTTTGTGCAACACCGCGGCTCGGCTAGTAGAGCCGCTGCCTCACGGTGCCAGAGACCCGAGTTTGATTTCTACCGTCTGTGTGGAGTTTGCATGCTCTCCCTGTAACCGCGTGGGTTTACTCCGGGTGCTCTGGTTTCCACCCACGTTCCAGGTTTGAAGGTTAATTGGTAGCTGTAAATTGCCCCCAATGTATAAGGGGTGGATCAGAAAGTGGGGGGTAACATAGAACTTGCACGAACTTGCACGAATCAATGGTGTGCATGGACTCGGTGGGCTGAATGGCCTGTTTCCATGATGTATCTCTAAACTAACACAAAGCTCTCATAGGTTTATGCAGAAGATACCATGCACAGTTTGAACGTCACCCATTCCTTCCCTCCAGAAAACGTCACCCATTCCTTCTCTCCAAAGATGCTGCCTGTCCCGCTGAGTTACTCCAGCATTTTGTGTCTTTCCGGTTCTTTCCTGCACATGCACAGTTTGAAGAGGACTAGGGGGGTTTCTCCTGGTAATCTATCAAGCCTAAGACATAATTGATGAGATGGTCATTAATTTAATCATCACTGCACAATCCTGTTGTGCAGAATTTGACATTAGTTAACACTGACATTAGTACAGAAGCAGTTTATACTTTAATATATCACTCACCACTAGGTCCACATTTGGATTTTATGAGAACACTTTATTCTAAGGTTGCTTGCCATGATTGTCTTTAGGATTAATAATAATTTAAGTGCATAGATTTAGTTTTTGACAGAAGGGAATTAAGTCTGACAGCATGTTTATCTCTTGATTAAGATAATGTTTCGAGGTGAAAAGACAAAATCATTACCAAATGACAACTAATCCTTTTCTTTTGCTCTGGCATATTGTGTGCCAAATCGGGTGGTTTAGTTCATTAGCATCAAATCACCTCGCTGCGACTGCCTAATGGTGTGTTGTTCGGCAAAGTATTCTGTGCACAGACTTCTCCCAATCTCTGACAATGTGCTGACAGCTGAATATCTTTCTGTCACTCCTTAAGGTGATCCGTTAACATGATCTCAATCTGTCAGCCTTCAAAATTATCCAGGCACTTCTGCAAATTGAATATCACAAGATTGCTGAAACATAGTGTCTACATAGTGACTACGTAATTATAATGACGGATGACAGATAGTGTGAGAGGGAAAAGCTGTCCATTACAATCTACCTTCCCACATCATCTGGCAATAATCTACATTCACGGGATGACTGTAGGACCATTCACGCCCTGGCCTCAGGTTAGGGCAAAGGTGACACTTTCTATTAAGAAAATATCCCACCCTTTGTCGGTCATAAATATGACTTCATTGGAAAGATATTGTTAGGACAAATAAAATTCTTGGTTGTGTTTGTTGGTCATATCACTGACAGTTTCAAAATGACAATAGAATGTCCTTTTCTAGCTCCTTTTCCAAGAGATAGTTAGAGTTAGATTCAGCTCTAAGGGCTAAAGGAATCAAGGGATATGGGGGAGAAAGCAGGAACGAGGTACTGATTTTGAATAATCAGCCATGATCATAATGAATGGTGGTGCAGGCTCGAAGGGCCGAATGGCCCCCCTCCTGCACCTATTTTCTATGTTTACATGTTTACCGTAACCTAAATCGATAGGTTACTGCTATGGCACAGATAATCCTCAGGGGAGATATTTATTTAGGCTTGATTGAGGCTGAACCTTTAACTGTTGGAGCTGTTATGATTTAACGTTGCGCACCTGCACGCTGCAGAGACGTTGCCTTGAAAAACATTAACTAGACTCGACAGACGACATACACCGGTTTAATTCGTTAACGACACGAGAGCTAGTTCGCAGATGGGTCCCATGATGATGGTGGTCAACATCAGGATTAGAACTGAGATGAGGAAAAACTTTTTCAGTCAGAGAGTTGTGAACCTGTGGAATTCTCTGCCTCAGAAGGCAGTGGAGGCCAATTCTCTGAATGCATTCAAGAGAGAGCTGGATAGAGTTCTTAAGGATAGCGGAGTCAGGGGGTCTGGGGAGAAGGCAGGAATGGGGTACTGATTGAGAATGATCAGCCATGATCACATTGGATGGCAGTGCTGGCTCGAAGGGCCGAATGGCCTCCTCCTGCACCTATTGTCTATTGTCTATAACAGTTGGTGGGGGAGATAGATAGAGACAGAGAGAGAGAGATAGAGATAGAGACAGACAGTGGGAACTATTCACAAAATGCCGGAGTAACTCAGCAGGTCAGGCAGCATCTCGGGAGAGAAGGAATGGGTGGCGTTTCGGGTCGAGACCCTTCTCTCCTGAGATGCTGCCTGACCCGCTGAGTTACTCCAGCATTTTGTGAATAAAAACCTTCGACTTGTACCAGCATCTGCAGTTATCTTCTTATACTTATTAGACAGTGGGGAAACTGACAGCGCCCATCGAGAAAGCAATGTACAGGCATAAGGTATATATATATTTTTCCAAGCATATTATTATTATTATTATTTTCTAACCATATATATATATATATATATATATATATATATATATCCTTGCCCGGTGCAATCCCAGCGCTCACACAACAAATAACTCACATATTCTTTTAGCAAAATACATTTAACCCGTTTGTTTTAGAGAAAAAAAACCCCAGCAAAAGTCACCGAGAGGCAAATAAGACCAAGACCTCTTTGTCCACATTCATAGAGTGGTGGTTCTCGAGGTGCAAGTCCCGTTGCGGTAGACCGGTTCAGATGCAGGGGGTTGTCCGGGCTGCAACTCCAAGGGGTGGCAGAGCCTGCTCTTGGGGGCGGCCGCGCCGTAGTCCACCGGCTCCTCGGTGCCGTTCTCCATCCATCGGAAGCACAGGATCCTCTGGAAGGACCTCCTGAAGTTGTCCGAGAGGAAGGCGTAGAGGAAGGGGTTGGCGCAGCTGTTGGCGTAGCTGAGGACCAGGCACAGCTGGTTGACGGTGGGGTGGAGGGGCAGGAAGATGTTGGCCAGCTGCACGGCGTAGAAGGGCATCCAGCAGACCACGAAGACGGCCACCACCATCAGCACCATGCGGGTGAGCTTCTTCTCCGAGCCCCTGCGCTGCTGCCAGCCGGCCTTCAGGGCCACCACCCTCATCTTCACCACGATCAGCACGTAGCACAGGCAGATGGCGAAGACTGGGACCAGGAAGCCCAGGAGGAAAGTGTAGAGGACGAAGGCGACCGACCAGGAGCTCCTGGGCCAGATGAAGTTACACTGGACGGCCCCGTCTCCATCCCCGCTGGGCGAGGTGCCGGCGAACACTATGATGGGCAGGATGACCACCAGAGACAGGAGCCAGACGCACAGGTTGATGGCCTTGGCCACGGTGGGCCTCCTGTACCTGGCCGCCCTGATGGGGTGGACCACGGCCACGTACCTGTCCACGCTCAGCACCGTCAGGCAGAAGACGCTGGTGAACTGGTTGATGCCGTCCACGATCAGCACGGTGCGGCACATCAGCGGGCCGAAGGGCCACCGCTGCAGGGCGGCCGAGGCGGACACGAAGGGGACGCTCAGCATGAACAGCTCGTCGGCCAGGGCCAGGTTGAGGATGTAGATGTTGGTGGCCGTCTTCATCTTGGCGTACCTGAGGATGACGAAGATCACCATGGCGTTGCCCAGCAGCCCAACCAGGCACACCACGGCGGAGATGAACTGGATCACCACCGTGCCGGCGTCCGTCTCCTCCCCTCCCTCCACCTCCATCACCTCGTCTCCAGCACCGCCGAAGGAGTAGTTCAGGGGCAGAGAGGTGGCGAAACCCGCCGGCTCTCCGGAGATGTTCCAGGAGCCCATCGTCGCCGCCGCGTCCGGGTGTGGAGGTGAATGGAGACTACTCGTGTTCAGCATCTCCCCATCAGCAGCTCCACCGGTTGCACCTCTCTCCTCCTCCACTCACTCACTCCCTCCCTCCCTCCCTCCCTCCTTCCCTCCCTCACTCACTCACTCACTCACTCACTCACTCCCTCCCTCACTCCCTCACTCACTCACTCACTCACTCACTCACTCACTCACTCACTCACTCACTCACTCACTCACTCACTCACTCACTCACTCACTCACTCACTCACTCACTCACTCACTCCTTCCCTCCCTCACTCACTCACTCCCTCACTCCCTCCCTCCCTCCCTCACTCACTCACTCACTCACTCACTCACTCACTCACTCCCTCCCTCCCTGTGACAAATCTTCAAAGAAAACAAGCTCTCCCCCTTCTGCTTCTCCAGGCACCTCTCTCCTTCTCCACTCCCTCCCTCCCTCCCTCCCTCCCTCCCTCCCTCCCTCCCTCCCTCCCTCACTCACTCACTCACTCACTCACTCACTCACTCACTCCCTCCCTCCCTCCCTCTGACAAGTCTTCAAAGAAAACGATCTCCCCCCCTTCAGCTTCTCCAGGCACCTCTTCTTCAATGCAACAATCCAGCCATCAGACGGGATCAGAGCGAAAGAGCTTGCAACACCTCGGACTCACGACCGTGTGTGTGTGTGTGTGTGTGTGTATGTGTATCTGTATGCGGTGCGTGCGGATGCATTCGTTGGTCGCTTCGGCTTGCCCCCTTAAATACAACAAGACCTGATGAATGAATAATAGTCGGCGACCTACCTGTCGTCCTGCGTCATCCACTCGACAGTGTGTGCTGTCCTGAATCTTAAAAAACTTGAACGAATTCGCACGGCGGATAAATATGCAACATGCCCCCCCCTCTCATCTCATTTTGAAAAAGGGTGTCAGGTAGATCTGCCAGAAATGCAGAAAGTAGAGATGCTTTTTAATCTGATCGGACGCTTGTTAAGGTTGAAAGACAATGTTTACACAGGGGGGGGGGAGTGCTGTTAGACAATAGACAATAGGTGCAGGAGGAGGCTATTCGGCCCTTCGAGCCAGCACCGCCATTCACTGGATGTGTGCAGTCTAAATCCACAGGTAAATGTCAACAAAGGCAATGAAATGCTACTGAAAACGGCTCCGGACTTTAAACAATGAGGCACGAACAACTTAGAGCTGTCTTGTTGCTCCACAATTTTATACGTTTTCAGAAAATAATTGTCATATGCAACAATGTCCATACCCCCTGACTCCGTTATCCTTAAGAGCTCTATCCAGCTCTCTCTTGAATGCATTCAGAGAATTGGCCTCCACTGCCTTCTGAGGCAGAGAATTCCACAGATTCACAACTCTCTGACTGAAAAAGTTTTTCCTCATCTCAGTTCTAAATGGCCTACCCCTTATTCTTAAACTGTGGCCCTTGGTTCTGGACTCCCCCAACATTGGGAACATGTTTCCTGCCTCTAACATGTTCAACCCCTTAATAATCTTATACGTTTCGATAATATCCCCTCTCATCCTTCTAAATTCCAGTGTATACAAGCCTAGTCGCTCCAGTCTTTCAACATACGACAGTCCCGCCATTCCGGGAATTAACCTGTCGTTGAACATTGGGCTTTGAAGTGGCAGTGACAGGCACCCCAAGAAGGACAGGTGTAGATCATGGAACATATAAGAGTACAGCACAGGAACAGGCCCTTCGGCCCGCGATATTTGGGGGCGTGCAGCGTAGGTTTACTTGGTTAATTCCCGGAATGGCGGGACTGTCATATGTTGAAAGACTGGAGCGACTAGGCTTGTATACACTGGAATTTAGAAGGATGAGAGGAGACCTTATCGAAACGTATAAGATTATTAAGGGGTTGGACACGTTAGAGGCAGGAAACATGTTCCCAATGTTGGGGGAGTCCAGAACAAGGGGCCACAGTTTAAGGATAAGGGATAGGCAATTTAGAACTGAGATGAGGAAAAACTTTTTCAGTCAGAGAGTTGTGAATCTGTGGAATTCTCTGCCTCAGAAGGCAGTGGAGGCCAATTCTCTGAGTGCATTCAAGAGAGTGCTAGATAGAGCTCTTAAGGATAGTGGAGTCAGGGGGTATGGGGAGAAGGCAGGAGCGGGGTACGGATTGAGAATGATCAGCCATGATCACATTGAATGGCGATGCTGGCTCGAAGGGCCAAATGGCCTCCTCCTGCACCTATTGTCTATTGATATTTGTGCCATACATGGTGTCAAGGCAAACTCTTCCGGAGGATTTTATCATGAAGACATGAGCGTGCATTCTGTAATTCAAACGTTCTAAAGCAATATGTTGGAGGCATGTCGCAAATTTATCCGCCCTTGCGATTAGTTCTAAAGATTCAAGACAGCACGGTGTTGAGTGGGTGTGCTGGCTCTGGAGAGGGTACAGAGGAGGTTTACAAGAATGATCCCAGGAATGAGTAGGTTAACACATGATGAGTGTTTGACAATACCGGGCCTATCTATATTCGCTGGAGTTTAGAAAAACGAGGGGGGACCTCATTGAAACATCCAGAATAGTGAAAGGCTTGGATAGAGTGGATGTGGAGAGGATGTTTCCATTAGCGGGAGAATCTAGAACTAGAGGTTCTCAGAATTAAAGTACGTTCTTTTAGGAAGGGGATTACAGCAGGCAGTGAAGAAAGCTAATGGCATGTTGGCCTTCACAACAAGAGGAGTTGAGTATCGGAGCAAAGAGGTCCTCCTGCAGTTGTACATGACCCTAGTGAGACCACACCTGGAGTACTGTGTGCAGTTTTGGTCTCCAAATGTGAAGAAGGACTTTCTTGCTATTGAGGGAGTGCAGCGTAGGTTTACTAGGTTAATTCCCGGGATGGCGGGACTGTCATATGTTGAAAGAATGGAGCGACTAGGCTTGTATACACTGGGATTTAGAAGGATGAGGGGGGGGATCTTATTGAAACATATAAGATTATTAAGGGATTGGACATGCAGGGATTGGGAGGCAGGAAACATGTTCCCAATGTTGGGGGATCCAGAACCAGGGGCCACCATTTATGAATAAGGGGTAGGCCATTTAGAACGGAGATGAGGAAAAACATTTTCACCCAGAGTTGTGAATCTGTTGAATTCTCTGCCTCGGAAGGCAGTGGAGGCAAATTCTCTGGGTGCTTTCAAGAGAGAGTTAGATAGAGCTCTTAAAGATAGCAGAGTCAAGGGATATGGGGAGAAGGCAGGAACGGGGTACTGATTGTGGATGATCAGCCATGATCACAGTGGATGGTGGTGCTGGCTCGAAGGGCCGAATGGCCGGCTCCTGCACCTATTGTTGATTGTCTATTGCCTATTGAGATGAGAAGAAACGTCTTCAGACCGAGGATGGTGAACCTGTGGAATTCCTTGCCACAGAAGGCTCTAGAGGCCCAGCCAATGGATATTTTTAAGGCAGAAATAGATAGATTCTTGATTCGTATGCATGTCAGGGGTTATGGAGAGAAGGCAGGAGAATAGGGTTTGAAGGGAGATAGATCAGCTGTGATTGAATGGTGGAGCAGACTCGATGGGCCAAATGGCCTTATTCAGCTGCTATCACATGACCTTTTGACCTTATGAACAGTTCTTGGATTTGTGAGATAAATATGTCTATTTTTTATTCTATCTCACGGCCTTTTCTGTCATGGTCATTGAAGAATTGCCAAGGTTGGGTGTAAAGCAAGGCTGGAGTTTAAATGGTGTTATGAATGTATTTTTAAACAATCTAGTTGGTTTCCAAGCATCAGATCTTGCAGTGAATGATGTGGCTCTTTGAAGTGATTGAAAGTCTCAGTGCTCAGTAGCTTTAGCAACCTTGCAAAGAATCCTCAAACCAATTTCTAAGCTTGTTTGAATTTCATTTGTTGCTGGAGGGAACCTATTCCAACTGGATGTGTGCAGTCTAAATCCACAGGTAAATGTCAACAAAGGCAATGAAATGCTACTGAAACCGGCTCCGGACTTTAAACAATGAGGCACGAACAACTTAGAGCTGTCTTGTTGCTCCACAATTTTATACGTTTTCAGAAAATAATTGTCATATGCAACAATGTTCATTTGTGCAATGGGAAAATGCAGCTGTAGAATATGTGGATACGGCCCTTTGGTGCTACAGAGTGATGGAGCATGGAAACAGGCCATTCTGCCCAACTGGTCCATGCCGACAAAGATGCTCCATCCACGCAAGTCCCATCTGCCCGTGTTTGGCTTATATCAATAGACAATAGACAATAGGTGCAGGAGTAGGCCATTCGGCCCTTCGAGCCAGCACCACCATTCAATGTGATCATGGCTGATCATTCTCAATCAGTACCCCGTTCCTGCCTTCTCCCCATACCCCCTGACTCCGCTATCCTTAAGAGCTCTATCTAGCTCTCTCTTGAATGCATTCAGAGAATTGGCCTCCACTGCCTTCTGAGGCAGAGAATTCCACAGATTCACAACTCTCTGACTGAAAAAGTTTTTCCTCATCTCAGTTCTAAATGGCCTACCCCTTATTCTTAAACTGTGGCCCCTGGTTCTGGACTCCCCCAACATTGGGAACATGCTTCCTGCCTCTAACGTGTCCAACCCCTTAATAATCTTATATGTTTCCATAAGATCCCCTCAAACATTCATGTACTTGTGCAAATGAGTTATAAATGTTGTTGTAGTACCTGCCTTGATCATCCACTCTGGTAGCTAGTCCCATATACCTACCACCATCTGCGTGGAAAAAGTTGCCTCTCAGATTCCTATTAAATCGTTCCTCTCTCACTTTAAACCTATGTCCTCTGGTTCTTGATTCCCCTTCTCTGGGTCAAAGACTGTGCATTCATTCGCCCTATTTATTCCCCTGGTGGTTTTAGACACATTAATAATATTACCCCCCTCAGCCTCCTGTGGTCCAAGGAACAAAGTTCCAGCCTCTTCAGCCTCTCCCTATAGCTCAGACCCTGGTAACATCCTCACAAATCTGATTGTGTGCCAAATGACGCATTTACACTCATTCCAGAAAAGAAAGTGATGAGAGATTAAAATTACTGTTGTGACTATTCATAGATGCATAAGTGGATCTTCAGTTTGACATTCCTATAGAAACATTTTTAACAGCTGTCAACCAGTTTAATCTTTATTGAGTTTACTAAATTATCTCCAACTGTTTCAGAAATTATTTGCTTGTGCTCAGAACTGCAATGGATCCTGACGGCAGCTTTTTGGTTAACAAATATATGCATAAAGCTGTACACCGATCAGCCAAAACATTATGACCACCTGCCTAATATGCTGTTGGTCCTCCGTGTGCAGCCCCATACGCAGCAGGGTGCGATGCACTGTGTATTGTGACACATTCCTCCCGTGACTACCATTAAAACTTTCTGTGACTTGTGCCACAGTAGACCTTCTGTCGGTTCTGCCTCCGTTGCGACTAGGCTTGGATACACTGGAATTTAGAAGGATGAGAGGAGATCTTATCGAAACGTATAAGATTATTAAGCGGTTGGACACGTTAGAGGCAGGAAACATGTTCCCAATGTTGGGGAAGTCCAGAACCAGGGGCCACAGTTTAAGAATAAGGGGTAGGCCATTTAGAACTGAGATGAGGAAAAACTTTTTCAGTCAGAGAGTTGTGAATCTGTGGAATTCTCTGCCTCAGAAGGCAGTAGAGGCCAATTCTCTGAATGCATTCAAGAGCTAGATAGAGCTCTTAAGCGGAGTCAGGGGGTATAGGGAGAAGGCAGGAACGGGTACTGATTGAGAATGATCAGCCATGATCACATTGAATGGCGGTGCTGGCTCGAAGGGCCGAATGGTCTCCTCCTGCACCTATTGTCTATTAACAAGATAACCAATGTTATTCACTTTACCTGTCAGTGGTCATAATGTTTTGGCTGATTGGTGTATATATCTGAAGAAAACTGCACATAAGTAGGGAAATGTTAGGAATAACACTTTAAGTGATGGAAACATGGTTTATGCAACTGACATTATAGTACCATGAATCATTTCAAGGAAGTTCAGAAGTCAAATGTTACTTTCTGCAATGAAAGACAACATAGTCCAAGTGGAGAATATCAATTTAACATATTGTACCCGAGCATGCATTTTCATATTTCTATCTGCTTTGCATAACATTCTATTCATTTAAGACACAAAATGCTGGAGTAACTCAGCATTTAATTAGAAATTAATGAAAATGAACTGCGGGTGTTGATTTATACCAAAGATAGACACAATGTGTCTAATCGGTGTCCTAATGCATCAGTCACTGAAAGGAAGCATGCAGGTACAGCAGGCAGTGAAGAAAGCCAATGGAATGTTGGCCTTCATAACAAGAGGAGTTGAGTATAGGAGCAAAGAGGTCCTTCTGCAGTTGTACAGGGCCCTAGTGAGACTGCACCTGGAGTACTGTGTGCAGTTTTGGTCTCCAAATTTGAGGAAGGATATTCTTACTATTGAGGGCGTGCAGCGTAGGTTTACTAGGTTAATTCCCGGAATGGCGGGACTGTCATATGTTGAAAGACTGGAGCGACTAGGCTTGTATACACTGGAATTTAGAAGGATGAGAGGGGATCTTATCGAAACGTATAAGATTATTAAGGGGTTGGACAAGTTAGAGGCAGGAAACATGTTCCCAATGTTGGGGGAGCCCAGAACCAGGGACCACAGTTTAAGAATAATGGGTAGGCCATTTAGAACGGAGATGAAGAAAAACTTTTTCAGTCAGAGAGTTGTAAACCTGTGAAATTCTCTGCCTCAGAAGGCAGTGGAGGCCAATTCTCAGAATGCATTCAAGAGAGAGCTAGATAGAGCTCTTAAGGATAGCAGAGTCAGGGGGTATGGGGAAAAGGCAGGAACGGGGTACTGATTGAGAATGATCAGCCATGATCACATTGAATGGTGGTGCTGGCTCGAAGGGCCGAATGGCCTACTCCTGCACCTATTGTTTATTGCCTATTGTCTAAAATGCTGGAGTAACTCAGTATGTCAGGCAGCATCTCTTTGGAAAATGGATAGGTGACCTGTCAGAAGAAGGGTCCTGACCCAAATCGTCACCTATCCATTTTCTCCACAGATGCTGCCTGACCTGCTGAGTTACTCTGTCGTTTTGTATCTCTCTTTCTTATAAACCAGCACCTGCAGTTCCTTTTATTATTTATTTCTATTCAATTTGAGCAGTTAACAAATTAGACCAGACAGAATATTTGTGGATATAAGCATGTTTTAAGTAAGAATTGGCTTAGAGGAAGCATGTTTAATGACACATTATTGAACATGGTCAGTTTTGTAATTTTTCTAAACTTACATATTGCTTTTTAAACCATTTGCTTATGTGTTTAATAATAATAATAATAATAATATTCATTTATTGTCATTGCAACGAGTACAACGAAATTAAAAAATAGCCAATCCTGACGGTGCGTACAAAACATATATGCAATAAATGCAAAAACAAATAAATACATAAATACAATTAAATACAATTATATTAAGTACAAGATTTTTTAACGGTGTTGCCTAGTGCAAAGGTAGTGTTCAGTTCTCGTATGGCCCTGGGGTAAAAACTGTTCTTAAGTCTGTTTGTTCGGGATTTGATCGACCTGAAACGTCGACCAGAGGGCAGATGAACAAACAGACGGTGGCCGGGGTGGGATGGATCTTTTATTATTTTGCCTGCTCTACTGAGGCAGCGTAGTCTGAACAGGTGCTCCAGGGAGGGCAGTGAGCAGCCGATGATCTTCTGGGCCGTCGTGATGACCCTCTGAAGGGCCTTCCTGTCCTTTTCTGAGCAGCTGGCATACCATGTGGTTATACAGTATGCCAGCACACTCTCGATGGAGCAGCGATAGAAGGACAACATGAGCTTCTCCTGCAGGTTGGTTTTCCTGAGGATCCTCAGGAAGTGGAGTCTCTGCTGTGCCTTCTTTACTGTGAACCAGGTTGTATTTCGTAGCCTGAGTTATGATCAGACGATGTTTACACTTAGTCTCAGAGTTAATAGATCAGCCTGTGAAAAGGATAGTTGCAGGAGAGTTGCAGAAGCTCTTCTTTTAACCTTTGCCCAACGTAAAAGACCCCCACAGGATAAATCTACAACACCATTTCCGAAGGCTATGTTATCTCTTCAAAGAGGGTGTCGGTCCTGTGCTATTTGAATGAGTGAAAGGGAATTTAGAAGTAGATATTTGTCCAATCTTATTCAGTTGTTATGTGATTTTCAACAGTGCATGGTTATGTGAACTGATCGCAATTTTCTTACAGATAGGGAGAGATTTTGTAATGCAATCATTACATTGATATGTGTCGGAAGGAACTGCTGATGCTGGTTTAAACCGAAGATAGGCACAAAAAAGCTGGAGTAACACAGCGGGACAGGCAGCATCTCTGGAGAGAAGGAATGGGTGACGTTTCAGACTACATTGGAAATGAGAGATATAGACGGAGATATATATATATATATTTTCATAACAACACATAAAGAGCCACAGACGCTCTCTAATGGAACAAGAAGAGCCAATATCAATACAGCATCAAATGTCTGAAGACTGGACAGGACTTTAACTTGCACTAAATGTTATTCCATTTATCATGTATCTGTACACTGTGAATGGCTCGGCTGTAATCATGTATTGTTTTTCTGCTGACTGGTTAGCACGCAACAAAAGCTTTTCATTGTAGCTTGGTACACATGACAATAAACTAAACTAAACCAAAGAAGGGTCTTGGCCCAAAACGCCACTTATCCATGTTCTCGAGGATGCTGCCTGACCCGCTGAGTTTCCCTGGCACTTTGTATGTATCTTTGGTATAAACTGGCGTCTGCAGTTGCTTTTAATTACAATTTGTTTGCAGTTCCTTGTTTCTACAGCATCGAACCATGTTGACAGTGACACAAAGATGGTACAACAAATACATACAGCAGTGATAATGAGCAATAAAGGATATTTATAGAGCTTTGAAGATGAAGATTGAGGAGAGCTCAGGTGCAGGCTATCGGTTTCGTATGCTGTACGTTCCCCATAAATTGCATAGAGTTACATCCTCATTGGAATGCTTTGAAACTGAGAACCTCTTAGTTGGGGCGGCACGGTGGCGCAGCGGTAGAGTTGCTGCCTTACAGCGCTTACAGCACTGGATTCGATCCCGACTATGGATGCTGCCTGCACGGAGTTTGTACGTTCTTCCCCGTGACCTGCGTGGGTCTTTTTCCAAAATCTTCGGTTTACTACCATGCTCCAAAGACGTACAGGTTTGTAGGCGAATTGGCTTCTATGTAAATGTAAATTGTCCTTCGTGTGTTCGTATAGGGTTAATGTGCTGGGATCGCTGGTTGGCATGGGCTCGGTGGGACGAAGGGCCTGTTTCCACACTGTATCTCTAAACTAAGCTAAACTAAATAAACTAATGATATATTGATTGGGTTTTTCTTTCTGGGAAAGGAAGGTAAGTGAACGACTAGGATATTCTCTGCATTCCCTGAGAGTGCTCAAATAACCAAGACCATCCTCTGGACAAAATGACCAGACACAACACTACCCGAAACTGCAAGGGTGCGCGTGGGTCTTTGAGGGTCTGCTTTCACTTCACTCGGTAGAAGTTCTGTCATTCGTCCTGCAATTCAGGGTTGACTGAAATGTTTAGTTTAATTGACAGATACAGCGCGGAAACAGGCCCTTCGGCGATCACCCCGTATACTAGCACTATCCTAAACACAAGGGACAATTTACAATTCTTACCGAAGCCAATTAACCTGCAAACCTGCACGTCCTTGCAGGGCCGTTTTTACAGCATTATGGGCCCCCGGGCAAAGCAGTGTACTGGGGCCTCTATCGTTACTCTCCCCCACCCCCCTTTCCCTACCAGCCTCCCCTGTTGTGCCGGCGAAAAGCACTTACCGAAAAGCACTTAGCGATGGACTTAGGGTGCTACATTGTTGCGAAAAGCACTTACAGATCGCTGTGAGAAGCACTTAGTGACCGAAAATGTTGCGAAAAAAGCACTTATTGAACCTACATTTTTCAAGTAGTATTTATTTATTGCAAGTCACTTAACATACACAGATCAGCATGGGGCCCCTATGCTCGTGGGCCCCCGGGCAAGTGCCCATCAGGCCCATGCGTTAAGACGGCCCTGCGTCCTTGCAGTGTGGGAGGTAACCGGAGCACCCGGGGAAAACCCACGTGGTCACAGGGAGAACGCACAAACTCCACACAGACAGCACCCGCGGTGGTCAGGATCGAAACCGAATCTGTGGGGCAGCAACTCTACCACTTCACCACTGTGCCAAATGGTTGTAGGTTTCTCAACAAGACATCACATTACCACAGCCACAATTGCCAATGCCCAGCTCAGACACCAATTACATCAAGGCGTAGCTCCACCTGAGTCATGCAAGCGAATGGTAAAGTAGCATCATAAGCCATCAATGTCCTCACTGATGCCTCACGGCACCAGAGACCCGGGTTCGATCCTGGCCTTGGGCGCTGTCTGTATGGAGTTTGCACCTTCTTGCGTGGCTTTCTCCCGGAGGCTCCAGTTTAGAAACATAGAAACATAGAAAATAGGTGCAGGAGTAGGCCATTCGGCCCTTCGAGCCTGCACCGCCATTCAATATGATCATGGCTGATCATTCAGCTCAGTAGCCTGTACCTGCCTTCTCTCCGTACCCCCTGATCCCTTTAGCAAAAAGGGCCACATCTAACTCCCTCTTAAATATAGCCAATGAACTGGCCTCAACTACCTTCTGTGGCAGAGAATTCCACAGACTCACCACTCTCTGTGTGAAGAAATGTTTTCTCATCTCGGTCCTAAAAGACTTCCCCCTTATCCTTAAGCTGTGACCCCTCCCACATCCCAAAGACGTGCGGGTTTGTAGAGTAATTGGCCACTGTAAAAATGTCCCTAGTGTGCTGGGACTGGGCGGTTGATCGATGGTCGGCGTGGACTCGGTGGGTCAAAGGGCCTGTTTCCATGCTGCATCTCCAAAGTAAAAACTGAACCTTGGACGATACGTGTCTTACAGCCCTTTAGGCGAAAGACAAAGGTGTTTTACAGCCCTTTAGGTGAAAGACAGCCCCCTTTAGGCGAAAGACAAAGGTACTCCTTACTTACAAGCTGCAAACATATTTGACATTCACAGCTCAGACATACTAGGAGACACTGTGGATAAATGACTTGTTGATTTGTCACTTGACTTATTTTTGTACCATTGCCAGGCGTTGAAGAATTACTGCCTCTGACGACACTGACCTCACAGCCTATAAAAAGAAGATTGGAAATCAGTCAGGTCCACCAAGGTTTGTTGCAGAGTGCCTGTCTGTCGCTAGTAATTTGGCAGCTGCCCAAACATGCACACTACCACACATGTCTCCACGTCTGGAGGAATACTGGACCGCAGAGCGCCTTAGGAAGCAGAAAGCAAACTCTGCCTGATGCAGTTCACCTTCCCAAACGACCAGGTGAGACAGAGGTTCACCTGCACCTCCTTCAACCTCATCTATTGTATCCGCTGCTCTAGATGTCAACTTCTTTACATCGGTGAAACCAAACGCAGGCTCGGCGATCGTTTCGCTCAACACCTTCGCTCAGTCCGCCTTAACCAACCTGATCTCCCGGTGGCTGAGCACTTCAACTCCCCCTCCCACTCCCAGTCTGATCTTTCTGTCATGGGCCACCTCCAGTGCCATGGTGAGGCCCACCGGAAATTGGAGGAACAGCACCTCATATTTTGCTTGGGCAGCTTGCAGCCCGGCGGTATGAACATTGACTTCTCCAACTTTAGATAGTTCCTCTGTCCCTCTCTTCCCCTCCCACTTCCCAGTTCTCCCTCTATCTTCCTGTCTCCACCTATATCCTTCCTTTGTCCCGCCCCCCTGACATCAGTCTGAAGAAGGGTCTCGACCCGAAACGTCACCCATTCCTTCTCTCCTGAGAGGCTACCTGACCTGCTGAGTTACTCCGGCATTTTGTGAAATAAATTCCCAAACAACTAGTTCAGTTTAGTTTATTGTCCCGTGTACCGAGGTACAGCGAAAAGCTTTTGTCGCGTGCTAACCAGCCAGCAGAACGACAACACATGATTACAATCGAGCCGTCCACACTGTACATGATAAGGGTTTAGTGAAGGTTAAATCTAGCAAAGTCCGATCAATGATAGTGCATCAAAGAGGTAGATGGCAGTTCAGCCCTGATTTCTGGTTGTGGTAGGATGATTCAGTCACCTGATAACAGCTGGGAAGAAACTGTCCCTGAATCTGGAGGTGTGCGTTTTCACACTTCTATACGAGAGAGAAATATGAGAGGAATAATTCGGGTAGACTCTTGCCCAGAGTAGGGGAAGCGAGAATCAGAGGACATAGGTTTAAGATGAGGGGGGAAAGATTTAATAAGAATCTGAGGGGTAACCCTTTCACTCAAACGGTGGTAGGGTGTATGGAACGAGCTGCTGGAAGAGGTAGCTGAGGCAGGTACTATCGTAACGTTTAAGAAACATTTGGACAGGTACATGGATCGGACAGGTTTAGAGGGATATAGGCTAAACCCAGCCAGGTGGGACTAGTGTAGTTGGTCGGTGTGGGCAAGTTGGGCCGAAGGACCTGTTTCCACACTGTAATTCTCTGACTCTATGACTCTATAGCTACTGAATCTGCTACACAGCATGAATGGAAACAAGTCAAGTAATTCACTTGCTCTGTTTTTGCATTTACCACACCGCTGTTGCACTTTAAAGGGATGTACCAGATGCGTGAACAATAATGTTCCAGAAGGCAGGAAGTCTGTTGCAGGAAAAGCCGAAAACAAGTGGAAATTCAGTGATTGCAAGTTTATATGCACTTGCATGTCGTGTAGCAGCACTCATTATATGTAAGAAAATAACTGCAGATAGACAATAGACAATAGGTGCAGGAGGAGGCCATTCGGCCCTTCGAGCCAGCACCGCCATTCAATGTGATCATGGCTGATCATTCTCAATCAGTACCCCATTCCTGCCCATACCCCCTGACTCCGCTATCCTTAACAGCTCTATCCAGCTCTCTCTTGAATGCATTCAGAGAATTGGCCTCCACTGCCTTCTGAGGCAGAGAATTCCACAGATTCACAACTCTCTGACTGAAAAGGTTTTTCCTCATCTCAGTTCTAAATGGCCTACCCATTATTCTTAAACTGTGGCCCCTGGTTCTGGACTCCCCCAACATTGGGAACATGTTTCCTGCCTCTAACGTGTCCAACCCCTTAATAATCTTATATGTTTCGATAAGATCTCCTCTCATCCTTCTAAATTCCAATGTATAACAAGCCTAGTTGCTCCAGTCTTTCAACATAATGTTTCAACCAGATGCTGGTACAAATCGAAGGTATTTATTCACAAAATGCTGGGGTAACTCAGCAGGTCAGGCAACATCTCAGGAGAGAAGGAGAGAATCTCAGGAGAGAACGTCACCCATTCCTTCTCTCCTGAGATGCTGCCTGACCTGCTGAGTTACTCCAGCATTTTGTGAATATGCACTCATTATATGTCCATAGGGCTCAGAGGGTCATCGGAACACAGCTACCAGACTTGGAGGGCATCTACAACACACGATGCCTCAGAAAAGCCACCAGCATCCACAAAGACTCTTCACACCCCTGCAACAGTCTGTTCGAACTCCTTCCATCGAGCAGACGATACAAGGCCTTCTACGCCCGCACCTCCAGACTCAGGAACAGCTTCATCCCCAGGGCCATAGCTGCTATGAACCGGTCCTGCTGAGCCGGATGGCCACAACGCATAGATCAACTTGCACTTTACCCTGTCTAAAAACTGTTACAATTGTTTCGTTTCGTTGGGTTGCTGTTAATTACTTAAATTATTGCATCGTATGGGAGGCGCATTCCCAATCTCGTTGTACCCCTGGGTACAATGACAATAAAGATATATTGTATTGTATTGTATTGTATTATCTATCATGGTTATGTAAGATGTTGTACACAAAATGATGACCATGTTTACCACATTGTAATAGTAACTATACATTGATAGTAGTTAATGAGTTATAAAACCTTTTGAGATATTTAGAAGTCTTTTATCTTTAATAAAGAAGAAAACATGTGGAAATACCATTTTGGGCGCAGCGGTAGAGTTGCTGCCTTACAGCGCCAGAGACCCGGGTTCGATCCTGACTATGGGTACTGTCTGTATGGAGTTTGGACTACGGGTGCTGCCTGCATGGAGTTTGTATGTTCTCCATGGGTTTTCCCTGACATCTTCGGTTTCGTCCCACACTCACAGTTGGACAGGTACATGGATAGGACAAGTTTGGAGGGTTATGGACCAAGCGCAGGCAAGTGGGACTGGGGTAGCTGGGACATTGTTGTGCCGAAGGGCCTGTTTCCACACTATGACTCTGTGACTCTATGACTCTATGACTCCAAAGACATACAGGCTTGTAGGTTAATCGGCTTAGTATCAATGTAAAATTGTCCCTCGTGTGTGTAGGACATTGGTGCGGACTCGGTGGCCTGTTTTCGCTCTGTGTCTCTAAACTAAACCAAACTAACCAGGCCAGCAAGTGGAGAGAGCAAGTGTTAACATTTCATCTCAATGACCACAAAGAATATTCTTATCTGACTATGACACAGAACTAAGCCAGTCATCCTTTGGGGTTTAAAGCTGGCTCTTGGAAAGCTATCCCATTTACCCTACACTCACACTTCTTATTCCACTGTATTCCAGCAACACATTCTCACCCACATCTGCCTTATTGACTCTTTTTTGCCATTATCTTCGGGGGGGGGGGTGAAGAACAATGGAGGAGCCGGCATGGGGGGAGTGCCGGGGGGGGGGGGGGGGGGGGAGAGAACAAAGGAGGAGGCGGCGGGGGGTGCTTTGTAACTTTGTCAGCGCCATTTATGTGGCGACTATTTGCATACCTTGGGTGTGCAAGCAAAGAATTTCACTGTGGCGTGTCACATGTGACAATAAAGTATTCCATTGCATACAAAGCTGAGAAATATTCTGCACTCTGTATCTTCCCCCTTTGCTCCATCTACTGTACTTGAGTTTGAATTGATAGTGTTTATGTGCATGGTACATCTGTGTTTGTGTTTGTGTGTCTGATACATCTGATACATCTGTTGGATGAGCATGCAAAACAAAGCTTTTCCTGTGCCTTGGCAAACCTAATAAACCGAAACCAAATCCTAAACCAACAGTTTATTTGCAACGAAGATGGACACAAAAAGCTGGAGTAACAGGCAGCATCTTTGGAGAGAAGGAATGGGTGACATTTCGGCTCGAGACCCGACTGGTTTATTTGCAACAGCCAATTAACTTGCCCAGCACATGTTTATAAATCTGGGAGAAAATGGAGCACTCAGTGAAACTCACATGGTCACCATGCAAACTCCACATAGACAGCAAAGGTACCTCAGTGTCGAGCTGTTGGAGATGAGAGCTAATTGCTGCACTACCATTGTTCACTGTTTAATCCATTTTGTTCGTCTGAGGAAAAACCATTAGAATTCCAAGGATATCATTATCCACCTATTATTTTTAATAAGGTTGTACATCAGTATGGACATACCTGTTGATAGATAGGGTTATTGATGGTCATTCAGATGACTGTTAGTATATCGTCAAAAAAAGCCTTGGCAGATTGAGAAACAAATAAACCTTTAATACCTTCTGCAGTTGGTCAGACTGACTGAATGAAGACATGTACAGACTATCCTTGGGTAACAAATACAAACACACACGCACTCACACACATACTCACAAATAATTCTTCAGACATGCTTACACACATTCCCACATATGTGCTCTTGCGCACACACACACACACACACACACACACACACACACGTACAGATAGTTTTGGGTCCTGACCTGAAACACTGAAACATTACCTATTCATGTTCTCCAGAGATGCTGCCTGATTCGCTGAGTTACTTTAGCACTTTGTGTCCGTTTTTTTGAACAGATGTCCATTAATTCATTTCACCCCTCAGTTGGAAAATACACAAAAAAAAAAATCATCCGAGATGTAATTGGCACCTTCACGGTATGACAATGAATGGCATGAAAAGCACAAAAGACTGATAAGAAATGTCAATGTCTAAAAGTAGAGAGAGAGAGAGAGAGAGAGAGAGAGAGAGAGAGAGAGAGAGAGAGAGAGAGAGAGGAGAGAGAGAGAGAGAGAGAGAGAGAGAGAGAGAGAGAGAGAGAGAGAGAGAGAGAGAGAGAGAGAGAGAGAGAGAGAGAGAGAGAGCGAGAGAGAGAGAGAGAGTACATTAGTTCTGCCTTTTGTGGGTACAAATATATAGTTGTAATCAGACTTCTGAATTTAATAATGTGATGGGAGTTTGCTCATACATAGAGTTTCCATAAGTCGCACCATTGTCTTACAGATTCAAGCTGTAAATAATAATAGATGCTTCAGTCATTTGCTTAATGGAATTGGCTGCATTATTTTGTGATATAATTAAGGTGACTGCTTCAAAAGCATCATCCATTCTCAGAGTTCCTGCTCCCAGTCAAATGAAGAGTGCGGGATCCTTCCAATACATTTCTGCATGTCTGAAGTAGCCGATGAAGCCACCGTTAGACTTGCACATTCTCATCCTCAGAAAAGCCACCAGCATCCACAAAGACTCCTCACACCCCTGCAACAGTCTGTTCGAACTTCTACCATCGGAAGACGATACAAGGCCTTCTACGCCCGCACCTCCAGACTCAGGAACAGCTTCATCCCCAGGGCCATAGCTGCTGTGAACCGGTCCTGCTGAGCCGGATGGTCACATCGCACAGTGGAACCGGCACAGATCTACTTGAACTTTATACTGTTTTAAAAACTGTTCTAATTTGTTTCATTGGGTTGTTTAAATTAATACTGACTAGCTAATTAATTTATTGCATCGTATGGGAGGCGCATTCCCAATCTCGTTGTACCCCTGTACAATGACAATAAAGATATATTGTGTTGAATTGTATTGTATATTGTATTGTATTGTATTGTAAAGGCTTTATGTCTGAAAGGATTCATAAAGATAATTGAGGCAGATACTATCGCAATGTTTGAGAAACATTCAGACGGGTGCATTTTAGTCTAGCTTAGTTTAGTTTAGAGATACAGAGCTGAAACAGGCCCTTCGGCCCACCGAGTCCGCACCGACCAGCGATCCCCACACATTAACGCTATCTTACCTACACACACTAGGGAAAATGAACATTTATACCAAGCCAATAGACACAAAATGCTGGAGTAACTCAGAGGGTCAGGCAGCACCTCTGGAGAGAAGGAACGGGTGACGTTTCGGGTCGAGACCCTTCTTCAGACTAAACAAATTTAAGCATCAATACTTTGAGTAGTGGTATGCAGGAAAGGGTACATGAAGATTGATGGTGAATTTCTAGTGTAAGAAAATAACTGCAGATGCTGGTACAAATCGTAGGTATTTATTCGCAAAATACTGGAGTAACTCAGCAGGTCAGGCAGCATCTCAGGAGAGAAGGAATGGGTGACGTTTCGGGTCGAGACCCTTCTTCAGACTGATGTCAGGGGGGCGGGACATCAATGGTAAAGATGACATCAGTCTGAAGAAGGGTCCCGACCCGAAACGCCGCCCATTCCTTCTCTCTTGAGATGGTGAATTTCTGATGCATTTAAAAGTACATTTAACACTACAAGGAAATGTTGTATAGCAATACATTTGGAGCCGTGTTTAGTTTAGAGATACAACGCGGAAAGAGGCCCTTCAGCCCTCCGAGCCCACACCGACCAGCGATCCCTGCACATTAACATTATCCTACACACACTTGGAACAATTTACACTTCCATACCATTTAACCAACAAACCTGTGCGTCTTTGGAGTGTGGGAGAAAACCGAAGATCTCGGAGAAAACCCACGCGGTCACAGGGAGGACGTACAAACTCTGTACAGACGGCGCCTGTAGTCAGGATCCAACCCGGGTCTCCGGCGCTGCAAGCGCTGTAAAGCGGCAACTCTACCGCTGCGCCACCGTGCCACATTTTATGTGTTCTGACTTGTTCAGCATAGCATAAGTGAGAATGAGTCTTACATTCAACATGTGCAAATCAATGGTCCACTACGAGTCTACCTCCACTTTACCGTACCACCCTTTGGTAACAAAGCGAACTGTGAAACACTGAATACACGTCGCAAATCCCAAGAGTCAACTCCTAATGGAGGTAGACATTGATGTTGAAATGTACCACGGAGACTCAAGGAATTGAAGATGCTGGAATCCTGAGCAAAAGCGCTGGAGGAACTCAGCGGGTCTGATGAGGGATTGGACAGGGAATGTTTCCAGTCGAGACCCTTCTTAGGAGATAAGGTCATAAGTGATAGGAGCTGAATTAGGCCATTCGGCCCATCAATTCTACTCCGCCATTCAATCATGGCAGATCTATTTCTCCCTCCCATTCTCCAGCCTTCTCCCCCTAACCCCTGACACCCGTAATAATCAATGGACACATGAGGTTCTAAGTTCTGCAGAAGAGACCCAACCCCAAATATTACCTGTCCATTCACTCCACAGATGCTGCCAGATCTTTCCCAACAAGCTATTTAATATGAACTCCAACTAAACTCCGAACTGCCTGGATTGTACTTAGTGCAAAAAGGAAATAAACTCTAAAGTCCATAGTACAAAGTACAATCCAGGCAGTTAAATCCAGGCAATAAAAATACCGAACATAGTGCAAAAAGGAAATAAACTCTAAAGTCCATAGTACAATGTTCGGTATTTTTATTTCTTGAATTTTGTTTCCATTTGTTTGCTATATTCGTTATTGAGTACTGTGTTTACAAACCTGTTGTGCTGCTGCAAGTAAGAATTTAATTGTTCCATTCTGGTACATATGACAATAAAACACTCCTGATTCTTGACTGATCCACTGAGTTCCTCCAGCACTTTGGGTTTTGCTTGAGATATATTATTAGAAACATAGAAACATAGAAAATAGGTGCAGAAGTAGGCCATTCGGCCCTGCGAGCCTGCACCGCCATTCAATATGATCATGGCTATTCATCCAACTCAGTATCCCGTACCTGCCTTCTCTCCATACCCCCTGATCCCTTTAGCCACAAGGCCACATCTAACTCCCTCTTAAATATAGCCAATGAACTGGCCTCAACTACCTTCTGTGGCAGAGAATTCCACAGATTCACCACTCTCTGTGTGAAAAAAAACTTTCTCATCTCGGTCCTAAAAGACTTCCCCCTTATCCTTAAACTGTGACCCCTTGTTCTGGACTTCCCCAACATCGGGAACAATCTTCCTGCATCTAGCCTGTCCAACCCCTTAAAAATGTTGTAAGTTTCTATAAGATAATTATAGAAACTTACAAAATTCTTAAGGGTTTGGACAGGCTAGATGCAGGAAGATTATCTTTAGAACAGCAGCACAGCCTTTTGTGTTCTTAGGAAGAGACCATAAGCCAGTAAGATGTAGGAGCAGAACGAGGCCATTCAGCCCATCGAGCCCACTACGCCATTTGATCATGGATGCACACTCGGGACAATTTAACATTTTTTATCGTGGCCAATTAACCTACAAAGCTGCACGTCTTTGGAGTGTGGGAGGAGACTGGAGCACCCGGAGAAAACCCACGCGGTCACGGGAAGAACGTACGAACTCCGTACAGACTGCACCCTTAGTCAGGATCGAACTCGGGTCTCTGGCGCTGTAAGGTAGCAACACTACCGCTGTGCCACCGGGCCACTCAACTGGTGCGGAAACAAGTTGTCCTTGATCCCAAGTGTCCGTCTGAAAAGACGCAAACAGCTGAATCCTGCATATTTAATTGGAAGTAATTACATTTATCACAGTTACTTATTTGATTGCCAGATTGTTAAATGCATTTAAGTGGCATTTTTCCCCAGAGTGTATGTTTTATTGAAAACATTTTGTAAAACTATATTTGCTTGTCAGCGTTATGAAAGTCCATCAAGAACTGATTTATATTTGTGATATCTTCAAAGCTCCACCAGATTCTCTGCATAGGGTTGTTTTGTTTAAACAGTTTTACAAATACATATCCTGTCCTTATTCCTATCGCAAGAATGTCTTTTTAAGTAAACAATTGGTGCCAAATGTTATCTTGTCCCCCCCACCTTTGACTGAATGGGTCCCACCCCAAGCTTTCCCAAAGCAGGAAGGGTTTGAATCCATCTGAAACTCACCGGCCAGAAATGGTTTGGAAAGTTTTGTTTAGAGATACAGCGTAGAAACAGGCCCTTTGGCCCACCGAGTCTTACACTAGTTCAATTCTACACACGAGGGACAATCTACCCTACAAACCTGCACGTCTTTAGAATGCGGGAAGAAACCGGAGCACATGAAGGAAACCCACAAGGTCACGGGGAGAACATGCAAACTCCATACAGCCAGCACCCGCAGTGAGGATCGAACCCACTGCAAGGCAGCAACTACACCGCTGGGCCACTGTGCTGCCCCCGATGAGTGGGGTGCAGCAGAGTAACGTAGCAGAATGATACCTTGCATCAAAGGGTATGAGCTCCAAGGAGAGGTTGGACACACTTGCATTGTTTTCTCTGGAATGCCTGAGATTGGGGGAGGGTGGGGGGGGGGGGGGGGGGGGGGGGGGAGACCTGGTCGGTGTATAAAATGAATATGTAGATAATGTCAGAACCTTTTTTCAAAGGTTAGGAATATCAAAAAGATGAGGTCATAAGGTGATAAGGAATAGGAATAGACTTAGCCAATTCAGCCCCAATACTGAGATCAGGGTTCGATCCCGTCTACGGTCGCTGTCTGTACGGAGTTTGTACGTTCTCCCCGTGACCTGCGTGGGTTTTCTCCGAGATCTTCGGTTTCCTCCCGCACTTCAAAGACGTACAGGTTTGTAAGTTAATTGGTTTGGTAAATGTAAATAAAATTGTCCCTGATGTGTGTAGGATAGTGTTAGTGTGCGGGGATCGCTGGTCGGCACGGACCCGGTGGGCCGAAGGGCCTGTTTCCACGCCGTATCTCTAAATCTAAAATGCACTCCGCCATTTAATCCTGGCTGATCCATCTCTCCCTCCTAACCCCATTCCCCTGCCTTCTCCCCATAACTTCTGACACCCGTACAAATTAAGAATCTATCTCTCCCTGCCTTAAAAATATCCACTGAGGGCATTGCTTTAATGTGAGAGGGGTAAAGAAAATGTGCAGGACAAGTTTTTTTACAGGGAGGGTGGTGGGTGCCTGGAAGGCAATGCCAAGGGTGGTGATGGAGGTAGATAAGATGGTGGTATTTCAGAGGATTATGGGTAGGCACATGGATGTGCAGGGGAAGGAGGGATATGGATCATGTGCAGGCAGGTGTTGACATCATGTTGGCCACAGACATTGTGGGCCAAAGGACCAGTTCCTGTGTTGTACTGCACTCTGTTTAATTTTCTATGCAAATGTCATTCATGTATATGTGAAAACATTGCAAGTTCTGCAAAAAAACTATGAATGCCCATTGATAGGCTAGAAATCCGCGGTATACTTTATCCCAACCATTAATAACATAACAAAGGTAAGAAATTCTAGGCTTTTTGTTCATATTTCAGCTAAACCTTGAAGCTGAAGAGCTTCTATTCACAAACTCCTGTTAAATCTAAAGCACATGCTGTTTTACATCTTCTTCATTTCGTCAGAATTTCTACACTTCTAGATTACTAACCTCAGCAACCATTCCCACGCAGCTTTTCACTATAATCGGGTACATGTGACAATAATAAAGTCATAAGGTCATAAGTGATTGGGGCAGAATTAGGCCATTCGTCCCATCAGGTCTATTCCCCCATTCAATCATGGCTGATCTATCTCTCCCTCCTAACCCCATTCTCCTGCTTTCTCCCCATAACCCCTGACACCCGTACTAATCAAGAATCACGATTCTTGATTGATTTGATTGACTGCTTTGATTGATTTGCTTTGATTGACTTGGCCTAATAATAAACCCAAACATTAACTTAAACCATTTTTTCCACCCTCTCCAATGCCTCCACACCCTTCCTGTAATTAGTTTAGTTTAGAGATGCAGTGCAGAAGCAGGCCCTTCAGCCCACCGAGTCCGCACTGACCAGCGATCCCCGCACACTAACACGATCCTACACACACTAGGGACAATTTACATTTACACCAAGCCAATTAACCTACAAACCCGTACGTCTCTGGAGTGTGGGAGGAAACCGAAGATCTCGGAGAAAACCCGCGCAGGTCAAAGGAAGAACTTACAAACAGCGTTCAGACAGCACCCATAGTCAGGATCGGACTGGGTCTCTGGCGCTGTAAGGCAGTAGCTTTACTGCTGCGCCACCGTGCCACCCAGAATGACTTGATCGCATTAGCACAATGCTGGCAGATTGTGTGGTTTAAAGGGGTCATATCTGAGATGCCTGCTGCAGTACAGTACAGGTCATGTCCGAATAGGGTTGTAAGTGTTGATGTAGTAGCACTGTAGCTTGCTGCAGCACAGCTATGTTTAGTTTAGAGATACAGTGTGGAAACAGGCCCTTCGGCCCGCCTCGTCCATGTCAGCCATTGATCGCCCATACACCAGTTCTATGCTATCTCACTTTCGCAACCTACTCACCAGGGGCCAATTTACTGGGGCCAATTAACTTACAATCCCGCTCGTCTTTGGAGTGTGGGGGGGAAATCGGAGCATGGGGAGAACATGCACACTCTGCACAGACAGCACCCGTAGTCAGGATGGAACCCGGGTCTCTAGCGCTGTGAGGCAGCAACTCTACCGCTACGCCACCGAGATGCCCACAGCTATGTTAGAGTGAGGCCCTTGCAAAGAACCAAAGCTCCTGCCCACATTCTCGAAGCATTTCAGCTGGCCAGTGGAGAGACGCACCTGCTTAAAATCTGAAGCACATCTGAGTCATTCTTCATGCAGAAGGCTTCCAGCTCAGCCCAGACATAATAAATGAGCTAGTGTCTGGCTGAATGCGATACTGCCGCACAGCCACAGAACACTGGAAATGTTACCGTGGACACCTTGTGCCAAAGTGGCATCAGCTCCTCAAAGACTTCACTGCAGCTTTGAGAGGAAAAAGTCGTTCAAAAGAAATTGTATTTAGCATATTTTTGTTGGTCTTGTGTAACTTAGGTTGCATAGCAACAGAGTGTAAGCGGAGGGAGAATAATGCTCCCAGACCTAACAACAATACTTAGTGCTTGCCGAGACTACAGAAATGACTAGAGGTTGTGCCTGTATATAGATAGACATGTTGGCATGGAAATTCTCATGAGCCTGGAGTCTGTAAAAGACATCGAAAAACTCTTATTTCGTGTTGGCGGAATGGAAGTGCCATTCTAAAGACCAAAGAGATTGTGGTTCCTTCTGGTAATTTAAATAGAATTATTTCTATTCGATCCGCGTCGGACAGCACAGCGGCCCAGCGGTTGAGTTGCCACCTCACAGCACCAGAGACACGGGCTCGATCCTGACTCTGTGCAGATTTTGTACATTCTCCCTATGACTGCATGGGAGCTCCTACTTTCCTCCCGCACTCCAAAACCGAACAGGTTAATTGTCCACGGTAAAGATTGTAAACTGTCCCCACCAGCGTGTGGGGTAGTGCTAGTGTACGGAGATCGCTGGCTGGCGTGGACTCGATGGGCCTGTTTCTGTGCCGGGATCTCTGACCTAAGACTAAACTAATGGAAGAAAAATGGGCAGGAGCAAGCAAAAGTGATCAAAATGAGTCATGCACGTTTTAAGTATCGTTTGCTCAACAAAATAATTGATCGTGATTGTTGCTGGCATTCGGTGGTACAGTGTCACGGCTGGTAGAGCCTCTGCCTCAGTGGTGTAGAGACCGGGTTCAATCCTCGCCTGTGTGGAGATTGTACGTTCTCCCGGTGCTCTGGTTTCCTCCCACATCCCAAAGACGTGCGGGTTTGTAAATTAATCGGCCTCTGTACATTGACCCCCTTTTGTTTAAACCAAAGATAAATGTAATCAATTATTGTAAGAATAATATATACAACTGGACAAAGTGGACCCATTGGACCCAAACCTCTCCTGCATTGGTGCAGCACCCTCCCCTCCCCCCCCCTCCCCTCTCTCCTCAACCCCCCCTCCCCTCTCCCTTCTCCCCCACTCCCCCCTTCCCCCCGCCCTCCCTCCTCCCTCCTCCCCTCCCCCTCCCCTCCTTTTAAACTTTAAAATGTGAATAACTTTAAAAATATAACACCGATTTCAATAAAACTATTTGCATTATCACTAAAGTGACAACGGTGAGTAAGGTGGGCCTAAAATTGTCGCGCTATCGTGTACCGTTTTGGCTGAAGTTCAGTCACAAACAAGATGACAAACGCGAGTTTTAGTATATCGATGAAAAACAATACCAAACAAACCAACCACAATAATACAACGTCACCCAATTATCTAAACAAATATTCTTAAATGTCAAATACACTCTTAAACAACTACATCAACATCCTTATTAAGGATGCATTCCAACCCCCCGCGGTGCCCGACGGTCCCGGAAATCCCCCAGGAAGCCCGTGGACAGCGCGTAGTCCCTGTCTAAAACCCACCTGGGCATGGACGTAACCCCGGAAAAGGCCCCTAGCGTGTATGGATTGGATGGGAAAGTGAGATAGCATTGAACTAGTGTAAACGGACAATCAGTGGTTGGTATGGACTTGGTGGGCCGAAGGGACTGTTTCCACGCTGTACCTGGCAATTAGTCAATGATTACAGTGTGCGGAGTGTTTCGAAATCTTTGAATAAGCTGTCAAAGTTGTAATCTAAGAAAATTACATTGGTGCATGCAAATTTGTAACACATTGTAATTTCAAATCTGAAAATAATTTTAATTACTGTAGAAACGAGGAACTGCAGATGCTGGTTAATACACAAAGGGACTCAGAGTGCTGGAGTAACTCAGCAAGTCAGGCAGCATTGTTTAATTACTGTGTTTGAATTAAATATCAGGCCATCAACTTTTATTTAATCAATTTAAATGTAATGTTATCCAACAACAGGACATGGTATCCATGGACTTCACAGGAGAATAATTTCACGTCTAAATCTTATTACACACACAAACCAGATGTGGGTAGGTGATAAAGTTGCAATGATAAAGTTATCTCTCAATTTATGGTTGGTGAAAAACAAATTTTAGCATAAATTAATATAAATGTTGATGCTCGACTTAGAACCATGACCAATCAACTAGTTAAGAGGATTTATGGAGATTTTTTTTCATGAGATGTAGGTAGGAGTTGTTGGCCCGATCAGCATTTATTACCCATTTAGTTTAGACAATAGACAATAGACGATAGGTGCAGGAGTAGGCCATTGGGCCCTTCGAGCCTGCACCGCCATTCACCGTGATCATGGCTGATCATGCACAATCAGTACCCCGTTCCTGCCTTCTCCCCATATCCCTTGACTCCGCTATCATTTCGCTATTTAGTTGAAACACAACGCGAAAACAGGCCCTTCGGCCTACCGAGTCCGCGCCGACCAGCGATCTCTGCACAATTAAACTACCCTACATACACTGCAGACAATTTACAATGACGCCGAGCCAATTAACCTACAAACCTGTGCGTCTTTGCAGTGCGAGAGGAAACCGGAGATCGCGGAGAAACCCCACGCAGGTCATGGGAAGAACATACAAACTCTGTACGGGCAGCGCCCATGGTCAGGATCGAACCCGGGTCTCTGGCGTTGTAAGGCAGCAACACTGTGCTGCCCAGCAACAGGTTCTGTCTGGATCTAGGTACGATCCCTGGTGCCATAGTCCAAGCAGGGCCCTGACTCCTGAGACAGGGCGGGGTGACACAAGGGAACTTCCCTGCGATGCTTTGGAACAGACACTAACAAAATATATCACTTCTTAGAACTCTCTGAAACTGTATTAGGTGGTAATGAAGACTGTCTTAACACCAGCAAAATGGATGATCTCACTTGTTTTTATTGAGTTTTCACAGAGAAATAGACAGAACAGTCCAACAACATCAACATAAATAAAATAAGAAAAATAGTAAATAAATAAAACAAATATATAATAAAACAATCAGGTACACTTACCAAATAAATAATAAAAAAGTAAAAATGATTGGTTGGCTGGAAATATTTCAATATTCATACAAACATATTATCTAGTTCTATATAATATAATCTTCTAATATCTAGTTTGCCATTCATGTCGTGGTGATCAAATAAATGATCCATTTTTTCCAGTTCTTTTCAAATATATTCTCTTTGACTCTCAAAAGGTATGTCAACTTTTCCATGGCAAAGATGTCTTGAACAACTTCCAGCCACTGTTCCTGTTTTGGACTGTTTTCATTAAGCCAATGCCTGGTAACGGCTTTCTTACTTGCCTCAAGTAAAACTTTAGTCAAGTAGATATCTTCTCTCATCACAACATCTTTAATGCTCCCAAGATACATCACGGTGCAGGTATTTGGGATTTTATAACCCAAAATAGTTTTAACAGCTGCATTAACATTTTGCCAGTATGGCCTTATCTTTGTCCAGTTCCAGAAAATATGCAAGTGGTCAGCCTCCACCAGCAAAATGGAAGAGATTCACCTCTGGCCTCTGTAAACGCCACTGAGGCCTGAATGGGCTCCAGCTTTTGACTTAAAGCAAACTAGACTTGGCATAAAGACACAAGAGACTATAGATGCTAATGTTGCTTGGTTAGCCAACATTGAATATACATAGAACATTGAATTCATCCAATGTAAATTAACAACCTCCTACGTGGATAAAGTCCGATTAAAGATAGTTTGAAGATATCCAATGAGGTAGATGGAAGGTCAGGACAGCACTCTAACTGGTTCAGTTGCCCGATAACAGCTGGGAACAAACTATCCGTGAATGTGGAGGTATGCGTTTTCACACTTCTGTACCTTTTGCATGATGGGGGAGGAGGGAAGGGGGAGAGTGATCAGGGCCATGTTGCTGGCCTTGCCGAGGCAAAATCAACAGTAGATGGAGTCAATGGAAGGGAGGTTGGTTTTTAGATTTAGATTTAGATTTAGATTTTAGATTTAGAGATACAGCACGGAAACAGGCCCTTCGGCCCACCGAGTCCGCGCCACCCAGCGATCCCCGCACATTAACACTATCCTACACACACGAGGGACAATTTTTTTTATTTTTTACACATTTACCCAGTCAATTAACCAACACACCTGTACGTCTTTGGAGTGTGGGAGGAAACCGAAGATCTCGGAGAAAACCCACGCTGGTCATGGGGAGAACGTACAAACTCCGTACAGACGGCGCCCGTAGTCAGGATCGAACTTGACTTCGGCGCTGCATTCGCTGTAAGGCAGCAACTCTACCGCTGCGCCACCGTGCCGCTTTTGTGCGATGATCTGGGCTGCGTCCACAATTCTCTGCAATTTCTTGCAGTCTTGGGTGGAGCTGTTCCCAAACCAAGCTGTGATGCATCCCGATAAAATGCGTTCTACGGCGCCTCTGTAGAAATTGGTTAGAGTAGTTAGGAACATCCCAAACTTCCTAAACCTTCCAAGGAAGTAGAGAAAGTGTAAGAAAATAACTGCAGGTGGAAGTAGAGATGTTTAAGTCAATGGTAGATAAACTCCCTGCAATTTTCTTGCGGTCTTGGATGGAGCAGTTCCCAAACCGTGTTCCCAAGCCAATAGAAATTGGGGCGGCACGGTGGCGCACCGGTAGAGTTGTTGCCTTACGGAGCTTGCAGCGCCGGAGACCTGGGTTCGATCCCGACTACGGGTGCTGTCTGTATGGACTTTGCACGTTCTCCTCGTGATCGCGTGGGTTTTCTCCAAGATCTTCGGTTTCCTCCCACACTCCAAAGACGTACAGGTTTGTCGGTTAATTGGCTTGGTATAAGTTTAAATTGCCCCTGGTGTGTGCAGGATAGTGTTCGTGTGCAGGGATCGTATGGTCGGTGCGGACTCGGTGGGCCGAAGGGCCTGTTTCCGCGCTGTATCTCTAAATCTAAAAAAAAAATCTCACCGACTACGGGTGCTGTCTGTACGGAGTTTGTACGTTCTCCCCGTGACCTGCGTGGGTTTTCTCCGAGATCTTCGGTTTCCTCCCACACTCCAAAGACGTACAGGTTTGTAGGTTAATTGACTGGGTAAAAATAAAAAAATAAAAATGTCCCTAGTGTGTTAATGTGCGGGGATCGCTGGGCGGCACGGACTCGGTGGGCCGAAGGGCCTGTTTCCTTGCTGTATCTCAAAATCTAAAAAAAAAAAAATCTAAAAAACAGTAAAATGGAAGAACATTATATACACAGAGATTATTGTTCTGTCCCTTGGAAAATGAAGAAAGAATGTGTATTTTGCATCACATTTCACATAGTACAAATTTGTCTTCAGCAGCGGTACTTAAATAAAAAAGGATCATAAGATGCCTACATGTAAGCTACATGAAAAGAGTCCGTGTAAAGGGTAAATGGAGTATTAAGGGGTTATGATAGTTAGACGCATCGAAGAAAGCTCCTAAAAATGAAATAAGGCTGAACATAATCAAGAAAAACGTGTATTAGAGAGATCCAAGAGAGTAATCTAATGGAAGACATCAATGAGCAGAGAATAAAGTTATGAAACTGGATGGTACAAATAGTGCTGAAAATACTGCTGGAGGATCATCTGTCAGAAATGATTCAGTGGCAACAGACAGGGTGTTTAAATTAGATCACGAGAACTGAAGGTAATAGTACACAGCATGGAACAGAGATAGTGGGGATTATTGAAATACGGCTGCAGAAAAATGAGGACTGGGTATCAAACACTGCAGGATATACATGCTCAGAAATGATCGAGAAGGAGATAGGGAATTGGAGCGGTCGAGATAACGTGATGGCAGCAGAAAATAGGTATCGGTTACAAGAAACAGCATGCATGTGGACAGAGATTAAACATAATGGAGCCAAGCACATTAAGTGCGGTCCGCAGGCAATGGAAGGGAAAAATAAGCAAACAAATTAGGGAGATGAGTGAAAACTAGAGTAGCAATTAAGCGTGATTTGGTTCAGAGATACAGCGTGGAAACAGGCCCTTCGGCCCACCGGGTCCACGCCGACCAGCGATCCCCGCACATTAACACAATCCTACACACATTAGGGACAATTTTTTAAATATTTACCAAACCAATTAACCTACAAACCTGTACGTCTTTGAAGTGCGGGAGGAAACCGAAGATCTCGGAGAAAACCCACGCGGGTCATGGGGAGAGCGTACAAACTCCGTACAGACAGCACCCATAGTCGGGATCGGACCCTGATCTCTGGCGCTGCATTCGCTGTAAGGCAGCAACTCTACCGCTGCGCCACCGTGCCGCCCAAACTACCTAGAGGATAAATGGCCAGCTAATGAGCAAAGGGATACAGTATCAAGAAATTGAGTTCCTACGATGGAAATTATTATTATGACCATAATAATATGAGGAATTAGGAAATAATTCTGATAATAATTACGATAATACTCATGAGTGTGAAGTGGAACAGGGTGTTATATTAGAGCTGATCAGACATATAAGGAGGTTATGATACAATCTGCGATGGTCAGACAGTTATGTGGAATAAGCAAGCATTTTAAAGTATGTTAGATATAATGTATTCTGTTAAAAAGTGAAAACAAGCAAAACACTAATGAGACCTCACAGATCAATGAAATTAATTGAAAGTAAAGATGCATAGGGAAGAGTTAGGCGTAAGAGAACACAAAAAAGGTCAAGGCTAAGCAGCGCCTTTACCACCTTAGACAACTGAGGAAATTCAGAGTGTCTCTGAGGATCCTTCATTGCTTCTACTCTGGGGCTGTAGAGAGCATCCTGTCCGGCAACATTACAGTCTGGTTTGGGAACAGCTCTGCCCAGGACAGGATGGCCCTGCAGAGAGTAGTGCGTTCGGCAGAACGCACCATGGGAACTACACTCGTCCCCCTGCAGGACCTATACATCAGGAGGTGCAGATCCAGAGCAAGCAAGATCATGAGGGACCCCTGCCATCCCAGTAACGGACTGTTCCAGATGCTACGATCAGGCAAACGCCTCCGCTGTCACGCTGTGAAAACAGAGAGGATGAGACGGAGCTTCTTCCCACAGGCCATCAGGACTGTCAACTTTTATAACCCCAGAGACTAAATTTTTGTGGACACTAATAGTAACTTATTAACTTTATTTATATGCTGTAACTGTAATTCTTTTTGTGCACAACCCGCAGGCATTGCCACTTTCATTTCACTGCACATCGTGTATGTGTATGTGACAAATAAATTTGACTTGACTTGACTTGACTTGACTTGAAGACAGAAATCTTTAAAGAAACTAGGAAGACAAAGATGCAATGTGAAATTAAATTATTGGGCGGCAGGGTGGTGCAGCGGTAGAGTTACTGCATTACAGCGCAGGTGACCCGAGTCCCAGATTCATCCTGACTACGGGAGCTGTCTGTACAGAGTTTGTACTTTCTCCCCGTGACCTGCGTGGGTTTTCTCCGAGATCGGTTTCCTCACGCACTCCAAAGACTTACAGGTTTGTAAGTTAATTGGCATGGTTTTAACGGTAAATTGTCTCTGGTGTGTGTAGGATAGTGTTATTTATTTATTTATTCGTGTCATCACACGACTGTTTGCCAATAGCGAGCAAATTTTGGTGCCACGTCGTTGGCCTCTGCAAGATCCTTTACAGTGCGTGTGTCATGCAGCATGTCACAGCTCAGGAGACGTTCCATGGTCTGGAGGCTCCATCCGCACTCGCAGTCTGCCGCATCTTCAGCGTATCCCCACTTCAGCAAGTTTGATTTGCTCCTCCCCACGCCTGTCCGCAGTCTGTTGAGACTGCGCCAGGTTATCCACGGTTGGTCGGAACCTGGTGGGAGTTTCTCCGAGGGATCGATTGCCATGTGAATGTCTTCCGGAGATTTATCTCGTCTCTCTTCCCAGAGTTTGAGCCCTTCTGGATGACGCGCTGCAGTCCAGGGGATGGACAGAAGAGAGGAAACTTGATTTCAAACGCTGAGGTAGCAAAGGGTGGTCATGTGGGGGGTGGTCTTTCACCCTCTGATTGTCTGAGGCGTTCTTTTTGACCGGCTACAGCTCTTCTGATACCAGGAGGTGCAATGCCAGAGAGCAGGTAGATGTTGTCAGTCTTGGTAGGTTTCATGCATCCACTGGACAGCTTGTGTTTAGCACAGGATCAATCTTCCTTGCATGAGCTGATCGCTTCCTCACTGTGCAGGCATACTCGGCAGTGGAGAAGCAGAGAGCGAGAACTGTTGATCGAATGGTTTTAGAATTTGCTCCCATTTTTGAGGTACTCAGTTTGCTAAGAAGAGCATTTCTGGAACTGACTTTTCCTTTAAGCTTTTTATTCACAAAATGCTGGAGTAACTCAGCAGGTCAGGCAGCATCTCAGGAGAGAAGGAATGGGCAACGTTTCGGGTCGAGACCTTTCTTCAGACCGATGTCAGGGGGGCGGGACAAAGGAAGGATATAGGTGGAGACAGGAAGATAGAGGAAGATCTGGGAAGGAGGAGGGGAAGAGAGGGACAGAGGAACTATCGAAAGTTGGAGAAGTCAATGTTCATACCACTGGGCTGCAAGCTGCCCAGGCGAAATATGAGGTGCTGTTCCTCCAATTTCCGGTGGGCCTCACTATGGCACTGGAGGAGGCCCATGACAGAAAGGTCAGACTGGGAATGGGAGGGGGAGTTGAAGTGCTCAGCCACCGGGAGATCAGATTGGTTAACGCGGACCGAGCGCAGGTGTTGAGCGAAGCGATCGCCGAGTCTGCGTTTGGTTTAGCCGATGTAAATAAGCTTGGTGATATGTGCTTTGTAGGTCAGAGATCGATCAAGAGTCACACTGAGATAGACTGGACTGTCACAGTGCTCCAATCTGACTCCATTCCATATGATCTTCAACCTTCGATTTGCGTACTTGTTCTTCAAGTGGAAGGCGCAGACTTGGGTTTTAGATGGATTGGCTCTCAGGTGATTCTCTTTGTAGTATGGGGAGAGGTTGACTAAAGCCTCACACAGAGTAGCTTCTGCCTCAAGGAAGTCAGCACTTTGGGTTGTAATACACAGGTCATCTGCATAAATGAAACTCCTGGTGTTGGGATGGATGGGCTGGTCGTTAACACAGATATTGAACAAGGTGGGTGCCAGGACACTTCCCTGAGGGAAGCCGTTCTTCTGCCTGCGACAGCGGCTTTTCTTTCCTGACAGCTCGACAAAGAAGCGTCTGTTTACGACCAGAGACTTCACCAGGTTGGTGAGATGCAAGTTGTGTGTCAAATGAAGTACTTTGGGTAACAGTCGGCAATGGTTTACCGTATCATAAGCGGCTGAAAGGTCTACAAAAATGGCGCCTGTGATAATACCTTCATGAAAACCATCCTCTATGCGTTGGGTGAGATTGAGAAGTTGAGAAGGGATTGTGCAGGGTTCCCAGGCCGGAACCCTGCCTGCTCCTTTATTAGGGATGGCTCCATCACCTGGCTGAGGCGGGTCAAGATGAGTCGCTCAAACAGCTTGTAGGTGTGGCAAAGAAGTGATATTGGCCTGTAGCTGTTTGTTGCGTAAGGATCCCTGTTGCTGAAGGTATAGTGTTAATGTGTGGGGATCGCTGGTCGGTGCGGACTCGGTGGGATGAAGGGACTATTTCTGCGCTGTGTCTCTAAACTAAACTAAACTATGAACATATAGTTTTAAAAAACCCAACAGGCAAATAACTTCAAGAATAAAATACAGCATAGGTTTCATGATATTATTATATTATATCCCCTGAATATGAATTCAACAACAGTCCTATGTGTGATATCCGTCTGCTATAACTTGCCTATCTTTAGTTTAGTTTAGAGATACAGCGCGGGAACAGGCCCTTCGGCCCATCGAGTCTGCACCGACTAACGATCCAAGCACATTAACACTATCCTACACGCATAAGGGACAATTTTACATTCATACCAAGCCAACATTACCTGCAAACCTGTACGTCTTTGGAGTGTGGGAGGAAACCGGAGGTCTCGGAGAAAACCCATGCAGGTCATGGGGATATAATTCCTGAAGTGTGGGGCATAGTTTCATAAAATCAAAGATAGTGGAACATTAAATCAGCACCCGGCTTCAAACTATGCCAAAGAGGCATTAGTGGGAGGATATTGGAATGTACATAATGTATGTTAAATTTAAAAAAAGTAATGAACCAAATGGAAAGTGGATGGAACTTGGGTTTGGATGGATTATATCTAACAGAAGAATGTTTAGGGCGGCACGCTGGCACAGCGGTAGAGTTGCTGCCTTGCAGCGCTTACAGCACCAGAGACCCGGGTTCGATCCTGACCATGTGTGCTGTCTGTATGGAGTTTGTACTTTTTCCCCGCATTGGTTTTCTCCGAGATTTCCGGTTTCCTCCCACACTCCAAAGACGTACAGGTTTGTCGGTAAATCGGCTTGGTATAAATGTAAGATTGTCCCTAGTGTGTGCAGGATCGTGTTCATGGGCAGGGATCGCTGGTCAGTGCAGACTTGGTGGCCTGTCTCCGCGCTGTATCTCTAAACTAAACTGAACTATTAAGGAGTGTAAAACAAATGGTAAAAAAAAAATCTGCTGTTGAAGGGAACCATAAAATCAAAGATAGTGGAACACTAAATCAGCACTCGGCTTCAAACTATGCCAAAGGCATCAGTAAGAGGATACTGGAAAGTACATAATGCATATCGAATATATTTTAAAAATCAACCAAATCGACAGTGGATGAAATCTGGATTTGGATGGATTATATAGAAACATTCTAACAGAAGAATGTTTAGGGTGGCACGGTGGTGCAGGGGTAGAGTTGCTTCCTTACAGCGCTTACAGCACTGGAGACCCGGGTTCAATCCTGACCACGGGTGCTGCCTGTATAGAGTTTGTACGTTCTCCCCATGACCCGAGTTGGTTTTCTCCGATACCTCCGGTTTCCTCCCACACTCCAAAGACGTACAGGTTTGCAGGTAATGTTGGCTTGGTATGAATGTAAAATTGTCCCTTATGCGTGTAGGATAGTGTTAATGTGCTTGGATCGTTAGTCGGTGCAGACTCGATGTGCCGAAGGGCCTGTTCCCGCGCTGTATCTCTAAACTAAACTAAAGATAGACAAGTTATAGCAGACGGATATCACACATATTTTGATAGTTCATTATCGGAACTTTTACCACTAGAGGACTGACTGACATAATGACTATATTTACGATCGCACTGTTTAACTACTCCATATGAAAAGTAATAAAATTCATAATATAATAATATCATGAAACTAAAAATATAATCCCTGAAGTGTGGGGCATAATTTCATGAAAAAACAGCAGCACTTCATGGATTTACAAGTTTGGAGGCATATGGGTCAAATGCAGGCAGGTAGGACGAGTGTAGCTGGGGCATGTTGACCGTTGTGGGCAAGTTAGGCAGCAGGAAAAACTGCTCTACAAGGAAACTAGTAATTCTTCAATCTGAAGAATGCTCCCTACCCGAAACATCACCTGACTCAGCAGGTCAGGCAGCATCTCTTGTAGAGAAGGAATAGGTGACGTTTTGGGTCGGAACCTTTCTTCAGACTGTCCCGACCCAAAATGTCACCTATTCCTTTTGTCCAGAGATGCTGCCTGACCCGTTGAGTTACTCCAGCATTTAGTGTCTGTCTTTGGTGTAAACCAGCATCAGCAGTTCCTTCTTACCCAGTAATTCTTTTGAGGTATTTGCCTCATCAGACTGTAGTTGCACGCATTCAAGGCTGTGACAGATTACAATTTGGGCATCAGGGTGACTGGGTATGTGTGGATTAACTCAAAGCACATGATCAGCCATGAATGCGTTACAGGGGGGAACTAGTTTCACGATCCATTTCTGCAATTGTTACTGATGTGCTTATGAATAGAGGCCAAGATAGAGTGGATGTGGAGATGATCGTACTTTTAGTTCAGTATAGAGATACAGCGCGGAAACATGCCCTTTCGGCCCACCGGGTCTGCCCCGACCAGCGATCCCCGCACATTAACACTGTGCTATATCCACGAGGGACAATTTTTACATTTATACCAAGCCAATTAACCTACATACCCGTACGTCTTTGGAGTGTGGGAGGAAACCGAAGATCTCGGAGAAAACCCACGCAGGTCACGGGGAGAACGTACAAACTCCGTAGCGCAGCGGTAGAGTTGCTGCTTTACAGCGAATGCAGCGCCGGAGACTCAGGTTCGATCCTGACTACGGGTGCTGTACTGTACGGAGTTTGTACGTTCTCCCAGTGACCTGCGTGGGTTTTCTCCGAGATCTTCGGTTTCCTCCCACACTCCAAAGACGTACAGGTATGTAGGTTAATTGGCTGGGAAATGTAAAAATTGTCCCTAGTGGGTGTAGGATAGTGTTAATGTACGGGGATCGCTGGGCGGCGCGGACTTGGTGGGCCGAAAAGGCCTGTTTCCGCGCTGTATATATATGATATGATATGATATGATGATATGATGGTCGGGATCGAACCCGGTTCTCCGGCGCTGCATTCGCTGTAAGGCAGCAACTTTACCGCTGCGCCACCGTGCTGTCCTTTTTAGAAAGGAGATGTGGAGGAATTTCTTCAGCTAGAGAGCGGTGATTAGTAAGGGTGTCGTAGGTTATGGGGAGAAGGGAGGAGAATGAGTTGAGAGGGAAAAATAGATCAGCCATGATCAAATGCCAGAACAAACTCAATGGGGCGAATAGCCTAATTCTGCCCCTTATGTTTAGTTTAGTTTAGAGATACAGCGTGGAAACAGGCCCATCGGCCCATCGAGCCCATGCCGACCATTGATCCCCGCACACTATCCTACACACGCTAGGTACATTTTACACTTATACCAAGTCAATTAATCTACAAACCTGCACGTCTTTGGAGTGTGGGAGGAAACCGAAGATCTCGGAGAAAACCCACGTGGTCACGAGGACAACGTACAAACTCCGTACAGACAGCACCCGTGGTCGGAATCGAACCCATGTCTCCGATGCTGTAAGCGCTGTAGCTCTACCGCTGCGCCACCGTGTCACCCTTGGGATTGTGGGGCAGTTTGTCTTCAGCTTAATCCCATCCCGGATACTCCCTCTTTTTCCCTCAAGAGGTACAGAAGTGTGAAAACACACATAGAAACATAGACAATAGGTGCAGCAGCAGGCCATTCAACCTTTCGAGCCGGCACCGCCATTCAATATGATCATGGCTGATCATCCAAAATCAGAGCCCCGTTCCTGCCTTCTCCCCATACTCCGTATCTCCAGGTACAGGGACAGTTGCTTCCTATCTGTTACCAGGCAACTGAGCCATCCTATCACCAACTAGAGAGCGGTCCTGAGCTACTATCTACCTCACTGGAGACCTTCAGATTATCTTTAATTGGACTTTACTGGACTCGACCTTGCACTGAACATTATTCCCTTTATCCGGTATCTGCACACTGCAGACAGCTTGAGTGTAATAATGTATAGTCTTTCTGCTGACTGGATAGCGTGCAACAACAACAATTACAATAGCTTTTCACTGAAACTCTGTGAACACTGAAACAATAAACAAAGCTAATTTATTGATCCCTCAACATGGACATATTCTTGCTATTGAGGGCGTGCAGCGTAGGTTCACTAGGTTAATTCCCGGAATGGCGGGACTGTCGTATGTTGAAAGGCTGGAGCAATTAGGCTTGTATACACTGGAATTTAGAAGGATGAGGGGGGATCTTATTGAAACATATAAGATAATTAGGGGATTGGACACATTAGAGGCAGGAAACATGTTCCCAATGTTGGGGGAGTCCAGAACAAGGGGCCACAGTTTAAGAATAAGGGGTAGGCCATTTAGAACGGAGATGAGGAAGAACTTTTTCAGTCAGAGAGTGGTGAAGGTGTGGAATTCTCTGCCTCAGAAGGCAGTGGAGGCCAGTTCGTTGGATGCTTTCAAGAGAGAGCTGGATAGAGCTCTTAAGGATAGCGGAGTGAGGGGGTATGGGGAGAAGGCAGGAACGGAGTACTGATTGAGAGTGATCAGCCATGATCGCATTGAATGGCGGTGCTGGCTCGAAGGGCTGAATGGCCTACTCCTGCACCTATTGCCTATTGTCTATTGTCTATTGTCTATTGACATCTGGGCGTGCGATCCCTTGCCTGGCATCGACCCTGCAACGCGGCCTGCGGACTTCAACATCGCGGAGCCCGCGGTCTCGGGTTGAGACCGGTCGGGAGTTCCAAAAGCCGCACGAGGTTCGACAAGCCCCGACCCGGGGTAGATCGCACCCAAAGGGAGAGGAGCTTGATCGCCCCCAAAGGGAGAGGAGCTTGATCGCCCCGACAAGGAAGGCTCGCTGTTGGCTATGGGTGTCAAGATCGTCCCGTCAACGGAAGGTTAGAGGCCCCCAACTGCTGGAGGACAAAGAAAGGAGAGATTGAACTTTTCTTTCGCCTTCCATCGCAGTGAGGAATGTAGAGGAGTCACTGTGGTGGATGTTCATGTTAAAATGTATTTTATGTGTCCTGTTGCCTTTTATTGTTATGACTGCATGGCAAATGAAATCCCTCGAATGGTGCAAAACATACTTGGCTAATAAAGTATTATTGTGATAGTGATTGTGATTGTGATTTTTAATGCCCTTTTGAAGAAGAAAATTCCTCATTTGAGAGAAAGAACGTTGTCTCCTTATTTTTTTAATACTGACCTTGGTTCTAGATTCTTCCACAAGAGAATCCGATTCACATTCACACAAGAGAATCCACCTCCCATCAGGAATTTGTGGGGCATTATGCTGAATACTGCAAAGATTCCACCTTACCCTTCTAAACTCCAGCAGAGAAAGTCATTATTGTCGTAGGAAGGAACTGCAGATGCTGGTTTACACCGAAGTTAGACACAAAGTGCTGGAGTAACTCAGCCGGGTGAGGCAGCATCTCTGGAGAAAAGGAGTAGGTGACGTTTCGGGTTGTGTCAAACTTCCATTGCTTCACAGTTTCTGTACTACGCCAGAACGATCCTGACCCAGAAGATCTCTCCTGCCCTTTCCCTCCACTGCATCTTGCGATACGATACGATGGAACTTTATTTATCCCAGGAGGAAAATTGATCTGCCGACAGTCATAAAAACACAAAATACATGAAGCATGAAATTAAAGTGACGAGTGAAATGGCTTGGGGGATGTGCAAGAATTGAGGAGGTGGGTGATGGGGGGGGGGGGGGGGGGGGGGGTGAGGGGAATCAGTCTCAGTCTCAGTCTCCCCCACGACTGAAGGGGGAAGAGTTGTAAAGTTTGATCGCCAGGGGAGAGGAGTTGTAAAGTTTAATGTAAAGTTTGATATACAAATTGAGATAGAAATTTCCCCCATTTTCATTTTATTCTCCCTCTTTCCCACTCCCCCCCTCCCCTTCCCCTTCTCCCTTCCACCTATATCGCTCCATTGGCTTTAGATTTCACTCCCCCACTTCCCTCCTTAACCAATACACTTTTGTTCACAAGTTATAGGAGTAGAATTAGGCCGTTCGGCCCATCGAGTCCACTCCGCCATTCAATCATGGCTGATCTCTGCCCCCTAAACCAATTTTCCTGCCTTTTCCCCATAACCCTTGACACCCGTTCTAATCTAGAATTTGTCTATTGCTGCCTTCAAAATACCCACTGACTTGACCTCCACAGCCCTCTGTGGCAATGAGTTCCACAGACTAACTACCCTCTGACTAAAGAAGTTCCTCCTCACCTCCTTTCTAAAAGAGCACCCTTTAATTCTGAGGCTGTGACCTCTGGTCCCAGACTCTCCCATCAGTGGAAACATCCTTTGCACATCCACTCTATCCAGGCCTTTCATTATTCTGTAGGTTTCAATGAGGTCCCCCCTCAACCTTCTAAACTCCAGTGAGTACAGGCCCAGTGCTGTCAAACGCTCATCATATGCTAACCCACTCATTCCTGGAATCATTCTTTGTCTCCATTTCACCTCCAGCCTTTCTCTCCTATTCTATCCATCTGTCAATGACCCCCCCCCCCTCATCTGTATCATCTTTCAATTGCCAGGCTTTATCCTGGCCCCTCCTCTCTTTTTCAGATTTCATCCCTCCCCTCCTCCAATCAGTCTGAGGAAGGGTTCCAACCCAAACATCTTCTGTCCATTTCCTCCACAGACGCTGCCTGACTTGTTGAGTTCCTCCAGGTTTTGCTCACGATTCCAGTTCCAGGAGAAATTATGTTCGGTAGACACGGACGTCGATCTATGTACTAAAACTCTCGTTTGTTTGTTTGTTTGTTCCTGAACTACAGCCAAAACGGTAGACGATAGCGCGGCAATTTTAGGCCCATCTGACTCACCGTCGTCCCTTTGGTGCTAATGGAAGAAGTTTCATTGAAATCGGTGGAGGGGTAGGGAGGGAAAGGAGAGGGGGAGGGGGGAGGGAGGGGGTTGGAGGGGGGAGAGGGAAGGGAGGGGGAGGGGGAGGAGGGAAGGAGGGGTGAGGAGGGAGGGGAGGGGGTAGAGGGGAGAGTGGGGGGAAGGGGAGAAGGGGAGGGGAGGGGAGAGGGAGGGGGAGTGGGAGGAGGGAAGGAGGGGTGAGGAGGGAGGGGGGGAGAGTGGGGGGAAGGGGGGGAGGGGAGAAGGGGAGGGGGAAGAGAGGTTGCTGCACCAATGCAGGAGAGATTTGGGCCCAACGGGTCCACTTAGTTCAGTAGACAATAAATATCTTCTGTCTGAATTCTGAAAGAAGGTTCAGAAAATTTCACAAAATGTCGCTAAAACCACGTACAGTAATTAGCTTGGATTGGAAAGATTTGGAGGGATATGGGCCAAATGGGACCAGCTTAGTTGGGGCATTTAGGTCGGCATGGGGAAGGGTGGGCCGAAGGGCATTTCTCCATGTTGTATGGTTCTATGACTAACCATTTCGGCCTGAAATGAGAAGAAATCACGCAGAGAATGACGAGTTATTTGATGCTTCTGCTGCAAAAGAGCTTTGGAATTCATCAGCTTAGAACATTCTGATATTGATAGAATTTTAGATATTAATGGAATGAAATGGAGAGATTGCAGGACTTTGGCACTGATCCCGTTGAATTGGGAGTCAGTACAAAAGGATCCAAACCTCCAATGTGCTCTCTGTCTTATGTTCTTATTCAGATAAAAGGATTTACAGCTTGAAAGAAGCTTTCCCCTCCCCCAGCTTTTTCACCCAATGTGGTTTTCACTGGGCTGGAATCAGAATAGATGGGTGAAAGAATGACTGTCTCCTGAGTCCCACCAGAGCTAGTTTGGGTTTTAGTGATACCGTGCGGAAACAGGCCCTTCGGCCCACCGAGTCCATGCCGACCAGCGGTCCCTGAACATGAACACTATCCTGCACACACTAGGGACAATTTACGTTTATACCAAGCCAATTAACCGACAAATCTGTACGTCTTTGGTGTATGGGAGGAAACCGGATCACCCGGAGAAAACCCGCGCAGTTCACGGGGAGAACGTACAAACTCCGTACAGGCAGCACCCGTAGTCAGGATCGAACCCGGGTCTCTGGCGCTGTAAGGCAGCAACTCTACCGCCGCGCCACCGTGCCGCCATTTGTCAAGAGGTTCAGACTTCACAAATGCACATTTTTCAAGAAAATATCGAAAAGGGTTTATTCACAAGGGACAAAGATTTCAGAGAAAAGCAGCAATAAAAAAAACATGGCCGCAAAGTGCTGGGGTAACTCAGCGGGCCAGGTAGCATCTCCGGAGGTCATGGATAGGTAGGTGGCGTTTCAGGTCGGGACCTTTCCTCTGACTGGAGCTGATGCTGAGAAGCAATGGATTGAGTGCAGGTACCTGAAACTCGGCGTGTGTAGCACAAAAACTGCAGATGCTGGTTTAAATCGAAGGTAGACACAAAGTGCTGGAGTAACTCAGAAAGAAGAAGGGCCTCGACCCGAGACGTCGCCCATTTCTTCTCTCCAGAGATGCTGCCTGGCCCGCTGAGTTACTCTATCTGTGGAATTCTCTGCCTCAGAAGGCAGTGGAGGCCAATTCTCTGAATGCATTCAAGAGTGAGCTAGATAGAGCTCTTAAGGATAGCGGAGTCAGGGGGTATGGGGAGAAGGCAGGAACGGGGTACTGATTGAGAATGATCAGCCATGATCACATTGAATGGCGGTGCTGGCTCGAAGGGCCGAATGGCCTGCTCCTGCACCTATTGTCTAGCATTTTGTGTCTCCCTACCTGAAACTCGGGTTGGGTCTGAACTGGGAGGCCTGGTACCGGAGATGGGATGCATCAGATGCCGAGTGCACTCCAAAGACGTGCAGGTTTGTAGGTTAATTGGATTGGTATAATTGTAAATTGTCGTTAGTGTGTGTAAGTCGGATGGTGTTAATGTGCGTGGATCGCTGGTCTGCACGGACTCGGTGGGCCGAAGGGCCTGATTCCGCGCTGTATCTCTAAAGTAAACTAAACTAACGATGGTCGTAGAGTGGGAGAGCTGCAGGAATCACAGAGGGGTGATCAGTGAGAGAGGGTCTCACTGAACTCCCGTCAAGAGAGAAGAGAAAAATTCTTCAAAGAAGGCATACCTTGAGAAGATTTTGCAGTCAAAACTTCACCTATCACACAGCTCTTCAAAGTGCGTGTGCGTGTGCGTGTGCGTGTGCGTGTGCGTGTGCGTGTGCGTGTGCGTGTGCGTGTGCGTGTGCGTGTGCGTGTGTGTGTGTCGCGTGGCTCTTTCTGATTTATCAAGGTCTTTTCTTCCACTTCTTGTTGGCAGTCTCCCAGCACCAGCTATGCACCTGGCAGAAGTCTGAGCCAACTTTCAAAAGACGAGTTACAACGCTGTGAAAATGCACCGGCAATTCCAAGTTCATCTGAAATTGCCCGTGGCAAGTCTGCAGAAACCAAGGCAGGTTGTGGAAAATAGCCAAGGCCGGGCAACCTGACATGCTGGATCTGGTGTAAGAAAATAAATGCAGATGCTGGTACAAATCGAAGGTATTTATTTTCACAAAATGCTGGAGTAACTCAGCAGGTCAGGCAGCATCTCAGGAGAGAAGGAATGGGTGACGTTTCGGGTCGAGACCCTTCTTCAGACTGATGTCAGGGGGGCGGGACAAAGGAAGGATATAGGAGGAGACAGGAAGATAGAGGGACAACTGGGAAGGAGGAGGGGAAGAGAGGGACAGAGGAACTATCTAAAGTTGGAGAATTCAATGTTCATACCACTGGGCTGCAAGCTGCCCAGGCGAAATATGAGGTGGTGTTCCTCCAATTTCAGGTGGGCCTCACTATGGCACTGGAGGAAGCCCATGACAGAAAGGTCAGACTGGGAGTGGGAGGGGGAGTTGAAGTGCTCAGCCACCGGGAGATCAGGTTGGTTGAGGCGGACTGAGCGAAGGTGTTGAGCGAAACGATCGCCGAGCCTGTGTTTGGTTTCGCCGATGTAAAGAAGTTGACATCTGGAGCAGCGGATACAATAGATGAGGTTGGAGGAGGTGCAGGTGCAGTCAGTTGTCCCAAAGTGGCACAGTGGAGCAGTGGTAGATTTGCTGCCTTATAGCACCAGGGGCCTGGGTTCCATCCCGACTACGGGTGCTGTCTGCACGGAGTTTGCACGTTCTCCCCGTGACCTGCGTGGGGTTTCTCCGAGATCTTCTGTTTCCTCCCACACTCCAAAGACGGGCAGGTTTGTAGGTTAATGGGCTTGGTGTAAGTGTAAATTGTCACTAGTGGGTGTAGGATAGTGTTAACGTGCGAGGTTCGCCGGTCGGCGCGGACCCGGTGGGCCTGTTTCCGCGCTGTGTCACTAAACTAAAATGGTGTCGTGCGTGAAGGGTTGGGGTAAGGGAGATGGGAGATTAGTTTTACTGAAACTTCACGGTTTAAATCCCATCCTTCTGATTACGAAATGCACAAGATGGGGCTGGCTCTAGATGAGTAACAAATGGAACACATAGTTTTAGTCGCAGTACCTTGGAGTTCTGTTGCTTGGCAACCTCAGAGCACTAATTTAAAGTGACTCTTTGTCTTGTAAAGAGGCATATTTCGGGGCTAACAAGGACTTTGATAACTGTGCATTACCAGTAAACAGGAGACTAGACTTTGCATTTCAAAAATTTGTCATTTAAAAGCATCTCCTTGGCTTCAATAATTCCCAAGTCATTCTGAAAATTCGAGATGAAAGGCCAAATGATACCAAAGGCACATTCAGTCCTCTGCTCGGTTTAACACTGTGTGTGCCACATGGTAATACATTGTAGATCTTCATGAGATCTTAAGTTCACCTGTCACACAGCAATTCTGAAATAAGTTATGAGAGCAGAATTAGGCCATTCGGCCCATCGAGTCTTCTCCACCATTCAATCATGCCTGATCTATTTTTCTCTCTCAACCCCATTCACCTGCCCACTTTTTCCCTGAAACCTTTGACACCTTACTAATGGTGTAATCTCAGCATAGACACTATAGACAATAGACAATAGGTGCAGGAGGAGGCCATTCGGCCCTTCGAGCCAGCACCGCCATTCAATGTGATCATGGCTGATCATTCTCAATCAGTACCCTGTTCCTGCCTTCTACCCATACCCCTGACTCCGCTATCCTTAAGAGCTCTATCTAACTCTCTCTTGAATGCATTCAGAGAATTGGCCTCCACTGCCTTCTGAGGCAGAGAATTCCACAGATTTACAACTCTGACTGAAAAAGTTTTTCCTCATCTCAGTTCTAAATGGCCTACCCCTTATTCTTAAACTGTGGCCCCTTGTTCTGGACTCCCCCAACATTGGGAACATGTTGCCTGCCTCTAACGTGTCCAACCCCTTAATAATCTTATACGTTTCGATAAGATCTCCTCTCATCCGTCTAAATTCCAGTGTATACAAGCCTAGTCGATCCAGTCTTTCAACATACGACAGTCCCGCCTTTCCGGGAATTAACCAAGTAAATCTACGCTGCACGCCCTCAATAGCAAGAATATCCTCTTGCAAGAACTACTTAACATGAATACCATTAAAAACAATCTTCCTATTCTTTTCTCTCACGTATTTACCTAACGTCTCAATGGAGACCATACGACATAGGAGCAGAATTCAGCCCTTCGGCCCATCGAGTTTACTCCACCATTCAATCACGGCAGCTTTTTTCCCACGTGTGATAGTGCTACTCAATAACCAATGTCTGTGGTCCCTTTTTTGCTCTGGTTTATTTTCACCCACATGTTTAGACCGTAATGGATTCAGGATTCAGGATATCTTTATTGGACGAAATTTAGTCACCCACAGTCCAACAATAAAAGCAGTAAAATATGCAAATTACACAACCCCAACCAACACAAAAAAAAGAAACATCCATCACAGTGAGTCTCCTCCAGTCCCCTCCTCACTGTGATGGAAGGCCACAATGTCTTTTCCCTTCCCCTGCCGTCTTCTCCCGTGGCCAGGCTGGTGTCGTTGCCACGTTCCAGGCCGCGCCGGACGGTGAAAGGTCCGCAGCGGGCCGACCCCAGCCCCGCGATCCGGGGCGGGCGAACACGCTGCCGCTGCACGTCGGGGCGGTCATGGCTCCCGACATTGAAGCCCCTGCCGAGCAGAGAAAAATCCCGCGGCCTATTTCAGGCCGCGCCAGACGGTGAAATGTCCGCGGCGGGCCGACCCAAGCCCCGCGATACGGGGCGGGCGAACACGCTGCCGCTGCCGGAGCTCCCGATGTCGGCATCCACGCGGCCCGAGCATAAGGCGAGTCGCAGCCGCTCCCGCAGCCTCCGAGGACGGCCGGCTCCACTGATGTTGAGTCCGGTCCACGGGCTCTGCGAACCAGAGCCCTGGAGGCCGCCAGCTCCAGGAGTTGGGCCGATGGTTGGGCCGCAGCAGGAACGGAGACAACACCCAGAAAACACAGGTCAGGTCTCCGTTCAGAAGGGACAAATTTACAATTTTACAGTTCCCCCCCTCCCCCCCACACCCACACACACACATAGTACACAAACACAAAAACACGACATCACATCTACAACTAAGACAAAAAAAAACCAACAAAAACACAAAGACAAACGGACCGCAGGTAAGTCGCAGCTGCTAGGGCAGCGCCGCCATTTTGGGTTCATGGTGTATCCTTATGGTTTTGATATGCTTATGCTTTATTCTTAATTGTTAACTGGTATGTTTGTGTTGTCATTTGTGAGTGAAGCACCATGGCACATTCCTTGTATACGCATACTTGGCAAATAAATAAATACAGTCAGTCAGAGTGTCAGTCAGTCAGACAGTGTCAGCCAGACAGTGTCAGCCAGACAGTGTCAGCCAGTCAGTGTGTCAGTCAGTGTGTCAGTCAGTGTGTCAGTCAGTGTGTCAGTCAGTGTGTCAGTCAGTGTGTCAGTCAGTGTGTCAGTCAGTGTGTCAGTCATTCATTCATTCATTCATTCATTCATTCATTCATTCATTCATTCATTCATTCATTCATTCATTCATTCATTCATTCATTCATTCATTCATTCATTCATTCTCAACCCCATTCTCCTGCCTTTCCCCCATAACCCTTGACACTCTTACTAAATCGATCCGTGAGCAACCATTTTGCGAACTAGGCAGGTGCTGAGTGATGGTACAGAAGTGTCTAAACGATAAAAGGAGAGGGTTCGCCCCTGTTTTCCTGAGGGGACTTGCGCCTAGCACCCTGTGTGGCCCTTGTAGAACTCCCCCCTGGTCTGCCAGGCAGGGACCATGCAAAATAAACAGACCAAACACAACATGTTTGCAGGTGGCTACAAGTTAGTTGTTGCCTGTCTTGTATGGGCAGGTAATTGTGTTCACCTTCTCACTACCAGCAAGACCATAAGACATGGGAGCAGAATTTGACCATTCGGCCCATTGAGTTCAATTGTGGCTAATTCAATCCCTGCTCCCCCTCTGTGATTCCTCCTGCTCTCCGACACTGACCATTGCCACAGCCACATTTGTTTTCTCAAGAAGAAGGGTCTCAACCTGAAATGTCACCCATTCCTCCTCTCCAGAGATGCTGCCGGTCCCGCTGAGTTACTCCAGCATTTTGTGTCTCCCTTCAATCATGGCTGATCCATTTTTCCCTCTCTACCCCATTGTCTTGCTTTCTTCCCATCACCTTTAAATCCCTTACTGATCAAGAACCTATCAAGAAACTCTGAATCTCCACTTTAAAAACACCTAACATCTTGGCCTCCACTGCCATCTGTAGCAATGAATTCCACAGATTCACCAACCTTTGGCTGAACAAATTCCTCATCATCTCCATTCTAAAGGTACAAACCTTTATTCTGAGGCTGTGTCCTCTGGTCAGACTCTACCATGACTTGAAATATCCTTTCCGCATCCACTCTGTCTAGGCCTTTCTTTATCCAAAGGATTCAAAGGTCTTTTATTGTCACATGTACCAATTAAGGCACAGTGATATGCGGATTAACATACAGCCCTACGGAAAAAAAACAAGACACACAATTACATAAAAGGTAACATAAACATCCACCGCAGTGGATTCCCCACATTCCTCACCATGATGGAAGGCAAAGAAAGTCCAAACTTCTTCCTCTTTACTTTCAGGGTTATCGAACCATCCGTCGGGGCGATCGAAGCTCCCACAGCCGGCGGTCGAAGCCCCCGTCGGGGCGATCGAAACTCCCGCGTCGGGGCGATCGAAACTCCCACGTCGGGCCGATCGAAACTCCCGCGTCGGGGCGATCGAAACTCCCGCGACGGGGCGATCGAAACTCCCGCGTCAGGGCGATCGAAACTCCCGCGTCGGGGCGATCGAAACTCTCGCCTTGGGGCGATCGAAACTCCCGCGTCGGGGCGATTAAAACTCCCGCGTCGGGGTTATCGAAACTCCCGCGTCGGGGCGTTCGAAACTCCCGCTTTGGGGCGATTGAAACTCCCGCGTCGGGGCGATCGAAATTCCCGCGTCGGGGCGGTAAGTCCACAGGCTCCGCAGCGGTGCTCTCATTGATCTCCAGCAAAGGCCTCCATCTCCTCGATATTAGGCCGCAATGCGGACGGAGATATGGTACGGAAAAAAATCGCATCTCTGTTGAGGTAAGAGGTTAGAAAAAGTTTCTGCCAGCCCCTCCCTAGCCCCCACATAAAACAAACTAAAGAACACTAAAAACATACATTTCAAATATTCTATTAAACACAAAGAAAAGAAAGGACAGACAGGCTGTTGGCAAGGGAGCCATTGCTGGAGCCACCTCATTGCAGGTTGCAATGAGATCCCTCCTCTGTGGTCCAAAGGACCAATGGTCTTAAATGTCTCAAAGAAGCACCAAACTGGTCCCAGTGTGGCATTGCTGTTGCAATGTCTGTCCATGTGTGGGACGTAGGATGTATGGAACGAGCCGCTGGAGGAGGTAGTTGAGGCAGGGACTATCACAACGATTAAGAAACATTTGGACAGGTACATGGTTCGGATATGTTTCAAAGGGCCAAATGCAGCAGGTGGGACTAGTGTAGATGGGGCATGTTGGTCGTTGTGGGCCTGTTTCCACGCTGTCTGACTCTATGACTCTAACTGTATTACTCTGTTGGTGTATTAACAATGACTACCTCCATGCCGAAGGTAGACACAAAATGCTGGAGTAACTCAGCGGGTCAGGCAGCATTTCATATTTTGTTTACACCCCTGCAGTATGAACATTGACTTTTCCAACTTCAGATAGTTTCTCTGTCCCTCTCTTTCCCTTCCCCCTTCCCAGTTCTCCCACTGTCTTCCTGTCTCCCAATACATCCTATCGTTGTCCCGCCCCCTCCCCTGACATCAGTCTGGAGAAGGGTCTTGACCCGAAACGTCACCCATTCCTTCTCTCCTGAGATGCTGCCTGACCCGCTGAGTTACTCCAGCATTTTGTGTCTATCGTCGACTTGAACCAGCATCTGCAGTTATTTTCCTATCTCCATGCTGTGTGACTCTATGACTGTTAAGAGGGTTAGAATCAGCTTAGTCATTACCATTGCTCTTTGTGCCTTCAGTCCTAACTGTTGGAAAAATAAGCAGCTTAAATATGATGTTTGTCCTTGCATGAGTAACAGACAGAATTATTCAGCCTACTGCATCTAACCACTCATTATGGCCATCCTGTCCATATTCCCCAGGTCTCGATGTTACAGACATCGAGATTCTGACTACATTTGTATTTATCTCAGTGCGTGCCTTGGAGATCAGAGTACAGGGGTACGTACGGCCAGTGTTAACAAGTTCCCATGGTACTGGTTGCCATGTGTTTTTCCAAGCTGAAATTCTTCTTTGGAATTTGCATTGCCCATTTTGATAGCCCCTGCAAACAGGCTGAGATTTCTCTCTCTGTTTTGTCCCTAACAGTTTATTTTCCGACCGTTTCACACATTTATAAATGTAATGTACTTGCATGCTTCACGTGCAAGCAAATATCCTTTTTCTATCTGCCTCTCAAAGCATTATTCTGCAATAGGTACATTCTTCAGTACAATTCTATCAACTTTAACAAGGCAGACTGAAAAGCAGGGTGTAAATTTTGATAATTTCTCATCGACATTGAAATATTTCATTTTGATGATCAATTTTACTCATAGAATTCAAACAACATATTTCCTATTTCCATTAGCAGTTAGAATCAACAGGCCTTGTAGAATACAAAGGTGCTTCAAGTCTCGTGATGAATACTGAGGCATTTCAATACACCAAGGCTCCACATAATTGATGCAGTTACGTGTTCTCCCAGAATATTTCACTTGGGCTGCTGACACCCCAACAGTATGAACATTGACTTCTCTAACTTTAAGTAACCTTTGCTTTCCCTCTCTCTCCATCCCTCCCCCTTCCCAGTTCTCCAACCAGTCTGACTACATTTTATCTCTGTTTGCGTTGTTGTTGCCTTCTCCCATCTAACAATGATCTTTTCTACATTTTCCTTGATCTCCTTCCCCTTTGTACTGTTTTCACACCTTATGGTTCCTCATCCATGTGTCTCCCTCTCGCCTGACATCGGTCTGAAGAAGGGACTCGACCCGAAACCTCACCCATTCCTTCTCTCCAGAGATGCTGCCTGTCCCGCTGAGTTACTCCAGCACTTTGTGCCTATCTCCAGTTTAACCCAGCATCTGCAGTTCCTTCCTGCACATTTGCCTCGTGCCTGGCCCACATGAGATGATGGATGTGTTTTTGTTGTTGTGTTTTTCGCCTTTTAGGAGTTAATTATCGGGAGCCATTGAGAGAAACATTTGGTATTGAAGTCGATTTTTTAATAGTCGGCAAAAGCTCTTTCTTGGAGGAAACGTGCCTGCAGTCTGTAATCAGTACGTCATCCACTGACAATGACTGCTTCCTTCAAATCAGTAAACAGGAAGGCACTTTAACATAAGCACTGTGAAAGGGGCAAGTGTCCATTTCCAAGCCATAAGTCAATTTTGTGGCCGTTTGGACAACATGCCAGCGCACAATGCCAGCCATATATCTCTGATCTTCGCTCCAATTGCAGCACGAATAATTGGCATTTATGAACCAACACTACATAAATTGGAATCCATTTTGATACCAGGAGAGAGTAACATTCATGAGAGTAACACATAAAACAGTGCAGCACAGGAGCAAGCCCATCGGCCCACAATGTCTGTGGCGTTCACAACGCCAAGTTAAACTAATCTCTTCCTTCCTCTGGCCTCACAATTCGCACTCCTTCTATCCTTATCTCACGCCTTTTTGGCTTTACATCTCTGCACTTCAACCCCCCGTCCTTCACCTGTATCCACCTATCACTTACCAGGCATTGCCCTGCCCCAGCACTCTTCCAACTTTCTCCCCCACCCACCCCATCACAATCAGTCTGAAGAAGGGTCCCGACCTGAAACGTCACCGATCCGTATTCTCCAGAGATGCTGCCTGACTCGCTGAGTTACTCTAGCACTTAGTGTAATTTCTTTAGGGAAAAGACAATGCTGGAAATATGTAAGAAGCATTGGAGGAGGAAAACAATGCCGATGGTGGAAATCTGAAATGAGACAATGAATGCTGGATATATTCGAAGGTTCGGGCAAGACCTGATATAAACTGGGAAGGTTGGTTATCTGAAATTGTTGAATTCATTGTTAATTCTAGAGGGCTTCAACACACCTAGACTAAATTTGGTTTAGTTTTGTTTATTATTGTCATGTGCATCAAAAAGCTTTTTTGTTGCCTGCTATCCAGTCAGCTAAAACATTATACACGATTACAATCAAGGCGTCCACAGTACACAGATACAGGATGAAGGGTATAACATGTAGTGCACGATTAAGCACTCAGAGAGTTGTAAATCTGTGGAATTCTCTGCCTCAGAAGGCAGTGGAGGCCATTTCTCTGAATGCATTCAAGAGAGAGCTGGATAGAGCTTTTAAGGATAGCGGAGTCAGGGAGTATGGGGGGGAAGGCAGGAACAGGGTACTGATTGAGAATGATCAGCCATGATCACATTGAATGGTGGTGCTGGCTCGAAGGGCCGAATGGCCTACTCCTGCACCTATTGTCTATTGCCTATTGTGTATTAAGTCCAGTAAAGTCTGAGGAGAGATATTCCGAAGGTCTCCATTGAGATAGATGGGAGGACAGGACCATTCTCTTGTGGTCAGAGGATGGATCAGTTGCCTGATAACAGCCGGGAAGAAACTGTCCCTGAATCTGGAGGTATGCGTTTGCGCACTTCTGTACCTCTTTCCTGATGAGAAAGCGGAGAAGAAGTGACAGAAGAAGTGACTGGTCCTTGATGATGCTGCTGGCCTTGCCAAGGCAGCATGAGGTGTAGATGGTGTAAATGGAAGGGAGGTTGGTTTGCGTGATGGTCTGGGCTGCGTCCACAATTTTCTGCAATTTCTTACAGTCTTGGATGGAGTTGTTCCCAAACCATGCTGCGATGCATCCTGATAAAATGCTGTCTAGGGTCCATCTGTAGAAGTTGGTGAGGGTTGTTGGGGACATGCCAAACTTTCTAAGCCTTCTAAAGAAGTAAAGTCGTTGGCGTGCTTTCTTGGCCATTGTTTCGATGCGGCTGTGCCAGGACATATTGCTGGTAACATTCATTCCTAAGAACCTGAAGATAAGTTGCTTATCGTGATTTTTTCTGAACACGAACATGGTGGTGTAACGTTCGAGCTACTGCTTTGTCGCACCAGAGACCAGTGTTCGATCCTGGTAGCACGTGCTTGTCTGCTCGGAGTTTGTACGTTCTCCCCGTGACCTGTGTGGGTTTTCTCCAAGATCTTCGGTTTCCTCCCACACTCCAAAGAGGTTTGTAGATTAATTGGCGCGGTATAAAAATGTAAAATTGTCCCTCGCGTGCGTAGGGTAGTGTTAATGTGCGGGGAACGGTGGTCAGCGCGGACTCGGTGGGCCGAAGGACCTGTAACTCTTAACTAAACTAAACTCGACGATAAGCTGCTTCTCCTCATGTTTTCAGAACACGACTTACATGTAACAATTTGATGGATAGTAATTGAGATCATAACTTGAGGCATTGTCAATCTTAAATGTCTATCCCCAGCATTCAATGAATTACCACTGGCATTATTATTTCCCCATCATTTCATCGCATCAATGTCACTGTGACCTCATCTTAACCATTGTGTGAATTGTAGCAATATATTTGAAGGGGTGGTGACATGACAGAACAGTGATTATTATTAATATATTTGATAGAGGCATCAAAACTGAATCATTTAGCAACGAGGATATCTAGTAATTTCAATATCCCGGGGAGCTGTGCATTAATGTCGGTCAGATTTCTTCCTTTCGAGAATTTTATAACTTTGAATAAAAGAATACTGCATAGCTGTGCAGCTGATATGAGGGGGTAAAAATTGGAGTGTATAAAATCATGGGGGGCAATAGATCGGGTAGATGCACAGAGTCTCTTGCCCAGGGTAGGGGAATAGATTTAAGGTGAAAGGGAAAAGATTTAATAGGAATCTGAGGGGTAGCTTTGTCACACAAAGGGTGGCTGGTGTATGGCACAAGCTGCCAGAGGAGGTAGTTGAGGGGGGGGGGACTATCGCAACGTTTATAAACAGTTAGACAGGCACATGGATACGACAGGTTTGGAGGGATATGGGCCAAACGCAGGCTGGTGGGACTAGTATAGATGGGATATGTTGGCAGGTGAGGGCAAGTTGGGCTGAAGGGCCTGTTTCAACGCTGTATCACTCTATGACTCTTCAATTTTTTGCACTTTCTCAAGGATAGCGTAGGTGATTTAAAAGAATAATTTTCAACACAATTAAATAAATTATTTTATGGTATTTACACTTTTCAAAATCTTGTGACTTTTGCTCCGTACACAATTGTAAGTATGATATCACAGACTGCAAAATAGGGGGGGAAATCTTCTTCAAAACAAGCTTTCACATTGTAAGGACATTGCAAATGGTTTGTAGCTGGTCTGTTGCAATCTGGCAAATCCAGCTGCTGTTTCATCCATAAACAGAAATGTGATCATGATTGCCATTCATTACCTACAAGGAGAGGTTGGACAAAATTCGGATGTTTTCTCTGGAGCCCTGATAGAATTTTATATGAATGGGTGGACAGTTAAAAAAAAAATTCCACAGGGTGAAAATGTTAAGGACACAGAGGGCATTATTTTAAGGTGAGAGGGACAAAGTTTGAAGGAGATGTGTGGAGCAAGTTTTTATACAGAGGATGGGTGCGGGGGGAAGAGAGGGGAAGTTTTGTTGCCTCCATCACAGTGAGGGGGTGTTTGGAGTCACTGTGATGGATGTTTGTGTTGGGGTCGGGTGTCCTGTGTTCTTTTCTTTTTTGCTGTGTCTTGTGACTGCTGAAATTTCGTTCGGTATTTATACCGAATGACAATAAAGTGTTGTTATACTGTTATACTGTTATGAAAGGCTGGTACATGCTACCATGGGTGGTGGTGGAGGCTGATACTAAAGGGGCATTGAAGAGACTTTCGGATAGATGCATTAATATAGAGTCATAGAGTTATACGGCGTGGAAACAAGCCCTACGGCCCAACTTGCCCACACCGTCCACCACATACACTCGTCCTATCTGCCTGCATTTGGCCCATGTCCCTCTAAACCTGTCCCATCAATAGACAATAGGTGCAGGAGGAGGCCTGGACACGTTAGAGGCAGGAAACATGTTCCCAATGTTGGGGGAGTCCAGAACAAGGGGCCACAGTTTAAGAATAAGGGGTAGGCCATTTAGAACAGAGATGAGGAAAAACCTTTTCAGTCAGAGAGTTGTGAATCTGTGGAATTCTCTGCCTCAGAAGGCAGTGAAGGCCAATTCTCTGAATGCATTCAAGAAAGAGCTAGATAGAGCTCCTAAGGATAGCGGAGTCAGGGGGTATGGGGAGAAGGCAGGAACGGGGTACTGATTGAGAATGATCAGCCATGATCACATTGAATGGCGGTGCTGGCTCGAAGGGCCGAATGGCCTACTCCTGCACCTCTTGTCTATTGTCTATTGATAGAGATCTTAAAGATAGCAGAGTCAAGGGGTTTGGGGAGTAGGCAGGAATGGGGTACTGATTGTGGATGATCAGCCTTGATCACAGTGAATGGTGGTGCTGGCATGAAGGGCCGAATGGCCTACTCCTGCACCTATTGTCTATTGTCTAATGTGTACATTTTAGCATCGTTCCAGCAGAACAAATGAATACCAGCCTTAGGTTTGTAGACTCAGATATCCAAAGGCAAACTCGAATCCAAAACCTTCTTAGTCACTGCTATCACTAGATGAGGCACTGCTAACAGATGAGTAGATTGTTGCTTAGTTTTTGGATTGAATGCATTTTTGGTTTTGTTGGGTAGGGAACAAAAACTCGCACTTAGACACAAAATGCTGGAGCAACTCAGCGGGTCAGGCAACATCTCTGGACAGAAGGAATGGGTGACGTTTCGGGGTCGACCTGCTGAGTTGCTCCAGCATTTGGTGTCTACCTTCGTTTTAAACCAGCGTCTGCAGTTCTTTCCTACACAAAAACTCGCACTTGATTAGTACGGGTTTCAGGGGTTATGGGTGGGGGGGGGGAAGGCAGGAGAACGGGGTTGAGAAGGAGAGATAGATCAGCCATGATTGAATGGCGGAGTAGGCTCGATGGGCCGAATGGCCTAATTCTGCTCCTGGAGGAATGAACTTATGAACGTATAAACACATTAGGAATTTACGTGCCACCTTTTTTTGGTACAACTGCAGAAAACATCAGTTTTGATGATATGAATCCCACGCAAAAATTACGTTTACAAATTACCTTCATGGTGAGGTTTATAGCTAATCAGAAAAACACAAGTGCAATTTCAGGCTAGTATTTGTCATTTGTCACTATTTGTCACAGCAGCATAGAGGCACAGCCGGTACAGTTGGCACCTCACGAAGCTAGAGACCTCAGGGTGCTCTCTCTGTGGAGTTTGCACGTTCTCCCAGTGACCGCGTGGGTTTCCACCAGGTAGCCTGGCTTCCTCCCACATCCCAAAGATGTGCGGGTTTGTTGGTTAATTGGCCCTCGGTAAAATTGCCCCCCAGCCTGTAGGGAGCGGATGCGAAAGTGGGATGCATGGAACGAGTGTGAAAGTTGATTGTCACATGTACCGAGAGATACAGTGAAAAGCCTTTTGTTGCATGCTATTACACTCCAAAGGTACAGAGGCTAAGGCCCCATGTTTCTCAGTTCTGGTAAACTCCATATTTGTTCAGTTTAGAGATACAGTGGGGAAACAGGCACTTCGGCCCACCGAGTCCTCACCGACCAGCGATCCCCGCACACTAACACTATCCTACACACACTCGTCACCATTTTTTAAAACATTTATACCAAGCCAATTAACCTACAAACCTGTGCGTCTTTGGAGTGTGGGAGGAAACCGAAGATCTCCGGGAAAACCCACGCAGGTCCTGGGGAGAACGTACAAACTCCGTACAGACAGCACCCGTAGTCAGGATCGAACCTGGATCTCAGGCTCTGTGAGGCTGCAGCTCTACCGCTGTGCCACCGTGCCACACTCATGTTTACATTTTAAAATCAGATTATGATTCCATGTTTAAAGCTTACTAGACCAAGTGGACCCATTGGGCCCAAACCTCTCCTGCATTGGTGCAGCACCCTCTCCTCCCCCCCCCCCCTCCCTCCTCCCCCCCCTTATCCTCCCCCCCCCTTATCCTCCCCCCCCCCTTATCCTCCCCCCCCCCCTTATCCTCCCCCCCCCTTATCCTCCCCTCTCCTCCCCCCCTTCCCCCCCACTCCATCCCCCTCAACCTCCCTTATCCTCCCTCCCCCCTCCCTCCCTCGGAGATAGATTTAAACTTTAAAATGTGAATAACTTTAAAAATATAACACCGATTTCAATGAAACGTCTTCCATTAGCACCAAAGGGACGAGGGTGAGCAAGGTGGGCCTAAAATTGTCGTGCTATCGTGTACCGCTTTGGCTGTAGTTCAGGAACAAACAAACAAACAAACGAGAGTTTTGGTTTATAGATAGCATCCTTTCAATAGACAATAGGTGCAGGAGGAGGCCATTCGGCCCTTCGAGCCAGCACCGCCATTCAATGTAATCATGGTTAATCATTCTCAATCAGTACCCCGTTCCTGCCTCCCCATACCCCCTGACTCCGCTATCCTTAAGAGCTCTATCCAGCTCTCTCTTGAATGCATTCAGAGAATTGGCCTCCACTGCCTTCTGAGGCAGAGAATTCCACAGATTCACAACTCTCTCACTGAAAAAGTTTTTCCTCATCTCAGTTCTAAATGGCCTACCCCTTATTCTTAAACTGTGGCCCCTTGTTCTGGACTCCCCCAACATTGGGAACATGTTTCCTTCCTCTAACGTGTCCAACCCCTTAATAATCTTATACGTTTCGATAAGATCTCCTCTCATCCTTCTAAATTCCAGTGTATACAAGCCTAGTCGCTCCAGTCTTTCAACATATGATAGTCCCGCCATTCCTGGAATGAACCTAGTAAACCTACTCTGCACGCCCTCAATGGCAAGAATATCCTTCCTCAAATTTGGAGACCAAAACTGCACACAGTATTCCAGGTGCGGTCTCACTAGGGCCCTGTACAACTGCAGAAGGACCTCTTTGCTCCTATACTCTACTCCTCTTGTTATGAAGGCCAACATTCCATTGGCTTTCTTCACTGCCTGCTGTACCTGCATGCTTCCTTTCAGTGACTGTTGCACTAGGACACCCAGATCTCATTGTACGTTCCCTGTTCCTAACTTGACACCATTCAGATAATACTCTGCCTTCCTATTCTTACCACCAAAGTGGATAACCTCACACTTATCCACATTAAAGTGGATATCCACACTATCCACATTATCCACTTCTTCCTAACTCTCTAAATTCACATCGCAGTATCTCCTTCCTCTTCCTCCCGACGTCATTCATGCCCACGTGCACAACTACTTCCAGTTAATCGCCTTCCCTCGCTAGGATGTTCTGAAGCCGCTCCGTGATGTCTTGAACCCTGGCACCAGGGAGGCAACGGATCATCCTCGGGTCCCGCCTGTCGCCACAGAATCTACTGTCCGTACCTCGGACAATGGAGTCACCCACTACTACGGCTCTTCCTGACTTCGGTCTCCCCGGTCGAGTTTCCTTGCCTGGGTTAGATCTGCCAACACGTCCGCTGCTCGGACTGGAAACGTCTTCTGCCCCAACAGGTCCCAAGAGGGTGTACCTGTTTGCAATAGGCACAGCCACCCGTAGTCCACGTTTGCTCCCCCCTGAAACGGTCTCCCACCTTCGCTCGACCTGGACCCTTGGCGTGACAGCCTCACAGTAGGTCCTGTCCAGGAAACTCTCGCATTCCCGGATGGCCCTGAGGTCTTCCAGCTGCTTTTCCAACTCTGCCACTCGCCCATTCAGGAGCCGCACCTGGACACAGTTCTTGCAGGTGTAGTTCCCAGAAGCTCCAGCGGTGTCCCTACCTTCCCACATCCTGCAGGGAACACACTGCACCAACTCGTCCGCCATTACTTTAGTGAAGTCAAAAACAATTCAGGCGCAAAAACAAGCGTAACCTCCTCGCCGAAGACTCGCAGCCAGACTGGCACTTTTCTCACAGGGCACCACCTCCCTCGACTCAGCTGCACCCAGACAGGGCTGCACCCCTTGTGCAAGTCTGGCTTATATCAGTCACTAAATCACTTAATTGGCCAATTTACCAAACTTCTACTTTAATTGATCAACCAATCCAGGTACTCACTTCTATTCTGCCATCCTGACGAGCTTGGAGTTATGCACTTTTCTGACTGACTCTTGATAGGATTAAAATGTGTTCATTTGCAAGCTGCTTGCAGTGTCAGAGAGCAATAAAGCTGAAGATGGTGCAGTGTAAGTGGTTTTTGAAAACTATCAGATGGATGGCTTGCTGCATATTACTACACAAACCGTCCAGATATGTTTGAGTTATGAGGTGAAAAGCTGAAAGGATAAACCGTTGACATTTTTCATTTCGTTATCTCATACTCCCTTTCTGGGATCCTGTTTTCTGTAGCATGACATACCATACAGTCTGCCAATGCCTATTAATTGTGAAGAACAAGCACTAAATCCTGTACAGATAGACACACAGAGTCTCTTGCCCAGAGTAGGGGAACCAAGCACCAGAGGACACAGGTTCAAGGTGAGGGAGGGAAAAGATTTAATAGAAATCTGAGCGGTGAATTGTTGGGGGGGGGGAAATACCAGATGTCTAGAAGAAATGCTATGTGATAATTAATCCTAGCATTTCTTCCAGCTATGTGGTCTTTTTCACACAAAGACCGGTGTGGACAGATGGGACTAGTATAGATGGGGCACGTTGGTCGGTGTGGGCGGGTGGGACTAGTGTAGATGGGGCATGTTGGTCGGTGAGGGCGGGTGGGACAAGTGTAGATGGGGCATGTTGGCCGGTGTGGGCGGGTGGGACTAGTGTAGATGAGGCATGTTGGTCGGTGTGCGCGGGTAGGACTAGTTTAGATGGGGCATGTTGGTCGGTGTGGGCATGGAACGAGCTGCTGGAGGAGATAGTTGAGGCTGATATTATCGCAATGTTTAAGAAACATTTAGACAGGTACATGGATAGGACAGGTGAGAGGGATATGGGCCAAACGCAGACAGTGGGGCTAAGGTTGATGGGGCATGTTGGTCAGTGTGGGCAAGTTGGGCCGAAGGGCCTGTTTGCACACTGTAAGACTATGATTCTATGACTATCCAGACAAGAGCATTGGTTGGGGCTCACGTTTATCTCTGCAGAATTGATCTTGTTGAACTCTGGAAGATTTGGGGTGTTTGCAAGGTTGGTGCCATTAAACTCAATTTAATCCTTCTGTGTTTGGCATTCCCATAGTAATGCTAGTGGACGGAATAGGAACGCATGGCACGGAGGGATATAATATATTTGTATGGATGGAGTACTGACTATCTAAGTACGGTGGCGCAACGGTAGAGTTGCTGCCTTACAGCGCCAGAGACAGCGGTTTCGATCCTGACGGTGTTCGGTGCTCTCTCTGTATGGAGTTTGTACGTTCTCCCTGTGACCTGCGTGGGTTTTCCCCGGGTGCTCTGGTTTCCTCCCACATTCCAAAGACGTACAGGTTGGTGGGTTAATTGCCTTTTGGTAAATTGTCCCTAGTTTGTAGGATGGTGCTAGTGTGCGGGGATCACTAGTTGGTGTGGACTCGGGCTGAAGGGCCTGTTTCTGCACTGTATCCCTAAACCAAACTAAACTAAACTAATAGAAAACAGAGCTAGGGATGAATGGATCACTTCCAAGTTGCAAGCTTTAGTGGGGATGTCACCAAGATCGATGGTGGAGCTTCAAACATTTACAATATAATATGAATCACTCAGAGGTATCACAAAATGCTGGAGTAACTCAGCAGGTCAGGCAGCATATTAGGAGAGAGGGAATGGGTGACGTTTCGGGTCGAGGGTCACCCATTCCCTCTCTCCTAGATGCTGCCTGACCTGCTGAGTTACTCCAGCATTTTGTGATACCTTCGATTTGTACCAGCAGCATCTGCAGTTATTTTCCTACACTATTAATCACTCAGATGTGGGGGCTGAATGAATTAGAAGGGGGGGATCTTATTGAAACATATAAGATAATTAGGGGATTGGACACATTAGACACATTAGAGGCAGGAAACATGTTCCCAATGTTGGGGGAGTCCAGAACAAGGGGTCACAGTTTAAGAATAAGGGGTAGGCCATTTAGAACGGAGATGAGGAAGAACTTTTTCAGTCAGAGAGTGGTGAAGGTGTGGAATTCTCTGCCTCAGAAGGCAGTGGAGGCCAGTTCGTTGGATGCTTTCAAGAGAGAGCTGGATAGAGCTCTTAAGGATAGCGGAGTGAGGGGGTATGGGGAGAAGGCAGGAACGGGGTACTGATTGAGAGTGATCAGCCATGATCGCATTGAATGGCGGTGCTGGCTCGAAGGGCTGAATGGCCTACTCCTGCACCTATTGTCTATTGTCTATTGTCTATTGTCTATTGTCTATTGAATGTGTGGCAGTCAAATTTGCTGAATTTACCAGAAAAGCAAGTTGTGAGGAAACCGCAAGGAATCTTCAAAGGCATTGAGGTCGGTTAGGAAAGTGGGCAAAAAAAAATTGCTGGATGGAGTATAATCTGGAGAAGTGTGAGGTTATCCACTTTGATGGGAAGAATGGGAAAGCAGAATTTATCAGATGGAGGATTAGTGGTGTGTGTATGGAACGAGCTGCCAGAGGAGGAGTTGATTTATTCACAAAATGCTGGAGTAACTCAGCAGGTCAGGCAGCATCTCGGGAGAGAAGGAATGGGTGACGTTTCGGGTCGAGACCCTTCTTCAGACTGATGTCGGGGGTGGGACAAAGGAAGGAGTTGAGGCAGGCACTATCGCAATGTTTAAGAAATATTTAGACTAGTACATGGATAGGATAGGTTTAGAGGGATATGGGCCAAACGCAGGCAGGTGGGACTAGCGTAGATGGGGCACATTGGTCGCCATGGGCAAGTCGGGCTGAAGGGCCTGTTTCCACTCTGTATGACTGTGACTAAAGGAAACTCTACAGGATGGTTCAGAACAGAGAGACCCGGTGTCCTCACAGATGAAACAAAGAAAGTCACAAAACAAGAACAGCAAATAGAAACATAGAAAATAGGTGCAGGAGTAGGCCATTCAGCCCTTTGAGCCAGCACCGCCATTCAATATGATCATGGCTGATCATCTAAAATCAGTACCCGGTTCCTGCTTTATTCCCCATATCCCTTGATTCCATTAGCAAATTCGGAGGGAAAATTATTGCAAACTCTGAATCTGAAGAAGGGTCTCGACCCGAAACGTCGCCCATTCCTTCCCTCCTGAGATGCTGCCTGTCCTGCTGAGTTACTCCAGCATTTTGTGAATAAGTTCCTTCGAGAGTTCAGTGGATCATTTGCTTGGGGGAAGGGATTGGTTTATGAGGAGAGATTGGGCAGGTTGGACCTACATTGAAAGATGTGAGTTTCTGAAGGTGCTTGGCATAGTAGATACTGAGAGAAACTTTGTGGAGGGATCTAGATCAAGAGAAGATGGAACAGAGGTCAAAGTCAGATCAATTATAACCCTACTATAAAGTAGAGAATTCTCATTCGTACATTAGTTATTAATTGATACCTTATTCAAAACTGTAGAATAATAGAATTATTATGACAAAACACAAGTCTGCACAGAGTCTTTTATCCAGGGTAGGGGAACCAAGAACCAGAGGACATAAGTTTAGGGTGAGAGGGGGAAGATTTAATAGGAACCTATAGGGGCAACTTTTTCACACGGAAGGTGGTGGGTATGTGGAATGAGTTGCCAGAGGAGGTAGTTAAGGCAGGTACAATGACAACTTTTAAAAGACACTTGGACAGGTACATGGATAAGAAAGGTTCAGAGGGTTCAGGGCCAAATGCTGGAAGAATGGGACCAGCTCAGATGGGACATCTTGGTTGGCATGGATGAGTTGGGCCACAGGACCAGTTTCCGCGCTGTACTACTCTCTGTATTACTCTCTGACTCTAAGAGAATAAGCTGACTCCCAACAAAAGAGAGACACACAAAGCTGGAGTAACTCAGCGGGACAGGCAGCATCTCTGGAGAGAAGGAATGGGTGACGTCTCGGGTCGAGACCCTACTTCAGACGACTCCTAACACTACAATCCTCCCAGTCCAAATACTGTAACTCCATCATTCCTCCATGGTCTATCTCTCAAGTCACTGTACAATTCCCTTTTAAAGGCATTGGTTGATTCTGCCTCCACCACTGTTTAAAGACAATTAATTCCGTGATCAAAACGAAAATTCCTCCGAAAAAAGGCCACTTCTCCCTTTCATTTTCAGCCAACATTTTAAATCCGTTCACTGCAGTCCTTGAAGCATCATTCAGTGGGGCCAGCTTCCCTTTGGTCTGTTCCATTTCAACCTGTCACGGTGTTACACGTCTCTTTCAAACTTCAAATCAGTTATTAAAGTCCATTCAATGTTGTTGTAAATTGATGAGAACATAAAGTTACTTACGCAATCAACCCACTCGTTATTTGGCTCAAGATCATGGCTGGAATGGAAGGTTCTGACTGATGTTGGAGAACACCATCTGATTGTTTACTGTTCATTAATCTCAGGGCATTGAGAAAGAGACTCGCACAGATCTACCAAGTGGTCTTGAATCTGAACCAAAGCCTCTTGTATTTCAACGACTTGAAAGTTTCAGAATTTTTGCAGGCAATTTTGTTTATTGCCAAAATTATTTTGGAGCCCTTTTGTCTTTCCCACAGTAACATGCCAAATTTTAACGATTAACGCTCAATAATTTTAGCTCAGTTTAGTTTCAGAGATACAACGTGGAAACAGGCACGCCAAGTCCGCGTCGACCAGCGATACCCGCATGCTAACGCTATCCTACGCACACGAGGGAAAAATTTTAAATTATACCAAGCCGGTTAACCTACAAACCTGTACGTCTTTGGAATGTGGGAGGAAACTGGAGATCCTGGAGAAAACCCATGCAGGGCATGGGGAGAACGTACAAACTCCATGTGGATTGTACCCGTAGTCAGGATTGAACCTGGGTCTCGAGCGCTGTAAGGCAGAAACTCTACTGCTGCGCCACTGTGTCGATCTTATATAATCTTGGTTTGTTTGTGTCATCAGAGTGTGGAGAATTGTTTTGTTAGAGCATGTGTAGTTTGAGCTTCCATGTGACAGTACCCATCATAAACAATAGAAAGTACAAGGAAATAACTGCAGATGCTGGTACAAATCGAAGGTATTTATTCACAAAATGCTGGAGTAACTCAGCAGGTCAGGCAGCATCTCAGGAGAGAAGGAATGGGTGACGTTTCGGGTCGAGACCCTTCTTCAGTCTGAAGAAGGGTCTCGACCCGAAACGTCACCCATTCCTTCTCTCCTGAGATGCTGCCTGACCTGCTGAGTTATTCCAGCATTTTGTAAACAATAGAAATGTGTTCTTGGCTCCAGATATGCATTGTAATGAAGAAACTGCTCTCAGTGTGGCATCAAATCCTTTTGCATTAGGAACCAATGGACAAGTCATCTGTTAGCCATCTTGAATCTGAATGTCGAAAGAAAACGTTTCATAAGCTGACATGCATTAACTTGCATCTACTTCCTTAGAAGGCTTAGGAAGTTCGGCATGTCTCCTTCAACTTTCACCAACTTCTATAGGTGCACCGTAGAAAGCATTTTATCAGGATGCATTCATTCACAAAATGCTGGAGTAACTCAGCAGGTCAGGCAGCATCTCGGGAGAGAAGGAATGGGTGACGTTTCGGGTCGAGACCCTTCTTCAGATTGATGTCAGGGGGGCGGGACAAAGGAAGGATATAGGTGGAGACAGGAAGATAGAGGGAGATCCATCACAGCTTGGTTTGGGAACAGCTCCATCCAAGACCAGAAGAAATTGCAGCAGATTGTGGAGGCAGCCCAGACCATCACACAAACCAACCTTACTTCCATTGACTCCATTTATACCTCACGCTGCCTCGGCAAGGCCAGCAGCATAATCAAGGATGAGTCGCACCCTGGCCACTCCCTCTTCTCCCCTCTCCCATCAGGCAAAAGATACAGAAGTATGAAAACGCATACTTCCAGATGCAGGGACAGTTTCTTCCCAGCTGTTATCAGGCAACTGAATCATCCTAGTGCAGTCCTGAACTACTATCTACCTCATTGGTGACTCTCGGACTATCCTTGATGGCTTTACCTTGCACAAAAAAACATTATTCCTTCTCATGTATCTATACACTGTTAATGGCTCGATTGTAATCATGTATTGTCTTTCCGCTGATTGGACAGCACGCAACAAAAGCTTTTCACTGTACCTCGGCACACGTGACAATAAACTATACTGAAACTTGCATTCTCATTTAAAGCAAGCATTTGCACACAGCAGTGTCTATTCAAAGTAAATGATCAATTAGTTTAGTTTAGAGATACAGCGTGGAAACAGGCCCTTCGGCCCACCGAGACCACACCGACCAGCGATCCCCGCACACCAACACCATCCTAACACTAGGGACAATTTACAATTTTTACTGAAGCCGATTAACGTACAAACCTGCACGTCTTTGGAGTGTGAGAGGAAACCGGAGCACCCGGAGAAACCCCACGCAGTCACAGGTAAAACCTACAAATTCTGTACAGACAGCACCCGCAGTCAGATTCGAACCCGGGTCTCTGGCGCTGTAAGGCAGTAGCTCTACCGCTGCGCCACCGTGCTGCCCTAATCCAAGAGAAGTTCAAATGGGTCTTTGGAAATTTGAAGAGTGATACAAATTCTCTATGGAGGCAACAAGCACAAATTGCCCTTAGGACACAAAATGCCGGAGTAACTCGGTGGGTCAGGCAGCAACTCATGACCCACCAAGGCCATGGATAGACGACATTCTGGGTCAGGAACCTTTTTCGGACATGGCGGCAATTCTGAAGAAGGGTCACGACCCAAGGCTTTGCTTATACAATTCCTCCAGAAATTTTCCCTGACCCTCTGTGTAAAAAAACTTGCTCCACACATCTCCTTTCAACGTTCCCCCTCTCACGTTATAGCTGTGCTTTCTAGAAATGGCCATGTCCACTCTGGGAAACTGGTTCTGACTGTCTACGCTATCTATGCCTCTCATAATTTTATATACTTCTATTATTAAGTCTCCCTTCAACCTCCAATGTTCCAGAAAAAACAATCCACAGTTTAAGTGTAAGGGGTCGGCCATTTAGAACGGAGATGAGGAAAAACCTTTTTCAGCCAGAGAGTTGTAAATCTGTGGAATTCACTGCCTCAGAAGGCAGTGGAGGCCAATTCTCTGAATGCATTCAAGAAAGAGCTAGATAGAGCTCTTAAGGATAGTGGAGTAAGGGGTTATGGGGCGAAGGCAGGAACGGGGTACTGATTGAGAATGATCAGCCATGATCACATTGAATGGTGGTGCTGGCTCGAAGGGCCGAATGGCCTACTCCTGCACCTATTGTCTATTGTCTATTCAACCCCTCCCTGTATCTGAAACCCTCTAATCCAGGCAGCATTCAGGTAAACCTCCTCAGCACACTTTCCACATCTTTCCTGTAATGGAGCGATGCAAAATGCACTTATGACAATCCTCCAAATATTGTCTGATCATTTCTCTCAAATAGACTCAACGAGCTCCTCCGGCAGTTGTTTTTTTCAGATGATGATGAGTTTAGTTTAGTTTAGCGATACAGCCTGGAAACAGGCGCTTTGGTCCACCGAGTCCATGCCGACCAGCGATCTCCTGCTCACTAGTTCTATCGTACACCCAAGGGACAATTTCCAGAAGCCAATGAACGTGCAAACTCCGTACTGACAGCGACCACAGACGGGCTCAAACCCGGGCCTCTGGCGCTGTAAGGCAGCAACTCTACCGCTGCGCCACTGTGCAGCCCCTTTGAGATCGTTTCCCAGGGCTTAACACGTAGAAATATTGGCTGTGGGTTGTAATGGCTTAGTTGAGTTTAATTTAGTTCATTGTCATCCGTCGGGGCAATCGAAGCTCCCGCAGCCGGCGGTCGAAGCCCCCGCATCGTGGCGATCTAAACTCCCGCGTCGGGGCGGACGAAACTCCCGCGGCTTGGAGTTCCTGAAGTCGGTCTCTGACCAGAGCTTGCCGGCTCCATGATGTTAAGATTGCGAGCACCCACAGTTGGAGCTCTGAGGTCGATCCCGGGAAAGTGATCGCGGGCTCCCCGATGTTAAAATCCCGTAGGCTCCCCACGGTGGAGCTCCGGCAGAGGCCGCCAACTCCTCGATGTTAGGCCGCAGTGCGGACGGAGATACGATACGGAAAAAAATCACATCCCCGCACACCAACGCTATCCGGCACACACCTGGGACAATTTCACATTTTTTACACCAAGCCATTTAACCTACGAACCTGTACGTCTTTGGAAAGTGGGAGGAAACCGATGATCTCGGAGAAGGGCCGCATGGTCACGGGGAGATCGAGTGCGGACGGAGATACGATACTGAAAAAAATCACATCTCCGTCGAGGTAAGAGATTAGGGAAAAGTTGCCCCCAACCTCCCCCCCCACACCCCCACATAAAACAAGCTGAAGAACAATAAAAACTTATATTTAACACATACAATTAAAACACAAAGAAGGAAAGGAGAGACAGACTGTTGGCGAGGCAGCCATTGCTGGTGTCACCCGGTGTGATCGGGTCATCATTTTGCATGGCATTTGGGGAATAGTTCTGAAGAAAGGTCATTGAACGGAAAAGTCATTATCTCTGTTTCTCACCCTGGGGATGTCGTCTGACCTGCTGTGTATTTTGCATGTTTTTAAAAAGAAAATTGATCTTAATGCCTCTGTTTTGGAGCTCTTGGGTTCCCTCCGTCTACTAGTACAGGCAATGTTCAGATCAATCTCCATGGAGATTTAACCGATAACTAGACCAAGTGGACCTGTTGGGCCCAAACCTCTCCTACATTGGTACAGCACCCTCTCCTCCCCCCTCCCCCCTCCCCTCTCCCTCTCCCTCCTCCCCTCTCCCATCCCCTCTTCCCCCACCCCCTCCTCTCCCTCCTCCCCCTCCCCTCCCTCCTCCCCTCCCTCCTCCCCCTCCCCCTCCCTCCTCCCCTCCCTCCACCCCCCTCCCCTCCCCTCCCCCTCCCCCAACCCCCTCCCCTCCCCCCTTCCTCCCCCCACTCCATCCCCCTCAACACTCCCTCTCCCCCTCCCTCCACCCCCTCCCTCCCTCCCTCCCTAGGAGATAGATTTATACTTTAAAATGTGAATAACTTAAAAAATATAACACCGATTTCAATGAAACTTCTTCCATTAGCACCAAAGGGACGACGGTGAGTAAGGTGGGCCTAAAATTGTCACGCTATCATGTACCGCTTTGGCTGTGGTTGAGGAACAAACAAATAAGCAAACGAGAGATTTAGTATGTAGATATTACAAACACCCATAGCAGCTGAAAATCTTCAGTTTTTCAGCAAACATTTGGGACAATATAATCATAGCTAAACATAATTTGACAGATTATTCATCAAATAATAATGTGTGTAGAAATAATGGAGTTTTCTTCAAGTCAAAACAAAATTTCAGCTGTTGCCCTCAATATGTTTCAATGCTTAAAAATATTTTCTTCAGTTTGGTGACTCTTAATTCAACTTTGATTGTGGCCGGAAATGCAGAGCATTAATTGAAATGGTCAAATGGATTATTTAAACACCAGAATGTTTTTTTTTTTTCCTTTTGCACTCATTTGAACTTCTTACTCAAGCTGTGATTGCTTTTCTTGGAAGCTGAGTCTTAAAAGATAATACCTTCGAATGGGTTATTGCGGGAAGCTAGGCTGGCGAAATATGTGTTGGACCGCAGTGTAGATCATTTCTCAGCAAGTCGTTGGACATCTTTCCAGAGTTCAGTTTAGTTTAGTTTAGAGATACAATGAGGAAACAGGCCTTTCGTCCCACCGAGTCCGCACCGACCAGCGATCCCCGCACACTAACGCTATCCGGCACACACCAGGGACAATTTCACATTTTTTACACCAAGCCATTTAACCTACGAACCTGTACGTCGTTGGAAAGTGGGAGGAAACCGATGATCTCGGAGAAGGGCCACACGGTCACGGGGAGAACGTACAAACTCTGTTCAGACAGCACCCGTAGTCGGGATCGAACCAGGGTCTCTGGTCCTGTAAGCGCTGTAAAGCCGCAACTCTACCACTGCACCACCGTGCCTCCCCGAGTTCTCTGGCGTACCAGGGAAAGTGAGGTGATTACGGTCAGGGGGCAAGGTGACGCCCGGACGCTATGAGATGGTTGCGCCGCCGTGCGGCTGCGGCTCGCTGGCAGTCTGTTTGTCTATGTGTTAGTGTTAGATGTGTGTAGTAGTTTATTTTTAGCAGTGTATATGTGGGGGAGGGTGGTGGTGGGGGGGAGGGTGGTGGTGGGGGTGGGGGAAACCTTTCTTTTTTTTAAAATCTCTTCCTCGAGGCGCGGCTTGGCCGCGGGGCTTTTCATCGCCCAGCGCTGCTCGGCCGCGGGACTTTCCAGCGCCCGGTGCGGCTCGGCCGCGGGGCTTTTCATTGCCCAGGGCGGCTCGGCCGCGGGAATTTCAAGCGCACGGCACGGCTCGGCCGCGGGACTTTCCCGGCGCGGCTCGGTCGCGGGACTTTTCATCACCGGCGCGGCTCGGTCGCGGGACTTTTCATCACCGGCGCGGCTCGGCCGCGGGACCTTCTATCTCCTTGCGGGGGCCGCGCGAGTCGGTCGCCTCGGCAGAAGTCAAACTATCTGTCCGTGGGTGAAGCATGGGGGAGGAGAGAAGACATTTTTTTGCCTTCCATCACAGTGAGGGGGTGTCTGGAGGAGTCACTGTGATGGATGTTTGTGTTAAAATTGTGTGTCTTGTATCTTTTACTCTGTACTGTTGTGGCTGCGTGGCAAAGGTTTTTCGTTCAATAAATGACAATAAAGGTAATTCAGATTCAGACTTAGCAACATTTTACACAAAGCCCTTCTTGAAATAATGCCCAGAACTAAGAACGGCTTCTTCCCCACTGCTATTAAATTCCCGAACGAACCACCTCTCATATTCCCTTCCTGGAGTTGCTGCCACATACTTTCAGACTTTAGACTTTAATCATAGGGCCTTTGGCTCACTGAGTCCTTGCTGGCCAGCGATCAGCCCGTACACTAGCACGATCCTGTCCACTTGGGACAATTTACAATTTTACAGAAGCCAATCAACCTACACCTGCACGTCTCTGGAGTGTGGGAGGAAACTGGAGCACCCGTACAAAACCCACGCAGGTCACGGGGAGAGCGTACAAACTCCGTACAGACAGCACCCGTAGGCAGGTTTGAATCCGAGTCTCTGGCGCTGTAAGGCAGCAACTCTACCGCTGTGAACCTGTGCCATAAGGCTTCTGGGAACACAAAGTGTTGTCACATTTGGCTGCATTACGTGTGCAGGACCCAACTCTGGAAATGACTGGAAGCAATACTTATTCAGTATTCAACTACTGAAAGCTTTCCACCTAAATGTTGTCCCTTTTAATCCCTTGAAACATATAAGATTATTAAGGGATTTTGAAACATATAAGATTATAGAAAAGACAGACAGGTGGGCAGAGGGGGTGGGGTTGCTCTGATGGTAAGGAATGATATTCATTCCCTTGCAAGGGGTGACATAGAATCAGGAGATGTTGAATCAGTATGGATAGAAATGAGAAATTGTAAGGGTAAAAAGACCCTAATGGGAGTTATCTATAGGCCCCCAAACAGTAGCCTCGACATAGGGTGCAAGTTGAATCAGGAGATAAAATTGGCGTGTCAAAAATGTAATGCTACGGTGGTTATGGGAGATTTCAACATGCAGGTAGACTGGGAAAATCAGGTTGGAAATGGACCCCAGGAAAGAGAGTTTGTAGAGTGCCTTCGAGATGGATTCTTAGAACAGCTTGTACTGGAGCCTACCAGGGAGAAGGCAATTCTGGATTTAGTGTTGTGTAATGATCCTGATCTGATAAGGGGACTAGAGGTAAAAGAGCCATTAGGAGGCAGTGATCACAACATGATAAGTTTTACTCTGCAAATGGAAAGGCAGAAGGGAAAATCAGAAGTGTCAGTATTACAGTATAGCAAAGGGGATTACAGAGGCATGAGGCAGGAGCTGGCCAAAATTGACTGGAAGGAGGCCCTAGCAGGGAAGACGGTAGAACAGCAATGGCAGGTATTCCTGGGAATAATGCAGAGGTTACAGGATCAATTTATTCCAAAGAGGTGGAAAGACTCTAAGGGGAGTAAGAGACACCTGTGGCTGACGAGGGAAGTCAAGGACAGCATAAAAATTAAGGAGAGGAAGTATAACATAGCAAAGAAGAGTGGGAAGACAGAGGATTGGGACTCTTTTAAAGAGCAACAAAAGTTACCTAAAAAGGCAATACGGGGAGAAAAGATGAGGTACGAGGGTAAACTAGCCAATAATATAAAGGAGGATAGCAAAAGTTTTTTTAGGTACGTGAAGAGGAAAAAAATAGTCAAGGCAAATGTGGGTCCCTTGAAGACAGAAACAGGGGAATTTATTATGGGGAACAAAGAAATGGCAGACGAGTTAAACCGTTACTTTGGATCTGTCTTCACTGAGGAAGATACACACAATCTCCCAAATGTTCTAGGGGCCGGAGAACCTAGGGTGATGGAGGAACTGAAGGAAATCCACATTAGGCAGGAAATGGTTTTGGGTAGACAGATGGGACTGAAGGCTGATAAATCCCCAGGGCCTGATGGTCTGCATCCCAGGGTACTTAAGGAGGTGGCTCTAGAAATAGTGGAAACATTGGAGATCATTTTTCAATGTTCTATAGATTCAGGATCAGTTCCTGTGGATTGGAGGATAGCAAATGTTATCCCACTTTTTAAGAAAGGAGGGAGAGAGAAAACGGGTAATTATAGACCAGTTAGTCTGACATCAGTGGTGGGGAAGATGCTGAAGTCAATTATAAAAGACGAAATTGCTGAGCATTTGGATAGCAGTAACAGGATCATTCCGAGTCAGCATGGATTTACGAAGGGGAAATCATGCTTGACAAATCTACTGGAATTTTTTGAGGATGTAACTAGGAAAATTGACAGGGGAGAGTCAGTGGATGTGGTGTACCTCGACTTTCAGAAAGCCTTCGACAAGGTCCCACATAGGAGATTAGTGGGCAAAATTAGGGCACATGGTATTGGGGGTAGGGTACTGACATGGATAGAAAATTGGTTGACAGACAGAAAGCAAAGAGTGGGGATAAATGGGTCCCTTTCGGAATGGCAGGCAGTGACCAGTGGGGTACCGCAAGGTTCGGTGCTGGGACCCCAGCTATTTACGATATACATTAATGACTTAGACGAAGGGATTAAAAGTACCATTAGCAAATTTGCAGATGATACTAAGCTGGGGGGTTGTGTGAATTGTGAGGAAGATGCAATAAGGCTGCAGGGTGACTTGGACAGGTTGTGTCAGTGGGCGGATACATGGCAGATGCAGTTTAATGTAGATAAGTGTGAGGTTATTCACTTTGGAAGTAAGAATAGAAAGGCAGATTATTATCTGAATGGTGTCAAGTTAGGAGGAGGGGGAGTTCAACGAGATCTGGGTGTCCTAGTGCATCAGTCAATGAAAGGAAGCATGCAGGTACAGCAGGCAGTGAAGAAAGCCAATGGAATGTTGGCCTTCATAACAAGAGGAGTTGAGTATAGGAGCAAAGAGGTCCTTCTACAGTTGTACCGGGCCCTGGTGAGACCGCACCTGGAGTACTGTGTGCAGTTTTGGTCTCCAAATTTGAGGAAGGATATTCTTGCTATGGAGGGCGTGCAGCGTAGGTTCACTAGGTTAATTCCCGGAATGGCAGGACTGTCGTATGTTGAAAGGCTGGAGCGATTGGGCTTGTATACACTGGAATTTAGAAGGATGAGGGGGGATCTTATTGAAACATATAAGATAAATAGGGGATTGGACACGTTAGAGGCAGGAAACATGTTCCCAATGTTGGGGGAGTCCAGAACCAAGGGCCACGGTTTAAGAATAAGGGGTAGGCCATTTAGAACGGAGACGAGGAAAAACTTTTTCAGTCAGAGAGTTGTGAATCTGTGGAATTCTCTGCCTCAGAAGGCAGTGGAGGCCAATTCTCTGGATGCTTTCAAGAGAGAGCTAGATAGAGCTCTTAAGGATAGCGGAGTCAGTGGGTATGGGGAGAAGGCAGGAACGGGGTACTGATTGTGAATGGTCAGCCATGATCACAATGAATGGCGGTGCTGGCTCGAAGGGCCGAATGGCCTACTCCTGCACCTATTGTCTATTGTCTTTTGCCTTCTTTTGCTGATGGACAAGGAGGAGCAGAGAGGTGGGGCTGGGCTGTTTTCTTCACCTTGAAGTATTCCTCTTTCTGTGGCGCTGGTTAGGATATGCTTAACTGAGACCTCTTCGCTGATCAAGAGAATATCACCTCAGCCAAGGAATCCAACTTTTTTGGTTTTTTTGCGATTCTACTGAGTCAGGTCTGCCCACGATCACGGTTTAACTTGCATGTACTGGAGTACTTAAAAAAAAAACGGAAAGCAACATTTATGCAAGGACAGGTATGAAAGTAAGTGCTACATAACACAAACTGCAAGTAAGCAAACTCTACAATGCTTAACTTGTCAGGCAAGGTGTCCAATCAGTTGTTCAGTCAGTAAGTGGGCGCAGCGGTAGAGTTGCTGCCTTTCAGCGCCAGAGACCCGGGTTCGATCCTGACCACGGGTGCTGTCTGTACCGAGTTTATATGTTCTCCCCGTGACCGTGTGGGTTTTCCCCGGGTGCTTAAGTCTCCTCCCACACTCCAAAGACGTACAGGGCTATGGGTTAATTGGCCTGTGTAAAATTGTTAAATTGGCTCTAGTGTGTAGGATTGTACAGGATGATTGTTGGTTGGCGCGGACTCGGTGGGCCGAAGGGCCTGTGTCTGTGCTGTATCTCCAAAGTCTACGGTCTGAAGTCCAAAGAATGTGCAGGAAGCGCTGCCTCAAAAAGGCAGCCAATATCACCAAGGTCCCACTCCAACCTGTGATTAGTACGGGTGCCAGAGGTTATGGAGAGAAGGCAGGAGAATGTGGTTAGGAGGGAGAGATAGATCAGCCATGATTGACTTGATGGGCCGATTGGCCTAATTCTACTCCTATCACTTATGATCTTATGAACGGTGGCGCAGCGGTAGAGTTGCTGCCTTACAGCGAATGCAGCGCCGGAGACTCAGGTTCGATCCTGACTACGGGTGCTGTCTGTACGGAGTTTGTACGTTCTCCCCGTGACCTGCGTGGGTTTTCTCCGAGATCTTCGGTTTCCTCCCACACTCCAAAGACGTACAGGTATGTAGGTTAATCGACTGGGTAAATGTAAAAAAATTCCCTAGTGTGTGTAGGATAGTGTTAATGTGCGGGGATCGCTGGGCGGCACGGACTCGGTGGGCCGAAGGGCCTGTTTCCGCGCTGTATCTCTAAATCTAAAAAACAATCTAAAAAAAAAACATGGCCACACTCTCTTCTCATTCCAAATATCAGGAGGAAGGTGCAGGAATCTGAGAACCTCCATCCCCAGGTTCAAGAGAAAGCTTTTCCCGTCAACCGTAGGTTCTTGAACCACCTTGCACAACCCTACCTTAAGCTCCTCAACCTCTGTGGACTTTGCACTACTTATCATTGATCTATGTCCAGTACTTTGGTTTCTCCTCTATCATAGTCTAATTTACCTGGAGTAACTGATAATGAATTGTATATTCCAGGCTGTTGTTGCATCCAATGTGCTTGCAAAGTTGCACCAATGAAAGAATTTCATTATTTCAACTCGTATCGATGCATATGACAAATCTGCACAATTGTCCTCTTTAAAACCTCCCTGTTCTCTCTATCGTGAGCATCTAGTGTCAATTCTTGCTCAGGTACAAGCTGGCTGATGTGGTCTCGTTATTTTTTCTGCAGCGATGGGATATTTTTTAGTTCAAATATTGAGGCGTTATTTTAATGCCAAAAAAAAGCATGCATGCTCTCTCTCATATGAGGCCAACATGTCCTACCTCATAGTTTTTGAAGGGGAGGCAAGTGGCTTCATATAAGAGCATGAATATTTAAATGGACGTTATTATCTCCTGTATTGAGATCAATCACAAGTTGAGGTTTATGGGATTTGTGTCTTTTTGAAGAATGGAATGTTCCCCTGGAATAGACATTGGAACGTTGGCACGAATGCTTTATATGTGACTTGAGATTTGAAGAAAGAGAAATATGATTCATATTCTCATGCAGGGCTGAGAAATGACAGCAGGAACGGTGTTGTTATCAATACAAACATTATCTCATTGAGTCATAGAGTGATACAGAGTGGAATCAGGCCCTTCGGCCCAACTTGCCCACACCGGCCAACATGTCCCAGCTACACTCGTCCCACCTGCCAGCATTTGGTCCATATCCCTCCAAACCTGCCCTATCCATGTACCTGTCGAACTGCTTCTCAAATGTTGGGATAGCCCCTGCCTCAACCACCTCTTCTGGCAGCTTGTTCCATACATCCACCACCCTTTGTGTGAAAAAAGTTACTCCTCAGATTCCTATTAAATCTTTTTCCCTTCACCTGAAGCCTATGTCCTCTGGTCCTCGATTCACCTACCCTGGGCAAGAGGCTCTGCATCTAAACTCCTGTTTAGCAGTTTAGCTGAAGTCTCTGCCTCAGAAGGCAGTGGAGGCCAATTCTCTGAATGCATTCAAGAGAGAGCTAGATAGAGCTCTTAAGGATAGCAGAGTCAGGGGGTATGGGGAGAAGGCAGGAACGGGGTACTGATTGAGAATGATCAGCCATGATCACATTGAATGGCGGTGCTGGCTCGAAGGGCCGAATGGCCTCCTCCTGCACCTATTGTCTATTGTCTATTGTCTATAACAGCTACTGCTGCAAATTCTGCTGGAAACTGCTGTAAATTCATACCAAGTAAGACAGCATTTGAAAGGGGAGAAAGCATAGATTGATTGAAACATACAGCATTTAAACAGGCCATTTGGCCCAAGCAAGTTCACTCTGACCATTTGAGTCTAGTTTATTGTCACGTGCACCGAGGTACAGTGAAAAGCTTTTGTTGTGTGTTAACCAGATTATAATCAAACCACCCCCAGTGTACAGATACAAGATGGGGTGGGAGCTGCTTTACATCTTCGTCGTCCACCCTGGGTAGTTCTACAGAACCGGCAAAATTTGCAGCAAAGCGTCAACTGCGATACTCTGAAGCACCAATTGCCACCTTTGATTGTTGCAGTTGACTTACGAAAGAAAGGAAGATACAGGATAAAGTGAATAACGTTTAGTGCACGATAAAGTCTGATCAAAGATAGTCCGTGGGTCTCCAATGAGATGGATCATATCCCAGGACTGCTCTGCAGTTGTTGGTAGGATGGTTCAGTTGCCTGATAACAGCTGGGAAGAAACTGACCTGCGTGGGTTCTCTCCGAGAACCTCGCTCCAAAGGCATACGGGTTTGAAGGTTATTTGGTTTGGTATGAATGTAAAAATTGTCCCTAGTGTGTGTAGGTAGCGTTAATGTGCGGGGATCGCTGGTCGGTGCGGACCCGGTGGGCCTGTTTCCGCGCTGTGTCTCTAAACACAAGCATAAACAAAACATGTTTGGGATGTGGGAGGAAAGTGGAGCACCCGAAGGAAACCCACACGGTCACGATTTAATGGTACAATGGTTCCTTTATAAGCACGTGCACCAAGGGTACAGTGCCCTTCTATTTTGTTGCACACAGATCAGTAAGATTATTGCCATACATAAGTACAATACCCAGTTAGCACATAATGCAAAGAAACAGCCCACTGAGTCCATCTGCATTAGTCTCCAGGTTTTAGCACCGCTTCACAGTCTCAACTGCAGCTGGCCTGGAGTATTGTGTGCAGTTTTGGTCTCCAAATTCGAGGAAGGATATTCTTGCTATTGAGGGCGTGCAGCGTAGGTTTACTAGGTTAATTCCCGGAATGGCGGGACTATCATATGTTGAAAGACTGGAGCGACTAGGCTTGTATACACTGGAATTTAGAAGGATGAGAGGAGATCTTATTGAAACGTATAAGATTATTAAGGGGTTGGACACGTTAGAGGCAGGAAACATGTTCCCAATGTTGGGGGAGTCCAGAACAAGGGGCCACAGTTTAAGAATAAGGGGTAGGCCATTTAGAACGGAGATGAGGAAAAACTTTTTCAGTCAGAGAGTTGTGAATCTGTGGAATTCTCTGCCTCAGAAGGCAGTGGAGGCCAATTCTCTGAATGCATTCAAGAGAGAGCTAGATAGAGATCTTAAGGCTGGCGGAGTCAGGGGGTATGGGGAGAAGGCAGGAACGGGGTACTGATTGAGAATGATCAGCCAAGATCACATTGAATGGCGGTGCTGGCTCGAAGGGCCGAATGGCCTCCTCTTGCACCTATTGTCTATTGCCTTAAAGGCTGGTTGCTGCCGTCACCTCCATCCAGTCCGCCCGCAAACCGCCACCTTGTCCTTCTTCAACCTTTGTGTCCAGCGTCCGCTGCCATCGCCCACTCCCTCCACCTCCTCTCCGGTTCCCGGTCTTCAGGGGCGAGCAGGGGGCTGGGCTCGGTGGCTTCTCTTCCCCGGAAAGGGAGGGAGTGAGAGAAAGAGAGAGTGAGAAAGTGAGAGAGAGAGGGGCAGAAATAGAGCAAGAGAGAGAAAAAGAGCGAGAAAGAATGAGAGAAAGGGAGAGGGAGAGGGAGAGAAAGAGATAAAGAGCAGGAAAAAAAGGGAGAGAAAGTGAGTAAAAGAGAGTGGAAAGGACAGATAGAGAGAGAGACACACACAGAGAGAGAGAGAGAGAGAGAGAGAGAGAGAGAGAGAGAGAGAGAGAGAGAGAGAGAGAGAGAGAGAGAGAGAGAGAGAGAGAGAGAGAGATAGAGCAGGAAAGAAAGGGAGAGAAAGTGAGAAAAAGAGAGTGAAAAGGACAGATAGAGAGGGAGAGATAACGAGAGAGAGAGAGAGAGAGAGAGAGGGAGAGTGAGAGAGAGAGAGAGATTCATTTTTAATGGATAACCACTGCTGCATTACAGAGATAATTCTTTACCTCTGAAGCGTTTCAGCATCCTGAGGTTGTTAAAGGCACATGCAGATATGTCAGTTACCTCTGTTATCTTTTGATGTAACATGCCAGGAGTGCAGCAAAGGAGGTGCTCTGACTTACTACATCACATATTCCCTGACACATCCATAAAATTCGAATAACCTGTTAAAAGTGACATATGTCGCCCACGAAGGTGAAAGAATACCATAGGACACAGAACGCCATTTTTAAATGTGTAGGAAGGAACCGCAGGAGCTGATTTACACCAAAGATAGACACACAGCCAGCTGGAGTAACTCAGCGGGTCAGGCAGCATCTCTGGAGCGAAGGAATAGGTGACGTTTTTTCGGACGAGACCCTTCTTCAGGCCGAGAGTTAGGGGAATGAGAGATATAGAGTGTACATGGAACGAATGAATGAAAGGAATGCAAAGAGCAAGCGATGATCGAGGAAAGGTGGAGCCCACAATGGTCCATTGTTGGCTGTGGGGTAGGTGATGACAAGTTATAAGATGACAGTGTATCTGTGGAATTCTCTGCCTCAGAAGGCAGTGGAGGCCAATTCTCTGAATGCATTCAAGAGAGAGCTGGATAGAGCTCTTAAGGATAGCGGAGTCAGGGGGTACGGGGAGAAGGCAGGAACGGGGTACTGATTGAGAGTGATCAGCCACGATCACATTGAATGGCGGTGCTGGCTCGAAGGGCCGAATGGCCTCCTCCTGCACCTATTGTCTATTGTCTATTGTGAAGATCAACAGGACCACAGTGAAACAGTTCAACAACTGGGGGGGGGGGGGGGGGGGGGGGGGGGGGGTGGACAGGAAGCGGTGCAAGGGTTACTTGAAGTTAGAGAAATCAATATGCATGCCCGCTGGGCTGTATGCTGCCCAAGTGAAATATGAGATGCTGTTCCTACAATCTGTATAAGAAAATAACTGTAGATGCTGGTACAAATCGAAGGTATTTATTCACAAAATGCCGGAGTAACTCAGCAGGTCAGGCAGCATCTCAGGAGAGAATGAATGGGCGACGTTTCGGGTCGAGACCCTTCTTCAGACTGATGTCCGGGGGGGGCGGGACAAAGGAAGGATATAGGTGGTATGAACATCGACTTCTCCAACTTTAGATAGTTCCTCTGTCTCTCTCTTCCCCTCCCCCTTCCCAGATCTCCCTCTATCTTCCTGTCTCTACCTATATCCTTCCTTTGTCCCGCCCCCCCTGACATCAGTCTGAAGAAGGGTCTCGACTCGAAACGTCACCCATTCCTTCTCTCCTGAGATGCTGCCTGACCCGCTGAGTTGCTCCAGCATTTTGTGAATAAATTCCTCCAATCTGTGTTTGGCCGCACTCTGACATCGTGCCCAGGACATTTTTGAATACTGCATTACTCGTGTTTGTCCAATCTTCGGAGATGTCACCAAACATTTGCAGACCTGTTACGTACATTGTACATCGTGATGTGCATCAGGAGTGCATCAGTTCTCTGGAGGATTGATTCTAAAGTCTGGCTGAGAGAAAGACAGAGGGGAATCGGTGGATTGTGATCCGAACGCACTACCATCCTTTTACATCTTTGAAAATGCACGCACAGCCAGTAGAGAGCCCATCAAAAAATTATCCCCGATGTTTTAGAGAAAGTGGAAAAGTTTCAGATATGAGGGATTTCAGTTGAAAGCTTAGTCTGAAACTGCCCTTCTTGAAGAAAATTAGATTCAGAGGGGATTTTTTTATTTTTAGATTTAGAGATACAGCGCAGAAACAGGCCCTTCGGCCCACCGGGTCCGCGCCGCCCATCGATCCCCGCACACTAACACTATCCTACACCCACTAGAGACAGTTTTTACATTTGCCCAGCCAATTAACCTACATACCTGTACGTCTTTGGAGTGTGGGAGGAAACCGAAGATCTCAGAGAAAACCCACGCAGGTCACGGGGAGAACGTACAAACTCCGTCCAGACGGCGCCCGTAGTCAGGATCGAACCTGAGTCTCCGGCGCTGCATTCGCTGTAAGGCAGCAACTCTACCGCTGCGCCACCGTGCCGCCCTTATTTATTAGAGATGTTCACAATTATGAGAGGTTAGTTTAGAAAATATATTGAGGAAGGAAATCCCATTGTGTGCTGTTTCAAAGGCTTGCACGAGTCACTTTAACAGGGATGGCATGGTGGGAAGGCATGGTAGCTTAACGTCCAACAGCACAAGGGACCCTGGTTCGATCCTGACTACCAGTGCTGTCTGTGTGGAGTTTGTACGTTCTCCCTGTGACCGCGTGGGTTTTTTACCGGTACTCTGGCTACACACAATCAAAAGACGTACTGCTTGGAGGTTAATTGGCTTCGGTAAAATTCCAAATTGTTCCCGGTGGGTAGGATTGTATTCGTGTACGGGGATCTCTGGTCAGCTTGGGCCAAAGGGCCTGTTTCCACGCTTCTATCTCTGAAGTCTAAAGTCTAAACACTTTTGGGCAACAAATACAATGGCGATGTGAGGAAAAACTTTACTTGGAGAGTTAGGATCAGGAATTCAGTGCCTGCAGGAAACAGGATCAATCAGTGGCTTCAACAAGGCACGGGAGAGCCTCTTGAGAGAGAATAACTTGGGTTTGTTTGGACCGTATTAAAGGGAATTCTCCACTTGACCTCATATAAAAATAGACTTCCTCTTGAACGGCTTCTCAAAGTTAACTGGACTGTTTTCCCTTCTGGTTTCGTGTCCAATATCTACGGTAGCTTTTGTAACTGGATTTAATAAGTATTGAATTATACACTTCCTGCTGTCAAGATTTAAATAAGGATTCTGTTCACTTCAAGTTTGGAAATACACGTTGATAAATATTTTTCTTTCATTTTGCACAGCTGGATACATTCAGAAAATAACCAAACAGAATTTGAGTCAAATCAGAAACTTGGATTCAACTAGTTAGTCTATTATTGCCAAAAGCAGATTTTGCATATTAATTATTTGTGTAAAATTCATGGCCGGCTCTGGGCCAGCTGTTTCTGAGCTGTTAGTTTATTCCTGTTGTTTTGAAAGTAAAGCACCTATTATCGTTAGTTACTAATTAGAGTCAAACAGCGAGGAAACAGGCCCTTCAGTCCAACTTGCCCACACTGTCCAACATGTCCCATCTACACTAGTCCCACCAGCCTGCGTTTGGCCCATATCCGTCTCACCTGTCCCATCCATGTACCTGTCCAATTGCTTCTTAAACATGGCGATAGTCTCTGCCTCAACTACCTGCTCCGGCAGCTCGTTCCATACACCCACCATCCTTCGAATGAAAAAAGTACCCTCAGATTCCTAAAACTCTTTCCCCTTTCACCTTAAACTTACACCCCTTGGTTTTCAAAAGTTTTTTTGTTACGTGCTACCCAGTCAGCGGAAAGACTGTACATGATTACAATCAATTTGTCCATAGTGAACATTGCAGGATTTGAAGCTGTGGTGAGTATACACCTATAATAATGCTCACAAGGATGGTCACCATACCCAAGGAAAGATATATTTGTAATAGAGGAAGTGTAGTAAAAGTTCACCAGACAGAATCCTAGGATAGGAGGTTTCTTCTCAGAGGACCTGTTCACTTTCTCCAGAGATGCTGCCTGACCCACTGAGTTTTAGTTTGTTTTAGACAATATACAATAGACAATAGGTGCAGGAGTAGGCCATTCGGCCCTTCGAGCCAGCACCACCATTCAATGTGATCATGGCTGATCATTCTCAATCAGTACCCTGTTCCTGCCTTCTCTCCATACCCCCTGACTCCGCTATCCTCGAGCTCTATCTAGCTCTCTCTTGAATGCATTCAGAGAATTGGCCTCCACTGCCTTCTGAGGCAGAGAATTCCACAGATTTACAACTCTCTGACTGAAAAAGTTTTTCCTCATCTCCGTTCTAAATGGCCTACCCCTTATTCTTAAACTGTGGCCCCTGGTTCTGGACTCTCCCAACATTGGGAACATGTGTCCTGCCTCTAACGTGTCCAACCCCTTAATAATCTTATATGTTCTGATAAGATCCCCTCTCATCCTTCTAAATTCCAGTGTATACAAGCCTAGTCGCTCCAGTCTTTCAACATATGACAGTCCCGCCATTCCGGGAATCAACCTAGTAAACCTACGCTGCACGCCCTCAGTTTTTGGTTTCAAGATATTGTGCGGAAACCGGCCCTTCAGAGAACAGTGTCTGCTCCGACCAGCGATCCCCGTACACTTGCACGACTTGCACACTAGCGACAATTTTCAATCTTTACCAAAGCCAATTAGCCTACCAACCCGTACACCTTTTGAGTGTACGAGGAAACCGGAGCACCCGGAGAAAACGCACGGGATCACGGGGAGAACGTACACGCTCCGCACAGACAGCGCCCGTACTCAGGATCGAACCCGGGTCTCTGATGCTGTGAGGAAGCAACTGCTTCACTTAAAGAGGAGTTTAGAGAGGTAATCTCGTTAAAAAGCACAGAGGTATCATTATGGGGCTTGATGTGGTAGATGCAGAAATTATGTTTAAGCTATCTAGAGCTGAAGATACGGCTTCAAAATAACTCGGAACTGCGATGAGAAGACGTTTCTTCGCTCAAGGGTTAATGAACCTACGAAATTTTCTATGGACATCAGCTATGGAGTGACCTTATATATTGATGACAGCAATCAGTAGATTTTTGGATGTTAATAGACAATAGACAATAGGTGCAGGAGGAGGCCATTCGGCCCTTCGAGCCAGCACCGCCATTCAATGTGATCATGGCTGATCATTCTCAATCAGTACCCCGTTCCTGCCTTCTCCCCATACCCCCTGACTCCGCTATCCTTAAGAGCTCCATCCAGCTCTCTCTTGAATGCATTCAGAGAATTGGCCTCCACTGCCCTCCGAGGCAGAGAATTCCACAGATTCACAACTCTCTGACTGAAAAAGTTTTTCCTCATCTCAGTTCTAAATGGCCCACCCCTTATTCTTAAACTGCGGCCCCTTGTTCTGGACTCCCCCAAGCGAATCAAAGGATGTGGAGTCAGTGCAAGAAAATTACAATGAGGTAAATAGTCAACAATGATAATACATGGCGGGAGAGATGCAAGGACCCAAGTGATCTCCTCTTGCTTCTGCTTCTCATGTTCCTATTGTAAACCTGACAACAATTGAAAGATGTCTCATTGACTATCAAGTGCATTGGGTCAAATTGAGACACTGGCAAGCTCATAAGTTCATAAGTGACAGGAGCAGAATTAGGCCGTTTGGCTCATCGAGTCTACTCCGCCATTCATTCATGGCTGATCTATCTCTCCCTCCTAACCCCATTCTCCTGCCTTCTCCCCGTATAACCCGTGACACCTGTACACCCGGGAAAAACTATTTCACTCAGAGAGTTGTGAAGCTGTGGTACTCTCTGCCTCAGAGGGCAGTGGAGGCCAATTCCTTGGATGCTTTCAAGATAGAGTTAGGTAGAGCTCTTAATGATAGCGGAGTCAAGGGGTATGGGGAGAAGGCAGGAACGGGGTACTAATTGTGGATGATCAGCCATGATCACGGTGAATGGCCTTCTCCTGCACCTATTGTCTATTGTCTATGATCAAGAATCTATCAATCTCTGCCGTAAAAATATCCATTGACGGCCTCCACAGCCTTTTTGTGGCAATGAATTGCACAGATTCACCACCTTCTGACTAAATAAATTTCTCCTCATCTCCTTCCGAAAGGTATATCCTTTAATTCTGAGGCTATGGCCTCTGGTCCTAGATGCTCCCACTAATGGAAACATCCTCTCCACATCCACTCTACCCAGGCCTTTCACAGTGTTCTCTTACCACATTTTCCCCTTTCTGAGATGGATGCATTTCAGAATTTGAGGCAAGGCTGCTCCCTGACGATGTGTATCTGCACGTTAGTTCCTGTCAAAGCACTTTCGGTGTCAGGGATCAGTACGTAAAGTATGATTTAGACCACTTACACATGACATCGAACGATCTAATGCCTGCTGAAAGCCTTCTTGCTGAAACTAATGTGAGATTAGTCACTTAAGAGCTCAATTCACCCTATAGCAGATTTTCAATGGGTCACTGGATTTTCAATGGGTCATAAGGTGATGCCAGACGCCAGCTAGACACAGCTAGACGCCACCCTCTCAACGCCAATATGCGGATCATCACTGGCTGCCTAAGCCCTTCTCCGACGGATCCCCTGCTGGTGCTCGCAGGTATCGCACCTGCCAAGCTTCGCAGAGAGTCCTTCACTCATAGGCTGGTGTGCAAGGCCCCATCGGACGGCAAACATCCTTTGCACCACCTCGCCCAGGATTCACAGCAACTGGGACCTCAACGCCTGTCGTCTCGTCGCCCTTTCTCCCGTCATGCAGCGCACCCTCTGTGGCTCCGGTTTCAACATACTAGGAGCATGGAGAACCAGTTGGGAACAGACATCGCCACCTCCTCAACTCACTGTCGCACCGAACACCACAGCCCCACCCGGCTCGGACACGCCCCGCAAAGAGTGGGTCGCCCTGAACCGGCTCCGCACAGGGGTCGGCCGGTTCAACGCCAACATGCATCGTTGGGGGGTTGCGTCCATCAGCAGCCTGCGTGTGTGGAGCAGACCAGCAAACAGCGCGGCACGGCATTTTCGACCGCACTGTCCTCCGTCCCCCTGGTGGAGGGGTAGACCGCACGGCCCTCGACAACAGCACATTGCACTGGCTACAGCGCCTGGAGGGCGTTACATAACTTCTGCTGCCTCAAACGCAAGAAGAAGATAGGGTGATGCATCATGGAAACAGGCCCTTCAGCCCAATTCGTCCATGCCAGCCAAGATGTCCCATTTAAGCAGCACCCATTTGCCTATATTTGGCCCATGTCCTTCTAAATCTTTCCTGTCCAGTTGTCTGTCCAAATGTCTTTTAAATGTTTTAAATGTCATAGTAGTTTAGTTTAGTTTAGTTTAGAGATACAGCGCAGAAACAGGCCCTTCGGCCCATTGAGTCCGCACCGACCAGCAATCCCTGCACACTAACATTATCCTACACACACCAGGGACAATTTACATTCATACCAAGCCAATTAACCTACAAACCTGTACGTCTTTGGAGTGTGGTAGGAAACCGAAGATCTTGCTATTTGAAGAAAGACTGGGAAACAAGCATGTGGTCACAAGCTCTGTTAATCAGATATAAATACTTACTGCACAATGTAAAGTCGTCTTGTGGTAAAACATTAAAATGACTACAATTCAAAATCTGTTGACAAGGGAAGAGCATTGGACCATTGGAACTCTCAGAAAAAAATAAACACATCCAGAAGCTTTTGGAACTTGTTGCCCCGTGACATTTCAAGCTGGGGATCGGTTTCATGTCACCAAAGTAATTCATGGGAAGATTTCTCCGCAAAAATTGGCAACGTCACATCAGAGGTCAGAAGTCAGAAAGAAAGAAGCATGTTTGAGCTTCGGGAACTGAAATCGGACAGCTCTTGAGGGACATAAATCAGAAAACAAACAGGGAATTAGTTTAGTTTAGTTTAATTTAATGTCATGTGTACCGAAGTACTGTGAAAATCTATTTTGTTGTGTGCTATTCAGTCAGCGGAAAGACTAAATATGATTACAATCGAGCCATCCAGTGTACAGGATAAAGGGAATAACGTTCAGTGCAAGGTAAAGTCCAGTAAAATCTGATTAGTCCGAGGGTCTCTAATGAGGTAGATGGAAGGGCAGGACTGCCCTCTAGTAGGTGGTAGAATGGTTCAGTTGCCCGACAACAGCGAGGCAGAAACTGTCCTGGAATCTGGAGGTATACGTTTTCACACTTCTATACCTTTTGTTCGATGGGAGAGGGGAGAAGAGGGTCCTTGATTATGTTGCTGGCCTTGCCGAGGCAGCGTGAGGTGTAAATGGAGTCAATGGGAGGGAGGTTGGCTTGTGCGGTATCTAGGCTGCGTCCACAATTCTCTGCAATTTCTTGCGGTCTTGGACGGAGCTGTTTCCAAACCATGCTGAGAGGTGCATAAAATAGCTAATGTTGTCCCTTTTTTTAAGAAGGGAAGCAGAGCAAACCAGGAATTTTATAGGTCCGTTAGCCATACATCAGTGTAGGAAAGTTTAGGGTGGCACGGTGGCGCAGCGATAGAGTTGCTGCCTTACAGCGCCAGAGCCCCGGGTCCTGGGATTGATCCCGACTACGGGTGCTGTCAGCATGGTGTTTGTACGTTCTCCCCGTGATATGCATGGGTTTTCTCCAAGATCTTCAGTTTTGCTCCAACACTCCAAAGACGTACAGGTTTGTAGGTTAATTGGCTTGATGAAAATGTAAAAAATTGTCCCTAGTGTGTGTAGGATAGTGTTAATGTGCGGGGACTGTTGGCCGGAATGGATTCGGTGGGCCGGAGGGCTTGTTTCTCTGCTGTATCTCTAAACTAAACTAAACTAAATTAAGCTAAACTAAACTAAACTAAACTAAACTAAACTAAACTAAACTAAACTAAACTAAACTAAACTAAACTAAACTAAACTAAACTAAACTAAACTAAACTAAACTAAACTAAACTAAACTAAACTAAACTAAACTAAACTAAACTAAACTAAACTAAACTAAACTAAACTAAAACTACTGGAGAGATTTTTAGGGTTTCTTAATGTTTCTTAAATGCTGCAATAGAATCTGCCTCAACTACCTCCTCGGGCAGTTCGTTCCATACACCCAACACACTTTGCGTGAGAAAGTTACCCCTCAGATTCCTATTAAATCTCCACCCCACCCCCACCTTAAACCTCACCAGTCATCTGGTTCCCGATTCCATTACTCTTCAGACTGAAGAAGGGTCTCGACCTGAAACGTCACCCATTCCTTCTCTCCTGAGATGCTGCCTGACCTGCTGAGTTACTCCAGCATTTTGTGAATCAATACCTTCGATGAGCAGACTTAGAGTGAAGCTAATTAAAATGAAGATATGAGAGTACGTTGAGTCAAGTGGAACATAATGTTATCACATAGGGGCGGTACAGTGGTGCTGCCTTACAGCACAGCGACCCAGGTTCGATCCTGACAATGGGTGGAATCTAGATGGAGTTTATACTTTCTCCCTGTGACTGCGTGGGTTTTCTCCGGGTGCTCTGGTTTCCTCCCACACTCCAAAAAACGTGCAGGTTTGTAGACTAATCGGCTTCGATAAAAATTGTAAATTGCCCCTGGTGGTGTAGGAGATTGTTAGTATAGGGGATGATCGCTGTTCAGCGCACATAAGGTGGGCCGAAAAGCCTGTCTCCACGCTGTATGTCTAAAGTAAAGTAAAGTAAGTAAAAGAACAACTGGGTTGAATTTCCTGTTTTTGCTCTCCAGCCTTCAAGCAATTCTGCACCAAATGTGTAGATGGAAGAGCAGTTTGAAATCAAAACCATGTTTCCAGCATGAGAAGCAAATATAAATAAAGAAAATGGACCCAAGAGAAGTTGTCAGCTATATATAACAAAGTTGGGACAGCTTGCAGAAATAATTCAATGTGGACATGGCTTTCCCTGCGTTTGGAAACGCTCAGTAGTAAATTTGGAAAGGGAAGACTTTACACAAGGGCATCTTATTGTCATTAGCTTCCGGAAGCATCGTTTTAATGTTGTATTTGTTGTTGAGCCAGTCGGCCACTATATTGATGAAGAATTTAAGGTTATTTGCACTTGGACCAATGGGACACGGACACGCCAAGGGGGACAATACACTTCAGTTTTCCCACGCTCTCAGGCTCTCAGGTTTTTTTGCCTAAAAGAAATATAACCAGCCAGAAAGCAATCGGCACATACAGTTTAGTTCAGTTTAGTTTAGTTTAGTTTAGTTTAGCTGAGAGATACAGCGCGGAAACAGGCTCTTCGGCCTACCGAGTCCGCGCCGCCCAGCGATCCCCGCACACTAACGCTATCTGACACACACTGGGGACAATTTGCACTTATACCAAGCCGATTAACCTACAAAACCTGTACGTCTTTGAAGTGTGGGAGGAAACCGGAGCGCCCGGAGAAAACCCACGCAGGTCACGGGGAGAACGTACAAATTCCGTACAGACAGTACCCGTGGTCGGGATCGAACCCGAGTCTCTGGAGCTGCAAACGTTGTAAGACTGCAGCTCTACCGCTGCACCACCGTGCCGCTCTCCAGAGACAGGGATTTTCCTTTCAACATTTTTTGGCTGTGGATCAGTTTTCCCACCCTGGCCACTGGTCACGTTGCCAGGGACTTGAACAAGACATCAACCCTTGTCTGGCAGCTTCCTCCAGCTAAAGTGCAGACAGACATCAATTTGGAAGGAGGTTTTGTCTCACAGGGCACTGGGGAGGGATTGGTGGGGTGTGGCTGCACAGTTCCTTGAAAGTGGTGTCGCAGGGTGGTCAAGGAAGCTTTCATCAGTCAGAGTGTTGAGTGTAGGAGACAGACACAAAACGCTGGAGTAACTCAGCGGGACAGGCAGCATCTCTGGAGAGAAGGAATGGGTGACGTTTCGGGTCGAGATCTTCATACAGACAGTCAGCGGAGAGGGAGTCCAGAGATATGGAAGGATATGGTGTGAAAATGACAGATCAAAGTAAACGATGATATGGAAACGTAGAATGGTTCATTGTTGGTCGACGGGAAGGTGAGAAGGAGGCGTACAATTAGTACACATAATTCAGGACAGTGAAACTAGTCGGAGAACTCGGGTGCGGAGGGACATAGAGAGAGCGAAGGCAAGGGTTATGAAGTTTGAGAAATTAATACTTTTACTGCTGGGTTGTAAGCTGCCCAAATGAAATGTGAGGTGCTGTTCCTCCAAATTGCGTTGGGCCTCACTGACAGTGGAGGAGGCCCAGGACTGAAAGGTCAATGTGGGAATGGGAGGGGGAGTTAAATTGTTTATCTCCAGTGTTAACCAGCACCTGCAGTTCCTTCCTACACATATTGAGTGCAGAAGTTGGGAGGTCATGTTGTAGTTGTACAAGACATTGGTGAGGCCACATTTGGAGTATTGTGTTCATTTTTGGTCACCATGTTATAGGAAAGGTGTTGGAAAGCTTGAAGGGGGGTTCAGAGAATATTTACCAGGATATTGCCAGGACTCGAGGGACTGAGCTATAGGGAGAGGTTGAGCAGGCTGGAGCCTTAACTAGAACAAAGGAGGACCTGGCGAGGGGGAACGGCTAGGTTGAGGGGGGTGGGGCGAGATCAAAGGAGGACCTGGTGCAGGATGCTTTGCAACCTCCTCCTCTAATCTAGCAATGCTCTTAAATAAGCACCGACTCTGGATTAAATTCAGGGAGTTTATAGGTTTGCTGGTGGTAAGGGCTTTATCTATCTGGAAGTCTTATTATTACCTGTGACATCTTGAATGTTGAAGATAGACACAAAAACCTGGAGTAACTCGACAGGTCAGGCAGCATCTCTGGAGAGAAGGAATGGGTGACGTTTCGGGTCGACACCCTTCTTCAGACTTTTTCTCTCCAGAGATGCTGCCTGTCCCACTGAGTTACTCCAGCTTAATATGTCTAAAATCATGGGAGGAATAGATGCACATAGTCTCTTGCCCAGAGTAGGGGAATCGAGGACAAGAAGTCACAGGTTTAAGGTGAAGGGGAAAAGATTTCATAGGAATCCAAGGTACAACCTTTTCACACAAAGGGTGGTGGGTGTGTGGAACAAACTGCCGGAGGAGGTAGTTGAGGCTGGGACTATCCCAACGTTTAAGAAACAGTTAGACAGGTATATGGATCGAACAAGTTTGGAGGGATGTGGACCAAGCGCAACCGGGTGGGAGTGGTGTAGCTGGGACATGTTGGCCGGTGTGGGCAAGTTGGGCCGAAGGGCCTGTTTCCACACTGTATCACTCTATGACTCTATCTTCAGTTTAAACCAGCATTTGCAGTTCCTTCCTGCATATCTTGCAGGTTAATGATCGGGAACATGCGGTAGTCCTTATAGATTTTAGATTTAGATTTAGATATACAGCGTGGAAACAGGCCCTTCGGCCCACCGAGTCCGTGCCGCCCAGCGATCCCCGCACATTAACACTATCCTACACACACTAGGGACAATTTGTACATTTACCCAGTCAATTAACCTACATACCTGTACGTCTTTGGAGTGTGGGAGGAAACCGAAGATCTCGGAGAAAACCCACGCAGGTCACGGGGAGAACGTACAGACGGCGCCCGTAGTCAGGATCGAACCTGAGCAAACTCTGAATTCTGTGCACAATAAATGTTAGTGACTGATTATGGATGGAGAAGCACCCAATACTTTACGTGGTTGTTGGTATCAAGAGTTAAGTTGAAGATCATAAGACTGTTTCTGAAATAGGAACTTGTTTGGCTTGGGCAGCTTACAACCCAGCAGTATGAATTTTAATTTCTCGAACTTCAAGTAGCCCTTGCTTTCCATCTCTCTCTGTCCTTCCCCCACCCTAGTTCTCTGACTAGTTTCACTGTCCTTCTGATTAGTTTTACATTCTATGCCTCCTTGTCACCTTCCCCTCAGCTAACAATGAACCATTCTACATTTCCTTACCATCGTCTGTTTTGATCTGTCGTTTTCACATCTTACCCCTGCACATCTGTAGACACTCTCTCCCCCGACTCTCAGTCAGAAGAAGGGTCTTGACCCAAAACGTCACCCATTCCTTCTTATCAGAGATGCTGCCTGTCCCGCTGAGTTACTCCAGCATTTTGTGTCTGGCTTTGGTGTATAATCAGCATCTACATCTATATACTAAAACTCTTGTTTGTTTGTTTGTATGCTCCTGAACTATAGCCAGAACAGTGCACGATAGCACGACAATTTTAGGCCCACCTTACTCACCGTCGTCCCTTTGGTGCTAATGGGAGAAGTTTCATTGAAATCGGTGTTATATTTTAAAAGTTATTCACATTTTAAAGTTTAAATCTATCTCATAGGGAGGGAGGGAGGGGGCAGGAGGGAGGGGGCAGGAGGGAGGGGGCAGGAGGGAGGGGGCAGGAGGGAGGATAAGGGGGGTTGAAGGAGATGGAGTGGGAGGGAGGGGAAGGGGGGAGGGGGGTTGGAGGGTGGGAGGAGAGGGAGGGTTGGAGAGAGGGAGAAGGGGAGAGGGGAGGAGGGAGGGGGATGGAGGGGGAGGGAGTGGGGGGAGAGGGGGAGGGGGGAGGGAGGAGGGGGGCGAGGGGAGGGGGAGAGGGGGAGAGGGGGAGAGGAGAGGGGAGGAGAGGGTGCCGCACCAATGCAGGAGAGGTTTGGGCCTAACGGGCCCACTTGGTCTAGTATTTCTTAAAAAGGAAATAGATTTACCTTTGATTTGTGATAATCATAGCAAATAATGCACTGGACTTACAGGGAAAGACATATTGATACCTTCCCATATATAACAGATATGAACATCCGATAAATTAAGCAAAATTATTTTACCAATGCTCCCTTTCTCCTTCATTCATGGTTATCAATGATCAAAGAAAGTTTGCTAGCTTTTATAATTCCTTCGGGATACTTCAATTGGACCAAAAACCTTGTTTTAATTTCAAACTATCTGAAATCGTAAAGATTGAATTTCATGAGGCATTTTAACAATCTTGTTTGGGACTGGTTAATCTCCCATGTCATTAGATGCTTGAAACATCAAAGTCAATATTGAGACAGTTTTTGCTTGGCCTACATTGGGCAAGGGTTTTGCATTCACAGTAAAATAATTGCTCATCATCACTAAGTAATATTAATCGTTGATTTATAATCCTGGAGTTACACCTAAAGAGTGGGTGCAATTTGTGACCATCCTCATTTACCACTGAACAGTTCATGTTGATTGGATATTTACTTTTATATTTCATGGAAATATTTTAAACAAGAGCAGAGAATTTAGTTTAGAGATACAGCGCGGAAACAGGCCCTTCGGCCCACCGGGTCCGCATCGACCAGCGATACCCGCATATTAACACTATCCTACACACACCAGGGACAATTTTTACATTTACCAAGCCAATTTACCTACATACCTGTACGTTTTTGGAGTGTGGGAGGAAACCGAAGATTTCGGAGAAAACCCACGTGGTCACGGGGAGAACGTACAAACTCCGTGCAGGCAGCACCCGCAGTCTGGATCGAACCCGGGTCTCCGGCGCTACAAACGCTCTAAGGCAGCAACGCTACCGCTGTGCCACCTTGCCCGCCCAATTTATCGCTCGATATAACTTCCAAAGCATTGCTCCAACAATCAGGTTTGATCTTAATCTTAGGTGCTCTCTGTGTGGAGTTTTCATGTTCCCCCAGTGATAGCATGTTTCCCCTACTACTATCAGTCAGAAGAAGGTCCTGACCCAAAACGTTGTCGTCCATTCCTTCCTCAGGGTTTATTCCAGCACTTGGTCTTTTGCTCAAGAATCCAGCATCTGCAGTTTAGTTCAGTTTAGTTTAGTTTAGGGATACAGCATGGAAACAGGCCCTTCGGCCCACCGAGTCCACACCACCCCACACACTAGTTCCATCTTACACGTCAGGGATAAGTTCTGGAAAACAAATTAACCTACAAACCTGCACGTCTTTAGAATGTGGGAGGAAACTGGAGCACCTGGAGAAAACCCACACGGTCACAGGGAGAACGTACACATTCCGTACAGAGAACACCCGTAGTCAGGATTGAACCCGAGTCTCCAGCGATGTAAGGCAGCAATCCTTGTGTCCACATGAGATTACCTGGCCATTATTACATTGCTGTTTCAGGAGTTTACAGAGCAAAAAATGGCTGCTGTTTCTTCTTTGCAACTGTGCGAACAGTTGTGTGTGTTCACAGGAAGAAGGGTCTTGACCCGAAGCAACGCCTATTCCTTTTTCTTCAGAGCTGCTGTCTGACCCACTGTGTTACTCCAGCTATTTGTGTCTATCTTCGGTTGAAACCAGCACCTGCAGTTCCTTCCGACACACTTTTAAAGTATTTTTTCGATTGTAAAGAACAAGAAGATATTCTGAGATCATGAAAGCTATTATGTTAATCCGAATCTTCCTTCAAAGACGAATATGCAAAATGCAAGCCTATAAAATCATATATATGCATGGACTTTGCAGAATCTCATTAAGGCATAAATTGGCAGTCTGGTAGTTAGACTTATCATGAACCTGCTTGTTCTCTCTTCACAGAGTCAAAGAGTGATACAGTTTGGAAACAGATCCTTTGGTTCAACTTGCCCACACCGGCCAACAAGTCCCAGCTACACTAGTCCCATCTGCCAGCATTTGGTCCATAGCCCTCCAAACCTGTCCTATCCATGTACCTGTCTAACTGCTTCTTAAACATTGGGATAGTCCCAGCCTCAACTACCTCCTCTGGCAACTTGTTCAATTCACCCACTTTGTGTGAAAAAGATACCCCTCAGATTCCTATTAAAACTTTTTCCCCCTCACCTTAAACCTATATCCTCTGGTTCTCAATTCACCTACTCTGGGCAGGAGACTCTGTGCATCTACCCGATCTATTCCTTTCATGTTTTTATACACCTCTATAAGATTAATCCGTCATCCTCCTGCGCTCCAGGGAATAGAGTCCCAGCCTACACAACCTGCCTTATGAAAGGAGGTCACCAAACCAAGGAAGAACATGAAAATCCATTTCATGTGGATTATCTGATGCTACGAATTTAAAAACTAAATCTAAGGCTATCACTATGTTTATCCCTATGATGTAACTGAATGAATCACAAGTATAATTCAAGGTGGTCTATATTGGTAACAAATTCTTTAAAAAGATACAGGGCTCTGAAACTGTTGATTTGTATCCTCCCACAGATTCAGATCCAAGTAACCTAGTACCCAAGACTGCGAGTTATCTATTGTCTTCTAGTGATTGGTAAAGCTCGTGATTGATATTGGGCGCAGCGGTAGAGTTGCTGCCTTACAGCAAATGCAGCGCCGGAGACTCAGGTTCAATCCTGACTACGGGCGCCGTCTGTACGGAGTTTGTACGTCCTCCCGTGACCTGCGTGGGTTTAATCCGAGATCTTCGGTTTCCTCCCACACTCCAAAGATGTACAGGTATGTAGGCTAATTGGCTGGGCAAATGTAAAAATTGTCCCTAGGGTGTGTAGGATAGTGTTAATGTGCGGGGATCGCTGGGCGGCGCGGACCCGGTGGGCCGAAGGGCCTGTTTCCGCGCTGTATCTCTAAATCTTAAAAAAAAAAAAATCTATCACAGAATAATTGATTAGTTTGGTTTAGTTTAGAGATACAGCGCGGAAACAGGCCCTTCGGCCCACCGAGTCCGCGCCGCCCAGCGATCCCCGCACATTAACACTATCCTACACACACTAGGGACAGTTTTACATTTATACCAAGCCAATTAACCAACGTACCTGCACATCTTTGGAGTGTGGGAGGAAACCGAATATCTCGGAGAAAACCCACGCAGGTCACGGGGACAACGTACAAACTCCGTACAGACGGCACCCGCAGTCAGGATCGAACCTGGGTCTCTGGCGCTGTAAGGCAGCAGCTCTCCCGCCATGCCACCGTGCCAAATACTGATTGATTGATGCTTTATTATCACATATGACATGTTACAGTGAAATTCTTTGTTTTGCCGACCGTACACAAGGTATGCAAAGAGTCGCCACCTATAGGGCGCCGACAAAGTTTCAGTTGTAGGAAGGAACTGCAAATGCTGGTTTAAATCGAAGATAGACACAAAATGCTGGAGTAACTCGGCAGTTTGTTCCTACACAATGTAATATGTGCAGTCTTTTCTCGTCTGCTTCACCAGCCCACATGCCAGAAACCGGGATTTGTTTAGATTTAGATTTAGAGATACAGCGCAGAAACAGGCCCTTCGGCCCACCGGGTCCGCGCCGCCCAGCGATCCCCGTCCACTGACACTATCCTACACCCACTAAGGACAATTTTTTAATTTATTTTTTACATTTGCCTAGCCAATTAACCGACATTACCTGTACGTCTTTGGAGTGTGGGAGGAAACCGAAGATCTCGGAGAAAACCCACGCAGGTCACGGGGAGAACGTACAAACTCCGTACAGACGGCGCCCGTAGTCAGGATCGAACCTGAGTCTCCGGCGCTGCATTCGCTGTAAGGCAGCAACTCTACCGCTGCGCCACCATGCAGATATGTGGAGATTCAAAAACAACAACAATTTGGCACCTTTAAGAATGGGTACTTCAGAGCAATTATTACCGTATCAAATTTATAACTAAGTTACACAAGAAGATATTCGCACAGCTGATTGGAAAGTTGCTAAAAGTGGGTTTGAAAGCACACAGAACAGGTGGAGAGCAAGCTAAAGGGTTGGATCATTTAGCGAGGGAGCTCGTAACAGGCTTAAAGCTCATCGTTCAACGCTGCAACAATTAAAACTAGAAGCCAGAATTAGAATGCAGAGATCTGGGGAATTGTTTAGTTTGGAGATACAACATGGAAACAGACCATTCGGCCCACTGAGTCAATGCTGACCATTGATCATCCGTTCACACTAGTTCTATGTTATCCCACTGCTCTGGATCCCTCCCACACTACGAAGATGTAAAGGGCTTGTGTTATGTTCAACACGGCATAAAGATAAAGTACACTCACACGTTAGTTGCCTGAATCACACCAGCCTTTATTTACCCAGCATTCCTAGCTCAAGGAACGCCCACTCATTAACATGGCACATGAATATGCATGAATACATTACACTGCTCTCCCTTTTTTTAAGTATTAAATCCAAGTACTCAGTTACAATTTTGGTATTGTGATACTTGATTTACATCAATACTTTTAACCATATTTACAAATTTAACCTAGTTACTGGTTTGCGGATCCTGCCTGATCGTTTAACAGTAACAGGTGCAACAGGCATAACAGATGTACGTGTAGACTCAACTGTTAGCTTGTTTGGCTCTATGTTAGTACGCTGACCTTGACTAGAGAAGTCTGTCTCTTTCTCTGTACTCACTGAATTTTGTGTATCAACCACAATAGTCTTTTCTAACTCACTTTCAGATGAATACTCAGGGATTAGGAATTCATGCTCAGTTTTCGGTTCGTCTTTGGCTGGAATCATTTGATCCACGTGAACACTTTTGATCTTGTCTCCAACATCCACTAAGTATCTTTTTGTTCCACACACTTCCACTATTTTCCCAACATCCCATTTGTCTCGACTGGACTTGTTGGGAGGACTGAGCACATGAACTTGCTCATCTGGCTTGAAGTTCCTCTCCTTTTTGTGGAAGTCAAAGTGGTGTTTTTGACTTAACTGTTTTTGCTCAACTCTCGAGGCCAATTTGGGTTGAACTAGACTTTGGAGTATTCTTAGCCTTCTCTTCATCAACAATTCTGCAGGTGAATAACCCGTAGTTGTGTGTGGTGAAGTTCTGTACTTCAGCAAGAAACTAGCCAAACGATGTTTCATGCTGAGCTTTGAACTACCCTGCAAAACCTGTTTCTTGAGAGCCTCTTTGACTACTCTAACAGACCTTTCCACCGCCCCATTGGAGGCTGGATGGTATGGAGGAACAAGTGTGTGTTTTACCCCGTTACGCTGCATGAACTGTTTGAACTGTTCTGAACGAAACTGAGGTCCGTTATCAGAAACAAGTTCTTCTGGTAAACCATGACATGCAAAAATTGATCTCAATTCGTCTATGGTACGCTCAGCAGTAGTGCTTGACCCTATATGCTTAGCCTCAATCCATTTGGAATGACTATCTACTAGCATCAGAAAATTATCATTACCCTTTTCACAAAAGTCTACGTGAACTCTGAAACGGTCTACTTGGCCATGACCAGGGTTGCAGTGGTGTTTTTGGTGGTTTACTGCGGCAATCTTGACACACGCTACATTTGCTCACCAGTGACTCAATGTCACTGTCTATACCAGGCCAATACACAAAACTTCTAGCAATTGACTTCATGCTAACTATGCCAGGATGTTCGGCATGAAGTTCGTACATAATCTTGTTTCTTAAAGACTCTGGTACAACCACTCTATAACCCCACTTTATGCATCCCTGCTCGCATGATAATTCGTGTCGTCGATTATAGAAAGGCTTCAGTTCCGAGTTTGATCCACTCTCGACTTCAGTCCAACCATTCAATGTCTGTTCATAAACACTCTTCAGCACAGTGTCCTTCACTGTTTCAGCTGCAATTTCTGTTGCAGTCACTGGAAAGTCTTCATCTACGACTTGCATTGTGTAGATTGAGTTCTCGCTTCCCACATCAGAGTTCTCATGGGGCAATCGGGACAACGCATCTGCGACTGCGTTGCATTTGGAGTTTCTGTACTCCACCTTGTAGTCATACTGGGACAACAGAATTGCCCAGCGCTGCATCCTTGATGCCGCCATGGAAGGTATAGCTGACTTGGGACCCAGTATCGTGAGTAGTGGTTTGTGATCAGTCACAAGGGTGAATGGTCTGCCAAGAAGAAACTGGTGGAATTTCTTGATTCCGAACACAATGCTGAGTGCTTCCTTCTCTATCTGTGCATAGTTGCGCTCACTTGGTGATAGGGTGCGGGAGGCAAAAGCAATAGGCTTTTCCTGTCCGTCATCCATTACGTGGCAAATCACTGCACCTACACCATAACTTGAAGCATCACAAGCAAGTTTCATCTCGCGCGTCGTGTCGTAGTGAACAAGGAGTTTGTCACTTGTCAGGTTTTTCTTGCAGATGTCGTATGCATGTTGTTGTTCCTTTCCCCACATCCAATTCTCATCCTTTTGTAACAGATGATGTAGTGGCTTTAGCACGGTTGCTAAATCTGGAAGGAATCGTGCATAGAATTGCACCATCCCAAGGAATGATCGTAGCTCTGTCACATTGTTGGGTGTTGGAGCATTCACAATTGCTTCAATTTTCGCCTTCACTGGGCGCAGTCCGTTGGAATCTACTTTGAGTCCAAGGTAGATCACCTCTGATTGTGCAAATGCACATTTGCTCTTTCGTAATTTTACGTTGTGGCAGTTCAATCGTGTGAGAACTTGCTCGAGTATCTCCAGATGTTCTTCCATGCCCACTGTGAATATCAGTAGATCATCCTGGTTGCACACACAGTGCGGAATGCCTTGCAACATTTTGTCCATGACGGACTGAAAGATTTTCGGGGAAGATTTCACACCATAGGGCAGCTTTGTGTATGAATACAAGCCCTTATGTGTGTTGATGGTCAAGCACTGCTGACTTTCTTTGTCAACATTGAGTTGGGCATAAGCGTGAGACAAATCCAGCTTAGTGAAGACTCTTGCTCCGCTAAGTTCTGCATACAGATCCTGCGAGGTTGGCAAAGGATACTGTTCGTCATCAACAACTTGGTTGATTGTGACTTTGTAGTCACCGCATAGTCGAACAGTTTTGTCAGCCTTGAGCACAGCCACAACTGGCGTTGCCCAGTTGCTCTGGTCTGTCTTCACGAGTACTCCATTCCGCTCCAACCCGTTGAGTTCTTCCTCCACTTGTTGCTTTAGCGCATATGGTACCGGTCTTGGTCGATAATATACAGGTGTCGCATCTTGCTGCAGTCGAATGTGTGCAGAGTATCCTGTTATTCCCGTGTAACTGTCAGCAAATATTTCAGCGTGTTTGCTAACGACATTTTCAAGACGTGATTTGGACACATCAATGCTGAAAATGTTCTTCCAGTCTAATTTTATTTTACGCAGCCAATCCTTTCCAAGGAGGGTCGGTTTATTTCTGTAGCTGGCCACTATGATGGGCAGTGTTACTGACTGTCCATTACACTGAACTTCGCAATCCATTTGTCCGCACGTCTCCAAGGCTTCGCCGGAGTAGGTTCTCAACTTGACCTTACTCTCGGACAATGGTGTCTGTGAGAACTTTGTTTCGTACAAGTCTTTGCTCATGACCGAACAGTCAGCTGCCGTGTCAATGCACATATCAATTAAGTGTTCATTAACCAATAGTTTAATTCGAAAGTCCTTGTCTTGGCTGGTTGTAGGCTTATTGACATCAGTTGCATGAATGATGTACAACCCAAGTTCATTGTCATCCGGGTTCATCTCTAAGTTGTGAACTCCTTTCTGGTGTTGTCGTGTGTTTCCCACTGTAAGCTTGGCCCGACATGCTGAGGCGATATGACCTTTCTTCTGGCAGTTATAGCACTTAGCTGTTTTGAACTGACAGGATTGGGATGGGTGATTACCGTTGCAACGATAACAACTGGCTGCACTCGGCTCCCCGCCATATTTCGGTTTCAGTTTGGCCCTAGGCGCTGCTTTGTGAGTATACACGGCCACTGCAGTATGTGGTGAACGAAACTCGCGAGCATTCTTTGATGCCATCTCCATCGTAGTAGCAATCTTGCATGCTATCTCAAACGTAAGATCAGGAGTGCTCATGAGTCTAGACTGAATTCGTTCGTCCACTAGACCACAAACAAATCTGTCGCGTAGTGCGCGTTCAAGAAAGGCTCCAAAGTTACAGTGCAACGTTAAGTTTTTTAAGGCAACAATGTACTCACTGATTGTCTCGTTTTGCTTCTGGTTTCTCGTGCCGAATTTGTAGCTTTCTGCAATTTCCAGAGGCTTTGGGTTGAAGTGCTCCTCCAACTTCTTTCTAATGTCACAGAATGGCACATCTTTTGCCTTTATGGGCGCAAGGATATTCACGAGTGTGCCGTACACTTCAGGTCCGATCTCTGTGAGCAGAATCGCTTTCCTGCGTTCACGAACGGCCCTGTTTGTTTCAGCCACTACCTCTCCTTCACCACCGGTCTCCGTGATGTTGTTTGCCGTGAAGAACATGTTTGCTCTCTCCATATATGAGCTGAACGGCTCTCTACTTTTGTCAAAGATGCCCAGGCTTCCGATATAGCCCGTGGATGCCGCCATTTTGTCCCTCTCTCTTTTTTTTTTAAACAAAAGGAACGAGGAGAGGTTTTTTTTTTTCTTTGCACAAGCTCAGATTTCCTGCCTGTTCTGGTGTAGCAAAGCACCTAAAACTTAGCAGTACAAAAGCTGTGCAAAACAAACTCAGTCTCCTCCACAATCCCGTCCTCGTCGCCAATTTTGTTATGTTCAACACGGCATAAAGATAAAGTACACTCACACGTTAGTTGCCTGAATCACACCAGCCTTTATTTACCCAGCATTCCTAGCTCAAGGAACGCCCACTCATTAACATGGCACATGAATATGCATGAATACATTACAGCTTGTAGGTTAATTGGCTTGGTATAAATCTAAAAATTGTCCCTAGTGTGTGTGTAGGATAGTGTTAGTTTGCGGGGATCGCTGGTTGGCACGGACTCGGTGGGCCGAAGGGCATGTTTCCGCGCTGTATCTCTAACACATCTGCTCCCTATACAACAGGGGCAATATACAGAGGCCAATCTACAGGCATCTACAGGGGAGGACCACAGTCTAGGGTCCTTCCGCTGCTGGACATGGGGGGCAGGGTGTGGTGGAGAGAGACGCCCCTCCAAATAAGGGATATGTATGTAAATGTATGTAAAGGTCTAAGTAAATGCCTGTATTGAATATGTAACCTCCGGGAATGTCGGATGGGTTTGTTTTAAAAATGATGGTTTGTAAATGATATTTATAACTTGAATAAAGTATTTTTTGATAAAAAAAAAAAAAAAGTAGAGCTATTGCCTTAAAGTGCAAGTGACCCGGGTTCGATCCCGACTAAGGGTGCTTGTCTGCACAGTTTGTACATTCTCCTCGTGACCTGCGTGGATTTTCTCTGAGATCTTCAGTTTCCTCCTACACTCCAAAGACGTATAGACGTCTAAAACAAATTGTCCCCAGTGTGTGTAGGGCAGCGTGAATGCGCGGTGCGGACTCACTGGGACGAAGGGCTGTTTCTCCAAACTAAAATTAGCCCACAAAGCCGCACGTCTTTGAGATGCTGGCGGAAACAGGAGCACCAGGGGGAACCCCTACGCCGTCACAGGGAGAACGGGCAAACTCCGCACGGACAGCAACCCAAGGTCGGGGTGGAACCCGGGTCTCTGGCGCCGTGAGGCAGCAGCTCTACCAGCTGCGCCATCGTGGATGTGGTGTGGGGAACAAGGTTTGTTTAATGAATGCTTTGAGGATGCAAGTACTGCTCAGTCCCAGGGACCAGGGACCAGGGACATGTCCTGAGATGACGGCCAGAAAGAGCTGAGTAATTGATTATTTTTCCACGGAGTACTCATTTATTTTCCTGCCAATTAATTAATCGTGCAGCTGCTCAAATGTCAATGTCTCTTTGCGGGGGGGAGGAATATGCCGTCTGTTTGCATAATACATTTCCACAGGGACCCAGCTACCTCTGGCTGCATATTAATTGGCTCCCCTTCACCAACCTGTCACCTTTACAAACCGAAAAGGATTCTACTTTCTTAACATCTCAGCTAAGGGGATTAACATGAAGTCAGGAGGATTTGGAGCATCAATGGAAACACCTTCATTGTGGCCATGGACTACTTTACTTTACTGTTGCAGGAAGGAATTGCAGATGCTGGTTTACACAGAAGATAGACGCAAAATGCTGGAGTAACTCAGCAGGGCAGGCAGCATCTCTGGAGCGAAGGAATGGGTGACGTTTCGGGTCGAGACCCTTCTTCAGACCTGCAGAAGAAGGGTCTCGTCCCGAAACGTCACCCATTCCTTCACTCCAGAGATGCTGCCTGACCCGCTGAGTTACTCCAGCATTTCTAAATGCTGGAGTAAGCTAAACTACAACTAAGTTGTACAGGTACAAAGACGTACAGGTATGTAGGTTAATTGGCTGGGTAAATGTAAAAATTGTAAAAAATGTAAAAAATGTAAAAATTGTCCCTAGTGGGTGTAGGATAGTGTTAATGTACGGGGATCGCTGGGCGGCACGGACTTGGTGGGCCGAAAAGGCCTGTTTCCGGCTGTATATATATGATATGATATGATATGATAAGTTGGTGTGAGAAGAAACAGCAGATGCTGGTTAAAACTGAAGATAGACACAAAATGCTGGAGTAACTCAGCGGGTCAGACAGCATCTCTGGAGAATAGGAATAGGTGACGTTTCGGGTCGAGACCCTTCTTCAGACTGAGAGTCAGGAGAGTCAAGCACAGCTGGCGTCAAGTTAGATGCCAAAGTAAGATCCAAATCCCTTTGCATTCAACTGGAGTTGAGTCTTTGAGGCAGAACTGCGTCATTACTTTTGTGCGTTTCTGTGACACGTCATTTTTACGCATCTCAAATAATTATTTTCATTATTCAGAGCATAACATTGTAATGGCAGTATTTTTTATGTGTTTACTGTTACTTTGCTTGGTTGTCACGTGCACCTAAGTACAATGAAATGCTGTGTTTTGTTCTCCATACAACTCGGCACACAAGAGTCGACAAAATTAAGAAAGTTCTCTGAACAGTCCGATCTACTACCTGCCACTACAAGTGGCATCAAGTCTAAACCCCCCCCTCCCCCACCCACCCCCCCCCCCCCCCCATGCTGGGTCCCCCTTCGTTCTCGGTGGCCCCCGCCGCCCACCCTGCTCAGCCCCCCCCTTCACGTAATCATGTCCAGTCATTCCGCTGACTGGAAAGTACATAACAGAAAAGCTTCTCACTATACCTCGGCATACGTGTCAATTAACGAAACTAAACTACGCTAAACTAAGTAAACTCAACTAAATAAACTAAACTAAACTAGTATGGGTGTTCGGGGGTTATGGGGAGAAGGCAGGAGAATGGGGTTGAGAGGGAAAGACAGACCAGCCACGATTGAATGGCGGAGTGGACTTGATGGGCCGAATGGCCTAATTCTGCTCCTAGAAGGCATGAACATGAACTAATGAACTAATAAACTAAACTACAATAACTAAAATACCAAACAAAACTAAACTCCAAAAACCAGAGAAGAAAACTCAAAGTATTTAAAGTAAACTCCTAAAGCAACTCTTACAGATCAAATATTTATGATCCATCTTTATCTCTCGGCGATAAGAAATAATTGGGCAGGCGCTTGGAGATAGTTCAACAAGCTAATGAGGCAGACACTGAGACCGTGTTGTACAAGAACAGCGTTCAAAGATTATGCTTGAGGTCGTGAAGTAGCTGGAGTGCAATGTGTTTGTTGTCATTTTTCAGGCAGAAATGGTTAAAAAAATACAGAGAGGAATACCATCAGCTGCAGTGATAGAAGGGGAGAACAGAGCACTCAATTGCTTAACGTTTCCAGTCATTGCACAGTTGGGGCAGCACGGTGGCGCAGAGGTAGAGTTGCTGCCTCTCAGTGCTTGCAGCACCAGAGACCTGGGTTCGATCCCGACTAAGGGTGCGTGAGAAAATAACTGCAGATTCTGGTACAAATCTGCGCCCACGATGAGGTGTTTCACACTAGGGCATGAGAGATGTCCTCATTCTTCAGGAAACGGGGCTTCCCCTCTTCCATTATAGATGAGGCTCTCACTAGGACCTCCTATATCCCGCAGCTCCGCTCTTGCTCCCCCTCCCCCCATTCGTAACAAGGACAGAATCCCCCTCGTCCTCACCTCCCCCCCCCCCCCCCCCACCATGCTGGGTCCCCCCTTCGTTCTTGGTGGCCCCCGCCGCCCACCCTGCTCAGTCCCCCCCCTTCACGTAATCATATCCAGTCATTCCGCTGACTGGAAAGTACATAACAGAAAAGCTTCTCACTATACCTCGGCATACGTGTCAATTAACGAAACTAAACTACGCTAAACTAAGTAAACTCAACTAAATAAACTAAACTAAACTAGTATGGGTGTTCGGGGGTTATGGGGAGAAGGCAGGAGAATGGGGTTGAGAGGGAAAGACAGACCAGCCACGATTGAATGGCGGAGTGGACTTGATGGGCCGAATGGCCTAATTCTGCTCCTAGAAGGCATGAACATGAACTAATGAACTAATAAACTAAACTACAATAGCTAAAATACCAAACAAAACTAAACTCCAAAAACCAGAGAACTGCAGATTCTGGTACAAATCTGCGCCCACGATGAGGTGTTTCACACTAGGGCATGAGAGATGTCCTCATTCTTCAGGAAACGGGGCTTCCCCTCTTCCATTATAGATGAGGCTCTCACTAGGACCTCCTATATCCCGCAGCTCCGCTCTTGCTCCCCCTCCCCCCATTCGTAACAAGGACAGAATCCCCCTCGTCCTCACCTTCCACCCCATCAGCTATTGAGGGCGTGCAGCGTAGGTTTACTAGGTTAATTCCCGGAATGGCGGGACCGTCATATGTTGAAAGACTGGAGCGACTAGGTTTGTATACACTGGAATTTAGAAGGATGAGAGGGGATCTTATCGAAACGTATAAGATTATTAAGGGGTTGGACATGTTAGAGATAGGAAACATGTTCCCAATGTTGGGGGAGTCCCGAACCAGGGGCCACATTTTAAGAATAAGGGGTAGCCCATTTAGAACAGAGATGAGGAAAAACTTTTTTAGTCCGAGAGTTGTGAATCTGTGGAATTCTCTGCCTTAGAGGGCAGTGGAGGCCAATTCTCTGAATACATTCAAGAGAGAGCTAGATAGAGCTCTTAAGGATAGCGGAGTCAGGGGATATGGGGAGAAAGCAGGAACGGGGTACTGATTGAGAATGATCAGCCATGATCACATTGAATGGCGGTGCTGGCTCGAAGGGCCGAATGGCCTACTCCTGCACCTATTGTCTATTGTCTATTGTCAGCCAGCGTGTCCAACAAATCAACCTCCAACATTTCCGTCACCTACAACGGGACTCCACCACTGGCCACATCTTCCCATCCCCTCCCCTTTCTGCGTTCCGCAGAGATCGTTCTCTCCGTAACTCCCTGGTCCACTCGTCCCTTCCTACCCAAACCACCCCATCCCCGGGCATTTTCCCCTGCGACCGCAGGAGATGCAACACCTGTCCCTTTACCTACCCCCTCAACTCCATCCAAGGACCCAAACAGTCTTTCCAGGTGAGACAGAGGTTTACCTGCACCTCCTCCAACCTCATCTATTGTATCCGCTGCTCTAGATGTCAACTTCTTTACATCGGCGAAACCGAACGCAGGCTCGGTGATCGTTTTGCTCAGTCCGCCTTAACCAACCTGATCTCCCGGTGGCTGAGCACTTCAACTCCCCCTCCCACTCCCAGTCTGACCTTTCTGTCATGGGCCTCCTCCCGTGCAATAGTGAGGCCCACCAGAAATTGGAGGAACAGCACCTCATATTTCGCTTGGGCAGCTTGCAGCCCAGCAGTATGAACATTGACTTCTCCAAATTTAGATAGTTCCTCTGTCCCTCTCTTCCCCTCCCCTTTCCAGTTCTCCCACTGTCTTCCTGTCTCCATCCTTTGTCCCGCCCCCAGACTTCAGTCTGAAGAAGGGTCTCGACCCGAAACGGCACCCATTCCTTCTCTCCTGAGATGCTGCCTGACCTGCTGAGTTACTCCAGCATTTTGTGAATAAATACCGACTAAGAGTGCTGTCTGTACGGAGTTCTCCCCGTGACCGCGTAGCTTTTCTCCAAGGTCTTCGGTTCCCTTCCACCCCCTTACAGGTTTGTAGGTTAATTGCCTTGGGTTTGCGTACTTGGTATAAGTGTAGATTGTCCCTAGTATGTGTATAGTGGTGTTAACGTGCAGGGATCATTGGTTGGTGCGGACTCGGTGGGCCGAAGGACCTATTTCCGCGCTGTATCTCTGAACTACACTAAACTATAACTAATTATTCACAAAATGCTGGAGTAACTCAGCAGGTCAGGCAGCATCTCGGGAGAGAAGGAATGGGTGACGTTTCGGGTCGAGACCACACCAAAGATAGACACAAAATGCTGGAGTAACTCAGCGGGTCAGACAGCATCTCTGGAGAATAGGAATAGGTGACGTTTCGGGTCGAGACCCTTCTTCAGACTGAGAGTCAGGAGAGTCAGGCACAGCTGGCGTCAAGTTAGATGCCAAAGTAAGATCCAAATCCCTTTGCATTCAACTGGAGTTGGGTCTTTGAGCCAGGACTGAGTCATTAATTTTGTGCGTTTCTGTGGCACGCCATTTTTACGCATCTCAAATCATTATTTTCATTATTCAGAGCATAACATTGTAATGGCAGTATTTTTATGAACCAGGCTAATGAGGCATGTGTGTACTATTTAGGCTGCCAAACTTCTAAATGCCGTGAACTGTGCTAATATATTCAGTGCAGCCCAATTGTTATTTTCCACATTAGGGAATTATGTACCGATACTAAGTTTCCTTGACATACGGCCCACTAATACATCAGTGCATTTCTCAAAGGAGATGATAATCTAAATTAATCAGAGCTATGCTGTGATGCATTGCCTCCTTATTAGGTAAAAAGATACAGTCTTTACATAAGTATAAATATTATAAAAGAAGCAGTATTTAGAGTGGCATGGTACATGATATATTTCTGTTGTACTGCCCGTCTATTCAATTGCAATGTAATTTATTTCCAATTATTTCAGATTTGTCAACAATTCAAAATGCAATTAAAGTTCTCCATTCTGGAAACACCGTAAGTGTAGGGAAAAGGGGTACATTTTCTTGCACTGGGATTATTGTCAAGTGTGCATTGCCCAGCGAAATTATTTTTGCATAGCTCACAAGAGTCGCCATATTCTCGTGCCATTTACAAAACGAGAACAAGTTCAAAGTCCTCTCGGCCGAAACGTCGCCCGTTCCTTCTGTCTGGAGATGCTGTCTGTCGTGCTGAGTTACTCTGGCGTTTTGTGTCTATCTTCAGGGCCGAGCTCGGCGGCTTCCGAACTTCCCCCGTCCCCTGCAGGCCGCGGGCCCGTCGTGTCCTTGTTTCCCGGCAGCGAGTCGGGGCGGGCGCCCCGCTGAGCATTTCTTCGCGAATTCACTGGAATTTAGAAGGATGAGAGGAGATCTTATCGAAACGTATAAGATTATTAAGGGGTTGGACACGTTAGAGGCAGGAAACATGTTCCCAATGTTGGGGGAAGTCCAGAACAAGGGGCCACAGTTTAAGAATAAGGGGTAGGCCATTTAGAACTGAGATGAGGAAAAACATTTTCATTCAGAGAGTTGTGAATCTGTGGAATTCTGTGCCTCAGAAGGCAGTGGAGGCCAATTTTCTGAATGCATTCAAGAGAGAGCTGGATAGAACTCTTAAGGATAGCGGAGTCAGGGGGTATGGGGAGAAGGCAGGAACGGGGTACTGATTGAGAATGATCAGCCTATTGTCTATTGTCTATTGTCTATTGTAACAAGAAACGTTTTTCACTGTACCCCGCTACTCGTGACAGTATTAATAAACTGAACCAATTAACATATGCGCGAATGGGTTATGATTCACAGACACAACGTCCGAGCAATCTTCTGCACAGTTGTAAGTTTCAGTAGTTGCTGTAGTTTTATGACCTTGGTATTTATCTCGTTCTCAGCAGTATTGGAAGAGGTTTGTTAATACTTTTTATGTAATGTGAGAAAAGTCATACTTTTTCTTCGGCAGTCCCTTGGGATTGAAGCACATTACACATCACTGCAGCACATCTCAAACTTATTATAAAAGGAAATTAATTCTTATCGTGTAATGATACATAAGGAGGACATTTGGCTAATTATATGCAAGCTGAATCTCTCTCTCTCTCTCTCTCTCTCTCTCTCTCTCTCTCTCTCTCTCTCTCTCTCTCTCTCTCTCTCCCTCTCTCTCTCTCTCTCTTTCTTTCTTTCTTTCTTTCTTTCTTTCTTTCTCTCCTGCATCTCTCTCTCCATCCCCTCTCTCTCTTTCCCTCTCCCCTCTCCCTCCCTTTGTCCCTCTCCCCCTCCTCTCCCTCTCTTCTCTCTCTCCCCCTCTCTCTTTCTCTCTCTCCCCCTCCCCCTCTCCCCCTTTCCCCGCTCCCTCCCTGTCACTCTCCCTCTTCCCCCTTTCTCTCTCTCCCCCTTTCTCTCTCTGTCTCTCTTTTTCTCTCTCCCCTCTCCCCCTCCCCTCTCTCTCTCTCTCTCTCTCTCTCTCTCTCTCTCTCTCTCTCTCTCTCTCTCTCTCTCTCTCTCTCTCTCTCTCTCTCTCTCTCTCTCTCTCTCTCTCCTCTCTCCCCTCTCCCCTCTCCCCTCTCCCCCTCCCTCTCTCCCCTTTCCCCTATCCCTCTCTCTCTCTCTCTCTCTCTCTCTCTCTCTCTCTCTCTCTCTCTCTCTCTCTCTCTTCCTCTCTTCCTCTCTCCCCTCTCCCCCTCCCTCTCTCCCCTTTCCTCTATCCCTCTCTCTGTCACTCTCCCCCCCTCCCCCTCGCTCTCTCTCTCTCTCTCTCTCTCTCTCTCGCTCTCTCTCTCTCTCCCCCTCTCTCTCTCTCCCCCATCAACAACTCTTTGATTTTATTTGGCATTCACCTCCCCTGAGGGATAATTTACTGCATGCGATTAACATTTCGTCTGTGTGCGCAAACCCAGCAGTCACTGGGGGAATGTGCAATCTCCAAGTAGACAACAGCTGAGGTCAGGATTGAACCTGGATTGAACCTAGAGACTGTGAGGCAGCAACACTAACTGATGTTCCAGCTTAAGCCCATTTTAGCACCTCTCCCTAAATTTATATATAATACTAGACCAAGTGGACCCGTTGGGCCCGAACCTCCCCTGTATTGGTGCAGCACCCTCCCCTCACCCCCCTCCCCTCCTCCCCTCTTCCCCCTCCACTCCCCTCCTCCCCTCCCCCTACTCCCCTCCCCTCCTCCACTCTCTAAACATTAGACGTGACAATCGAAAACGCTGCAGATGCTGGAAATATGAGATAAAGACAGGGGCTGCTGCAAAGACTCAACAAGTTAGCTGGCATCTGTGGAGTGAAGAACAGATTTCATATTTCCAGTCAAAGATTCCTTGTCAGAGCTGAGGGAAAACAGATATCGTTTTCAGTTGAAGCGAGAGTGGGGAAGGATGGATGGGGCAAAAGGTCTATCCCTGACAGGGTTGTCATTGTGATAAGCCATTGATGAAGCCATCTTGTTTAAAGATAAACATAGAAACATAGAAAATAGGTGCAGGAGGAGGCATTTGACCCTTCGAGCCAGCACCACCATTCATTGTGATCATGGTTGATCATCCACAATCAGTAACTCGTGCCTGCCTTCTCCCCATAATCCCCTGATTCCGCTAGCCCCTAGAGCTCTATCTAATTCTCTTTTAAATTCATCCAGTGAATTGGCGTCCAATGCCTTCTGTGGCACAGAGTTCCACAAATTTACAACTCTCTGGGTGGGATTAATGGGAGGATCTGGTGGGTGAGTGACTAACCAAAGGAATATATAAAAGCTGCCAAGCGCAGGTTAGAACTGTTGTAAATACCCAGCAGATCGGGCAGTGTTGGTGGGGGAGAGAATAAACTGAGTTAACATACCTAGGCTGAAAAGCAGGTGTTGCTCCTCGATGTTTCGGAGCAGGAGGCTACGGACAGTGATAGGACAGTGGGATGGGATGGAAAAGGAACGTGACAGGGAGCTGGCAGTTCATGGTCTTCCCAGCAGTGTGAATAGACAATAGGTGCATGAAGAGGCCATTCGGCCCTTCGAGCCAGCACCGCCATTCAATGTGATCATGGCTGATCATTCTCAATCAGTACCCCGTTCCTGCCTTCTCCCCATACCCCCGGACTCCGCTATCCTTAAGAGCTCTATCTAGCTCTCTCTTGAATGCATTCAGAGAATTGGACTCCACTGCCTTCTGAGGCAGAGAATTCCACAGATTCACAACTCTCTGACTGAAAAAAGTTTTTCCTCATCTCAGTTCTAAATGGCCTACCTCTTATTCTTAAACTGTGGCCCCTTGTTCCGGACTCCCCCAACATTGGGAACATGTTTCCTGCCTCTAACGTGACCAACCCCTTAATAATGAAGGTACTCCAAATTTCTCCAGCTCAGTGACGGTCGTGCACTTGAGTTTCCCATGTTCTATCACCTCAACCTGAAGCAATATTTCCTGCAGACTTCTTGACTAGAAAGGGCGTCAAAGGTTACAGGGGGAAGGAAGGAGAATGGGGCTGAGAAGAAAGAAATAGAACGGCCATAATCAGATGGCGGAGCAGACTCAATGGGCTTAATTCTGCATCTATGTTGCAACATTTAAGAAACATTTAGACAGGTACTTGGGCAGAAACATAGAAACATAGAAAATAGGTGCAGGAGGAGGCCATTCGGCCCTTCGAGCCAGCACCGCCATTCATTGTGATCATGGCTGATCCTCCACAATCAGTAACCTGTGCTCAACTTCTCCCCATATCCCTTGATTCCGCTAGCCACTAGAGCTCTATCGTTCTGCAGTTGTACAGGGCCCTAGTGAGACCGCACCTGGAGTACTGTGTGTAGTTTTGGTCTCCAAATTTGAGGAAGGATATTCTTGCTATTGAGGGCGTGCAGCGTAGGTTTACTAGGTTAATTCCCGGATTGGCGGGACTGTCATATGTTGAAAGACTGGAGCGACTAGGCTTGTATACACTGGAATTTAGAAGGATGAGAGGAGATCTTATCGAAACGTATAAGATTATTAAGGGGTTGGACACGTTAGAGGCAGGAAACATGTTCCCAATGTTGGGGGAGTCCAGAACAAGTTTAAGAATAAGGGGTAGGCCATTTAGAGCTGAGATGAGGAAAAACTTTTTCAGTCAGAGAGTTGTGAATCTGTGGAATTCTCTGCCTCAGAAGGCAGTGAAGGCCAATTCCCTGAATGCATTCAAGAGAGAACTAGATAGAGCTCTTAAAGATAGTGGAGTCAGGGGGTATGGGGAGAAGGCAGGAACGGGGTACTGATTGAGAATGATCAGCCATGATCACATTGAATGTCGGTGCTGACTCGAAGGGCCGAATCGCCTCCTCCTGCACCTATTGTCTCTTGTCTATTGTCTATTGTCTATTGTCTAACTCTCTTAAATTCAGGGTAGGTTTAGAGGGGTATGGGAAGCAGGCAGGTGGGACAAGTTGTTGGTCAGCATGAGCAAGATGGGCTGAAGGGCCTGGTTTCCACCCTCTACGACTCTATGATTCCATGTCTTATGATCATATGGTCAGCCACGAATACGGTGACCAACATATGGGACTTCCAATATCTGAATGTAAAGTTTGAAGTTGAGTTGGAGCAGGATGCCTATCTTCCATTCATAATTCAGAAACAGAACCCAATGATATCCTCAATGAGTCTGAGGAAGGGTCTCGATCCAAAACATCACCCATTCCTTCTCTCTTAGAGATGCCGCCTGTCCCGCTGAGTTACTCCAGCACTACTCCAGTGTCTATCTTTGGTGTAAACCAGCATCTGCAGTTCCTTACCACACCAATGATATCCTCACTCCATTTACCCTGGGTTTCTGTATCAAGTAGTGACTGGAGACCAAAGATAATAGACCACTCGACCCTAAAAACCGTAGTATGTCATGGCGCCATTTTAGTAGACAGTAACTTGCAGAACCATTTAAAAAGAAAAATAACAACAATCTGTGAATTTTTAAGGTGCCATCACACATACTGTTCCCCCAAAACACTGAATACACTTCAAGAGGCATAGCGAACGGAGGGTTTTGCTTACTAAAATGGCGGACCTTACGCTCCTTAGCCTACTACACTTCGGTATAGGCGATTTCAATGGAGTGGTTCATCTTGCTCCTCTAGTATCTTTGCTGGAGACCAACTGTAAGGACCATGACCAAAAGACTCATTAGAGGAGCTTGGCTCTCTCCACTATTCTTCCAGCTCTTTTAGCACACCAGGGCAGCACGGGCACGAAGGACCTGCCTTGGTCTGCACTAGTCCTCCAGCAGCACTCCCTCCAAGTCCAGAGTTTGTCTCAAGAGTTGTGGACTTACACAGTGGACTTTAAGATTCTTTGAATAACCATCTCAATCAGCCCTCGTCTTGAATTTTTGGCGATAGACACCAGTAAAATTAACTTGATGAATTCCAGATAAAACAGACTCTGCAAGGGAAGGTATTTTTTGGGAGGGATGGAAATGGAGGGAATTTGTCCAACTTCCTGAAGTGGAAGAATGGAAAGTATTTGTCCTCAAAGGTTTGGAAGAACAACCAGTTTTTTAAAAAACAACAGGGTTTTTTTAAACCATTTTCCGTCTGGCGTATCACTGTTTCCTTTTGGAATTTAATGGTTTCATTTCTGAAATGTGGGTGGCACGGTGGCACAGCGGGAGAGTTGCTGCCTTACAGCGCCAGAGACCCGGGTTCCATCCCAACTACAGCATGTGCAGTCTGTATAGAGTTTGTACGTTCTCCCTGTGACCTGCGTGGGTTTTCTCCAGGAGCTCCAGTTTCCTCCCACACTCCAAAGACGGACAGGTTTGTAGGCTAATTGTCTTGGTAGAATTGTAAATTGACCCTGGTGTGTGTAGGATAGCATTAGTGGGCGGGGATTGCTGGTTGAAGCGGGCTCGGTGGGCCGCAGGGCCTGTTTCAACGCTTTGTCTGTAAACTAAACTAAACTAAACTGAACTGAACTGAACTATCATATCATATCATATCATATATATACAGCCGGAAACAGGCCTTTTCGGCCCACCAAGTCTGTGCCGCCCAGCGATCCCCGTACATTAACACTATCCTACACCCACTAGGGACAATTTTTACATTTACCCAGCCAATTAACCTACATACCTGTACGTCTTTGGAGTGTGGGGGGAAACCGAAGGTCTCGGAGAAAACCCACGCAGGTCACGGGGAGAACGTACAAACTCCTTACAGTGCAGCACCCGTAGTCAGGATCGAACCTGAGTCTCCGGCGCTGCATTCGCTGTAAAGCAGCAACTATATCTTGTGCCATATTTCATTGTTCCCCTTCCACTTGTGGAACATGATTTCATACAAGGTTCTTGGCTGTAGGAGGAGGCGTTAGGGTTATGGTTAGGGTTAGTGTTGTTTTGACACATTGAGCCTGGGCTGTTCACTAGGTCTCTGTTCCTGTCTATTGTAACAATCAGTCTCTTACGTTTGGTCTACAATGTTGACCTGCAGATGCTGAATTCCTCGCAATAGATTTAAGACAAATAGATTCTGCACAAGTAAAGGTCCAATTGACTAATTTATCAATTACATTGGGTTTCCACAAATTTGCTTCCAACGTCTCTGAAGAAGGGTCTCAACCTGAAACGTCACCCATTCCTTCTCTCCAGAGATGCTGCCTGACCCGCTGAGTTACTACGGCTTTATGGGTCAATCTCTCAAGATATGTATGAATCCAATATATATGTAAAAAGCAACTTGGACATTAGTATAAGAAAATAACTGCAGATGCTGGTACAAATCGAAGGTATTTATTTTCACAAAATGCTGGAGTAACTCAGCAGGTCAGGCAGCATCTCAGGAGAGAAGGAAAGGGTGACTTTTCGGGTCGAGACCCTTCTTCAGACTGATGTCAGGTGGGCGGGACAGGGGAAGGATATAGGTGGAGACAGGAAGATAGAGGGAGAACTGGGAAGGTGGAGGGGAAGAGAGAGACAGAGGAACTATCTAAAGTTGGAGAAGTCAATGTTCATAGCGCTGGGCTGCAAGCTGCCCAAGCGAAATATGAGGTGCTGTTCCTCCAATTTCCGGTGAGCCTCACTATGGCACTGGAGGAGGCCCATGACAGAAAGGTCAGACTGGGAATGGGAGGGGGGAGTTGAAGTGCTCAGCCACCGGGAGATCAGGTTGGTTAATGCGGACTGAGCGCAGGTGTTGAGCGAAACGATCTCCGACCCTGCGTTTGGTTTCGCCGATGTAAATAAGTTGACATCTAGAGCAGCGGATAGAATAGATGAGGTTGGAGGAGGTGCAGGTGAACCTCTGTCTCACCTGGAAAGACTGTTTGGGTCCTTGGATGGAGTTGAGGGGGGAGGTTAAAGGGCAGGTGTTGCATCTTGTGCGGTTGCAGGGGAAAGTGCCCGGGGATGGGGTGGTTTGGGTAGGAAGGGACGAGTGGACCAGGGAGTTATGGAGGGAACGGTCTCTGCGGAACGCAGAGAGGGGAGGGGATGGGAAGATGTGGGCAGTAGTGGGGTCCCGTTATAGATGAGTTGGTTAGTAGGTTTGCTGGCAATATCAACATTAGTGGAGTTGCGGACTGCAAGGGGGCCATCAACCTTTCCAGAGGGATATCGATCAGTTGCAGAAATGGGCAGAGAAATAGCAGTTGGAGTTTAATCCAAGCAAGTGTGAGGTGTTGCACTTTGGGAGGTCGAATGCATGGGGAAAGTATGCAGTTTATGGCAAGAACCATAACAGCTTTGGAGTGCAGAGGGATCATAAGACCATTAGCAATTTGCTAATTTAAGGCCATAAGGTCATAAGGTCATGTCGTGTGATAGGTCCACTCGGCCCATCAAGTCTACTCCACCATCCAATCATGGCTGATCTATCGCTCCCTCCTAACCCCATTCTCCTGCCTTCTCCCCATAACCTCTGACTCCTGCACCCATACTATGATCTTGGCATCCAAGTCCATAGCTCCCTGAATGTGATAACACAAGTAGATAGAGTGGTGAAGAAGGTTTATGATACGTTCGTCTTCATTAGTTGTGTATAAGAGTTAGGAAATCATGTTAATAGACAATAGACAATAGACAATAGGTGCAGGAGGAGGCCATTCGGCCCTTCGAGCCAGCACCACCATCCAATGTGATCATGGCTGATCATTCTCAATCAGTACCCCGTTCCTGCCTTCTCCCCATACCCCCTGACTCCGCTATCCTTAAGAGCTCTATCTAGCTCTCTCTTGAATGCATTCAGAGAATTGGCCTCCACTGCCTTCTGAGGCAGAGAATTCCACAGATTCACAACTCTCTGACTGAAAAAGTTTTTCTTCATCTCCGTTCTAAATGGCCTACCCCTTATTCTTAAACTGTGGCCCCTGGTTCTGGACTCCCCCAACATTAGGGAACATGTTTCCTGCCTCAAACGTGTCCAACCCCTTAATAATCTTATATGTTTCGATAAGATCCCCTCTCATCCTTCTAAATTCCAGTGTATACAAGCCTAGTCGCTCCAGTCTTTCAACATATGACAGTCCTGCCATGTTTGCGGCTTCATTGGACATTGGTTAGGTTGCATTTGGAGCATTGTCTGTAGTTCTGGTCATCTCGTTACTGGGGGGATGTGAAGGCTTTAGAGAGGGCACGGCTGCGGCTCGCCAGCAGTCTGTTCGTCTTTTTTCCTTTTTTTTTTTGTTGTGTGTCGGTGTTGGGATGGTTTTTTTTGTTTTGGTTGTGTATGTGTGGGGGGTGGTGGTAGTGTGGGTGGTGTGGGTGGGGGGGGGGTGGGGGGGGGGTGGTGGTGTGGGTGGGGGGGAAACCTTTCTCTTTTAGGTCTCTTCCTCACGGCGCGGGGTGCGGCTCGGTCGCGGGGCCTTCCATCGCCCGGTTCGGCCGCGAGACGTTTCAGCGCCCGGTGCGACTCGGCCGCGGGGACTTCCATCCCCTTGCAGGGACTGTGCGGGTCGGTCGGGGACGAGCTGTCTGTCCGTGGGCGTGGGGAAGAGAGTGGAAGTTTTGTTGTCTCCATCACAGTGAGGGGGTGTTTGGAGTCACTGTGATGGACGTTTGTGTTGGGGTCGTGTGTCTTGTGTTCTTTTTTGTGTGTGACTGCTATGTAGTTTCGTTCGGTACCTTGGTACCGAATGACAAATAAAGCTCTGTTGAACTGTTGAACTGTTGAAGAGGTTTACCGGAAGGCTGCCTGGATTAGAGGAGATTAGCTGTCAGGAAAGGTTGGTCAAACATGGATTGTTTTGTCTGCAGCATCGGAGGCTGAAGTGAGACCTGACGGAGGTACGTAACATTATGAGGCACAGATATGGTAGAGAGTCAGAACCTTTCTTCTAGGTTGGAAATGTCAAAGACTGGAGGACGTAGCGTTTAGGTCAGAGAGGTAAGTTTGAAGGAGATGTGAGGGGCATGTTTTTTTAGCACGAAGAGGGGTGGAACACACTGCCAGGAGTGGTGGTGGAGTAAGATACATTAGTGGCGTTCAAGAGGCTTTTAAATAGGCACATAGGGAATGGAGGACTATGATTCACATGCAGGCAGAGGAGAATAGATTGACTTGACGCAGACATAATGCGCAGAAGAGGCTGTCCCTGTGCTCCGTGCACTGTACTATGTTTAAATAGATCATTGCAAAAGATGGTTGTGAGTGAATGCATTCAGCTCTTGCCACCCTGCGTTTGCTAAATGAAAATCATTATCCTCCATGTTAAACCTTAGTCACAGTCTTTGAGATTAATGGAGTGCTCAGTGCTCTACAGCGTCTCTTGAATCTTGTTTTGAAGTTGCCATTACAGGGAGTTCTTCTTCTCCCAGCGCTACACACTGAAATGAACTAAAAGCAGCCAGACTTACCTACTGCTGATCGATGCTGGAAGTGACTCAGAGCTCAAGCTGTGTCAGTACTAAGTGATGCCAGGTAGCAAGACAGATAGCTCTGGGCAACAGTATGCAGAAGGAGAAATACGCCATGCCTGTATGAAGCCTCAGCCTTTCCAAATATATGTATGTGCCCAATACCGTTAATTTGTAACTTCTACAATATGCCGAAAAGTATTTAATTACATTTGTGATCCCTGAGGCAAAAGATGAAGAAGGGTCTCGACCCGAAACGTCACCCATTCCTTCTCTCCTGAGTTGCTGCCTGACCTGCTGAGTTACTCTAGCAGTTTGTGAAATAAATACCTTTATGGTACATTTCATAGGGTCATACAGCGTGGAAACAGGTCATTCGGCCCATCTTGCTCACCCCGCCCATCGTGTTCTAGTGGCCAGAGATCCTAGGGTGACAGAGGAACTGGAGGAAATCCACATTAGGCAGGAAAAAGTTTTGGGTAGACTAATGGGACTCAAGGCTGATAAATCCCCAGGGCCTGATGGTCTGCATCCCAGGGTGCTTAAGGAGGTGGCTCTAGAAATTGTGGATGCATTAGTAATGATTTTCCAATGTTCTATAGATTCCAGGTCAGTTCCTGTGGATTGGAGGGTAGCTAATGTTATCCCACTTTTCAAGAAAGGAGGGAGAGAGAAAACGGGAAATTATAGACCAGTTAGTCTGACATCAGTAGTGGGGAAGATGCTGGAGTCAATTATAAAAGACAAAATTGCGAAGCATTTGGATCGCAGTAACAGGATCGTTCCGAGTCAGCATGGATTTACGAAGGGGAAATCGTGCTTGACTAATCTACTGGAATTTTTTGAGGATGTAACTAGGAAAATTGACAGGGGAGAGCCGGTGGATGTGGTGTACCTCGACTTTCAGAAAGCCTTCGACAAGGTCCCACATAGGAGATTGGTGGGCAAAATTAGAGCACATGGTATTGGAGGTAGGAGGCAGAAAGCAAAGAGTGGGAATAAATGGGTCCCTTTCAGAATGGCAGGCAGTGACTAGTGGGGTACCCCAAGTCTCGGTGTTGGGACCGCAGCTATTTACAATATGCATCAATGACTTGGATGAAGGGATTAAAAGTACCATTAGCAAATTTGCCGATGATACAAAGCTAGGTGGCAGTGTGAACTGTGAGGAAGAAGCTATGAGGTTGCAGGGTGACTTGGACAGGTTGTGTGAGTGGGCGGATGCATGGTAGATGCAGTTTAATGTGGATAAGTGTGAGGTTATCCACTTTGGTGGTAAGAATAGGAAGGCAGATTATTATTTGAATGGTGTCAAGTTAGGAAAAGGGAACGTACAACGTGATCTGGGTGTCTTAGTGCATCAGTCACTGAAAGGAAGCATGCAGGTACAGCAGGCAGTGAAGAAAGCCAATGGAATGTTGGCATTCATAACAAGAGGAGTTGAGTATAGGAGCAAAGAGATCCTCCTGCAGTTGTACAGGGCCCTAGTGAGACCACACCTGGAGTACTGTGTGCAGTTTTGGTCTCCAAATTTGAGGAAGGATATTCTTGCTATTGAGGGCGTGCAGCGTAGGTTTACTAGGTTAATTCCCGGAATGGCGGGACTGTCATATGTTGAAAGACTGGAGCGACTAGGTTTGTATAGGTTTAGAAGGATGAGAGGGATCTGATCGAAACGTATAAGATTATTAAGGGGTTGGACATGTTAGAGGCAGGAAACATGTTCCCAATGTTGGGGGAGTCCAGAACCAGGGGCCACAGTTTATGAATAAGGGGTAGCCCATTTAGAACAGAGATGAGGAAAAACTTTTTTAGTCAGAGAGTTGTGAATCTGTGGAATTCTCTGCCTCAGAGGGCAGTGGAGGCCAATTCTCTGAATGCATTCAAGAGAGAGCTAGATCGAGCTCTTAAGGATAGCAGAGTCAGGGGGTATGGGGAGAAAGCAGGAACGGGGTACTGATTGAGAATGATCAGCCATGATCACATTGAATGGCGGTGCTTGCTCGAAGGGCCGAATGGCCTACTCCTACACCTATTGTCTATTGTCTATTGTCTATTGTGTCACACCTGCACTAGTCCCACCTGCCTGCGTTTGGCCCATATCCCTCCAACCCTGTTCTATCCATGTACCTGTCTAACTGTTTCTTAAAGTTGCGATAGTCCCTGCCTCAACTACCTCCTCTGGCAGCTCGTTCCATACACCCACCGCCCTATGTGTGAAAAATACCACATAGCTAGAAGAAATGCTGGGATTAGTTACCACATAAAAAAAATTCCCATAAATTTTTTCCAATCCCCCAACCCCCCCCTCCCCCCCAACACTCCTCGTCTCCGTAATTTCCAGCAGTCCCATTTGAAACATACCCTAATGGGTTGATGCACAAAACTCAGGCCTTACAGCGCCAGAGACCTGGGTTTGATCCTGCCTACGGGTGCAGTATGTATGGAGTTTGTACGTTCTCCCTGTGACCGTGTGGGTTTTCTTTGGGGGCTCTGGTTTCCTCCCACACTCCAAAGACGTTGTAGGTTAATTGGCTTCCGTAAAATTGTAAATTGTCCCTAGTGTGTGAATGAATGAATGAATGCTTTAAGTCACAGTGAAATAGTGAAATTCTTTGTTTTGCATACCCAAGGTATGCAAAGAGTTGCTACAAAAAGGGCAGTGATGAAGTTACAAAGCATCAGCCATGATCACATTGAATGGTGGTGCTGGCTCGAAGGGCCGAATGGCCTCCTCCTGCACCTATTGTCTATTGTCTATTGTCTATCCCACGCCAGGTCCTCCTTTGATCTCCTCCCCCCCCCCCTCATGGTGGTCCCCCCATGCCGGGTCCACCTTTGTTCTTCTCTTCCCCCCCCCCCCCCCCACACCCCACAGCAGTCCCCTCATCGCCGGAAGCTCCTCCTGTGTGTGTAGGATAGCATTAGCATACAGGGATCACTGGTCAGCGCGGACACGGTGGGCCGAAAGGCCTGTTTCCACGCTGTATCTCTAAACTAACCTAAAATAAAATAAACTATAACATAGATGGAATAAAAGTGGAATCTGCGCCCACTATACATCTCACTTGATGTTAACTGCAGATGCTGGTTTAAACCGAAGATAGACACAAAAAGCTGGAATGGGTACAGTCTGAAGAAGGGTCTCGACCCGAAACGTCACCCATTCCGTCTCTCCAGAGTTGCTGCCTGTCCCGCTGAGTTACTCCAGCTTTCGGTGACTACCTCCACTTGATGTTCATTCCATTTAAAATTACAGACAGTGTTGAAAAGCTTTGACGGGTTTAGATTCTCTATTTTAACATCACACGAAGATAAAATGACATTCTTCTCGATCTGTGCTTTGAAAGCAAAGTAGTTTCGTCAGTGCTATTAAACCCAGCTCCTCTGTAATGTCATCAATCCTGTACTATAAAAGATTTGGGTGAAGGCTGGCTAATTCTTTAAAATGCCTGACAAGGTTAAACATTGCATGCATAACCACATAATTAGCAAAGAATGCTGCCATGAATCACGGTTCAGTGAACGCTCTGCGCCCACAGTCATCAAAACAGGATGGGTGGTAGATGTTCCACCTAATAAGATTGCAGTGCGATTTATCTTTTGAGTGGCTGATGAATGAAACACCCTCTCTGGCATGAGTCTGCCCTTAATCTTGTCAGCCCTTTGAGCCATTTACTTTCGTCCCATGAGGTTACAATGCTAATGAGAAATCCCACTTCAACTATTCCAATTTAGTTTAGTTTAGTTTAAAGATACAGCGCGGAAACAGGCCCTTCGGCCCACCGAGTCCGCGCCAACCAGCGATCCCCGCACATTAACACTACCCACACATGCTAGGGACAATTTACACTTATACCAAGCCAATTAATCTACACACCTGTATGTCTTTTTGAGTGTGGGAGGAAACCGAAGATCTTGGAGTAAACCTGCGCTGGTCAATAGACAATAGACAATAGGTCCATTCGACCCTTCGAGCCAGCACCGACCATTCAATGTGATCATGGCTGATCATTCTCAATCAGTACCCCGTTCCTACCTTCTCCCCATTCTCCCTGACTCCGCTATCTATAAGAGCTCTATCTAGCTCTCTCTTGAAAGCTCCAGAGAATTGGCCTCCACTGCCTTCTGAGGCAGAGAATTCCACAGATTTACAACTCTCTGAGTGAAAAAGTTTTTCCTCATCTCCATTCTAAATGGCCTACCCCTTATTCTTAAACTTATTCTTGGTCACGGGGAGAACGCACAAACTCCGTATAGACAGTGCCCGTGGTCGGGATCGAACCAGGGTTTCCGGCGCTGCAAGTGCTGTAAGGCAGTAACTCTACCGCTGCCACACCATGCCGCCCCAAAGTTCTAGCCCCATCAGCGTCACTCAATTGCTTTTCCCTGTCATTTATTACTCAAATAAAGCATTTATCCTGCAGATGCAATGCTGCCTTATTACTTTGAAACCTACAACTACAGGACTAGAGGTCATAGCCTCAGAATTAAAGGACGTTCTTTTAGGAAGGAGATGATGAGGAATCTCTTTAGTCAGAGGGTGGTGAATCCGTGGAATTCTTAGGCCAAATCAGTGGATATTTTTTAAGACAGAGATGGATAGATTCTTGATTAGCATGGGTGTCAGGGGTTATGGGGAGAAGGCAGGAGAATGGGGTTTGGAGGGAGAGATAGATCAGCCATGATTGAATGGCGGAGTAGACTTGATGGGCCGAATGGACCTATCACATGACATGACCTTATGACCTTAAATGAGCACAAAAAAAAATCCATTAATTAAGCTATTGAGGGCAAAAATTCTCCATTTACAGATTATCTCTAACTTTAGCCGCTTTTGAGAGGCACCTTAAGCGAATAAACTGCAACGGAAGAAAATACTTTTATTGATTATCTGTGATCCCTCAATTTCATCCAGCCCTTTTTGTTTTAAGTACATACAGTATGTCAGCAGTCAAAAGGTGGAACTGTGGGCAGGGAAGCATATTTTGAATTTGGAAGAGAGGTTAAGGGGATCAGGTAGGATTTGTAAAGATATTTCTGTGGGAAGATGAAAGATTGAACCAAAATGGCTCACAATCAGAATTGATGGGCTAAAAAATATTTTTATCATTCCAAGCTTTAATCTGGATTTAATGGTACTAAATTATAGCAATCACTTTCTAGTGCCTGGATTCTTTCAAGTACTGGGTGAATCAATGGCAGATAATTCATTTAATATATGTTGTTTTTGATCTCTGTGATACCAGATCAATAAGATTTAAAATGAGCATCACGGTGGCGCAGCGGCTGAGCTAATGCCTTACAGCGCCAGAGATACGGATTCGATACTGACTACTGGTGCTTGTCTGTACGGAGTTTGTACTTTCTCCCCGTGACCTGCGTGGGTTTTCTCTGACATCTTCGGTTTCCTTCCACACTCCATAAACGTACAGGTTTGTAGATTAATCGGCCTTGTGTAAATGTACATTGTCCCTATTGTACGGGGATCCCTGGTCGGTGCGGACATGGCGTGCCGAAGGGCCTGTTTCCACGCAAAGGTAGACACTAAATGCTGGAGTAACTCAGCCGGTCAGGCAGCATCTCAGGAGAGAAGGAATGGGTGACGTTTCGGCTCGAGACCCTTCTTCAGACTGACATCAGTCTGAAGAAGGGTCTCGACCCGAAACGTCACCCATTCCTTCTTCCATAGGCTGGTCGGTACAATTTCACCGGGTCCGTGCTGACCAATGATCACCCCTCTAGTAGATCTATCCTACGTACAAGGGATATTTTACAGAGACCAATGAATCTGGTCTCTGGAATGTGGGAGGAAACTGCGACCAAATAAATATTTTATTTCTTATGCATTTCCCTCCATAATTTTTCAACATGAGCCATCTAACATTTCCATTATGAAAAACCTTTTAAAAAATGGAACCGGAGCACCCGGATAAAACCCACGCAGTCACAGGAAGAACATGCAAGACAGTTCCCAAGCTCATACGTGATAGGAGCAGAATTAGGCCATTTGGCCCATCATGGTTGCAGCACGGTGGCGCAGCAGTAGAGTTGCTGCCTTACAGCAAATACAGCGCTGGAGACCCGGGTTCGATCTCGACTACGGGTGCTGTCTGTACGGAGTTTGTACGTTCTCCCCGTGACCTGTGTGGGTTTTCTCCGAGATCTTCGGTTTCCTCCCACACTCCAAAGACGTACAGGCTTGTAGGTTACTTGGCTTGGTAAATGTAAAAAATGTCCCTCGTGTGTGTAGGATTGTGTTAATATGCGGGGATCGCAGGTCGGCACGGACCCGACAGGCCGAAGGGCCTGTTTTCACGCTGTATCTCTAAACTAAACTAAACTAAACTAAAGTCTACTCCGCCATTCAATCATGGCTGATCTATCTTTCCCTCTCAACCCCATTCTCCTGCCTTCTCTCCATAACCCCTGACACCCGTACTAATCAAGAAACACCCGTGGTCGGGATTGAACCCAGGTTTAGTTTAGCTTAGTGATACCGCACGGAAAGAGGCCCTTCGGCCCACCGAGTCCGCGCCGACCAGCGATCCCCGCACACTAGCACGATCCTACACACTCTAAGGACAATTTACATTTATACCAAGCCAATTAACTTACAAACCCGTACGTCTTTGGAGTGTGGGAGGAAACCGAAGATATCGGAGAAATCCCACGCAGGTCACGGGGAGAACGTACAGACTCCGTACAGACAGCACCCGCAGTCGGGATCGAGGCCGGGTCTCTGACGCTGTACGTGCTGTAAGGCAGCAACTCTACCGCTGAGCCACTGGTGAGCCTGATTCTCCCTGTGTTGTCGATACCAAAGTCATAGGCTGTGCTGTGCCTGGGGCGATGCTTGCCGTCAGCTACGTGCTTCTTCTGGACTGGCAGATGGAACCATCCTGCTGTTCTCCTGTGCTATTTGCTCACTGCTGTGTTCAGCCTGATCTGACCAGCAGCAAATATTCACTTTCGATTCCATTCTTTGCTGAACAAACTCAATCTGAAATAAAAACCGGGAAACATACAAAGCAAGCTGTTGTTTTTTTAAAAATCAATCATTAAACAAAATTAAAATTACCCAAAGGTTTGCCTATCCCTTTATAACTCAGAACTATTTACAACCTGAAAAATCCTTATTACTGAGATCACAAGACTTTTAAAAAAAAATCTTTTTCTTTACTATTTCCAGAGGGGAAGTAACTTATATTTCTACTCGATAGATCAAAAACTTTTACTAGGCCTGTAAACCACTAAAGGTAAGAATTTCATTGTTCGGTTGTCGGTACATATGACAATTGAACACTCTTGTGGAAACAATGAACCACAGATGCTGGTTAACAAAACAATTTAGAACTGAGATGAGGAAAAACTTTTTCAGTCAGAGAGTTGTGAATCTGTGGAATTCTCTGCCTCAGAAGGCAGTGGAGGCCAATTCTCTGAATGCATTCAAGAGAGAGCTGGATAGAGCTCTTAAGGGTAGCGGAGTCAGGGGGTATGGGGAGAAGGCAGGAGCGGGGTACTGATTGAGAATGATCAGCCATGATCACATTGGATGGCGGTGCTGGCTCGAAGGGCCGAATGGCCTACTCCTGCACCTATTGTCTATTGTCTATTATAAGACTCAAAGTGCTGGAGTAACTCAGCGGGTCAGGCTGCATCGCTGGAGAACATGGATAGGCAACGTTTCTGGTTGGAACCCTTCTTCAATGCTGGAGTTTGGAGTCCATGTTCTCCAGAGATGCTGCCTGACCCGCTGAGTTACTGCAGCACTTTGAGTCCTTCTGTGTATTAACCAGCAACTGCAGATCTTGTGTACATTTAGTTCAGTTTAGTTTAGAGATGCAGTGCGGAAACAGGCCCATCGGCCCACCGAGTCCGTTCCAACCAAAGATCACCACACACCAGCACTATCCTAGACACACACTAGGGACAATTTACAATTATACCGAGCCAATTAACCTACATGCCTGCACGTCTTTGGAGTGTGGGAGAAAACCGTAAATCTCGGAGAAAACCCACGCAGGTCACGGGGAGAACGTACAAACTCCGTACAGATAAACATCGGTAGTCAGGATCAAACCCGGGTCTCTGGCTCCGTCAAGAAGTAGCTCTACCGCTGCACCACTGTGCCGCCCCGATTACATTACTACTTTTCATGTTGAATTGCTAAGTGATGGGAAGAGTTAAATGATTTTGCAAAAGCCTTGTAGCAACTGGATTTGTTTCGACCATGTTTGCCTGCTGAGATTGCTGGCGTTGGAGTGTTTATTTTAAGTTTAACAGCATGGAACCAGGCAGTGTGGATTTTGCTAACCACTGCAGCCACCAGAGAATATGCTGGATGGCGGCCATGATAACGGGCCAAGTTGAAGGGCTCCAATATGGAAACAAAGGGCTGTGCATTGGACTGGATAAGCTTGATTTGGGAAGTGATAAACGAGAGTGAGGAGAGAAAGCAAAGAAATCTAGTAAATGATAAATGAAGTTAAAAAGACGATGGAAGAGAAAGAAGAAAAAAAGAGAAACAGAAAGCATTTCCTGTTCATTAAAATATGACACAAAATGTTGGAGTAACTCAGCTGATCAGGCAGCATCTCCGAAGAGGCATGGATAGGTGACGTTTTGGGTCAGGACCCTTCAGACTCATTTCTATTGTGCTTTATAGAAACTGTAGATGCTGGTTCACAATAAAAGACACAGAGTGATGGACTAGCTCAGTGGGCTAGGCAGCATCTCTGGAGAACACGGATAGGTGATATTTTAGGTTAGGACCCTTCAGACTCATTTCTATTGTGCTTTTTAGAAACAAGGAACTGCAGGTGCAGGCTTACAATAAAAAGCACAGAGTGCTGGAGTAGCTCAGCTGGCCAGGCAGCATCTCAGGAGAACATGGCACTTTCCCCTGCAACCGCACGAGATGCAACACCTGTCCCTTTACCTCCCCCCTCAACTCCATCCAAGGACCCAAACAGTCCTTCCAGGTGAGACAAAGGTTCACCTGCACCTCCTCCAACCTCATCTATTGCATCCGCTGCTCTAGATGTCAACTCATTTACATCGGCGAAACCAAGCGCAGGCTCGGCGATCGCTTCGCTGAACACCTGCGCTCGGTCCGCATTAACAAAACTGATCTCCCGGTGGCCGAGCACTTCAACTCCCCCTCCCATTCCCAGTCTGACCTTTCTGTCATGGGCCTCCTCCAGTGCCATAGTGAGGCCCACCGGAAATTGGAGGAACAGCACCTCATATTTCGCCTGGGCAGCTTGCAGCCCAGTCGTATGAACGTCGACTTCTCCAACTTTAGATAGTCCCTCTGTCCCTCCCGTCCCCTCCTCCTTCCCAGATCTCCCTCTATCTTCCTGTCTCCACCTATATCCTTCCTTTGTCCCGCCCCCCTGACATCAGTCTGAAGAAGGGTCTCGACCCGAAACGTCACCCATTCCTTCTCTCCCGAGATGCTGCCTGACCTGCTGAGTTACTCCAGCATTTTGTGAATAAATCGAACATGGATAGGCTACGTTTCAGGTCGGGACCTTTCTCCAGACCGATAGAAGGGACCTGACTGGAAACGTTGCTTATCCACGTTCTCCTGAGGCACTGCCTGACCCGCTGAGCTACTCCAGCACTCTTTGTTCTTTTCACCTTCTCTGGGTTTTTGCAAAGTACTTTTCAACCAGGGAATTATTTTCAAGATGCTACTGCAGGAGATTTTGACTTTAACGATGGTATAAACCCATAACTGCCGACAGAATAATTTTCTCACCTGAAGCCAAGGAAACTCAAACCGAGATCAAGCTGACACAAACTGCAAAGTGATTGAAAAACAGATTATGTGACATTGCTTAAAGTTCAAGGTCAAGTTTATTGCCGTCTGGACCAGAATAATATAATTAATTGAACCGTTTATGGACAAATTATCCCCTCAGACTCCTGGCACAATATCAGCAGCGAGATTTTATTTCTGAAGTCTCTTTTGCTGTGTGGCTGTTTCAGGTAATTTTTGAACTTATTTTTCAAAAGAGACTAGACCAAGTGGACCCGTTGGGCCCAAACCTCTCCTGCATTGGTACAGCACCCTCTCCTCCCCCCCCCCCCCCGACCTTCCCCCTCTTCCCACCCCCTCACTCCATCCCCCTCAACCCCCCTTAACCTCCCTCCTCCCCCTCCCTCCACCCCTACCCTTCCTCCTTCCCCTCCCCCATTCCATCCCCAACAACCCCCCTTATCCTCCCCCCCTCCCTCCCAACCCCCTCCCTCCCTCCTCCCCCCTCCCTCCATAGGAGATAGATTTAAACTTTAAAATGTGAAAAACTTTAAAAATATAACACCGATTTCAATGAAACGTCTGCCATTAGCACCAAAGGGACGACGGTGAGTAAGGTGGGCCTAAAATTGTTGCGCTATCGTGTACCGTTTTGGTTGTAGTTCAGGAACAAACAAACAAACAAATGAGAGTTTTAGTATATAGATGCAGCGTGGAAACAGGCCCTTCGGGCCACCGTGTCCGCGCCGACCACCATCACCCACCCACTAGTTCTATCCTACACGCCAAGGATAAATTACAGAAGCCAATTTGACCTCCATACCTGCACGTCTTTGAAAGACTGGTCGGAGAACTGGGGAGGGGGAGGGGATGGAGAGAGAGGGTAAAGCAAGGGCTAATTGAAGTTAGAGAAGTCTTACAGAGAGTCGATATGCATGCCCAGGAACTTGATAGTTAGATCTAATGAAGAAGGATCATTTTAAAGTCAGTGTGAAGTGTAGTCTTGTAGGAAATATGGTAGCGATGGTGTCCCTGACTAGTGGAGGCCAGAGATTTGACTGCAGTGTTGGCAAAGAAGATTTGGCAGGTGGTAAAACACAACGATGATGCTGGTATATTCTTCAGCCACTGATCGGGGGGAAAAAATGTAAGGGGTGGTGAATGGGTGCAAGATGAACACTTTATCCTGGAAGGTGCCAGGCTTCTTAAGCGTAGTTAAAGCTGTGTTCTACTAGAGAAGGCTCCGTTATGCTCCTGACGTGTGCCTTGCTGATAGAAGAATGGCTTTAGTGAGCCAGAAAATGAGTCACTCACCGCCCAGTGTAGCCCCAGATTATATTGCGAGCCAAATTTAGTTTCCATCCAGTGGATTTTTCCAAAATATGACACAGAACGTCCCGAAGAGTTGGACTGGGATGACAACTTTAAAGTCTCAAATAATAATTTACTTGTGCGTAACTCAGTTTTATTTTGTTATTATTGGACGCTCAGATGATTGTGAAGGAACTGTTAAAAACAAGATGTTTTAAAGTGGAATGCTCTGTTTGGCATTGTGTCTTGAAAGCGTTTCTCATGACACATAAGGCGTTGGAATAGTATGTCATCACTTTGTTGAATTTTCAAAAAACTGAACTGCACTTTGCATGAGAGTCGTGTGAGGGTGCAAGATCCTTCATCATTTGCACATCATGTAAATCTAGGCTGAAAATCGATTTTAGGAGTTTAATTGAGTCTAGTTTAGAGACACAGCTTGGAAACAGGCCCTTCGGCCCATCGGGTCCGCGCCGAACAGCGATTCCCGCACATTAACACTATCTTAAACACACTATGGACAATTCTTACATTTATATCAAGCCAATTAACCTACAAACCTGTACGTCTTTGGAGTGTGGGAGGAAACCGAAGACCTCGGGGAAAACCGACGCGGGTCACGGGGAGGATGCACAGACTCTGCACAGACAGCGCCCGTGGTCGGGATGAAACCCGGGTCTCCGGCGCTGCAAGCGCTGTAAGGCAGTAACTCTACCGCTGTGCCGCCCGTACCGCACCGAGTGTACACCGTCAGAAGTGCACGCTTCAGCTGAGAATGAAATCAAAGCTTCCTTTACCTCGCAGTTGGCCTTAAAGGGCATGGAGCCATAGAGTCATATCGCATGGAAACAGGCCCTTCAGTCTGACTTGCCCGACTCAAACTAACTTAAATTAAATAAAACAGTTCATATGCCAAAGATACATGGTAGAAAACACATTCTAAATTCAAATAGGATATATCCCATCATTTAATATATCAGTTCCAAGAACGTTTTGCTGAATCTTTACCTACAAGCATAGAAAATAGGTGCAGGAGTAGGCCATTCAGCCCTTCGAGCCAGCACCACCATTCAAGATGATCATGGCTGATCATCCAAATTAAGGTACCCTGCTCCTGCTTTTTCCCCATATAGACAATAGACAATAGGTGCAGGAGGTGGCCATTCGGCCCTTCGAGCCAGCACCGCCATTCAATGTGATCATGGCTGATCATTCTCAATCAGTACCCCGTTCCTTCCTTCTCCCCATACCCCCTGACTCCGCTGTCCTTAAGAGCTCTATCTAGCTCTCTCTTGAATGCATTCAGAGAATTGGCCTCCATTGCCTTCTGGGGCAGAGAATTCCACAGATTCACAACTCTCTGACTGAAAAAGTTTTTCCTCATCTCAGTTCTAAAAGGCCTACCCCTTATTCTTAAACTGTGGCCCCTTGTTCTGGACTCCCCCAACATTGGGAACATGTTTCCTGCCTCTAACATGTCCAACCCCTTAATAATCTTATACGTACAGATCCCTTGATTCCCGCAGCCCGAAAGTTATCTCTAACTCTCGTTTGAAAACATCCAGTGAATTGGTCTCTGCTGCCTTCTGTTAATGTCAGTATATGTTTACTCAGGAATGATACACAATAATGAACACTGTGCAGCAAATACATTTTGGCATGTGGGTCTGAACTACTGAGATATCACTATCTCACCGGAGTATTTCAATTATTTTGTAACAAAAAGCAATATTTTATTCGCATTTTAAATTACTTTATGTGCATGGGTTTCAGCACTTACTGATTTATGCATCTCTGTGCCTCTAGAGATTCCCCTTTATCATTTTTGTCATGAGCATGACACTTTGAAGCACTGTGGTGCCAATGTGAAATCCCTGGCAAATATCACTCGGTTATCACATGGATGTGATCAGCCATGATCACATTGAATGGCGGTGCTGGCTCGAAGGGCCGAATGGCCTCCTCCTGCACCTTTTGTCTATTGTCTATTGGTTCCACCGTTCATTCAGGAAACGTCCCTGGTATCTCCCTCGTGAAAAAAAAAAAGGATTTAGTCATTGCTATAAAGTGTGAAAATGTTGGAAATACTCAGCAGATACACTGCAAATGGCTCGATTGTAATCATGTGTTGTCTTTCTGCTGACTGGTTAACACGCAACAAAATGGTTTTCACTGTACCTCGGTACATGTGACAATAAACTAAACTGAACGGGTCAAGCTGCCACCACGGGGGTGTTAATATTTCAGGCTCCAGCACTGACATTAGAGGCAGGAAACATGTTCCCAATGTTGGGGGAGTCCAGAACAAGGGGGCCACAGTTTAAGAATAAGGGGTAGGCCATTTAGAACGGAGATGAGGAAGAACTTTTTCTGTCAGAGAGTGGTGAAGGTGTGGAATTCTCTGCCTCAGAAGGCAGTGGAGGCCAGTTCGTTGGATGCTTTCAAGAGAGAGCTGGATAGAGCTCTTAAGGATAGCGGAGTGAGGGGGTATGGGGAGAAGGCAGGAACTGGGGTACTGATTGAGAATGATCAGCCATGATCGCATTGAATGGCGGTGCTGGCTCGAAGGGCTGAATGGCCTACTCCTGCACCTATTGTCTATTGTCTATTGTCTATTGACTTTTTGCATCTGCATGGCTAAGATATCGTTGCCACATTCCCCAGAGTTGCTGCCAGGACCAGAGGATTTTGTTTGGCTTTAGTTTAGTTTCGTGATACAGCGCGGAAACAGGCCCTTCAGCTCAACGAGTCCGCACCGACACACTGTCTGTCTTTGGAGTGTGGGTGGAAACCCGGGCACCCGGGGAAAGTCTAGGCAGGTCACGGGGAGAACGTACGAACTCCGTACAGACAGCACCCGTAACGGTAGCAACTCCACCGCCCCGCCACCGCGTCACCCTATTTGTTAAATAACGAGAAATAGAATTGGCATAAATTCATAAGTGATAGGATCAGAATTAGGTCATTCGGCCCATCGTCTATTCTGCCATTCAATCGTGGCTGATCTATCTCTCCTAACCCCATTCTCCTGCCTTCTCCCCATAACCCTTGACACCTGTACTAATCAAGAATCTGTCTAGCTCTGCCTTCAAAATATCCACTGACTTGGCCTCCACAGCCTTCTGCGGCAAAGAATTCCACAGATTCACCACCCTCTGACTAAATAAATTCCTCCTCATCTTCCTAACGGTACCCCTTTTTATTCTGAGGCTATAAACTCTGGTCCTAGACTCTCCCACCAGTGGAAACATCCTCTCCACTTCCACTAGCCAGGCCTTTCACTATTCGGTGAGTTTCAATGAGGTCCCCCTCATCCTTCTAAAGTCTAGCGAGTAGAGGCCTGGTGCCGTCAAATGCTCAACATATGTTAACCCACTCATTCCTGGGATCATTCTCGTTAACCTGTATAAAAAATGGTGGTTTGTCAGCTTGGAAAGAAGGAGGTTTAGAGTGCTGTTGTGGTTCTGTTCTGTAAGCACTTTGTTCTCAGTTTGCAATGAGGATTTGGACCAAATTACATGACTATAAAAAAAGGAGGAATGATATATAGTTCTTGCACCCACATAAACTTGCAAGGTGATATTTAAAGGTAATGGATTGTGTTAAAATAAAGAGAATCTGGAAAGTAAGATCAGCAATGTGAGGTGGTCCATTTTGATTATGGCTGAAACACAGTCAGATGATGTTAAGAGTTTAAAGACAGCATGATCGATTGGAAGAGACCAGTGCAAATTGAGGACTTCACTTCGACAAGATTTACAAAAGATGAAAGAGGAGAAATGGCAATGAATATATCTCCAAGAATCCCTTCTTGCTGAAGTCCATACTCCGCCACCTCCAGTTTAAATCCCATTTGGAATATTTTGGAGGACCAAGAACCAAGGACCAAGAAGCAGACATGATAAGAACTTTGTATTGTGGAAACTTTTGAAATTCACACTTTAACAAACAACACAAGAACGAGAATAGACCATTAATCAGCCACCGGGTCTGCGCCGACTCTTTGGAGTGTGGGAGAAAACCGGAGCACCTGGGGAAAACCCATGTGGTCACAGGTAGAACGTGCATACTCCGTACAGACAGCACCCATAGTCAGGATCGAACCTGGGTCTCCGGCGCTGTAAGGCAGCAACTATCGCTTTCCACTGTACCGCCCCTAGTTTTAGACTTGCCAGAGAACAGAAATACCTTCTCACCATCTGTAAGCCTTAATATTTTGATAACTCTTAAGACAGTGGAACTAATTGTAGACTTTCGAAGAGCTCCCCCTCCCATCCCCCCACTCACCATCACCAACACCATAGTCCCATCTGTGGAGTCATTTAAGTTCCATGGAACCATCATCTCCAGGGACCTTAAATGGGGGGCCACCATCGACTCCACAGTCAAAAAGGCCCAACAGAGGATGTACTTCCTGCGGCAATTGAGGAAACACAATCTGCCACAGGCAATGATGGTCCAATTCTATACTGCTATCATTGAGTCCGTCCTCACCTTCTCCATCATGGTCTGGTTTGGCTCAGCCACCATGCACGACATCCGGAGGCTGCAGTGGATCGTTCGCACAGCTGAGAAGGTTGTTGGCTGAAACCTCCCCCCCCCCATTGGCGAACTGTACACTGCAAGGGCCAGGAAGCGAGCGGGCAAGATCATCTCTGACCCCTCTCACCCTGGCCACAAACTCTTTGAAGCACTTCCCTCTGGAAGGCGACTCCGGACTGTCAAAGCAGCCACAGCCGGACATACAAACAGCTTTTTTTCTCACGAGTGGTAGTTCTACTCAATAACCCAAGTCTGTAGTCTCTTTTTTGCTCTGGTTTATTTTCACCCGCATGTTTAGACCGTAATGTTGTATCCTTATTGTTTTGATGTGGTTATGCTTTATTCTTAATTGTTAACTGTATGTTTGTGTTGTCATTTGTGAGCGGAGCACCAAGGCACATTCCTTGTATATGCATACTTGGCCAATAAACGTATTCATTCATTCATTAACTCAGATCAATTTACCACAATGTTTTAAATTCCAATTAACCATAGTGTGGCTTCAGTTGATCCAAGACTGGCTGAAAATGACTACAGTGTGGGATCCCGAACTGCTTGCAACATTCTGGTGTCTGCCAATAGACAATAGACAATAGACAATAGGTGCAGGAGTAGGCCATTCGGCCCTTCGAGCCAGCACCGCCATTCAATGTGATCATGGCTGATCATTCTCAATCAGTACCCCGTTCCTGCTTTCTCCCCATACCCCCTGACTCTGCTATCCTTAAGAGCTCTATCTAGCTCTCTCTTGAATGTATTCAGAGAATTGGCCTCCACTGCCCTCTGAGGCAGAGAATTCCACAGATTCACAACTCTCTGACAAAAAAAGTTTTTCCTCATCTCTGTTCTAAATGGCCTACCCCTTATTCTTAAACTGTGGCTCCTGGTTCTGGACTCCCCCAACATTGGGAACATGTTTCCTGCCTCTAACGTGTCCAACCCCTTAATAATCTTATACGTTTCGATAAGATTAATATTCTACCAGAGTTTTAGACAGGCTCATGGACATTCAGGGACTAGAATGGTATGGGCCACATGAGAAGGCAGGCGAGATTAGCTTAACTTTGCGGACGGACATAGGGTCAAAGATTGGTGGAAACAGGGGCCACGACGTGAACGTCGCGGCCCCTGTTTCCACCAATCTTTCCGCCGCTACGCACAAGAAGCACAAGAAGCTCAAGACGCCATTGTAGGCAGATGCCTAGAAGCGTGTTCAGCTCCGGCTGAACAATTTCTAATCTTGTGATGTGGACCCGATAAGAAGAGTACAGACATTGTGGGCCGAAGGGCCTGTTCCCTCTTCCGCCAAGTTCTACGTCAAAGGACAGGGGGGACAGGGCTTTCTCCATCGCTGCTCCCACCCTATGGAACTCACTACCCCAAACCGTTAGAGACTCCTCCACACTCACCACATTCAAAACATCGCTGAAGTCTCACCTGTTCAGTACTGCCTTCAACCACTGAAGGTCACCTCACCTTCTGTCTCCTTTCTCTGTTCATTTATTTATTTACTTATTTATCTATTTATTCATTTCCCTATGTTCTCAAAATCTCTGTAAAGCGTCTTTGAGTATATGAAAAGCGCTATATAAATAAAATGCATTATTATTATGATTATTATAAAGAGAATTTTCTCACGCTTAACGGCAATGCCAAGTGTATTTTGTAACTTTTAAGTATAAGCAGATGTGGCTGGACAAAACACAACCTTGCATTCTCACATCAATCACTGTGGCGTTTTGAACAAATTACAGTCATTTGCCTTCACCCCTTGCTGCTCTGTGCTCACATAGAATCCTCGCTCGTGAAGGCAGCTGAGAAATTGTGTAACTTCCGCAACGATAGCAGGCGACCGACTCACCCCACATTGTGAATGAAGTAGAATGAAATCATGTAACTTTTCAAGAATTCACATTATGGGTGACATTCTACCAAAGTTAGCTGTTAATTAGACGTCCTGTGGAGATTATGTGTTCGTAGCTGAAATATATCCCCAAAAAAAGGAATTAATAACCAAAGTTGGCTTGCCAGACTACTTGTTCAGTTTTCCCAGGGTTATTAACTCTTAGTCCCACTGGAGACATGATGCTTGACCACACTCCCTAAAGACAGATATTTCCATTATCCATGTTTCATTCATGTCTCATGTTTCATTCTGAACATCTCTTTTGACTCCATGCACTTCCTCCAACTAAGAGGTCTTGCTATCAATTCCATATGGTTCCAAGATATTTCTGTCTCGTGGTGGAATATGTGGAACATTCTTTCTTTCAGTCCAACTCTGTGTCCTCTTTGTCACCTATTTTTTTTTAGATTTAGATTTAGAGATACAGCGCGGAAACAGGCCCTTTCGGCCCACCAAGTCCGCGCCGCCCAGCGATCCCCGCACATTAACACTATCCTACACACACTAGGGATAATTTTTACATTCACCCAGTCAATTAACCTACATACCTGTACGCCCTTGGAGCGTGGGAGGAAACCCGAAGATCTCGGAGAAAACCCACGCGGGTCACGGGGAGAACGCACAAACTCCGTACAGACGGCGCCCGTAGTCAGGATCGAACCTGAGTCTCCGGCGCTGCATTTCGCTGTAAGGCAGCAACGCTACCGCTGCGCCACCGTGCCGCCCTTTGTCATTCATGTTCATAAGTGACAATACAATACAATACAATACAATACAATATATCTTTATTGTCATTGTACAGGGGTACAACGAGATTGGGATTGCGCCTCCCATACGATGCAATAATTGGGCTGGCAGGAGTAGAATTAGGCCATTCGGCCCATCAAGTCTGCTCCAACATTCAATCATGGCCGATCTATCCTTCCCTCTCAACCCCGTTCTCCTGCCTTCTCCCCATAACCCCCTGACTCCTTAGTGCTTAGTGTACTAAGTTATTTTGCTACTCGGAACACAGTGGGGTGACACGGTGGCGCAGCGGTAGAGTTGCTGCCTTACAGCGCCAGAGACCCCGGGTTCGATCCTGACTGTGGGTGCTGTCCGTGCGGAGTTTCTACGTTCTCCCTGTGACCGCGTGGGTTTGCTTTGGGTGCTCCAGGTTCACCAACATTCCAAAGATGCACAGGTTTGTAGGTTAATTGGCTTTAGTAAGTTGTAAAATTGTTCCTTGTGTGTGGGATAGTGTGTGGGGTGATCGCTAGTCACTGTGGACTCCGCAGGCTGGTGCGGGAATGGCAACGGTTTGGGCTGGGACCCTTCTTCAGACTAGACCCTTCTTCCTGAATCTGAGGAAGGGGCCCGACCCCGAAACATCATCTGTCCATACCCTCCACAGATTATACCCGACCCACTGAGTTTCTCCAGCACTTTGCCTTTTGCTTTTACCCCATTAGTTTGCTTAGCACTACGGAAATTGCAGTTTGTTTTATAAAGATGCATATAATTTCTTTAGCCAGATAGTGGTGAATCTGTGGAATTCCTTCCATAGACGACTATGGAGGCCAAGGTATTGGGTGTTATTAAAGTGAAGACTGATATTTTGATTGGGAAGGGCATGAAAGGTTATAGGGAGCATGCATGAGAATGTGGTTGAGAGGGAAAAGTATATTGATTGATTGATACTTTATTACCACATGTGTTAATGGCCACAGTGAAATTCTTTGTTTTGGGTACCATATGGTGGCCCAGTGGTAGAGTTGCTGCCTTACAGCACTTGCAGCGCCAGAGATCCGGGTTCGATCCTGACCACGGGTGCTGTCTGTACGAAGTTTGTATGTTCTGTGTAGGTTTTTTCCAGCACCTTCGGTTTCCTCACACACTCCAAAAACCTACTGGTTTGTAGGTTAATTGGCCTGGTGTGAATGTAAATTGTCCCTAGTGTGAGTTGGATAATGTTAATGTGCGGGGATCGCTGGTCGGTGCGGACTCAGTGGGTCAAAGGGCCTGTTTCCAAGCTGTATCTCTAAACTAAACTAAACTAAACTAAACTAAATTAAACTAAACACACAAAGTATGCAAAGAGTTGCCACGTATAGGGCACTGACAAAGTTATAAAGGTCAGCCATGGTTGCATGGCGGAGTAGACTCGATGGGCTGAATGGCCTAATTCTGGCCCTATATCTTATGGTCTTATGGTATGCCTTATAGTGCCTGTCAGACATTCATCTCCCATTCAATCCCTTGCTGCTTATCAAAAGAGGGAAGTATTCCCGGAGATTTTTAAACACAAATTCAGGTCACCTTTTCCAGATAAAATGTAATGCAAGGCTCTTCTTTAACGTGAAACCGAGCCCATTTCATTGGAACCTCGCAGTGCATGCACAATAAAACAGGTGAAGTGATTCATCTTTGGGATTTGTACAGAAGGGCGAACAGAAATCTTGAACACTGGGATCATTCTCAACGCACACACACTCCCACACTCACCCCCCCACCCCCCCCTCCCTTCACTCACCCCCCCACCCCCCCCTCCCTTCACTCACCCCCCCACCCCCCCCCCTCCCTTCACTCACCCCCCCACCCCCCCCCCCCTCCCTTCACTCACTCCTCCCACAACCCCATTTAAAAATAAAAATCCTCGTCCTTGAATTGCTAAAGGAGCAAATGGGGAGAAGATTAACAGTCCAGACCATCACATAAACCAACCTCCCTTCCATTGACTCCATTTATACCTCACGCTGCCTCGGCAAGGCCAGCAGCATAATCAAGGATGAGTCACACCCTGGCCACTCCCTCTTCTCCCCTCTCCCCTCTCCTAGAAGTGTGAAAACGCGCACCTCCAGATTCAGGGACAGTGTCTTCGCAGGGCAACTGAACCATCCTACCACAACAAGAGAGCAGCGCTGAACTACTATCTACCTCACTGGTGACCCTCGAGCTATGTTTGATCGAACATTCCTGGTTTTACCCTGCACTAAATGTTATTCCCTTATCATGTATCTATACACTGTAAATGGCTCGATTGTAACCATGTGTTGTCTTTCTGCTGACTGGTCAGCACGCAAACTTTTCACTGTACACGTGACAATATACTAAACTGAAGTGAGTAAACTGAACTGAATTATTCACATTAAATCCAAAACATGCCTGTAAAAAAAATATTAACATAACACATAGCACTGTAAGGAAATAACCCTCTCCCAATGTTCCAATCCCAATGTGAGTTTATCAATGGTGTATATTTAGTTGATGATATGAAAATTTGCAAATGAAAAGTAATGTTAAACAAATATTTTAATGTGACTGGATTTATGTATCACCAAAATAATATTGTGCGAGATAATATTTTGGATTTTCATTTATTAAGCTAGCGGCATCTGTTGGCTTTCTACCACCATTATATTGTTTCTCACACTTTACCTTTCCAGTAAACATGACGAAACCTCAGTTTTAAATGGCCTCCCCTTTATTCTTCGACTGTGGCCCCTGGTTCTGGACTCCCCCAACATTGGGAACATTTTTCCTGCATCTCGCTTGTCTAGGACTTTTATGATTTTATACGTCTCTATAAGATCCCCTCTCATCCTTCTAAACTCCAGTGAATACAAGACCAGTCTTTCCAATCTTTCCTCATATGACAGTCCCTCCATTCCAGGGATTAACCTCGTGAGCCTACACTGCACTGCCTCAATAGCAAGGACGTCCTTTCTCAAATTAGTAGACCAAAACTGAACACAATACTCCAGATGTGCTCTCACCAAGGCCCTATACAACTGCAGAAGGACTTCTTTGCTCCTGTACTCAAATCCTCTTGTTATGAAGGCCAACATGCCATTAAACATTAAAGATGCCACAAAGTGCTGCAGTAACTCAACAGGCCAGGCAGCATCTCTGGAGAAAATGGATGGGTGACGTTTCAGTTCGGGACTCTTCTTCGGTCTGAAATTAGGTTGTGGGTGGGGGGGGAGGGGGGGGGGAGTAAGAGTTGCAGACGAGAAAAAAACAGGAAAGAATCTGGGCCGGCAATAAATAACCTCAGGCAGGGTTGGTCCATTGTTGGCTAGGGAAGTGTGTGATCACAAGAGGGATACAATGTGGTGAACTGTGGAATAAGTGGGGTGAAGGAAGGGGGCAAGGAGGGAGGGGAGAGGAGGGGAGTGTTAGTAGAAGCTGCTTAAAATGAGAGAATTCAACTATCATACCGCTGGGTTGTAAGCTGCCCAAGTGAAATATGAGGTGCTGTTCCTCCAATTTGTGTGTGGTCGCACTGAGGCAAATGGAGGATGCCTAGTTTGGTCTTTTCTCGCCTCAAGCTCCCCCCTCCTTCCCCCTCCTCCCCCCTCCTCCCCCTGCCCTCCACCACCAACCTCCCCTCCCCCCCCCCCCCCCCGCTACTTTCAGTCTGAAGGAGTGTTCCGATCCGAAACATCACCTGTCCTTTATCCCCACAGATGCTGCCTGACCCACTGAGTTACTCCAGTACTTTGTGTCTTTCTTTAGTATAAACCAGCATCTGCAGTTTCTCCGCGACAAAATATTGGGTTGCCTCCCATATGCTAATGTGTTGGAAGGAACTGCAGATGCTGGTTTAAACCGAACATAGACACAAAAAGCTGGAGTAACTCAGCGGGTCAGGCAGCATCTCTCGTTTCCCTTTCCCCTGACTCTCAGTCTGGAGAAGGGTCTCACCCATTCCTTCTCTCCCGAGATGCTGCCTGACCTGCTGAGTTACTCCAGCATTTTTGTGAGTAAATACCTTCGATTTGTACCTGCATCTGCAGTTATTTTCTTATACTGCCTGAAGATGGGTCCCGATCAGAAACGTTGCCTTTCTATTCTTTCCACAGATGCTGCCTGACCTGCTGAGTTATCCCAGCATTCTATGGGTTTTTTTTTTCCTCACGATTCCAGCATCTGAAGTTCCTCGTGAGTCCACGTAACTGGTTTGCTGAGTGAGGGAATAACAGAAGGGATCTACTTCAAACAATTGCTGCCTCGTAGTCAAGCCAAAAAAGTACATCAGGACCAATCCAAAAGTTGTGCCTCAGGGAGTACACAATTTGAAGAATTAACAAAAGGCACCGTTATCTTTAGTGTGTTTAATACTCTTTAATAATGTGCAATTTGATGATTTAATTACCTTTCAACCATTTGCCATTTTTAACAAATTACTTGAGAAGCTACTGAGGATTAAATGTTAACTTGGATGCACATTAAAGAGAACACTTTTTTTTTCCACTGAACGCCCTGAGTCATGTCAAGAGTACATTTGCCAAGGAATTAGTTCCATCAAAAGAAAATGTCAAAACATTGTGTATTTTGAGAACTTCTCCAAGGAAAATTGTTGAGGGATAGAACAAGTTGACCCAAGGAGGAGATTGAGGTGTGTAGTGACCGGTTGGAACTCTCTTTCAAAAGAAGGTGCAAAAAGTGAAGGCACGAGAGGCTGCAGATCTTGAGCAAATAAGCGATTGCTCACAAGTTTATAAGAGATAGGAGCAGAATCAGGCCATTTGGCCCATCGAGTCTACTCCGCCATTCAATCATGGCTGATCCATCTCTCCCTCCTAACCCCATTCTCCTGCCTTCTCCCCAGAGCACAAGGGGTACGCCATTTGGAACGGAGATGAGGAAAAACTTTTTTCACACAGAGAGTTGTGAAGCTGTGGAATTCTCTGCCTCAGAAGGCAGTGGAGGCCAATTCCCTCGATGCTTTCAAGAGAGAGTAAGATAGGGCTCTTAATGATAGTGGAGTCAAGGGATATGGGGAGAAGGCAGGAACGGGGTACTGATTGTACATGATCAGCCATGATCACGGTGAATGGCGGTGCTGACTCGAAGGGTCGAATGGCCTACTCCTGCACCTATTGTCTATTGTCTATTGACACCCGTACTAATCAAGAATCTATTTATCTCGGCCTTAAAATATCCATTGACTTGCCTCCACAGCCTACTGTGGTAAAGAATTCCACAGATTCACCACTCTCTGACTAAAGAAATTCCTCCTCATCTCCTCCCTAAAGGAATGTACTTTAATTCTGAAGCTATGACCTCTGGTCCTAGACTCTCCCACTGGTGGAAACATGAATGAATGAATGAATGAATGAATGAATGAATGAATGAATGAATGAATGAATACGTTTATTGGACAAGTATGTGCATAAACAAGGAATGTGCCTTTCCACATCCTCTCCACATCCACTCTATTCACTATTCGGTAAGTTGCAATGAGGTCCCCCCTCTCAAGGAGATTGCTCGAGGAACTCAGCGGATCTGGCAGTACCTGTTGAGGGAAATGGATAGACGATGTTTTGAGTTGAGTTTAGTTTATTGTCATGTGTACCAAGGTATGGTGAAAAGCTGTTGTTGCGCGCTAACCAGTCAGTGGAAAGACAATACATGGTTACAATCAAACCATCCACAGTGTACAGATACATGAAAAAGAGGATAATGTGAATAACGTTTAGTGCAGGATAAAGCCCAGTAAAGTCTGATCAATGATAGTCCAAGGGTCTCCAATGATGTAGATAGTATTTCGGGACTGTTCTCTGGTTGTTGAGAGGATGGTTCAGTTGCCTGACAACAGCTGGGAAGAAATTGTCCCTGGATCTGGAGTTGTGCGTTTTCACACTTCTATATCTTTTGCCCGATGGGAGAGGGGAGAAGAGGGAGTGGCCGGGGTGCGACTCATCCACGACCCTTCCTTCAAGCTGAGAGTGGTTGGATTATTTAACTTGTCCCTTAGTCTTTTAATAGAGTATATTAAGAGACATCTTGCTATCAATATCGCTTTTAACAAGGTTCTGAGAATGAGGTATGATAATGTATTGTTTACATTCAGGGACCAGCAACTGAGAAATTAATCTATGGACATGAGCACTGACCCAGCCTGGGAGGTTGGTGATACAAGGAACTGCAGATGCTGGTTTACAACAAAAAAAAGACACAAAGTGCTGGAGTAACCAAGCATGTTAGGCAGCATCTTCAGAGAACAGGATGTTTCAGGTCGGGACCTTTTCCGGAAGACAGTTCCGACCTAAAACGTCGTCGATCCATGTTCTCCAGAGATACTGGCTGACCCGCTGAGTTATGCAACTGTTCCGAAGTTTATGTTGACTTCTGCTGACATTAATTCAACAGACTAAATAATCTGAGATGAAGTTGCAGCGGGAGTAATGGAACAGAAACTAGCGAAATGAAAACATCCTAACAGTTTATGACAAACCTTTTAAAAAAATCTGCAGTGTTGACTTCAAGGTTTCAAGGTCTCGAGGACAGTTTATTGTACCAATTAACGTATCCATTTCCCTCAATACGTACCAATTAAGGTGCAGTGAAATTCGAGTTACCATGCAACCACACTAAGTGAAAAGCAACAAGAGACACAGCCACATAAAATAAAAGTTGACGTAAACATCCACCGCAGTGGATTCCCCACATTCCTCACTGTGAAAGACAATAGACAATAGGTGCAGAAGGAGGCCATTCGGCCCTTCGAGCCAGCACCGCCATTCAATGTGATCATGGCTGATCATTCTCAATCAGTACCCCGTTCCTGCCTTCTCCCTATACCCCCTGACTCCGCTATCCTTAGAGCTCTATCTAGCTCTCTCTTGAATGCATTCAGAGAATTGACCTCCACTGCCTTCTGAGGCAGTGAATTATGATGGAAGGCAATAAAGTCCAATCTTCTCCCTCTTTATTCTCCCGCGGTCGGGGCTGTCGAACCATCCGCAGTCGGTGCCATCAACGCTCCAGCAGCCGGCGATCCGAAGCCCTCGCGTCGCGGTAATCCAAACTCCCGCGTCGGGACGGTTGAAAACTCTTCGCGGCTTGGAGCTCCCGAATCGGTCTCTAACCAGGGACCGCGGGCTCCACGTTGTTAAAGTACACAGGCCCGCCGCGGTTGGAGCTCTCCACAGTCGATCCCCGGCAAAAGGGATCGCAAGCTCCATGACGGCAAGTTCGCGCCGCGCCCGAGGTTGAAGCGCCGGGCCGGTCTCCGGGAAAGGCCGCGGTGCTCCACGACGTTATGCCGCAGTGGGGACGGAGATACGAGACGGAAAAAAATCGCATCTCCGTCGAGGTAAGAGATTGAAAAAAGGTTTCCCCCAGCACCCACCCCACCCCACCCCACCCCCCCCCCCTATAAAACAAACCAGGGAACACTAAAACATACTCTTTAACGCGCACTTAAAATAACAAAAACAGACGAAAGGACAGACAGACTGTTGGCGAGGCAGCCACTTGCAATGTGATTAACTTTTACTTTGCCTGAGAAGTGACTCATTGCATGAGCAACCCTGGATGGACAGTAAACGCCATCTTTGCCAGAAATTCCCTTGATGGCATTAAATTATTTTCAACTTTCTGCTGAAATTTGTCGTTTCGCCTTTCTTTTCTGATGAAGGAGTGGCTGAGCAAGTGAATTCCAACTCATCAAATGGAGAAAAAAAATATTAGTTCATAACTTCTAGGAGCAGAAATAGGCCATTTGGCCTGTGTCCGGGGTTATGGGGAGAAGGCAGGAGAAAGGGGTTAGAAGGGAGAGATAGATCAGCCATGATTGAATGGCGGAGTAGACTTGATGGGCCGAACGGCCTAATTCTGCTTTTATCACTTATGTCCTTATGACCTTATAAGGTCTACTCCGCCGTCCAATCATGACTGATCTATCTTTCCCTCTCAACCACATTCTTCAGCCTTCCCCCCATAACTCCTGACACACCTGATACTAATCAAGAATCTGTCAATCTCCACCTTAAAAATATCCATTGACTTGGCCTCCTCAGCTGTTTGTGGCAAAGAATTCCACAGCTTCACCACACTTTGACTAAGGAAATTCCTCCTCAACTCCTTTCTACCGGTACGCCCTTTTAATTCTGAGGCTATGACCTCTGGTCCTAGACTCTCGCACTAGTGGAAGCACTAGATAGAGCTCTTAAGGATAGCAGAGTCAGGGGGTATGGGGAGAAGGCAGGAACGGGGTACTGATTGAGAATGATCAGCCATGATCACATTGAATGGCGGTACTGGCTCGAAGGGCCGAATGGCCTCCTCCTGCACCTATTGTCGATTGTCTTTTGCACCCTCTCCACATTCGCACTATGTGTTAGAATCTGTGAATAAACAATAATGCACAACTATTGCATAACATTTAATGGAACTGGGTTGGCAAAATGTAGTTGGAAAGCACTGACAGCGATTCTTTGACAGGCGCGGAAATAATCTTTGCAATACTTGAGGGTTAGGTCGGGCTGTTAGACTTGGCAGCGTGAACAGAGTTGTTTCATTATAGAGAGTGCGACTGGGAGTTTTTTTTCATCCTTTTTTTTTCCATTCCATTCCAAGGTTTCTTAGAGATATTTGTGGTCTCACAACATGCCTATTTCTTTAGTGACAGATAGATATCATTATTAACTTGCTCTCTTATTATTTTTTGTGCGTGGTACTACTTACATTAATACTTTTCAATCGATGCAGTCTCTTCTAAACTTCCAGCCTGCTCCTCTTGACATTTTTAAACCTGGTGTCACTGCCAAAATGCACTCCCCAATATTCATTCCATTATATACAGCACATGGATTTTCGGAGGGATCCCTCCTCCCCCCACACTTCCCCATGAGACACTACCAACTGTGGGGTGCAGCTGGCCGAGCTGCTGCCTCACAGCACCAGGGACCCTGGTTCGATCCTGACCTCAGCGATATCTGTGCGGAGTTTGCACGTGTTCTCCTTGCGACCCCGATGGGTTTCCTCCGGGTGATTTGGTCTCCTCCCACCTGCTAAAGACATGTGGGTTTGTAGGGTCAATTAGTTGCTGTAAATTGCCTCTGGTATGTAGGGAGTGGATGCAAAAATGGGACAACAAAGTGTTGGGGGGGGGGGGGGGGGCAGCATGGTGGCGCCCCGATAGAGTTACTGCCTTACCGCGCCAGAGACCTGGGTTCGATCCTGACCATGGGTGCTGTCTGTACAGAGTTTGTACACTCTCCCCGTGACCTGTGTGGGTTTTCTCTAGGTGCTCTGATTTCCTCCCGCACTCCAAAGACATACAATTGGTTTGGTAAAAATTGTTAATGGTACCTAGTGTGTTGGATGGTGTTGGTGTACGAGGATCGCTGGTTGGCGCGGACTCGGTGGGCCGAGGGTTCATGTTTCTGTGCTGCATCTCAAAACTAAACTAAAATAAACTGGTGTGAACAGGTGATCAACGGTCGGAGTGGACTTGATGGGCCGAAGGGCCTGTTCCCATGCTGTATCTTGATCAATCAATTCAATCAATCACCATGAACACATATGTGCAGACATATTAATTTGGAGCAGTATTCTGTTCTGCCATTTAATTAAATCACTGCTGATTTTAGTGTAATCTGAATTCTGCATTATTGTTTACCTGAAGTAAACTTTCATCTCATTGCTTATCAAGCATTTAAGATTCAAGATTCAAGATTCAAGATATCTTTATTTGTCATCCAAAAAACAAGATTTTTGGACGAAATTCAGTCACCCACAGTCCAACAATAAAAGCATTAAAATAGGCAAATTACACAATAAAAACATTTAGCTCTGCAATATATATATACTGTAGTTGACTCTGCTTCCACTATCCTTTGAAGGGAATTTCCAACAGCCACAACCTTATGAGAAGAAAATAAAATGCCGTGTTAAGTGCTTTGATTGATTGTTTGAAAGATATGCAGCATAGAAACAGGCCCTTCAGCCCACCAAGTCCATGCTGACCATCGATTACCCATTCTTACTCATTCTATGATATCCTACTTTCTCTTCCACTCCCAACACACTGGGGGGCAACATACGTGATGTAGGCCAATCAACCTACAAACACACACGTCCTCTGCGATGTAGGAGGAAACCCAGAGGACCCAAAGGAAAACCAGAGGACCCAAAGGTCACAGGGAGAAGGCCCGAACCCCACACAAGGTCCCCAGGTCAGGATCGAACCTGGCTCTGTGGCATTGTGAGACAGCAGCTCTGGCAGCAGAACTACTGTGCTGTTTATTCCTTATTTTTAAATCATAGCCCCCAGCTCTAGATCCTTTAGAAAGGAGATTAATGATCGGGGTACTGAACGGGGTACTGATTGAGAATGATCAGCCATGATCACATTAAATGGCGGTGCTGGCTCAAAGGGCCGAATGGCCTCCTCCTGCACCTATTGTCTATTGTCTATTGTCTATTGTCTATTGAGATGAGGAGGAATTTATTTGGAGAGAGGCTGGTGAATCGGTGGAATTCATGGCCACAGATGGCTGTGGAGACCAAATCATTGGGTGTTTTTAAGGTGAGATTGATAGGTTCTTGATTAGTAAGGGTACCAAGTGTTGTGGAGAGAATGCAGGTGAATGGAGTTGAGAGGAAAAGATAGATCAGCCATGATTGAATGGTGGAGTAGACTCAATGGGCCTTATGGCCTAATAACTTATGAACATGAACTTTGTGACTTTACATTGAATATCATTTTTTCATGAAACAAAAAAATGCTTTTTAAGATGGAATAGTGAGTTAGATAGAGCTCTTAGGGCTAGTGGAATCAAGGGGTATGGGGAGAAGGCAGGAACATGGCACTGATTGTGGATGATCAGCCATGATCACATTGAATGGCGGTTCGAATGGCCTACTCCTGCACCTATTGTCTATGCATCTATGTATACTGTGTAGCCACAGAATGCAGTAATCCTATAAGCTGTGCAGACATGAGGTGATTGGTAAAAGGCTCAGCAACTACATAGAGGAACTTATTTTGCACATTGGGCAGTGGACTGAAATACGTGATTAGCAAGGTTAGTGGAGGTAGATTCAATGGTCTCTCTCAAAAGGGAATTGGATAAATACTTGATGAGAAAGAAAAGTGGCTGGAGAAATGGCAAAGGAGCAGGAATAATTGAATATATCTACCAAAGAGCTGCCAGAGGCACAAATGGCCAGATCGCCCTCTTGCGCACTGAATCCTTGATGAAGCTCCATTTTACTGCCTTCAACACAGCGGCACTATCACAGTGCAATGTCAGCAAGTACATCTCCCAAAGTCAGGCCTTCTTATGATTTTCTTATCTGCTTGATGATGCCTTTAAAATACATCTGCTTTGTTTCACAATCGTGAGAACAGGTTCTGACAATGATCAAACAGTGACTAAACGTAAAACATAGTACATAGAAGAGTGGAGCACAGCAGCGGGCCATTCGGCCCACAATGTTTGTGCTGGACACGATGCCCATCTAAAGACGGACACAAAAAGCCGAAGGGCCTATTTCTGTGCCAAATCACTAAACGAAACTAAACTAAACTACTACAGAAAGACATTAAGCATTTTGTTCGATACCCAGCCTACGGTTTCAATGCACTGATTTTGGCCTTAAATGAGATGAACAAATGAACATTATATGGCCAAAGGTAGACACAGAAATGCTGGAGTAACTCAGCGGGTCAGGCAGCCTCTCTGGAGACAAGGAACTCAACACGTGACGATTCGGGCCGTGAACCTTTTTGAGATCCGTCTCGCCCCGAATCGTCACGTGTTCCTTTCCCCCAGTGGTGCTGCCTGACCCGCTGAGTTACTCCAGCTTTTTGTGACTGTCTTCGGTTTAACCAGAATCTGCAGTTCCTCCTTACTCATGATGCCTCGCTAAACTGATCTCATTGGTATGATCCATATCCCTCTATTCCCTGCATCTCCATGTGCCGAACTAAAGTCCTCTCAAACGCCACTATAGTATGTGCCACCACCACCACTCCTGGCAATGCATTCCAATCACCCTCTGTGTACAAGATATGCTCCACACATCTCCATTAAACTTTCCTCCTCTGATCATATAGCCTTGCCCTCTGGTGTTAGATATTTCCACCCTTAGGAAAAGACCTTATTGAAACAGTCTTTTCCCCTTCACCTTGAACCTATGTCATCTGGTTCTCGATTCCCCTACTCTGGGCAAGAGACTCTGTGCATCTATCCGATCTATTCCTCTCATGATTTTGTACACCTCTATAAGATCACCCCTCATCCTCCTGCGCTCCAGGGAATAGGGTCCCAGCCTACTCAACCTCTCCCTGTAGCTCACACCCTCTAGTCCTGGCAACATCCTCGTAAATCTTCTTTCTACCCTTTCCAGCGTGACAATATCAATAGCTCGTAGGGCTAAAGGAATCAAGGGGTATGGGGAGAAAGCAGGAACGGACTGCTAATTTTGGATGATCAGCCATGATCATATTGAATGGCGGTGCTGGCTCGAAGGGCCGAATGGCCTACTCCTGCAACTGGTTTCTGTATTTCTAAGCCAACTATCCTACAAACCTGCACGTCTTCGGTAAGTGGGAGGAAACCGGAGCACCAGGAAGAAATCCACACGGTCACAGGAAGAAAGTACAAACTCTGTACAGACAGCACCCATAGTCAGGATCGAATCTGGGTATCTGGCGCCCTGAGGCAGCAATTCTTCCGCTGCGCCACAGTGCTGCCCTAGGAACCCGAACAATTATTAGTCACTGGTTTTGAAGACTACACAAGACCCCCAGTTTTCCGCTCTCAAATGGGACCGGGACAACGAATGTATGTCTGAAGAAGGGTCTCGACCCGAAACGTTGCCTGTCCATTTCCTCTCCAGATGCTGCCTGACCTTTGTTTACATAATCTAGAGAGCAGTCCTGAACTTCGATCTACCTCATCGGTGACCCTTGATCGGACCTTACTGGCTTTACGTTGCACTGAACATTATTCCATCATGCATTTAGACACTGCAAATGGCTCGATTGTAATCATGCATGGTCTTTCCGCTGACTGGTCAGCACGCAACAAAAGCTTTTCACTGTACCTCGGTGCGCGTGACAATAAACTAAAGGAACTGTTGAGTTCCTCCAGCACTTTGTGTTTTACGCAATGCATGCACATGTTCTTCATACCTGTTCAATCCATCCTCTGTTTTCTTAATTACTTCGTTGCCAGGCAGTGAATTAAAGGAGATATCACATAAATCCCGAAGATTGACTGGATAAATTGCTGCTGAATATTTGCAAATGTGAATCTGTTATGTGCAGTTCTGAACCTAATGCCTGGAGTATTGCTGCATTGATATTAAACGCACGCATCGCTGCACTCAAGTGCATCGAGTGCTCCGTCTGCTCACTTAGAATAAACATAAAATATACAGTAATTTCTAGGTTGCTATAGAAATAGCACAAGGTAAATTAAAAATTCATACGCGGAAGTGATCCAAAAGAAAACATTTTGTTTTCGTGTGAAGAGATGAATTTTTATTTCTTTATTTTTCTTTACTGTACACACCAGTCGTAGAGTTATGGGGTCACGCAGTGTGGAAACAGGCCCTTCAGCCCAACTTGCCCATGCTGACCAATGTACCCATGCACTAGTCCCACCTGCCTGCCTTTGGCCCAAGATAGACACAAAATGCTGGAGTAACTCAGCGTGACAGGCAGCATCTCGGGCTGGAAGGAATGGGTGACGTTTCGGGTTGAGACCTTTCTTTTGGCCCCTCAGGGTTCCTTCTAAACGCATCCTATCCATGTACCTGTCCAAGTATTACTTAAACATTGTGATAGTACCTGCCTCGAATAACTCCTACGGCAGCTCGATCCATATACCGGTAGTGTGTGATGCAAAAGTGGAATAACATAGAACTCGTGTGAACGGGTGATCGATGACTGTCGTGGACTCAATGGGTTGGAGGGCCTGTGTACATGCTCTGTCTGTAAGCTAAACTAAACTAAACCACCATTATTTCCTGCTCCATCTTCCCTACTTCACATTAATTTAGTTTCGAGGTTCAGCCTACACTTCGCTGAACACCTGCGCTCGGTCCGCATTAACCAATCTGATCTCCCGGTGGCCGAGCACTTCAACTCCCCCTCCCATTCCCAGTCGCACCTTTCTGTCATGGGCCTCCTCCAGTGCCATAGTGAGGCCCACCGGAAATTGGAGGAACAGCACCTCATATTTCGCCTGGGCAGCTTGCAGCCCAGTGGTATGAACGTTGACTTCTCCAACTTTAGATAGTTCCTCTGTCCCTCTCTTCCCCTCCCCCTTCCCAGATCTCCCACTGTCTTCCTGTCTCCACCTATATCCTTCCTTTATCCCGCCCACCTGACATCAGTCTGAAGAAGGGTCTCGACCCGAAACGTCACCCATTCCTTCTCTCCCGAGATGCTGCCTGACCTGCTGAGTTACTCCAGCATTTTGTGAATAAATACCTTCGATTTGTACCAGCGTCTGCAGTTATTTTCTTACCCATTCACACTAGTTCTATGTTATCCCACTTTCTCATCCACTCCGTACACGTTAGGGGCAATTTTACAGAGGACAATTAACCTACAAGACCGCACGTCTTTGGGATGTGGGAGTTAACCCACACAGTCATAGGGAGAATGTTCAAATACTACTGGTGGCACGGTAGCGCAGCGGTAGAGTTGCTGCTTTACAGCGAATGCAGCGCCGGAGACTCAGGTTCGATCCTGACTACGGGTGCTGCACTGTAAGGAGTTTGTACGTTCTCCCCGTGACCTGCGTGGGTTTTCTCCGAGATCTTCGGTTTCCTCCCACACTCCAAAGACGTACAGGTATGTAGGTTAATTGGCTGGGTAAATGTAAAAATTGTCCCTAGTTGGTGTAGGATAGTGTTAATGTACGGGGATTGCTGGGCGGCACGGACTTGGAGGGCTGAAAAGGCCTGTTTCCGGCTGTATATATATGATATGATATGATACACAGACAGCACACGATTTCAGGGTAGAACCAAGGTCTCTGGCATTGTGAGGCAGCAGGTCTACCATTGTGCTGTCCACTGGGAATATAGAACTAATTCATCGGGATTATACAATTAATGGACTTTGTCAACATAACCCCCAGATTTAGTCGTTGAAACAGATGCATCCCACAGGACACTAGGTGGCGCAGCGGTAGAGTTGCTGCCTTCCAGCACCAGAGATCCAGGTTCTCTCCCGACTACGGGCGCTGTCTGTGCGGAGTTTGTACGTTCTCCCCGTGACTACGTGGGCTTCCCCAGGTGCTCTGGTTTCCTCCCACACTCCAAAGACGCACAGGTTTGCAGTTGAATTGGCTTCGGCAAAAAAATTATAAATTGTCCCAATTGTGCTGGGTGGTGCTAGTGTACGGGGATCTCTGGTCGGCACGGACTCGGCGGGCCGAAGGGCCTGTTTCCGCGTTGTATAACTAAAACTGAGACAAATACCTGACTGGCACTCATTGCAGGAAGAATGGACACACGCCTGAAGAACAGAAGTCAAGTCAAGTCAATTGTATTTGTACAGCACATTTAAAAACAACCCACGTTGACCAAAGTGCTGTACATCAGTTCAGGTACTAAGAACGAACATACAATGGCTCACAAACATAACAGCACATACATAAACAGTTCACAGCACCCCCTCAGAGGGCCTCAAATGCTTGGGAGAGAAAAATACTCCAGGTTTTGAGCCTGGACTTAAAGGAGTCGATGGAGGGGGCAGTTCTGATGGGGAGAGGGATGCTGTTCCACAGTCTAGGAGCTGCAACCGCAAAAGCGCGGTCACCCCTGAGCTTAAGCCTAGACCGCGGGATAGTCAGTAGCCCCAAGTCGGCCGACCTGAGGGAGCTGGAGATAGAGTGGTGGGTTAGAAGGTTTTTGATATGGGGGGGGGGGGGGCAAGCCCATTTAGGGCTTTGTATGTGAATAGGAGGAGCTTGAAGTTGATTCTGTACTGTACTGGGAGCCAGTGGAGAGAGGCCAGAATCGGGGTGATGTGGTCCCTTTTACGGGTACCCGTCAGGAGTCTCGCTGCGGTGTTTTGGACCAATTGCAGGCGGGACAGGGATGATTGGCTGATCCCAGTGTATAGGGAGTTGCAGTAGTCTAGGCGGGAGGAAATGGAAGCGTGGATGATTTTTTCAATGTTGTCAGAAGGGGGGAAGAACCCTTGCCCAACAACATGGTGGGAAACATCAACTCCATTACTGTTTTACTAAAGCAATGGAAATATGAACTACATTGTTTTCAACATTCTTTTCCATTATTTTTAATTAGTAAGTCAAAGTCAAGCAATGTCTTTATTTTTCTTCCTTAATCACCCTATTTGTCAACTCCACTTTGCTAAATGACTCTGCCTGCTGTGGAAAAGAAACACACTGAGGCAAGAAACGTTTGCTGGCAAAATTACTTCAAAAAATGGTGCTTCACAACGTGCCACAGCAGTATTAACCTATTTAAAATCAAGAGATTAATGCTTCAATAAAAATATATATACATATAGTGTAAAATGGTATCAAGTTAGCTATGCGGCACAGTGGCGCAGCGGTAGAGTTGCTGCCTGACAGGGCCAGAGAACCAGGTTCCACCCTGACTACGGGTTCTGTCTGTACGGAGTTTGTTAGTTCCCCCTGTGACTGCCTCGGTTTTCTCTGAATGCTCCGGTTTCCTCCCACACTCCAAAGATGTACAGGTCTTTAGGTTAATTGGCTTTGTATAAATGTAGGCAAAAATAGACAATAGACAATAGGTGCCGGAGTAGGCCATTCGGCCCTTCGAGCCAGCACCGCCATTCAACGTGATCATGGCTGACCATTCACAATCAGTACCCCGTTCCTGCCTTAGACAATAGACAATAGGTGCAGGAGGAGGCCATTCGGCCCTTCAAGCCAGCACCGCCATACAATGTGATCATGGCTGATCATTCTCAATCAGTACCGCGTTCCTGCCTTCTCCCCATACCCCCTGACTCCGCTATCCTTAAGAGCTCTATCCAGCTCTCTCTTGAATGCATTCAGAGAATTGGCCTCCACTGCCTTCTGAGGCAGAGAATTCCACAGATTCACAACTCTCTGACTGAAAAAGTTTTTCCTCATCTCAAAGCCTTCTCCACATACCCCTTGACTTCGTTATCTTTAAGAGCTCTATCTAGCTCTCTCTTGAAAGCATCCAGAGAATTGGCCTCCACCGCCTTCTGAGGCAGAGAATTCTACAGATTTACAACTCTCTGACTGAAAAAGTGTCCCATGTGTGTGTAGGGAAATGTTAATGTGCGGGGATCGCTGGTCGGCGCGGACTCGGTGGGCCGAAGGACCTGTTTCTGCGCTGTATCTCTAAAGTAAACTAAACTGAAATTAAATTACAGTCACCACAATTTACACATTTGCGGGGATCGTGCTTATTATAATTGTCCCCAGAGTGCAGGATAGTACAAATGTAATGGGTGATCGCTGGTCGGCGAGGACTCGGTGGGCCGAAGGGCCTGTTGTCGTGCTGTACCTCTAAAGTCTAAAGTTTAAAGTCTGAAAAAGGTTCCCGACCCGAAACATCACCTATCCATGTTCTCCAGAGATGCTGCCTGACCCGTTGAGTTACTCCAGCACTTTGTGTCCTTTACTGATTTAAATGTGTGTGATTAGCAAGCAACAATGACAGTCAGCTGGGAGACTGCATTGCTGAGGATTAGTTGCTGAGATAGTTTAGAAGGATGGGAGGGGATCTTATCGAAACATGTAAAATTCGTAAGTGATTGCACAGGCTAGATGCAGGAAAAATGTCCCCGATGTTGGGGTAGTCCAGAACCAATAGACAATAGACAATAGACAATAGGTGCAGGAGGAGGCCATTCGCCCCTTTGAGCCAGCACCACCATTCAATGTGATCATGGCTGATCATTCACAATCAGTACCCCGTTCCTGCCTTCTCCCCATACCCCCTGACTCCGCTATCTTTAAGAGCTCTATCTAGCTCTCTCTTGAGAGCATCCAGAGAATTGGCCTCCTTTGCCTTCTGAGGCAGAGAATTCCGCAGATTTACAACTCTCTGACTGAAAAAGTTTTTCCTCATCTCCGTTCTAAATGGCCTACCCCTTATTCTTAAACTGTGGCCCCTGGTTCTGGACTCCCTCAACATTGGGAATATGTTTCCTGCCTCTAACGTGTCCAATCCCTTAATAATCTTATATGTTTCAATAAGATCCCCTCGCATCCTTCTAAATTCCAGCGTACACAAGTCTAGTCGCTCCAGTCTTTCAACATACGACAGTCCCGCCATTCCGGGAATTAACCTAGTAAATGAAAACTGAAAACTGAAAAACCAGGGGTCACAGTTTAAGAATAAGGGGTAGGCCATTTAGGACTGAGATGAGGAAAAGCTTTTTCACCCAGAGAGTTGTGAATCTGTGGAATTCTCTGCCACAGAGGCAGTGGAGGCCAATTCACTGGGTGTTTTCAAGAGAAAGTTAGATTTAGCTCTTAGGGCTAACGGAATCAAGGGATCTGGAGAAAAAGCAGGGGCTGAGTACTGATTTTGGATGATCAGCCATGAGTATCTTGAATGGCGGTGCTGGCTCGAAGGTCTGAAAGGCCTACTCATTTCCTATGTTTCTATGTGTCCAGTGACAAAAGTTAAACTTAATTGACTATTTTTCGCTGTGTGGAAATGGCTATGTTTTTGTTTTAGTCGCCCTCTGTTTCACGGGCTGATTGATGGCACGCCAGCAACGAGCCACGAGTCACTTTACATCAAGTTTGTACAGATTGTAAGTTTGACGTGACGATAAGCAGAGGCTGATTTGTGGGAATGCACCCGCCTCTGATGTCAATCGAGAAGCAGTGAATGCCCCCAGCCATGGCCTGCTGCATTTGGACATAATTGTATGAATCACCCCTGATGTTTGCTCACTTCAGGCTTATTACCACAGAATAACGACCCACCGAGACTGCGATGAATTGAGAGAGCGCAGTGGCAGGCAGCCAATGCTCTTAACTCAAGGAATCAGCCAGAATGATTACATGACCCCTGCTACTTCATCTCATACAGTTCTGTGGCCAATCGATTTTGGGTGCCATCAATGGTATTTTGATTCCAATAAATGCATGCCCAGTCAATAGACAATAGACAATAGATAATAGGTGCAGGAGGAGGCCATTCGGCCCTTCGAGCCAGCACCGCCATTCAATGTGATCATGGCTCTGACCTCCCCACCATCAAAGGGATTTACCTGAATCGCTGCCTCAAAAAGGCAGCCGGCATCATCAGAGACCCACACCACCCTGGCCACAAACTCATTTCACCCCTGCCATCGGGAAGAAGGTACAGGAGCCTGAAAACTGTAACGTCTAGGTTCAGGAACAGTTTCTTCCCCACAGCCATCAGGCTATTAAACACCACAACCTCAAATAAGCTCTGAACTAAATAAACTATTAATGTTATTATTGCACTATTATTGTTTGCTTGTTTTATATGTGTATATACACACACACACACTGAACTTTTTTTTTCTCATTTATTATGTTGTTTACTGTACTATGTTTACATGTCCAGTTGTGCTGCTGCCAGTACAGTTGTGCTGCGCGGCCCGGACTCACCACCTGCGGCGCTGGCAGCCTTCGGATGCTGCGGGAGCGGCTGCGACTCGTCTCCGGAGGCTTCGGCGCGGGCCGCCAGGACGTCGGAAGCCCGCAGGCCCCTGGGTGGGGGCCGACATCCGGAGCTCCAGCAACGGCAGCGGCAGCGACAGCTTCATCGCCAGCCCCGAAACGTGGGGCTTGGGTCGGCCCGCCGCGGACCTTTCACCGTCTGGCGCGGCGCTTCAATGTCGGGAGCCCCGACCGCCCCGATGTGGCAACTCCAACAGCCTGACCGCGGGAGAAGACGGCAGGGGAAGAGAAAAAGACATTCTGGCCTTCCATCACAGTGAGGAGGTGACTGGAGGAGACTCACTGTGATGGATGTTTCTTTTGTTTGGTGTTGGTTTATGATTGTATGTGTTATTGCATATTTTTATTGCTTATTTTTATTGGTCTTATTGTTGAATTGCGGGTAATTTTTCATTTCACTGCACATTTATGTGTGTGTGACAAATAAATTGACTATTGACTACTATATATTGAGTAAGAATTTCATTGTTCTATCTGGGACATACAACAATAAAACACTCTTCTCTCTTGACTTATGCACGGAAACACAACGATGACACTATCAGTGTGTTTATCACAAATGTCCACCAATGCAACAAGTTTCGATTGCAATTAACATGCAACAGGGTCTGGAACAATGCTGAACCGGTCCTGGCCTTCTTGCAACCTGACACCAGGTACCATAGAAGACACTAGGTGTGGAGTAACATGGTGGCGCAGCGGTAGAGTTGCCGCCTTACAGCGAATGCAGCGCTGGAGACTCAGGTTCGATCCTGACTACGTGCGCCGTCTGTACGGAGTTTGTACGTTCTCCCTGTGACCTGCGTGGGTTTTCTCCGAGATCTTCGGTTTCCTCCCACACTCCAAAGACGCACAGGTATGTATGTTAATTGGCTGGGCAAATGTAAAAAATTGTCCCTAGTGTGCATAGGATAGTGTTAGTGTGCGGAGATCGCTGGGCGGCACGGACCCGGTGGGCCGAAGGGCCTGTTTCCGCGCTGTATCTGTATCTCTAAATCTAACTCTAACGTATAAGATTATTAAGGGGTTGGACACGTTAGAGGCAGGAAACATGTTCCCAATTTTGGGGGAGTCCAGAACAAGGGGCCACAGTTTAAGAATAAGGGGTAGGCCATTTAGAACTGAGATGAGGAAAAACTTTTTCAGTCAGAGAGTTGTGAATCTGTGGAATTCTCTGCCTCAGAAGGCAGTGGAGGCCAATTCTCTGAATGCATTCAAGAGAGAGCTAGATAGAGCTCTTAAGGATAGCGGAGTCAGGGGGTATGGGGAGAAGGCAGGAACGGGGTACTGATTGAGAATGATCAGCCATGATCACATTGAATGGCGGTGCTGGCTCGAAGGGCCAAATGGCCTCCTCCTGCACCTATTGTCTATTGTCTATTGTCTAACTCAATGGGCCAGGCAGTAACTCTGGAGAACAAGCAAAGTCCAGTCCCTTGTGTCAACCAGCATCTGTAGTTAGAATCAGAGAGTCATAGAGTCATACAGCGTGGAAACGGGCCCTCCAGCCCAACTTGCCCACACCGACCAACATGTCCCATATACACCTGACTGCTTTTGGCCGATATCCCTCTAAACCAGTCCTATCCATGTGCCTTCCTAAATGCTTCTTAAACTTTGCAATAGTACCTGCCTCAACTACCTCCTCCGGCAGCCCGTTCCATACACCCACCACCCTGCGTGTGGAAAAAGTTACCACTCATGTTCTCATGTTCTTATTAAATCACCCCCCCCCCCCCCCCCCCCCCCACTTCACCTTAAACCCATGTCCTCCGGTTCTCGATTCCCCTAGTCTGGGCAAGAGACTCTGTGCCTCGATCCGATCTATTCCTCTCATGATTTTGTGCCTTGTATCAATAAGCATCTTGAGTTCCCTGTGTCTACAGAGCAGCATCTGCCGACTACCCAACTTTCAGTTCAACTGTTCAACAATGGTAAGATTTACTGCCTGTACTATTTAAACAGTTCAGTAATCACGGGCAGGTTAGTTGCCGGATGCATACTGGGTGTTATACTATTCCAAATACTTGGCGCTCTTCAGAGTGTTTAACATCTACGACTGTGCAGTGTGTTTGAAGATGTTTTTGGCACTGTGCCAAATTAAGGAATAGTAAGCAGCCCACGAAGTACAACTTGACCGGTAGAATGAGCAGTTGATGCCTTTCTAAGTGCTTTGAAAATGACAATGTGACTGCTTTTCTATTCTCGATCACTGAACGGGCTGGTATCAGTGAGATTGGCTGTCTGCAGCATTAGATGAAGCTAATCAAACGCACTAGAGAAAGGTCTCGACCCGAAACGTCACCCATTTCTTCTCTCCAGAGATGCTGCCTGTCCCGCCGAGTTACTCCAGCACTTCGTGTCTATCTTCGGTGTAAACCAGCATCTGCAGTTCCTTCCAACACACTAGGTGCTTTGTGTTAGAAGGAACTGCAGATGCTGGTTTACACCGAAGATTGACACAAAATGCTGGAGTAACTCAACGGGACAGGCAGCATTGAGTCATAGAGTGACACAGTATAGAAACAGGCCCTTCGGCCCAACCTGCCCACACCGGCCAACAATGTCCCAGCTACACTAGTCCCACTTGCCTGCGCTTGGTCCATATCCCTCCAAACCTGTCCTATCCATGCATCTCTGGAGAGAAGGAATGGGTGATGTTTCAGCTCGAGCCTCTTATTCAGACTGAGAGTCAGGGGAGAGGGAGTCTGGAGATATGGAAGGGTTAGGTGTGAAAATGACAGATCAAAGCAGACACAAAAAAAAGCTGGAGTAATTCAAAGTGTCTGACTGCATCTCTGGAGAAAAGGAATAGGTGACGTTTCGGGTCAAGACTGGAGGGAGACTAGAAATATGGAAGGATATGGTGTGAGATCCAAACAGACGATGATCAAGGAAATGTACAATGGTTCATTGTTAGCTGAGGGGAAGGTGACAATGAGGCATACGGACAGTAAAATTAATCAGGAGGACAGTGAAACTAGTCAGAGAACTAGGGTGGGGGAGGGACGGACAGAGAGGGCAAGCAAGGGTTACTTGAAGTTAGAGAAGTCAATATTCATACTGCTGGGTTGTAAGTGAATATGAGATGCTGCACCACCAATTTGTGTTGGGCCTCACTCTGACAGTGGAGGAGGCCCAGGACAGAAAAGTCAGTGTGGGAATGGGAGGGGGAGTTAAAGGGGGAGTTTACACTGGGTGCTTTGATGCACCTGGTGTTTGGAATAGCTGTAACACTGTGCCAACATTGCTTACCTTCCTCCCTGCCAAGCAGTAGCTTTGAATTGACGCACAGCCCCAGCACATTGGATTGTTTGGATAGTCGCCAACCGGGGCAAATAAAGGTCACGATCCCAACTTCGCTCCAGAATATAAATCACATCATTTACTTGGCTAAATCAGTCTTGCTTTTTCACAAAAGCAGCATTAAATAGCCAACCAGAGATTGAAATAGTGATTAGCGAAACCTGTCAATTCAGCAAATGAATGCATTTTCCACTAATTATTTCAAAGACATAGATTTAAATGATTTAATTAAAGTTATTTTTTTTTCTCCAACCTTCCAATAATTGGCCGTGGAGCATGTTGGAATATATATCACCCGGAGGGGTCGAAATTCTTGTAATTCTTGAGAAAACGGCAGCACTGTTGATTTCTTTCCAGGCTGTGACTGGACCCCATTATTTTTGCAGTTCCAAATTGCACACGCTTCTTGAAACCATGCAAATCCATTACATTGACATTAATGCACCCCTTGTCCCCCTGAGCAGACAGTACAAGTGTACAGACACGCTGCTGCCTTGCAATGCTGAGAAAGGGTGGGAGGGTGGGAGGCTGGTGGGTGTATGGAACAAGCTGCCAGAGGAGGTCGTTGAGGCTGGGACTATCCCGTCGTTTAAGAAACAGTTGGACAGGTACATGGATAGGACGGGTTTCGAGGGTTATGGACCAACCGCAGGCAAGTGGGACTAGGGTAGCTGGGACGTTGTTGGCCAGCGTGGGCGAGTTGGGCCGAAGGGCCTGTTTCCACACTGTATCACTCTATGATTCTGCCTGTGACTCTCACAGTCAATGCATTAAGTCAAAGCCTCAAGCACCAGGCCAACAGGATGCAGCCAAACGAGAGGTAAGGCAAGATAGACACACAAAGCTGGAGTATCTCAAAGGGTCAGGCAGCATCTCTGGAGAGAAGGAATGGGTGACGTTTCGGGTCGAGACCCTTCTTCAGACTGAAAGTCACGGGAAAGGGAAACGAGCGATTTAGACGATGATGTAGAGAGATAAAGAACGATGAATGAAATATATCATGGGGTATGGGGAGAAGGCAGGAACGGGGTACTGATTGAGAATGATCAGACATGATCACATTGAATGGTGGTGCTTGCTCGAAGGGCCGAATGGCCTACTCCTGCACCTATTGCCTATTGTCTATATGCCAAAAAGTAACGATGATAAAGTTGTACAGTTGTACAGGGCATTGGTGAGACCACACCTGGAGTATTGTGTACAGTTTTGGTCTCCTAATCTGAGGAAAGATATTCTTGGCATAGAGGGAGTACAGAGAAGGTTCACCAGATTGATTCCTGGGATGGCAGGACTTTCATATGAAGAAAGACTGGATAGACTCGGCTTGTACTCGTTGGAATTTACAAGATTGAGGGGGGATCTTATAGAAACTTACAAAATTCTTAAGGGGTTGGACAGGCTAGATGCAAGAAGATTGTTCCCAATGTTGGGGAAGTCCAGAACAAGGGGTCACAGTTTAAGGATAAGGGGGAAGTCTTTTAGGACCGAGATGAGAACGTTTTTTCTTTTCACACAGAGAGTGGTGAATCTGTGGAATTCTCTGCCACAGAAGGTAGTTGAGGCCAGTTCATTGGCTATATTTAAGAGGGAGTTAGATGTGGCCCTTGTGGCTAAAGGGATCAGGGGGTATGGAGAGAAGGCAGGTACGGGATACTGAGTTGGATGATCAGCCATGATCATATTGAATGGCGGTGCAGGCTCGAAGGGCCGAATGGCCGACTCCTGCACCTATTTTCTATGTTTCTATGTTTCTATGAAACAGGCCGTTGTTAACTGTTTGTCAGGTGAAAATGAGCATCTGGTGTGACTTGGGGTTGGGGAGGGATAGAGGGAGAGGGAATGCTGGGGATACTTGAAGCTAGAGAAATCAATAATCATACCACTGGGCTGTAAGCTGCCCAAGCGAAATATGAGATGTTGTTCCTCCAATTTGCAATTAGCCTCACTCTGACAATGGAGGAGACCCAGGACAGAAAGGTCAATGTGGGAATGGGAAGGAGAATTAAAGTGTTTAGCAACTAACTGGGCGATCAGGTAAGGGAAGCTCTGTTGTGTTGTGGAAGAAAACTAGCAGTGGTGTAGCAGTAGAGTTGCTGCCTTACAGCGCCAGAAACCTTGCTTTGATCCTGACTACGGGTGCTGTCTGTACGGAGTTTGTACATTCTCCTTGCGGCCACTTGGGTTTTCTCCGGGTGCTCCGGTTTCCTCCTACACTCCAATACAATACAATACAATACAATATATAATTATTGTCATTGTGCAGGGGTACAGCGAGATTGGGAATGCGCCTCCCATATGATGCAATAATTTAATTAGCTAGTACAGGTTTGTAGGTTTATAGATGTACAGATTTGCCAGTCTGAGGAAGGGTCTCGACCCGAAACGTCACCTATTCCTTTCCTCCAGAGATGCTGTCTGACCCGTTGGGTAACTCCAGCTTTTTGTGTCCATCTTCGGTTTAAACCAGCATCTGCAGTCCCTTCCTATAGGTTTGTAGGCTAGTTGGCTTCTGTAAATTGTAAATTGTCCCTCGTGTGTCGGATCGTGCTAGTGCACAGGTGATCGTTGGTCGGCGCTGACTTTCTGCACTCTATCTCTAAAGTCCAAAGTCTACAAGATTTCAAGAGAGAGTTTGATTTACAGTCGCTCTTAGGGCTATATAATGGAGTCATGGTATATGGGGAAAAAGCAGGAACGGGGTACTAATTTTGGATGATCAGCCATGATCACATTGAATGGCGGAGCTGGCTCTAAGGGCCGAATGGCCTACTCCTGCACCTATTGTCTATTGTCTACTGTCTATGATCATATTGAATGGCGGAGCTGGCTCGAGAATGTCCTACTCCTGCATCTATTGTCTATTGTCTATGATCATATTGAATGGCGGAGCTGGCTCGAGAATGTCCTACTCCTGCACCTATTGTCTATTGTCTATGATCATATTGAATAGCGGAGCTGGCTCGAGAATGTCCTACTCCTGCACCTATTTTCTAAGTTTCTGCGTTTCTGTGTTCCCAGTGGAATTGAAGGTCTGAGCGATGGTCATGTTTTTGTACGCCAGTTGAAATAACTCTTTTCTTAAGTGTACCATTGCAACAGACAGCTGAGGGAAAGATAAAATTGAATTGCATTTGTCGTAAACTGAAGGAGGCCTGGGCGTATTTGATTGGACCTGGCTCTTGCCTGTCTAAAGATTGTTGGGTGTAAAATACAAGGTTGACAGTCCAGTGAAGTGTGTAGGAAGGAACTGCGTGAGGCCTCTTAAATACCATTGCATCTGTGGAGGAAGGAACTGCAGATGCTGTTTTGAATGGAAGATAGACATAAAAAAGCGGGACAGGCAGCATCTCTGGAGAGAAGGAATGGGTCACTCTATCCAGGCCTTTCACTGTTCAGTAAGTTTCAATGAGGTGTCCCCCTCATCCTTGGAAGCTACTTCCTAATTTTGCGTTCTGCATCCTTGTTTACAGTTTCTGTAACTAATTGAGAAGGCAGAAGAAGCAGGTTCAGACATTTTGGGACGTATTTGTTTCTATTTATTCATTGACTAGCGTGGACACCCTTTCACACGATTATTGTGCACCTCTAACTGTGCAGATAATTCAGAGACAACTTTATTGGTGAGTTTGGCGTGACATGTAGGTGAGAGAGAGAAAGATGGCAAATTCTCTTATCTGAAAGGCATTAATGAACGATACGTATTTGTACAATAATCCAGTAGTTTCGTGGTTTCAAATATCAGGTCACTTCCAGACTAACAATTACTTGAACTTAAATTCCCCAGTAGCAATGGTGGGGTTCGAACTCACATAGAGTCATAGATTCATAGAGTCATAGAGTGATGCAGTGTGGAAGCAGGCCCTTCGGCCCAACTCACCCACACCGGCCAACAATGTCCCAGCTACACTAGTCCCACTTGCCTGCGCTTGGTCCGTATCCCTCCAAGCCTGTCCTATCCATGTACCTGTCTAATTGTTTCTTAACGATGGGATAGTCCCAGCCTCAACTACCTCCTCTGGCAGCTTGTTCCAAACATCCACCACCTTTTGTGTGAAAAAGTTACCCCTCGGATTCCTATTAAATCTTTTCCTCTTCACCTTGAACGTGTGGTCCTCGATTCCCCTGCTCTGGTCAAAAGGCTCTGTGCATCTACCCGATCTATTCCTCTTATGATCTTGTATACCTCTATGATATCTCCCTTCATCGTCCTGTGCTCCATGGAATAGAGACCCAGCCTACTCAACCTCTGCCTATAGCTCACACCCTCAGTCCAGGCAAAATCCACGTAGATCTGATCTAAACCCTTTCAAGCTTGACAATATCTTTCCTATAACATGGTGCCCAGAACTGAACACAATATTCGAAATGCGGTCTCACCAACGTCTTATACAACTGCAACATGACCTCCCAACATCTATACTCAATACTTTGACTGATGAAGGCCAAAGTGCCAAAAGCCTTTCTGACCACCTTATCTACCTGCGACTCGACCTTCAAGGAACCATGTACCTGTACTCCTAGATCCCTCTGCTCCACAACACTACCCAGAGGCCTACCATTTACTGTGTAGGTCCTTGAAATTTACTTTTACTTTAAAGATACAGCATATAAGGAGGCCCTTCGGCCCACCGAGCAGCAATCACCCTGTACACTGTAGGAGAGTGCTTGTGTACGGTGATCGCTGGTCGGCGTGGACCTGGTGGGCCTGTTTCCGCGCTGTATCTCGAAACTAAAACTAAACAAGCACCATTGTGCACACCGGGGCAATGTATAATTTACAGAAGCCAATTAACCTACAAAGCTAAGGTCTTTGGAGTGTGGGAGGAAATCGGATCACCCGGAGATAGCCCATGCGGTCACAAGGAAAACATACAAGCTCCGTACAGCCAGGATCGAACCCAGTTCTAAGACGCCGTAAAGCAGCAACTCTACCGCTACGTCACTGTGCTGCCCGCAGTGATCTGAACCACGGTCACTTTCTGCTCACATCCACAATTCAGCCCTTCTTTCCGTATTTAGGTCTTGGTTGTGATTAGATCTGGAAACTGCGGTCCCATGGCAAAATCCAAACGCTGACCAGTGTCTTGTGAATAAGTGCCACTTGATAGTACTTCTGGATGATCAGCCATGATCATATTGAATGGCGGTGCAGGCTCGAAGGGCCGAATGGCCTACTCCTGCACCTATTTTCTATGTTTCTATGTTTCTATCCATTTCCTGGTTGAAGATTGGGAGAAGCTGAATAGGTTGGTAACTGAAGATCGACACAAAAATGCTGGAGTGACTCAGTGGGACAGGCAGCATCTCTGGATAGAAGGAAAGGGTGACGTTTCGGGTCGAGACCCATCTTCAGACTTGGCAACTGGCCAGGTTGCGTTTTCCATTCTTCTTGAGGGCAGGGCACAGAGCAGGAAAGTTGGCAAGCAGTTCAGGTCTTTTCCTGCACAATGTACCCAATTGTTAGTGTCGTAGAGTCATATAGTGTGGAAACAGGCCCAACTCCCCCACACCATTCTTTGATATCAAGGGAAATAACTCAGGCTTGGACAGAGGATGTTTGCCCATTCACACGTCAAAGCCTGTTGACCTACCGAATCTGCACCGACCAGCGATCCCCACACACGAATACTATCCTACACACACTAGGGACAATTTACACTTACACCAAGCCAATTAATCTACTAAATTTACACATACTAGGAACAATTTACACTTACACCAAGTCAATGGCGGCACGGTGGCGCAGCGGTAGTTGCTGCTTTACAGCGAATGCAGCGCCGGAGACTCAGGTTCGATCCTGACTACGGGTGCTGCACTGTAAGGAGTTTGTACGTTCTCCCCGTGACCTGCGTGGGTTTTCTCCGAGATCTTCGGTTTCCTCCCACACTCCAAAGACGTACAGGTATGTAGGTTAATTGGCTGGGTAAATGTAAAAATTGTCCCTAGTGGGTGTAGGATAGTGTTAATGTATGGGGATCACTGGGCGGCACGGACTTGGTGGGCCGAAAAGGCCTGTTTCCGGCTGTATATATATGATATGATAATTAACCTACAAACCTGTACGTCTTTGGAGTGTGGGGGAAACTTAACATCTCGGATGAAAGCCCACGCAGGTCACGGGGAGAAGGTACAATCTCCGTACAGACAGCACCCGTAGTCGGGATCGAACCCGGGTCTCCGGCGCTGCCAGCTCTGTAATGCAGCAACTCTACCGCTGCGCCACCACTACTCTTCAACGAAGAAAATATATTTCATTTGGTCTCTGGTGTTCTAACAGCAATGTCGAAGGAGTTGTCTAAATGGTAATCTTTCCTATTTTCATATTCTGGGTTTTGTATTCACTGTGGAACTGTAGATAAATCAGTTTAAGTTTATGATAGCACGGCGGCCAGAAAAGTCAGACAGTGTAATTACCATTCTAACAAGTTTAAAAATAAAAAAGACTGCACAAGCTGGAAATTCTGAAACAAAAACAGAAAACGCTGGAAGCAGTCAGCAGGTTCGGCGGCATCTGTGGAAAGGGAAAGAGAGTCGAGGTTTCAGGTTCACAGAACAGAAACTTCGTCTCCCCTTCCCACTTCTGACGAAGAGTTTTCAACCTGAAGCATTAACTCTGTTTCTCTTTCCACAAATGCTGCTGGACTTGTTGAGTTTTTCCAGCAGTTTCATCTTTTGTTTTAATTTTGGGTTCTGGGGAGAAGGAAGAAGAATGGGGTTGAGAGAGGAAAGATAGATCACCCATGATTGAATGGCGGAGTAGACCCAATGGGCCGAATGGCCTCCTTCTGCTCCCAGGACTTATGAACTTAAGAACTTAATGTGTTTAAGTTGGTTGTAGAGAACATACTGGAGAACACGTGAGTGATTTGATTTGATTAGTGAGCACCTGTTGGGATTATAGTGTTCACCATTTTCATAACTGTTCTGGATGAGGAGAGGTTAGGGTGATGACAAATGAACTAGTTTCAATTTAGTTTATTGTCACGTGTGCCGAGGTACAGTGAAAAGCTTTTGTCGCGCTCTATCCAGTCAGCAGGAAGACAAATCATGATTACAATCGAGCCATTTACAGCGTATATGAAACGTTACTGCAGTTATAAAGATTTAGGAGTGTGGAGCGATTGGAATATGTGTTTGTAGATCTTCTTCTGTGGTTGGCAGCCAAATAGTCGCCATCTTGGAATCATGTGAGAGGTATGTGAGAGTTAGGAAGCCAGCCTGTAGCAGGAAGAGGGGCTGGTCTCAACATGCCAGGGATGTACACTGTGGAGAGTAATCATTCTTCATACTAGATTGAGTATTGTGTATCATACCAATGAACCCAAAAGACTCCATGCTTCGATTGGAAGACCTGCGAAAAGCTGCAGGGGGTGTAGATCTTAACAGATATACTGCTGAAGATCTATGTTTCGGATGGCAAGGCCATTTCGTATGGCAAGGTCATTAAGCTACCTCGGCAACAAGGCCGGCAGCATAATTATGGATGAGTCTCACCCTCTTCTCCCCTCTCCCATCAGGCAAGAGGTATAGAAGTGTGAAAACGCACACCTCCAGATTCAGGGACAGTTTCTTCCCAGCTGTTATCAGGCAACTGAACCGTCCTACCAACAACTAGAGAACTGTCCTGAGCTGCTATCTACCTCAAAGAAGACCCTCGGACTATCTTTAACAAGCTTACTAGTCAAGATGTATGGCCCCAGAGTTCCCATATTAAAATCTACCTCCATTCGATCATGGCTGATCTAATTTTCCTTACCAACCCCATTCTCCTGCCTTCTCTCCATAACATTTGATGCCCTTATTGTGTACAGGTCATTTCTGGTTGGTTGTGGACTCAGTGGGCCAACGGGCTTATTTCCTTGCGGAATCTCTAAACTGAACTAAAGGTAATAATCAAGAACCTATTTATGTCTGCTTTAAAAATACCCGATGATCTGGCCTCCACCACCATCTGCGGCAATGAATTCCGCAGAGTCATCACCCACTGGCTAATGAAATTCCCCCTCATCTCCATTCGAAAGGTACGTCCTTTTATTCAGAAGATGTGCCCTCTGGTCCTAGACTCTCCCACTAGTGGAAACATCCTCCCCACATCCATAGAAACATAGAAACATAGAAAATAGGTGCAGGAGTAGGCCATTCGGCCCTTCGAGCCTGCACCGCCATTCAATATGATCATGGCTGATCATCCAACTCAGTATCCCGTACCTGCCTTCTCTCCATAATCCCCTGATCCCTTTAGCCACAAGGGCCACATCTAACTCCCTCTTAAATATAGCCAATGAACTGGCCTCAACTACCTTCTGTGGCAGAGAATTCCACAGATTCACCACTCTCTGTGTGAAAAAAAACGTTCTCATCTCGGTCCTAAAAGACTTCCCCCTTATCCTTAAACTGTGACCCCAGCATTATCCACTCTTTCTTGGCATCTAATCTGGATTCACCACAGGAACTGACCTCTCTCTGTTTACGCAATCAAGTAGCTCAACCATTAACTTCTCTCAGCACAGTTTAAATCGACCCAGTTTCTCCTCTTAAACCACTCTGCCCGAGTATGATTCAGTTTGCTGTCCACTGCACCTTTTCCAAGGCCAATATGTAGTTTCCAATTTTACAAAGGCTTTGCAGGATCACTGTATACGGCTCTATGAAATGAAGGCTAAACTTGCGATAGATCTTGTAATTCCATATGTCTATCTGCGCCGAGATTTAGGGATTTGCAGACCTGGCCTGTAAAAACTTCAGCAACCCTACCACACACTGGTTTCTGAAATCCATCTTCCTTGAGTCTAAAGTGGAGAACTTCACAGTTCCCATATTAAAATCCGTCCGGTTTATTATTGTCAATGGTACCGAGGTCCAACGGCAGGTCCAACGGCAGCAGCAGGCCCAACGGCAGCAGCAGGCCCAACGGCAGCAGCAGGCCCAACGGCAGCAGCAGGCCCAACGGCAGCAGCAGGCCCAACGGCAGCAGCAGGCCCAACGGCAGCAGCAGGCCCAACGGCAGCAGCAGGTCCAACGGCAGCAGCAGGCCCAACGGCAGCAGCAGGCCCAACGGCAGCAGCAGGTCCAACGGCAGCAGCAGGCCCAACGGCAGCAGCAGGCCCAACGGCAGCAGCAGGCCCAACGGCAGCAGCAGGCCCAACGGCAGCAGCAGGCCCAACGGCAGCAGCAGGCCCAACGGCAGCAGCAGGCCCAACGGCAGCAGCAGGCCCAACGGCAGCAGCAGGCCCAACGGCAGCAGCAGGTCCAGGCCCAACAGCAGCAGCGGGGCCAACGGCAGCAGCAGGTCCAGGCCCAACGGCAGCAGCAGGCCCAACGGCAGCAGCAGGCCCAACGGCAGCAGCAGGCCCAACGGCAGCAGCAGGCCCAACGGCAGCAGCAGGTCCATGTCCAACGGCAGCAGCAGGTCCAGGTCCAACGGCAGCAGCAGGTCCAGGTCCAACGGCAGCAGCAGGTCCAGGTCCAACGGCAGCAGCAGGTCCAGGTCCAACGGCAGCAGCAGGTCCAGGTCCAACGGCAGCAGCAGGTCCAGGTCCAACGGCAGCAGCAGGTCCAGGTCCAACAGCAGCAGGCCCAACGGCAGCAGCAGGTCCAGGTCCAACAGCAGCAGGCCCAACGGCAGCAGCAGCAGGTTCAGGTCCAAGGGCAGCAGCAGCGTGTCCCCCAAGGCACCGCAGCTCCCGGAAGGCGGATCGCACATGGAGCCGCATGGAGCTGCTCAACATCGGACACGATTGCGAGAGACTGGCTGGTGAGTACCACAAAACCCTCACCAAAGTCCCAACGGAGCTCGGTAGAACAGGCCCCTGGACCACCACACCGGGGAGTTGGAGACGGAGCCAGCGCAGGGAGAGGAAGCAAAAACGTGGTCGGAGAGCGGGGGTGCAGGCCAGGCTAAGGAGGGCCCCACAAAGACCATCCTTACCAAGCATCTTTCTCGCCAATGTCCGGTCACTCTCCAACAAGCTGGATGAGGTAAGGCTGTGGATCAACACCCAGCGATCCCTGAAAAACTGCTGCGCGCTGATCTTCACGGAGACGTGGCTCAACGCACTGGTCCCCGACGGGGCTGTGGAGCTAACAAACCGCTCACTACATCGTGCTGATAGAACAAAGGACTCCGGTAAGAGCAAGGGCGGTGGGCTCTGCATCTACATTAACAATGACTGGTGCACCAACCACACTGCAATAGAGAGCTACTGCTCCCCAGACCTGGAGTACTTACTGCTCAAATGTAGGCCGTTCTATCTGCCGCGGGAGTTTACGGTGGTCATCATCATGGCCGTATACATTCCCCCACAGGCTAATGCTAACCTAGCATTAGCACAGCTGCACTCGGCCATCAGTAAGCAGCAGGATGCCCACCCCAACGGTGCCTTCATTGTTGCAGGGGACTTCAATCAGGTCGACCTACGAGCCTCGCTCCACAAATTCCATCAGCATGTGCAGTGCCCTACCAGGGGCTCAAACACACTGGACAAGGTGTACACCAATGTAAAGGACGCCTACAGAGCTCTCCCCTGCCCACCCCTGGGACAATCCGATCACCTCTCACTGTTTCTACTGCCCGCATACAAACCCCTCATCCGCAAGACCAAACCCACAATAAAGACGGTCAAAATATGGCCCGAGAATGCCACCCTACAACTCCAGGACTGCTTTGATCGCACCGACTGGGACCTGTTTGCACAACAGGCCACCTACGGTTCAGAGATAGAGGTAGACTTGGAGGAATACGCATCCACTGTGCTCTCCTACATCAACTGCTGTGTGGAAAATGTCACGGAGGACAAGGTGATAAAGATGTTCCCAAACCGGAAACCCTGGATGAACAAGGAGGTACAGAACCTGCTGAGGGCACGCAACAATGCCTTTAAATCTGGTGACACTTCAGCATACAGTGTTGCCAGATCACACCTAAGCAAAGGTATTAAAAGGGCCAAAGACACCCATAGGCAACGGGTGGAAGACCACTTCAACACCACGGACACCAGAAGCATGTGGCAGGGTGTCAGGGACATCACTGGCTACAAGAGCAGCCCTGCCTGCCCCCACAGCGATATGGCATTGACCAACGAGCTTAACACCTTCTTTGCCCGCTTTGAAACTGGCAAAACCACCTTGAGTGAAAGAACCCCAGCCGAGGCGGTGGGACAGGTCTTGCAACTGAGCACACAGGAGGTACAACGCGCTCTGCAAAGGGTCAACCCACGCAAGGCTGCAGGACCGGATGGTGTTCAAGGAAGGGTACTGAAGGACTGTGCTGAACAGCTGGCTGAGGTATTCACCAAGATCTTTAACCTGTCATTATCTCTGGCTACGGTCCCCAAGTGCCTGAAGTCGGCTATCATAGTTCCGGTGCCGAAAAAAGCAAAGATCTCCAACCTGAACGACTACCGCCCGGTTGCCCTAACGCCGATTGTCATGAAGTGCTTTGAGAGGCTAGTCCTCTCACACATCAAATCCAGCATCCCTGACTCACTGGACCCACATCAATTTGCATACAGGGCAAATAGATCTACAGAGGACGCCATCTCTCTGGCTCTTCACACTGTCCTGACTCACCTAGAGAGACAGGGCACGTACGTGAGGATGCTATTCATAGACTATAGCTCCGCCTTCAACACGGTCATCCCCACCAAGCTCATCACCAAACTCCACCAGCTAGGCCTTAGCTCGTCATTATGTGACTGGATCCTGGACTTCCTGCTGGAACGACCGCAGGCAGTGAGAATGGGCCCGCACCTGTCCTCCACTATCACCCTGAGTACCGGCACACCACAGGGCTGTGTTCTGAGCCCCATGCTCTACTCCCTCTTCACACACGACTGTGTTCCTGCATTCGACACCAACACCATTGTCAAGTTTGCAGATGACACAACGGTGATCGGGCTGATCACCAACGGGGATGAAACAAACTATAGAGCGGAGGTGCAGAACCTGGCGGACTGGTGCTCGGATAACAACCTGTCCCTAAATACCACCAAGACCAAGGAGCTGATCATCAACTTCCGTAGGTCACATAACGGGGAATATGCCCCGATCTCTATCAATGGGGTCAGTGTGGAGAGAGTGTCCAGCTTCAAGTTTCTGGGCACTCACATTTCGGAGGACCTAACATGGTCCAATAACACTGCTGCGCTGGTCAAGAAGGCACAACAAAGACTGTTCTACTTAAGAACACTGAAAAAGTCTGGTCTACCCCAACAGCTGCTGAAGACCTTCTACCGCTGCACCATAGAGAGCATCCTAACGCATGGAATCCCTGTGTGGTACCTCAGCTGCACGGAGGCAGAAAGGAAAGCTCTACAGCGGGTAGTCCATAGAGCTCAGAGGGCCATCGGAACACAGCTACCAGACTTGGAGGGCATCTACAACACACGATGCCTCAGAAAAGCCACCAGCATCCACAAAGACGCTTCACACCCCTGCAACAGTCTGTTCGAACTCCTTCCATCGGGCAGACAATACAAGGCCTTCTATGCCCGCACCTCCAGACTCAGGAACAGCTTCATCCCCAGGGCCATAGCTGCTATGAACCGGTCCTGCTGAGCCGGATGGCCACAACGCATAGATCAACTTGCACTTTACCCTGTCCAAAACTGTTACAACTGTTCGTTTCGTTGGGTTGCTGCTGTCTAAATTACCTAAATTAGTGCATCGTATGGGAGGCGCATTCCCAATCTCGTTGTACCCCTGGGTACAATGACAATAAAGATATATTGTATTGTATTGTATTGTATTGTACACTCTGTTTTACGTAGTGATCCAGTCAAAGCACACCACACATCAGTACAATCAAACCATATACCTGTGCGCGGTGGCGCAGCGGTAGAACTGCTGCCTTACAGCACTGTCTCCATCAGATCGTCTCAGAGACGCCACGACATGTGCGCCTCAAGTCAATGCGCCCCTTTGCCATGCAAGCCCACGAGCTGCTCTGTACAACACCGGTTGACACTTCCAAGGCCACCTGGGTCAAGACGAGATGGAGAGACCAGTGGAAGTTAGCGGACCATCTAGGCTACACCGCTACATCGGTGAACCCATGGACGTCCCTGGCCAGGACCTGCCCCGAGAGCAGTGGATAACCCTCAATCGCTTGAGGACAGGGGTCGGACGCTATGGAGCAGCGATGAAGAGGTGGGGTCTCGTGGACAGTGCCCTCTGCGAGTGTGGGGACCCAACACACGGACAGTGGAGCACACGGTCACCAGTTGCCCCAAATACCGCCCACCGAACGGTGAACGAGGTCTGATTGACCTGGACGATGACACGTTGGCCTGGCTCGCCTCAACGGAGCTGCAGGTCTGAAAGACATACGACAGAAGAAGAAGACAGCACTAGAGACCCGGGATCGATCCTCACTACTGAGGTGTCTGCACCGAGTTTGTACATTTTCCTCGTGACCACGTGGGTTTTCCCCGGAGCTCCAGTTTCCACCCACACTCCAAAGACGTACAGGTTTGTAGGTTAATTGGCTTGGTAAAAATGGTAAATTGTCCCGAGTGTGTGTAGGATAGTGTTAGTGCGCGGGGATCGCTGGTCGGCGCAGACTGTCTGTTTCCACGCTGTATCTCTAAACTAAACTGAACTACAACAGGTAGTATAAAGGGAAAAATAGCCAGAGCACGGGATGCAATGCCACAACAATGCCAGGGAAAGTGCAGATTTTAAAAATTGCAATGAGGTAGGCTGGAAGATAGAGATTTCATCCTTAAAATATAAGGTCTACTCAGTCTGAAGAAGGGTCTCGACCTGAAACGTCACCCATTCCTTCTCTCCTGAGATGCTGCCTGACCTGCTGAGTTACTCCAGCATTTTGTGATACCTTCGATTTGTACCAGCATCTGCAGTTATTTTCCTACACTAGGTCTACTCAGTAGTCATTGATGGTGAGATTGTTGTCTTGACACCATCTTGCAAAACTCTCTCTCCTTCCTTACTCTGTCTTGCCATTGTTTGAGATCTGGCCCACTATAGTGGTGCAAAATGCAATCTTCTAAATAGAGCTTGAGTAGAACATATTTTTTGATGTTTATTATGGTATTTACAGAGTATTATGTTTCCATGTCCGTTGTGCTGTTGCAAATAAGAATTTCCTTGTTCCGTTTGGGGACATATGACGATATAATACACTCTTTAGACTTTAGAGATACTGTGTGGAAACAGGCCATTCGGCCCAATGAGTCCGTGCTGACTACGATCACCCTGTTCAGTAGCACTATTCCACACACCAGGGACAATTTACAATTTACGGAACCCAATTGACCGAGAAACCTGCATGTCTTTGGAGTGTGGGTGGAAACCGGTGCACCCGGAGAAAACCCAGGTGGTCACAGTGAGAACGTACAAACTCAGTACAGTCAGCACCCGTAGTCCGGATCGAACCCGGATCTCTGGCGCTGTAAGGCAGCAGATCTACCACAGCTCCACGGTGCTGCCCCAAATTGACTTGCCTTCATTGACCAGAGTATTTGGTTTTTAGATGCAGCTTTGTAGCACTTTGGTTAGGCCACATTTGCCACCCAAACTCTTGACTCTTTAATATAGTAAGGGACTGAGAACGTATCCTTGAGTGGCACCAGCATTAAGAATTATTTTGGAGGATGTTTTGCGGCCTATGCTTACTGATTCTGATCTATGTGTCAGGAGGTTGAAGATCTAGTTGTACAGGAGGGGGACTGATTCCTGGGTCCGGGGTCGAGGTGAACCATCTGCCACAGCTTAGTTTAGTTTAGTTTAGTCTAGTTTAGTTTATTGTCACGTGTACAGAGGTACAGTAAAAAGATTTTGTTGCGTGCTAACCAATCGGTGGAAAAACAATACATGATTACAATTAAACAATTTACAGTATATAGGTGCATGATATGGGAATAATGTTTAGTGCAAGGAAAAGCCAGTAAAGTCAGATCAAAAGTAGTCCGAGGGTCATCAATGAGGTTTTGCCCATTCACTTTGTCTATTAATATCCTTGTGCTACCATTTGAACGATGGCGCAACGGTAGAGTTGCTGCATTACAGCACTTACAGCACCGGAGACCCGGGTTCGATCCCGACTACGGGTGCTGTCTGTACGGAGATTGTACATTTTCTCCGTGACTGTTGGGTTTTCTCCTAGATCTTCGGTTTCCTCCCATACCCCTCAGACGAACAGGTTTGTGGGTTAATTGATTTGGTATAAATGTAAAATTGTCCCTAGTGTGTATATGATGGTGTTAATGTGCGGGGATTGTTGGTCGGTGCGGACTCAGTGGGCCGAAGGGCCTGTTTCCGCACTGTATCTCTAAACTAAACCAAAGTAACCTATATTACTGATGGGACCATCTAACTCAAGGTTGTCAAGAAAGAGTTGGATAGGACAGCTCACTATTCCTCCATTTAAATCATTTATAAATGTCGACCTTGGTTTTTGTGGTCAGCATTCTCTGAATACATTCAAGAGAGAGCTAGATAGAGCTCTTAAGGATAGCGGAGTCAGGGGGTATGGGGAGAAGGCAGGAACGGGCTACTGATTGAGAATGATCAGCCAGGATCACATTGAATGGCGGTGCTGGCTCGAAGGGCCGAATGGCCTACTCCTGCACCTGTTGACTATTGTCTATTGTCAAACACATTCACCCACCAACCTCAAAGAAGGCAGCAGCCAAAGCTATTTTAACTTGCATTGATTGAGACTTTCAGCATTGTAGGTTGTAAAGAGTTGCCAACTTTGGGGGATTTCTACAACTGTGCCAAAGGCAACCTCGAACGACAGTCACGTTGTAAAATTCTAACAGACAGCCAACCAAGTGGACAACTTTTTGAATTGTTTAGATATTTTGTGGTGCGCATAATTAAGAATGGCAGCTGAAAATGTTATTTCAAGTCCATGGAATTTTAAAATCTTGTTCGAATGGAATGACAAACTTGGCATGCGAACTTAGATTTTGGTTCGGTCCCAGATTGAGTGCTAATGTGGTTTAGTAAACCATTAAACACTCATTTACCGCTCGTGCAGTAAAAATCAACATTTTCACATATTTTTGCAGCAAGAATTGTTTACAGAATTCCCTTTCTTAGTTTAGTTTAGTTTAGTTTCGAGATACATCACAGAAACAAACCCATCGGCCCACCGAGTCCACACTGACCAGAGATACCCATACACTAACACTATCCTATCATCACAAGGGACAATTTATATTTATACCAAGCCAATTAACCTACAAACCTGTACGTCTTTGGAGTGTGGGAGGAAACCGAAGATCTCGGAGAAAACCCACACAGGTCACGGGGAGAACGTACAAACTCCGTACAGACAGCATATGTAGTCAGGATCGGACCCAGGTCTCTTGTGCTGCAAGCTCTGTAAGGCAGCAACTCTACCGCTGTGCCACCGTGATGTTTCGAGTCATAGAAACATAGAAAATAGGTTCAGGAGGAGACCATTTGGCCCTTGGAGCCAGTACCGCCATTCATTGTGATCATGGCTGATCATCTACAATCAGTAACCTGTGCCTGCCTTCTCCCCATATCCCTTGATTCCACTAGCCCCTAGAGCTCTATCTAACTCTCTTTTAAATTCATCAGTGAACTGGCCTCCACTGTCTTCTGTGGCAGAGTATTCCACAAATTAACAACTCTCTGGGCGAAAAAGTTCCTTCTCACCTCAGTTTTAAATGGCCTCCCCTTTATTCTTAGACTGTGGTCCCTGGTTCTGGACTCCCCCACCATTTGAAACATTTTTCCTGCATCTAGCTTGTCCAGTCCTTTTATAATTTTATACGTCTCTATAAGATCCCCTCTCACCCTTCTAAGATCCAGTGAGTACAAGCCCAGTCTTTCCAATCTTTCCTCATATGACAGTCCCTCCCTCCATCCCAGGGATTAACCTCGTGAACCTACGCTGCACTGCCTCATAGTCGAGACCCTTATTCAGACTGAGAGTCAGGGGGGAGGGAAACGAGACTTATGAAAAGGTACAATGAAACAAAGGAATGAAAGGTATGCAAAAGTGCAAATCAAATATGACGGAGAACCATGGTTCATGCATCAGCTTGATACTGACAGGCATATGTGTCACCGGTCCTATATTCAGCATATATTGCACAACTTTAAGCTTGTCTTTGCACCATTTCTAAATTATAATATAAATAAGTCTCAAAATCATCCTTTGTCAGCCTAGTGGATTTAACGTAATCACAGCAGCTCTGCAGTTTATAGACAATAGACAATAAGTGCAGGAGTAGGCCATTCAGCCCTTCGAGCCAGCACCGCCATTCAATGCGATCATGGCTGATCACTCTCAATCAGTACAATCAGTTTTTAGAAGAATGTTCTGTGTATAGGTTTTCATATGGTCTGGATTAGCCAGGCGGTGGTTAGCAGTGTTGATGGGCAGTATTTGTTTGCAACATGCCCATCATCACAGCATGGGCTTATTGCTTCCCCTCACCATCCCCCACGCCCCCCCCCCCCCCACCCCTACCCCCCCACCCCCACCTTACCCAACCCCCCCCCATTCTTCTTCCCTGTGGCTATCAAACTGTACAACCTCTCCTGTAGTGGGGTAGACTGAGACTGACTCCCCCCTCCCCCCAAAAAATCTTTGCACATCCCCAATCCTTTCCACCCATCCCTTTCATTTCATGTTGAGGTGAGAAAAAACGTTTACACCCAGAGAGTTGTGATTTTGTGGAATTCTCTGCCACAGAGGGCAGTGGAGGCCAATTCACTGGATGAATTTAAAAGAGAGTCAGATAGAGCTCTCGGGGCTAGCGGAATCAAGGCATATGGGGAGAAGGGAGGCACGGGTTACTGATTGTGGAGGGTCAGCCATGATCACAATGAATGGCGGAGCTGGCTCGAAGGGCCAAATGGCCTCCTCCTGCACCTACATTCTATGTTTCTATGTCTATGTGTTATGTATTTTGTGTTTTTATGACAGTCGGCGGACCAATTTCCCTACTGGGATAAATAAAGTTCTCTCGTATCCTGCCGTATTCTCGCTACGATTAGTCTGGAAACTGAGGCATTGGCAGGTTGAGAAATCTTGTCACGCAACTTCGAACGTCGCAGGGGCTGTGCAGATAAACGTCTGCGGTAATACTGTGCCTGATTGTGCCAAGATGGTGACAATTTCTGTCCTTAATCCTTGCTGAGTACTTCAATCACGGAGGTGGTGAATGACTCAATGTTGTCAGCCAGGGACATAAGGATATAACAAGTGTGAGTCAGAATAGTCCATACCACTCACTGATTCTGCTTCACAGTGCCTTAACATCACCGCTGTGTAGTCCGATATTACTTTCCTGCCCAGTCACTCTAACCTTTGCTTTTCCTATGACTAAAAAAATTGTATCAATCCTGAATTTGCCTGTGTAGGAAGAAACTGCTGATGCCACTTTACATTGAAGATAGTAAATACATTACAAAATGCTGGAGTAACTCAGCGGGACAGGCAGCATCTCTGGATAGAAGGGATGGGTGACGTTTCGGGTCGAGACCCTTCTTCAGACTGAGTGTTTCACTCAAGTTTCCAGAATCTGCAGTTCCTTATGCTTCCATCTTCTTTATCCATGTGTTTTCATCCCTTGATAGACGCAAAATGCTGGAGTAACTCCGAGGGACAGGCAGCAACTCTGGAGAGAAGGAATGGGTGACGTTTCGGGTTGAGGCCCTTCTTCAGACTCACCTTCCTTCATCTTCACAACTATAACACACGATGCACTTCCGGTCAAAGCAGAATTTACTTTCCTGCTAAGCTTATCTGCCGTGCTGCCCACTGCAAGTGAGAACAGAGAACATAGAATGTACCGTAGGTAAGCACAAAATGTAGAAACAAGGAACTGCAGATAGACACAAAGTGCTGGAGTAACTCAGCGGGTCAGGCAGCATCTTCGGAGAAAAGGGATGGGTGACGTTTCGGGTCGGGACCCTTCTTCAGACCCTACCTCAGAAAAGCACAACATAGGAACAGGCCCTTTGGCCCATGGTGACCTAATCTCAACTGCCTGCACACGACCTGTTCCTCTCCATTTCCAGCAGATCCATGTGCCTATCTAAAAGCCTCTTAAACTACTATCACATCTGTCTCTGCCACCACTACCCCTCAGTGCCACAAGACTTGCAGATTAAAGAACACAGCACGGTGGCGCAGCGGTAGAGTTGCTGCCTTACAGCGCTTGCAGCGCCGGAGACCCGGGTTCGATCCCGACCACGGGCGCCGTCTGTACGGAGTTTGTACGTTCTCCCCGTGACCCGCGTGTGTTTTCTCCGAGATCTTCAGTTTCCTCCCACACTTCAAAGACACATTCAATAGACAATAGACAATAGGTGCAGGAGTAGGCCTTTCAGCCCTTCGAGCCAGCACCACCATTCAATGCGATCATGGCTGATCACTCTCAATCAGTACCCCGTTCCTGCCTTCTCCCCATACCCCCTCGCTCCTTAAGAGCTCTATCTAGCTCTCTCTTGAAAGCATCCAACGAACTGGCCTCCACTGCCTTCTGAGGCAGAGAATTCCACACCGTCACCACTCTCTGACTGAAAAAGTTCTTCCTCATCTCCGTTCTAAATGGCCTACCCCTTATTCTTAAACTGTGGCCCCTTGTTCTGGACTCCCCCAACATTGGGAACATGTTTCCTGCCTCTAATGTGTCCAATCCCCTAATTATCTTATATGTTTCAATAAGATCCCCTTCTAAAGATCATCCTTCTAAAAACAACACTCTGATCCCAGAAAGTATATGCACCTGTCTTTGTGTCACTTCTAGACCATGTATATCCTTCATGAGGAATACAAGCTTTTTAGTTTAGTTTAGTTTAGAGATACAGCATGGAAACAGGCCCTTCAACCCACCGAGTCCGCAATGACCGGCGATCCTCGTACACTAACACTATCCTACACACACTAGGGACAATTTTACATTCATACCATGCCAATTAATCTACAAATCTGTACGCCTGTGGAGTGTGGGAGGAAATCAAAAATCTCGGCGAAAACTCACGCTGGTCATGGGGTGTAGGTTAATTGGCTTGGTTATAAGTGTAAATAATTGTCTCTCGTGTGTGTAGGGTAGTGCTAATGTGTGGGGATCGCTGGTCGGTGTGGACTCGGTGGGCCGAAGGGCCTGCTTCCGCGCTGTACGAATAAAACTAAAATTAAAACTAAAACAGTTTTCTCATTATAGTCCTATAAGCTTTCTCTGAAATAATGATCCCCCCCCTCTAAGATCTGTACCATCCGATCAGATAAAATACTCTCTCAACACCTACAGTGTCAAGCAACTCTACGAATTATTATATGTTTCAATGAGATCAACTTTTATTCTTCAAAATTTCAAAAAAATCTAGGCCTATTCTATTTAAATCATTCTTCATAGAACAACACTGATCCCAGAAAGTATATGCACCTGTCTTTGTGTCACTTCTAGACCATGTATATCTTCATGAGGAATACAAGCTTTTTAGTTTAGTTTAGTTTAGAGATACAGCATGGAAACAGGCCCTTCAGCCCACCGAGTCCGCAATGACCAGCGATCCCCGTACACTAACACTATCCTACACACACTAGGGACAATTTTACATTCATACCATGCCAATCAATCTACAAATCTGTGGGAGGAAATCAAAAATCTCGGCGAAAACTCACGCTGGTCATGGGGAGAACGTACAAACTCCATACAGACAGGCTCTTAGGCCCAGCGAGTCCGTGCCGACCAGCGATCCCCGCACACAGCAAATTAACCTACAAATCTGTATCCCATTTGGAGTGTGGGAGAAAACCGGAGCTCCTGGGGAAAACCCACACAGGTCACAGGGAGAACGTACAAACAAACACCTGTAGTCAGGATCGAACCCGGGTCTCAGGCGCTGTGAGGCAGCAGCTCTACCATTGCACCACCGCATGGAGCATGACAGACATTGAAAGGAAGGTACTAAATGCTAGAGTGACTCAGCGTGTTAGACAGCGTCTCTGGAGCCCATGGATGGGTGACGTTCTGGGTCGGGACCCTTCTTCAGACTGATTCATTCACTGAATGGACACACATAAAATAATCGGTCCTGCAGCCCAATTTTTAACTGCCCCTGAGGCCTCCGCTTGTGTCAATAGCTACAGCAGGTATAGACCCATACAGCATGGAAACAGGCCCTTTGGCCCACCAAGCATATGCCGACCACCAGACACCCGTTAGAAAAGGCCCAAATAAATTCACCCCACGCTGGGACCAAAAGAATGATTTGAAGTTTCTTTTGAGATCGTATGGTGTACTGAAAAAAAGTTAGACAATAGACAATAGGTGCAGGAGGAGGCCATTCGGCCCTTCGAGCCAGCACCGCCATTCAATGTGATCATGGCTGATCATTCTCAATCAGTACCCCGTTCCTGCCTTCTCCCCATACCCCCTGACTCCGCTATCCTTAAGAGCTCTATCCAGCTCTCTCTTGAATGCATTCAAAGAATTGGCCTCCACTGTCTTCTGAGGCAGAGAATTCCACAGATTCACAGCTCTCTGACTGAAAAGGTTTTTCCTCATCTCAGTTCTAAATGGCCTACCCCTTATTCTTAAACTGTGGCCCCTGGTTCTGGACTCCCCCAACATTGGGAACATGTTTCCTGCCTCTAACGTGTCCAACCCCTTAATAATCTTATACGTTGTGTCAATAGCCACAGCAGGTATAGATAGACCCGTACAGCATGGAAACAGGCCCTCTGGCCCACCAAGCACATGCCGACCGCCAGACACCCATTAGAAAAGGCCCAAACAAATTCACCCCACGCTGGGACCAAAAGAATGATTTGAAGTTTCTTTTGAGATTGTATGGTGTACTGAAAAAAAGATTGATGTACAGGAGCCTTTAATCTCATGTGAACGTTATATGCTTACCAGCAACACTTTGCCTCCAAAAAAAAAAGCACTGCATGTTCTATCAAGAAATATAAAAGGGTCCAAAAAAAAAATAGAAAAGGACACAAATTGCTCTAATAACTCAGCAGGTAAGGCGGTATCTCTGGAGAACGTGGATGGGTGTCGTTTCGGGTCGGGACCGTTCTTCAGACTAATGCATCAGGGTCCCGACCCAAAACGTCACCTGTCCACGTTCTCCAGCGATGCCGTCTGACCTGCTGCGGTACTCCGACACTCTGCGTCTTTTGTTGAAACCCAGCATCTGCAGTTCCTTGCATCCAAGTTAAGTTGGACCCTCCAGCCTTTGTTCATCCATATGTCTATCAAAGCCCTCCCTCACATGTATCCACCTATCACTCCTCAGTCTTTTTCCCACCCTCAACTCTTTTCCGGTTTTCTGTTCTCTGCTACAATCGGTCAGAAGAAGAGTCCCGAGCTGAAACGTCACCTATCCACGTCTTTCAGAGAGGCTGCCTGACCCTCCCAGGTACCCCACGACTCTGTGCCCTTTTGTGTAAACCAGCATCTGCAGCTCCTCGTCTCTGTAAAAAATATAGAAAGTTACATTTTTCATTTGGAAGAACATTAATGCTTTATTTCATAAAAGTAAATAAATACTAAGGGCGGCACCGTGGCGCAGCGGTAGAGTTGCTGCCTTGCAGTGCCAGAGACCCAGGTTCCATCCTGACTACGGGTGCTGTCTGTACGGAGTTTGTACGTTCTCCCCATCATCTGTGTGGGTTTTCTCCGAGATCTTTGGTTTCCTCCCACACTCCAAACACGTACGGGTTTGTAGGTTAATTGGCTTGGTACAAATGTAAATTGTCCCTGGTGTGTAGGATAGCGTTAGTGTGCGGGGATCGCTGGTCGGTGCGGACTCAGTGGGCCGAAGGGCCTGTTTCCACGCTGTATCTCTAAACTAAACTAAACTAAACTAAACTAAGGGTCCTGACCCGAAACGTCACCTATCCAAGTATTCCTGAGATGCTGCCTGACCCTGTGAGATACTGTATGACTCCGTGTCCTTTTGTGTAAACCAGCATCTGCAGTTCCTTGTCTAGACAGGGCTCGAAGGGCCGAATGGCCTACTCCTGCACCTATTGTCTATTGTCTATTGACAAAGTAGAAAACTGGACGCGACAGGAATCAGGCCAGACGCCAGGTAAGAAGTAACAATAGCTTTAATGCAGTGACGAACACACACACACACTCAGTCATCCCCACGAGTCAAAACAATAACCCCTTCCAGCAAACCCCGCAGCACCAGACCACACTGTCCCCAGGGCAATGACCCAGGGAGTGACCTAATCCCCCCAGTCCACTCAAGTCAAGTCAAGTCAAGTCAAATTTATTTGTCACATACACATACACGATGTGCAGTGAAATGAAAGTGGCAATGCCTGCGGATTGTGCACAAAAAGAATCACAGTTACAGCATATAAATAAAGTTAATAAGTTACTATTATTGTCGACAAAAATTTAGTCTCTGGGGTTATAAAATTTGACAGTCCTGATGGCCTGTGGGAAGAAGCTCCGTCTCATCCTCTCCGTTTTCACAGCGTGACAGCGGAGGCATTTGCCTGATCGTAGCATCTGGAACAGTCCGTTGCTCGGGTGGCAGGGGTCCCTCATGATCTTGCTTGCTCTGGATCTGCACCTCCTGATGTATAGGTCCTGCAGGGGGACGAGTGTAGTTCCCATGGTGCGTTCTGCCGAACGCACTACTCTCTGCAGGGCCATCCTGTCCTGGGCAGAGCTGTTCCCAAACCAGACTGTAATGTTGCCGGACAGGATGCTCTCTACAGCCCCAGAGTAGAAGCAATGAAGGATCCTCAGAGACACTCTGAATTTCCTCAGTTGTCTAAGGTGGTCAGTGCCGAGGGGAATGACCAAGGGAGTAGCCTAGCCCTCGAGCACCGCCACAAGACTGCATTTTTCATCTGGCAGAACATTGAGGTTTTTTTTAATTAAAATAAATGAATATTTCAATGCATCGTCAAGGAGCATTTCAAGATGTCCATTTCTTTGAACCAGCAAAGTAATAAGATGTCCCTTAACAAAGAGTTTATGAATAAACATGAATTCATTTAACATGTGTTGTCATATTCTTTTGTATCTCTCTGGTGGATTTTTAGTTCAATATTTGTGATGTATTTGGAGACAAACTAATTATTTAAGCACGTATCTGTTAATAGTTATATTCACAAAATGCTGGAGTAACTCAGCAGATCAGGCAGCATCTCGGGAGAGAAGGAATGGGTGACGTTTCGGGTCGAGACCCTTCTTAGTTATCTGTCTTTGTATAATATTATGCAAACCAAAGAAAACAATCGAAGTTTATAAATATTCATTTTGGCACAAACTAAATAATTTCTTATCTCTATTCAAACCTGATTGATCTTTAAACATAAATCATATTTTTAGTTTAGAGATGCAGTACAGAAAAGTACCCGTAGTCAGGATCGAACCCGGGTCTCTGGCTCTGTAAGGCAGTAGCACTTGGAATATTATTATTCTGCCTATATTTCTGCCTGTTTGGTATTCTAGATAAGAGATCATGTATGCTTTTGCACTCTTTGTTTAGGCTGGGTTATTATTCTAGCCACACTTTATATTGCACCATTACAATTAAATATAATAGAATAGAGAACTTCTTCAACAGAGGCACTAGGGTCCATGGACGTTAGAATCTGGAGCGATGAACTAACTACTAGACTGCTTTAATTTTTCACACCATCTCGGATCCTCCGATCACCCTGTCTCATCTCACCCCCCTCTCCTCCTTATCTTCACTTCCTCTCCCCATTCTCAGCCTTCATTCAGGGTCTTGACCAATAGACAATAGACAATAGGTGCAGGAGGAGGCCATTCGGCCCTTCGAGCCAGCACCGCCATTCAATGTGATCATGGCTGATCATTCTCAATCAGTACCCCATTCCTGCCTTCTCCCCATACCCCCTGACTCCACCATCCTTAAGAGCTCTATCTAGCACTCTTTTGAATGCACGCAGAGAATTGGCCTCCACTGCCTTCTGAGGCAGAGAATTCCACAGATTCACAACTCTCTGACTGAAAAAGTTTTTCCTCATCTCAGTTCTAAATGGCCTACCCCTTATTCTTAAACTGTGGCCCCTTGTTCTGGACTCCCCCAACATTGGGAACATGTTTCCTGCCTCTAACGTGTCCAACCCCTTAATAATCTTATACGTTTCGATAAGATCTCCTCTCATCCTTCTAAATTCCAGTATATACAAGCTTAGTCGATTCAGTCTTTCAACATACGACAGTCCCGCCATTCCGGGAATTAACCTAGTAAACCTACGCTGCATGCCCTCAATAGCAAGAATATCCTTCCCCAAATTTGGAGACCAAAACTGCACACAGTACTCCAGGTGTGGTCTCACTAGGGCCCTGTACAACTGCAGAAGGACTTCTTTGCTCCTATACTCAACTCCTCTTGTTATGAATGCCAACATTCCATTGGCTTTCTTCACTGCCTGCTGTACCTGCATGCTTCCTTTCAGTGACTGATGCACTAGGAAACCCAGATTTCGTTGTACGTCCCCTTTTCCTAACTTGACACCATTCAGATAATACTCTGCCTTCCTATTCTTACCACCAAAGTGGATAACCTCACACTTATCCAGAAATGTGCACAACTCCTTTGACCCCACAAGTAATGTATGACTAGCCAAGTTTCTCCAGTTTTGTTTTTTGATGACCAAGCTTTTGTTCACCAGACCTCATAACATTTGGGACTGAATGAAAAGACATTTATATAGTACCTTTCAGAACTTTGGTATGTCCCAAAGAAGAACAAGGTGGGATGGTAAATAGCTGGTGGGAGAGGGGAGACGGTGGTGGAACTGATCTGCAAAGTTTAGAGTTTGGAGTTTAGAGATGCAACATGGAAACAGGTCCTTCGGCCCACTAAGTCCATCCTGAACATCAATCGCCTATTCACACTAGTTCTATGTTTTCCCACTTTCCAATCCACTACCTGCACACTAGGGCCAATTTACAGAGGCCGAACTAACCTACTAATCTGCATGTCTTTGTGAAGTGGGAGGAACGGATAGCAAAACATAGACGTAGAAAATAGGTGCAAGAGGAGGGGCCATTTGGCCCTTCGTGCCAGCACCGCCATTCATTGTGATCGCGGCTGACCGTCCACAATCAGTAACCCGTGCCTGCCTTCTCCCCACAACCTTTGATTCCGCTAGCCCCGAGAGCTCTTTCTAACTCGCTTTTAAATCCACCCAGCACCCAGAGGAAACCCACGTGGTCACGGGGAGAAAGGGCAAATCCACGCGGACAGCACCCGAGCTGAGGAACGAACCACAGGGTCTCTGGCGCTGTGTGAGGAAGCAGCTCTACCTGCTGCACTACCGAGCTGCCCGCAGGTTGTACCACATATTCTTCTGCAGCCAAATCCTGATGTAATCTTGATGGTGGCTACACCGTATGTTGGATCAATTCACGGACCTTGGCTCGTTGTTAATGCATGAAGGGGAATGCAGCCTGTATTGATGATACATAATCCATATACAATACAATACAATACAATACAATATATCTTTATTGTCATTGTACCCAGGGGTACAATGAGATTGGGAATGCGCCTCCCATAAAATGCAATAATTTAAGTAATTTAGACAGCAGCAACCCAACGAAACGAAACAGTTGTAACAGTTTTGGACAGGGTAAAGTGCAAGTTGATCTATGCGTTGTGGCCATCCGGCTCAGCAGGACCGGTTCATAGCAGCTATGGCCCTGGGGATGAAGCTGTTCCTGAGTCTGGAGGTGCGGGCGTAGAAGGCCTTGTATCGTCTGCCCGATGGAAGGAGTTCGAACAGACTGTTCCTAACAGCACCTCACACTTATTTTGAGGGCAATTCGGGTAACAGGTTCTTCCATGTTATTGTACAGGCTGAGGATGTGCTTAGCAGATGCAAAAAAAATTCCCTTTATGTTTTACTTTAAACTTTAGGGATTCAGCTTGGAAACAAGCCCTCCGTCTCACAGAGTCCGGGTCGACCTGCGATAACCCTGACCTTCAGCACTATTCCTCGACAATAGGGACAGTTTTTTACAATTTACAGAAGCCAATTAACCTTTGGAATCTTTGGCACGTCTTTGGAGTGTGGGAGGAAACCGGAGCTCCAGGAGAAACCCCATGCAGAGACAGTGAGAACGTACAAACTCCGTACAGACAGCATCCGTAGTCAGGATCAAACCCAGGTCTATCAAATTTTCTTTTGATAGAAATTGCTGGTACATTTAGAGCAATAAAAAAGAGATCTTCCGTGGAGGAAAACATGTCCTAATTAACTTTTTACAGCAAGATATTATATTTATCAGTACTTAATAGAGACCTGCTGTTAAATGTTACACTGATGGCCTTTGGAACCAGAACGTTTTTTTATTGGTAGAAGGAATGGGTGACGTTTCGGGTCGAGACCCTTCGCACTTTCTTGACTTATAGTACACCTTGAGACTCAAAAGGTCACCTATTCCTTTTCTCCGGAGATGCTGCCTGGCCCGCTGAGTTACTCTGGCATTTTGTGTCTACGATATAAACAAGCATCTTAGCTTAGCTCAGCTTAGCTTAGTAGAGATACAGCGCAGAAACAGGCCCTTTGGCCAACCGAGTCCACACCGATTAGCGATCCCCGCACATTAACATTACCCTACGCACACTAGGAACAATTTTACATTCATAGCAAGCCAATTAACCTACAAACCTGGAGTGTAGGAGGAAATCAAAGATCACGGAGAAAACTCACGCAGGTCACGGGGAGAACGTACAAACTCCGTACAGAAGAGCACCCATAGTCAGGATCAAACCCGGGTTTCTGGCATTGTACGGCAGTAGCTCTATCGTTACTCCCCTATGTAGCAAATAAATCTATAAATCTGCAGTTCCTTCCTACACAAAATATTTTGTGTGTTAGACTGGGGCCGCAAAGTACCTAGTGGTTACTAGACTACAGAAGGAGATGGATGTACCAACGAGGTTTACTTTCACTGCCCATTAAAGAGTTAACATTTCAATAGGCTATTCATACGTAGAGTCATAGAGTCAAACAGCATGGAAACAGGCCCTTCGGCCCATCTTGCCCAACTTGTTCCAGCTCCATTAGTCCCACCTACCTGCGTTTGCCCCATATCCCTCTAAACCTGTCCTATCCATGTACCTGTCTTAACTGTTTCTTAAACGTTGGGATTGTCCCTGCCTCAACTATCTCCCACAGCAGCTCATTCCATGGCACCCATCACCCTTGGTGTGAAAACGTTACCCCTCAGATTCCCATTAAATCTTTCCCCCTTCACCTATGTCCTCTGGTCCTCGATTCCCCTACTCTGGGCAAGAGACTCTGTGCATCTAACCGATCTATTCCTCCCTTTGATTTTATACACCTTTGTTGGACAAGTTGAGTTTTCAGTAATTTATGGTTGGGATAATTATGTTTTAATAATAGAATCAGTCTTTTCCTCTCATCAATATAAATGAGCATTAAATATGCTAAAAGGCCACCAGACGGATTGCACCACTGCCAAGAGGCCTGACATGATCAGTGCGTGTGCTGCACACATTATCCTCAGAGGTTTGACTGAATTATACGACTGCTGAAGGACTTTCATAAAATGGTGACCCTTTTTTAAAATCTCACAGTGCTCCCACACACCTGGAGATGAGAGAGATATGGAGAGCCGTCTGATGAGAAACAAAGCATTCACCGCAGAGACAAGTGTATGCTAGTGCTTATTTTCCAGATTTAATAGACAATAGACAATAGACAATGGGTGCAGGAGGAGGCCATTCGGCCCTTCGAGCCAGCACCGCCATTCAATGTGATCATGGCTGATCATTCTCAATCAGTACCCCGTTCCTGCCTTCTCCCCATACCCCCTGAGCTCTATCCAGCTCTCTCTTGAATGCATTCAGAGAATTGGCCTCCACTGCCCTCTGAGGCAGAGAATTCCACAGATTCACAACACTCTGACTGAAAAAGTTTTTCCTCATCTCAGTTCTAAATGGCCTACCCCTTATTCTTAAACTGTGGCCCCTTGTTTACTTTAGACATCCAGGCCCTTCGGCCCACTGAGACTGCGCCGACCAACGATAGTACACTAGCACTATCTTACACACTGGAGACTATTTACAATTTCACTGAAGCCAATTAACCTACAAATCTGTACATCTTTGGAGTGTGGGAAGAAACCGGAGCACCCGGAGAAAACATACATACGTACGTATGTAAACACAAAATGTTGGAGTAACTCAGCGGGTCAGGCAGCATCTCGGGAGAGAAGGAATGGATGACGTTTCGGGTCGAGACCTTTCATCAGACCCGAATCACCTCGACCCGAAATGTCACCCATTCCTTCTCTCCTGTCTACCTTCGATTTAAACCAACATCTGCAGTTTTTTTTCCTACATATGTATGTATATGTTTGTGTATATGTGTATATATGTGTGTGTGTATATATATCTATAAATATATAGTTTAGAGATACAGTGCAAAAACAGGCCCTTCGGCCCGTCAAGTCCGCACCGACCAGCGATCCCCGCACATTAAAACCATGCTACACACACTAGGGACAATTTTCGCACTAAACCAAGCCAATTAACCTACAAACCTGTACATCTTTGGAGTGTGGGAGGAAAGAGAGGTGGGGGGAGGGAGCAGTGGGAACAGTGGGGGGGGGGGGGGGGAAGGGGACAGTGGGGGGCAGGAGAGAGTGGGGGTGGGGAGGAGGGGAGGGTGGGGGTGGGGGAGGGAGGGAGTTGGGGGTCAGGAGAGGGGGAGGGGGGAATAGGGGTGGGGAGAATGGGGTGGAGGTAGGGCTGGGGGGGGTGGGGGCAGGGGAGGGACAAGAGGGGGTGGGGTAGGGGGGATGGTGTGGGTCAGGTGGGGGAGGAGGGGGGGATAAGGGGGATTGAGTGGGGGGGGGGTTGTGGGTGCTACACCAATACAGGAGAGGCTTTGTGTCCAGGGCTCACTCAGTGACGACACCCCTCTCCCCTTCCCTGTTCCCCCTCTACGAGGAATGGGCCCAATGGGTCCACTTGGTCTAGTTTAAGATAAAAGAAAACAAACGGAAGATAAACCACTCCAACCTTTGGGCGGCACGGTGGCGCAGCGGTTGAGTTGCTTCCTTGCAGCGCCGGAGACCCAGGTTCGATCCTGACTACGGGTGCTGTCTGTACAGAGTTTGTACGTTCTCCCCAGGAGCTGCTGTTGCAAGTGAACAGGTTCAAGGATCTGACTAGTAGAGCAGAGAAAGGCTCACTCATCGGTTTAGTTACAAATCCGTTTTATTGGCAAGAGAGAACAAAATCAATACGTCTTGGTATGCTCTGGGTCCGGTTTACAGCAGCACACCTCTCTTTCTCTCTCTCTCTCTCTCTCTCTCTCTCCTCTCTCTCTCTCTCTCTCTCTCTCTCTCTCTCTCTCTCTCTCTCTCTCTCTCTCTCTCTCTCTCTCTCTCTCTCTCTCTCTCTCTCTCTCTCTCCCTCTCCCTCTCCCGCTCCCTCTCTCGCTCCCTCTCCTTCCCCCTCCATCCCCCTCTCCCTCCCTCTCCCTCCCTCTCTCTCTCTCTCTCTCTCTCTCTCTCTCTCTCTCTCTCTCTCTCTCTCTCTCTCTCTCTCTCTCTCTCTCTCTCTCTCTCACTCTCTCTCTCTCTCTCCCCCCTCTCTCTCTCACTCCCCCCCTCTCTCTCTCTCCCCCCCTCTCCCTCCCCCCTCTCTCCCTCTCCCCCCCTCTCCCCCTCCCCCCCTCTCCCCCTCTCTCCCCCTCTCCCCCTCTCCCCCTCCCCCCCTCTCCCCCTCTCCCCCTCTCTCCCCCTCTCCCCCTCCCCCCCTCTCCCCCTCTCTCCCTCTCCCCCTCTCCCCCTCTCTCTCCCTCTCCCCCTCTCCCCTCTCCCCCTCCTCCTCTCCCCCTCTTGTTTGTGACTAAACTTCAGCCAAAACGGTACACGATAGCGCGACAATTTTAGGCCCACCTTACTCACCATTGTCACTTTAGTGATAATGCAAGTAGTTTTATTGAAGTCAGTGTTATATTTTTAAAGTTATTCACATTTTAAAGTTTAAAAGGAGGGGGGGAGTGGGGGAGAAGGGAGAGGGGGGGGGTTGAGGAGAGAGGGGAGGGGGGGGAGGACAGGGTGCTGCACCAATGCAGGAGAGGTTTGGGCCCAACGGGTCCACTTTGTCTAGTGTGTTCTAAATATAGCGCTACTGGCCGCAGGGCTAGCGGCTTAAACACAGCACTATGGGCTTTTAAACACAGCACTATGGGCTTTAAACACAGCACTATGGGCTTTAAACACAGCACAATGGGCTTTAAACATAGCACTATGGGCTTTAAACACAGCACTAAAATACAAAATGGCGGCACTGCCCTAGCAGCTGCGGCTCACCTGTGGTCCATTTGTTTTTGTGTTTTTGTTGTTTTTTTGGTCTTAATTGTAGTTGTGATGTGGTGTTTTTGTGTTTGTGTACTATGTGTGTATGTGGGGGGGGAGGGGGAAACTGTAACATTGTAAATAGGTGTCCCTTCCGAACGGAGACCCGACCTTTGTTTTCTGGGCCATGTCTCCGTTCCTGCTGCGGCCTACCATCGGCCCAACTCCTGGAGCTGGCGGCCTCCAGGGCTCTGGTTCGCAGAGCCCGCGGATCGGACTTACCACCACCGGAGCCGGCCGTCTTCGGAGGCTGCGGGAGCGGCTGCGACTCGCCTTAGGCTCGGGCCGCGTGGATGCCGACATCGGGAGCTCCGGCAGCGGCAGCGTGTTCGCCCGCCCCGAATCGCGGGGCTTGGGTCGCGGACATTTCACCGTCCGGCGCGGCCTAAGATATGCCGCGGGATATTTCTCTGCTGGGCGGGGGCTTCAATGTCGGGAGCCACGACCGCCCCGACGTGCAGCAACAGCGGCAGCAGCGTGTTCGCCCGCCCCGGATCGGACTTATCATCGGCGGAGCCGGCCGTTTTCGGAGGCTGCGGGAGCGGCTGCGACGCGACGCGCCTTGGGCTTGGCCCGCTGTGGACCATCCGGTGCGGCCTGCAACCACAACAACCTGACTGCGGGCGAGGACAGCGGGGAGAAGGGAAAGATATTGTGGCCTTCCATCACAGTGAGGAGAGGACTGGAGGAGACTCACTGTGATGGATGTTTCTTTGATGGATGTTTCTTTTTTTGTGTGTTTTTGGGGTTGGGTGGTTTGAGTGCCTGTTTGATGCTTTTATTGTTGGACTGTGTTTTTGGTTTTTTTTTGGGGTTGTGTAATTTGAATGCCTGTTTAGCGCTTTTATTGTTGGACTGTGTTTTTGGGGGTTTTGGGGTTGTGTGATTTGAATGCCTATTTAATGCTTTTATTGTTGGACTGTGTTTTTGGGGGTTTTTGGGGTTGGGTAATTTGGGTGCCTGTTTAGTGCTTTTATTGTTGGACTGTGTTTTGGGGGGTTTTTTGGGGGTGTAATTTTGATGCTTATTTAATGCTTTTGTTGTTGGACTGTGGGTGATTGAATTAACATTTTGTTCAAGATGGCCGCGCCGTTGTGTTTGGCTGCCTGCCACTGTATGTTTCTTTTTTTTCCTAGTCAGATGTGCAGCACTTTGGTCAACGTGGGTTGTTTTTAAATGTGCTATACAAATAAATTGACTTGACTTGACTTGACTATGGGCTTTAAACACAGCACAATGGGCTTTAAACACAGCACTATGGGCTTTAAACATAGCACTATGGGCTTTAAACACAGCACTATGGGCTTTAAAACATAGCACTATGGGCTTTAAACACAGCACTATGGGCTTTAAACACAGCACTATGGGCTTTAAACATGGCCACAGCGCCTAGGGTCACAGACTGTTCGGGCAAAATGCTCGTATAACACCTGCGAGGGTTTGTTCCGGGTCCTCTGGATTCCTCCCACACTCCAAAGGCGTCCAGGTTTGTAGGTTAATTGGCTTGGTACAATCGTAAATTGTCCCCACTGTGTGTAGGATAGTGTTAATGTGCAGGGATCGCTGGTCAGCATTGTAGTGGAGCAAGGGTCTCGACCCGAAACGTCACCCATTCCTTCTCTCCAGAGATGCTGCCTGACCCGCTGAGTTACTCCAGCATTTTGTGAATAAATACCTGGTCAGCATGGAGTCAGTGGGCCGAAAGTCCTGTTTCCGCCCTGTATCTCTAAACTAAACTAAAACGAAACTTTTCAAGTGAGCATTCACCGCACACATATTAAGTTTTGGTCTGTATTTAGTGGAGTGATAAAATCATTTGCAGCCCAAACTGTGTCAAAACCGGGTCTCGAATCCATTCTTACTTTCTCCTGTAAACATTTCATGGCATTTTATGAACTTTATCCTTTTTCCTCCCAACCCTTCCTGTATTGATTGATTCCGTGATAGTGTGCACATTCCTACAGCTTGCCAGACACTCCCTGCACCTCTTCCGACAGATGTGGTGAAACTTTGCTCTGGCTGCATCGGATTCCATCACTGCTAGTTTATTGTTCATAGAAACATCGAAACATAGAACATAGAAAAATAGGCGCAGGTGGAGGCCCATTCGACCCTTCAAGCCAGC